>NC_035161.2:24909690-25510582 GCF_001659605.2 Manihot esculenta
GAAAGAAGAAGAAGAAGAAAATAATGGGGGGTAATATAGTCTTTTACTATATTTTTAACGGCAAAAATAGACAGAAGGACTATTTCGTTGACGGAGAGAAAACATAAGGACGTTTTAATAGGTTTCTAAAAATACAGGGACTGACTTGTTAATAATGGTAATACCCAGGGACTAAATCATAAATTACCCTAAAGGAAAATGAGTTTTTGAAAGAAAAGAGCCAAGGGAGAAAATGGCAAGTTCGGCCGCCGAAGGTGACTTTCGGCCGCCGAACCTTGCATGGTTTCGGATTCACGTTTGGCCGCCGAAGGTGGTCTGGTCAGCCACCTATAAAAGGGCGCCAAGTCGATGGAAGGATGATATTTTACTTCCATCTTCAGCCAGAGGTGAGTCCAACACCATTCCTAGTTGACTTTCATGATCTTGCTCAAATCTTGTAAGGTTTTGAAGAGTTTTCATGTGTTTTTGAAGGTTTTGAGAGTTTTGAGCAAAAGAACCAAGTTTTGAAGTTTGGAGAGTTGTGAGGAGATTTCTCCATATCTCCACGATAGGATCACTTGATCTCTTGTTTGGAAGAGGTAAGTCAAGATCCAGAACCTCTTTTACTGATTTTGAAAGGTTTTATGGGAGTTGTCTGGATAGTATACATGAATAGGGTTTTGGTTGAGGTTTTGCATGATTTTGTGTTTAAGCATGTTTAAGTGTTGTTTGATATGTTTCTTGGGTTTATAAGTGAGTTTTAAGCCATTTTATGCATGTGGTATGGTATGTGCTAGTTGGGAGTAGTTAATATGCATGTTGGGTAAGTTTGGGGGAAAGGTATGCATGAAACAGAGCAGGGTTCTGTCCAGCGGGCAAAACCAGGTTCGGCCGCCGAAGGAAGGTTCGGCCGCCGAACCCCTTGTGGAGGCAGTTTCGGCTGCCAAAGCTTGCCCCCGAACATTTGGACTTTCGTTTCTGGAGGCAAGGTTCGGCCGCCGAAAGTGCCGCCGAAGGTTGAGTTTCGTCTCTGGACGAGACTTTCGGCTGCCGAAGGTGCCGCCGAACATGCATGAGTTTCGTCTCTGGAGGGGAGTTTCGGCCGCCGAACCTGCCGCCGAAAGTGCCCTGTCCAGCTTTCTTTTGCATGTTTTATGTGATTGTTCTAGGATGCTTTAGAGGGTTTTTGGGGAGTTTCTTAGCGGTGTTCTTGAGTTAGTTTGGTTCCTCATTTGCGTCCACCTGTGTAGGAACGGACCAGAGGAATCAGGGAGTTCAGTAGTGAGCACTGTTTCAGAACTTGCAGAGTCAGTTCAGAGTTAGCCAGAGGTGAGTGGAATTTAACTTAATCTTTTAATATGAGAAATGAATATTTTTATCATGTTTCATGCATCATGACTATGCTATAGGGTGAGTGCATTAGTGTGCACGAATATGACGCATTGCATCTATCCTTGTACTTGGCACTGTTCCTTGTACATTGCTTCTATGATACGGTACGGACATAGTGTGGATTCAATAGCCCTCGTAGGAAAGACCTGGAACAGCCCTAAGGGGACCAGGCACAGGGTACTTCGGTACTAAGGATTGAGATGAAAGCCTAAGAGCTCCTTTGTGGGCTGGGCACAGTTAGAGGGAGTTTTGATCCGTCCGGCTGAGATGATGTGCTTTCCTTGTGATGTGATGCATTCCATGAGAGCATGTTTTATCACCTGTTTTTATTACTGTTCTACTCACTGGGCTAGTATAGCTCACCCCTCGCCCTTAACCCCAGTTTTGCAGGTTCAGAGTTCAGAGGGCAGTCAGCAGGGTACAGGAAGAGTATAGCGTTTTGTACTAGCTAGAGTGGACATGTAACTGCAAAGAGATAGTAGAATGTACAGTGTATAGAATGGTGCTTGAGTTATAAGAGTTGTAATCCTTTTGTATACATGATCTTGTATGTACATACTTTATGTGCTATGTATGAAAAAACCAGGCTTAACATAGTATGAGTATGACCCGCCTAGAGCAAAGATGAGAGCTCTAGTAGGGGTTTACAGTTCAGAGATAGTATATGCACAGGTTAAGCCTTGGAACAGCGAAAAGTTTTAATGTTTACAGAAAATGTATGATCATGTATGGGATTTCACAGGTACACAGAGTTCACAGTAGGCTTGCTATGGGTCCCGGCGGCCTTAAGCCGATCTGGATCCTAGCGTCGTTAGCAGTTCGGTTTTCGGGCTATTACAGATTGGTATCAGAGCCCTAGGTTCACATGGTCGGACCTATATAGAGAGAGTTGGGCTCATAGAGGTCATAGATGGTCAAGCACCATAGGAAAACATGTCCATTAGGATAGGATGTCAGTCCTGTCTATATGATGATGTGAAATGCCCTGATTCATGCATTGTGCATTCTATGATATGTGATTGATGTGCTATGTTATGTGTTGTTTTCCAGAGAGTTAAGATGCGAGGAACTCGTCGATCCGCAAGATTGACTGGAGTCCCACCAGAAAGTGAGGGTACAGCTGCTCGTCCTCCTGCATTGCCAAGGGCAAGATCTCACAGGTCAAGCAGGGAAGGAACGTCACGAAACCCTAGAAGGTCTTCTGACGAGAGCAGAAGAGGAGTAGCTAGAGGGGGAAGATCAGAGGAAGAGAGAGAGGCTATGGATGTGAGTCAGAGCGGAGATGCTAGTATGGGTATCGGAAGGTCTGAAGAAGGTATGGGAGAGTCCCAAGGAGGCGCACAGGCCTCGGGGTTTAGCTATCCACCCTTTCCACAGGGCCCGGGATATCCGATGGGAGGTACGTCGGATTTCTCCAGCTTTGCCCCATATCCACCTTATATGCCATATATGCCTTATCCTTCTTTTTACCCACCTTATCACATGTATCCACCCCCACCTTTTCAGCCAAGTCCAGCACAACCTGAACCCAGAGAAACAGTACCTCCACCACCACCAGAACCTGTAGTCCCTGTTGTTGAAGCACAGCAACCTAGTTCCTCAGGGGGACAAAAGGTGAAGATGATAGAGTACTTAAAGTTGGATGCTCCTAAATTCAATACAGGAGATGATCCTTTTGAGTACCTTAGTGCAGTCAGAATGATAACAAGTGAGTTGGGAGCTGATGAGAGTAGGGCCATTGAGATGGCAGGGTTCACATTAAAGTGCAAGAAAGCCAGAGAATGATTCAAGAACTATGTGGACCCTAGAATAGACAGCATGACATGGGAAGAGTTCGCCAATGAGTTCGCAAGGTAGGCTTTTCCTGACAGTTCCAGGGAGCTGAAGGTTGTAGAGTTCGAACAGCTGAAACAGACAGAGGAGATGAGCGTTGATGAATATACAGATAAGTTCCTGGAATTGTTACCATATGTGGGTCAGGCGTATGATACTGATCAGAAGAAGGCAAGGAGATATGCCACAAGGCTTCACCCCAGGTATTTCTCCTTGATTCTTCCAGCAGAGAAAGAGAGTTTCCACTCGATTGTGGATGCAGCCAGAAAGATGGAGGCGAGTGCCATCATACAGGGAACAGTGAAGCGGCAGGTGGCACAGTCTTCGGGTTCTAAGGCCCCCAGTACAGCGGTTTCTAGCAGTAAAAAGGGAGAGAGGTTTAAGTCGAAGAGAGGAAAGTTCTGGAGCAGAATCAAGTCTGGTCTGGGAATGGGTAGTGGCTCCAGCTCTGGCACAGGCAGTCCAGTGTGTGCGAGATGTGGAAGATCACACAGAGGAGTTTGTCGGATGGGATCTTCAGCCTGCTACAGGTGTGGGCAGGAAGGACATTTTTCACGGGAATGTCCTCAGGCGACTTTGGTTGCACCATCCCAGCAGATGACCTCTGGTAGTGTAGCACAGCCAGCAGCTTCAGCTGTACCACAGAGCAGTGGCAGAGGTAGAGGAAGAGGGGCAGCCTCTTCATCAGGGATGGGTTCCCGAGGTGCAGGTCCGTCAGCCCCAGCACGGATTTTCACCATGACTCAACAGGAGGCAGAAACTTCGAACACAGTGGTGTCAGGTAATCTCATCATTGGGTGTTTAGAGGTGTATGCTTTGATGGACCCCGGTGCTTCTCACTCTTTCATTGCTTCTAGAGCCGCAGAGAGATTGGGGTTGATAGTCTCCGAGTTAGAGTGTCCTCTCTGGGTCAGTGGATTGAGATGTGACCCATCATTGGCAGAGTTAGTCTGTCAAGTCAGTCCAGTGTTCATAGAGGATAGATGCCTTCCAGCTGACCTTGTGGTTCTAGAGTTGACAGATTTTGATGTCATTCTAGGGATGGATTGGTTATCTACCTATAATGCTACCTTGAACTGTAGAGACAAGGTAGTCAGTTTCAGAGACCAGGATGGGTCAGAGTGTGTCTTCAGAGGAGACAGGAGGGGGACACCTAGCGGTTTGATATCAGCCCTTCAGGCTCATAGGTTGTTGAGGAGGGGTTGTCAGGGGTTCCTAGCTCATGTGAGAGAGCTAGACAGTCGGGTTAGGGAACCGTCCTCAGTTCCAGTGGTTAGAGAGTTCCCAGATGTGTTTCCTGAAGAGCTTCCAGGACTACCACCTGATAGGGAAATAGAGTTCGAGATCGAATTGATGCCTGGTACCAGACCGATCTCTATTCCTCCCTACAGGATGGCACCAGCAGAGTTGAGAGAGTTGAAAGAGCAGTTACAGGATTTGGTAGACAAGGGTTTCATCCGCCCGAGTACCTCACCCTGGGGTGCTCCAGTACTGTTTGTCAGGAAGAAGGATGGATCTCTGCGACTTTGTGTCGACTACAGACAGTTGAACAAAGTCACTACTAAGAACAAGTATCCTTTACCCAGGATCGATGATCTATTCGACCAGCTGGCAGGAGCAGGTTGTTTTTCTAAGATAGATCTGAGATCCGGATACCACCAGTTGAAAATCAGGGAAGGAGATGTATCCAAGACTGCTTTCAGGACCAGATATGGGCATTATGAGTTTCTAGTGATGCCGTTCGGGTTGACTAATGCCCCTGCAGCATTCATGGATCTCATGAACAGGGTTTTCAGGGAGTACTTGGATCGTTTTGTGATCGTCTTTATAGATGATATCTTGGTGTACTCCAGGAATGCAGAGGAGCATGCCCAGCATCTGAGGATAGTTTTGCAAACCTTGAGAGAGCATGGCTTGTATGCCAAGTTCTCCAAGTGCGAGTTCTGGCTAAGGAGCATTGCCTTTTTGGGACATGTAGTATCCGAGGCAGGAATAGCCGTAGATCCCAAGAAGGTAGAGGCAGTAGCCAACTGGCCTATACCCACTACAGTGACAGAGATTAAGAGTTTTCTGGGTTTGGCAGGCTACTATCGGAGGTTCGTGCAGGACTTTTCGAAGATAGCTGCTCCTATGACCAGACTGACCAGGAAGAATCAAAAGTTCGTATGGTCATAGGATTGTGATGAGAGTTTTGAAGAGTTGAAGAGACGGTTGACTTCAGCACCGGTGTTAGCTCTGCCGATCAGTGATGACGATTTCACAGTATTCTGTGATGCATCCCGAGTGGGATTAGGTTGTGTGTTAATGCAGAATGACAGAGTGATAGCTTATGCTTCTAGACAGCTGAAGAGGCACGAGCTGAACTACCCGACACACGATCTTGAGATGGCAGCTGTTATCTTTGCACTGAAGATGTGGAGGCATTACCTCTATGGGGTAAAGTGTGAGATCTATACAGATCATAAGAGACTGCAGCACATCTTGAGTCAGAGAGAGTTAAACTTGAGGCAGAGACGGTGGGTAGAATTGCTCAGTGATTATGATTGCAAGATCCAGTATCATCCGGGTAAGGCTAATGTGGTAGCTGATGCCTTAAGCCAGAAGTCACTTGGCAGTTTATCCCACATTTCAGTAGAGAGAAGACCGGTGGTGAAGGACTTTTACAGACTCATGGATGAAGGGCTACAGTTGCAGTTATCTGGTACAGGTGCTTTGATTGCACAGCTGAGAGTTACACCAGTGTTTCTAGAGCAAGTGGCTCTGAAACAGCACGAAGACCCTGAGTTAGTGAAGATTGCCAGGACTGTTCAGTCAGGCAACAGTGCAGAGTTCAGATTTGACAGTGAAGGGATTCTTCGTCACGGTAAGAGATTATGTGTACCAGATGATAGCAGTTTGAAGGAAGACATTATGAGGGAAGCTCATAGTGCGATGTATAGCGTTCACCCTGGAGCCACCAAGATGTATCAAGACCTGAGAAGGGTGTATTGGTGGCCAGCGATGAAGAGGGAAGTGGCACAGTGTGTGTCAGCCTGCGAGACATGTCAAAGGGTGAAGCTAGAGCACCAGAAGCCGGCTGGAATGCTTAACCCACTGCCGATTCCAAAGTAGAAGTGGGAGAACATAGCGATGGATTTTGTAGTGGGTTTACCGGCGACGTTCAACAGGCTAGACTCCATATGGGTGATTGTGGATAGACTGACAAAATCTGCTCACTTCATTCCAGTCAGGAGCAACTATTCTGTGGACACGTTAGCGCAGGTGTATGTAGACGAGATAGTCAAGCTGCATGGAGTGCCAGTGTCGATAGTATCAGATAGAGGACCGCAGTTCACCTCCAGGTTTTGGCAGAGTCTGCAAGCTGCTATGGGTACAAGATTGGATTTCAGCACTGCTTTCCATCCACAGATAGACGGTCAGTCAGAGAGGACCATCCAGACCATAGAAGATATGCTGAGAATGTGTGTGTTAGACTTTGGCGGTTCTTGGAGGCAGCATCTACCTCTGGTGGAGTTTGCCTACAACAACAGCCATCATGCTAGCATAGGGATGGCTCCTTATGAAGCTCTGTATGGGAGGAAGTGCAGAACACCTGTTTGCTGGGAAGAGGTAAGAGAGAAGGCTCTTGCAGGGCCAGAGTTAGTTGAGATTACCAGTCAGTTAGTGCCTATCATCAGAGAGAGGATCAGAACAGCTGTAAGCAGACAGAAAAGCTATGCAGACATCCGTAGGAAGCAGATAGAGTTCCAGGAGGGGGATATGGTCTTGCTGAAGGTGTCTCCAATGAAGGGAGTGGTTCGCTTTGGAAAGAAGGGTAAGCTAGCTCCACGATACATTGGTCCTTTTGAGATTTTGCAGAAGATCGGGACTGTGTCGTACAAGCTGGATTTACCTGCCTCGATGGAAAGAATCCATCCGGTTTTCCATGTTTCTATGCTACGGAAGTTTGTGTCAGATCCGAGCAAGGTTCTCAGTGAGCCTGAGATAGAGATCCTCGGCGATCTCTCCTATGTAGAGCAACCAGTGCGGATCATTGACACCCAGATCAGAAAGTTAAGAAACAAGGAGATCCCGATGGTAAAAGTTCTGTGGAACCACCACAATCTAGAAGAGTGCACCTGGGAGACACGGGAATCTATGCTTCAGCAGTATCCATATCTGTTTTAAGGCTAGTTCGTTAGTTAGGTTTCCCTCTCTATGTGTTATGTGCTCAGTTGTTTGAGGACATTCGGGGACGAATGTTCTTAAGGGGGGGAGAATGTAATACCCGGCTCGAGTCCGACCTCGGAATTCCTGTAGTCTGGTGGAATCTCGGGTGTCGGAACCCTCGAGAAGGGTAATACATAGGTTTTCTTATGTATTTTGACTTGTTTTAAGGTTTTAAGTATAAAGGAAAATGAGTTTTTGAAAGAAAAGAGCCAAGGGAGAAAATGACAAGTTCGGCCGCCGAAGGTGACTTTCGGCCGCCGAACCTTGCATGGTTTCGGATTCACGTTTGGCCGCCGAAGGTGGTCTGGCCAGCCACCTATAAAAGGGCGCCAAGTCGGTGGAAGGATGATATTTTGCTTCCATCTTCAGCCAGAGGTGAGTCCAACACCCTTCCTAGTTGACTTTCATGATCTTGCTCAAATCTTGTAAGGTTTTGAAGAGTTTTCATGTGTTTTTGAAGGTTTTGAGAGTTTTGAGCAAAAGAACTAAGTTTTGAAGTTTGGAGAGTTGTGAGGAGATTTCTCCATATCTCCACGATAGGATCACTTGATCTCTTGTTTGGAAGAGGTAAGTCAAGATCCAGAACCTATTTTACTGATTTTGAAAGGTTTTATGGGAGTTGTCTGGATAGTATACATGAATAGGGTTTTGGTTGAGGTTTTGCATGATTTTGTGTTTAAGCATGTTTAAGTGTTGTTTGATATGTTTCTTGGGGTTATAAGTGAGTTTTAGGCCCTTTTATGCATGTGGTATGGTATGTGCTAGTTGGGAGTAGTTGATATGCATGTTGGGTAAGTTTGGGGAAAAGGTATGCATGAAACAGAGCAGGGTTCTGCTCAGCAGGCAAAACCAGGTTCGGCCGCCGAAGGAAGGTTCGGCCGCCGAACCCCTTATGGAGGCAGTTTCGGCTGCCAAAGCTTGCCCCCAAACATTTGGACTTTCGTTTCTGGAGGCAAGGTTCGGCCGCCGAAAGTGCCGCCGAAGGTTGAGTTTCGTCTCTGGACGAGACTTTCGGCTGCCGAAG
Source organism: Manihot esculenta (assembly GCF_001659605.2). Lineage (NCBI taxonomy): Eukaryota > Viridiplantae > Streptophyta > Magnoliopsida > Malpighiales > Euphorbiaceae > Manihot > Manihot esculenta. Next base: position 24,918,128 of record NC_035161.2, read on the forward strand.
GTGCCGCCGAACATGCATGAGTTTCGTCTCTGGAGGGGAGTTTCGGCCGCCGAACCTGCCGCCGAAAGTGCCCTGTCCAGCTTTCTTTTGCATGTTTTATGTGATTGTTCTAGGATGCTTTAGAGGGTTTTTGGAGAGTTTCTTAGCGGTGTTCTTGAGTTAGTTTGGTTCCTCATTTGCGTCCACCTGTGTAGGAACGGACCAGAGGAATCAGGGAGTTCAGCAGTGAGCACTGTTTCAGAACCTGCAGAGTCAGTTCAGAGTTAGCCAGAGGTGAGTGGAATTTAACTTAATCTTTTAATATGAGAAATGAATATTTTTATCATGTTTCATGCATCATGACTATGCTATAGGGTGAGTGCATTAGTGTGCACGAATATGACGCATTGCATCTATCCTTGTACTTGGCACTGTTCCTTGTACATTGCTTCTATGATACGGTACGGACATAGTGTGGATTCAATAGCCCTCGTAGGAAAGACCTGGAACAACCCTAAGGGGACCAGGCACAGGGTACTTCGGTACTAAGGATTGAGATGAAAGTCTAAGAGCTCCTTTGTGGGCTGGGCACAGTTAGAGGGAGTTTTGATCCGTCCGGCTGAGATGATGTGCTTTCCTTGTGATGTGATGCATTCCATGAGAGCATGTTTTATCACCTGTTTTATTACTGTTCTACTCACTGGGCTAGTATAGCTCACCCCTCTCCCTTAACCCTAGTTTTGCAGGTTCAGAGTTCAGAGGGCAATCAGCAGGGTACAGGAAGAGTATAGCGTTTTGTACTAGCTAGAGTGGACATGGAACTGCAAAGAGATAGTAGAATGTACAGTGTATAGAATGGTGCTTGAGTTATAAGAGTTGTAATCCTTTTGTATACATGATCTTGTATGTACATACTTTATGTGCTATGTATGAAAAAACCAGGCTTAACATAGTATGAGTATGACCCGCCTAGAGTAAAGATGAGAGCTCTAGTAGGGGTTTACAGTTCAGAGATAGTATATGCACAAGTTAAGCCTTGGAACAGTGAAAAGTTTTAATGTTTACAGAAAATGTATGATCATGTATGGGATTTCACAGGTACACAGAGTTCACAGTAGGCTTGCTACGGGTCCCGGCGGCCTTAAGCCGATCTGGATCCTAGCGCCGATAGCATTTCGGTTTACGGGCTGTTACACTTTCACGATTTTCACTAGTTTTCATTTTGTTTTGAAGATTTTTGAGCAAAAGAACAAGTTTTGAGCTTGGAGACCCAATGAGCTAAATCTCTCCCAACTCCAAGTTAGATCGCCTCTACTCTCGATCTTCAAGAGGTAAGAGTCGATCTCTAGCTTATGATGTGTTTTAAACAAGTTTTATACAAGTTTGTGGAGTAGAAATGCATGTTTAGGTTGTTTTGAGTTTATGGGTTTAATGTGTGTTCATGAGCAATGTGGGTATGTTTGATGTGTTGTAGTTGGGGTTTAGGCTAGTTTGAGACCCCTATGAACTTGTATGCTTGATTGTGTATGTTTGGGAATGTTGTAGAATAGGTTTATGCATGTTTGAAAGGTTTGGGAGGCGTTTGTGCATGTTGGAGCTGAGTTTCTGCCACTTTGGAGAAACTCAGGTTCGGCCGGCGAAGGAACTTTCGGCCGCCGAACCCGCTTGTGGAAGCAGCCTTCGGCTGCCGAAGCCAGCTCCCGAAAGAGGACTTTCGTCTCTGGAGGGCAGTTTCGGCCGCCGAAAGTGCCGTCGAACATGCATGAGTTTCGTCTCTGTCTGGGAGTTTCGGCCGCCGAAGGTGCCGCCGAACCTGCCTGACTTTCGGCTCTGGAGGGACTTTCGGCCGCCGAACCTGCCGCCGAAAGTGCCCTGTCCAGCCCTCCTTTGCATGTTTTTCTATGATTGTTTCATGATGTTCTAGGGGGTTTTTGGAGAGTAGTTTAGAGTTATGTTCATATATGTTTGGTCCCTCATTTGAGTCCACCTGTGTAGGTTCGGACCCGAGGAACCGAGGACTCCAGCAGTGAGTCAGCTGCTCCAGTGTCAGGTCAGAGCTATCCAGAGGTGAGTGGAATAAACTTTATGTTTAAAGTAAATGAATTTTGAGCATGATACATGCATCACGTATGCCATGAGATATACTAGGTTGTTTGCATTAGAATTCACGAATATGTTGCATTGCATATTTTATTGTTGATGTGGATGAATGTTGGATGATCCATAGCCCTCGACCTATAATGTGACGATATGGTATGTACCGTATGGAATGTAAGACCAGTGGGACCCATTCTACGTTCGCTGGCACTATGTAAGAGAAAGACCAGGACCCATTCTACGTTCTGGCACATTGGAATGTTATGTTATGCTATGTAAGAGAAAGACCAAGACCCATTCTACGTTCTGGCACTATTGGATATGTAGAGGGCTATTGGTGACAACTTCATCCTTGATGTGATTAGCTGTGATGTGATGCATTCCATGTTATCATATGTTTTAAATGTTTTATTATTCTGCTCACTGGGCTCTAGTAGCTCACCCCTCTCCCTTAAACCCCAGGTTTGCAGGTACAGGGTAGACCAGGAGGTCAGCAAGAGTAATGAAGTCTTGGTTATGTAATAGATAGTGTGGACATGAATAATGTTGAGATATTATGTTTAGTACAGTCATGTATAAGTACAGTATAGAAATGTAATGTAAAGATGTTTATGGATGTTAGAGGTGTGCTTGACCATAGAATGTTGTTATCCCTTTTAATACATGATCTTAGATGTTTTATGATGTTTATGTAAACCAACTCAACACATGTTATGTCACCCATTGGGGCATTGATGAGATCCCAAAGAGGGGTCAATGTTTATGGTTATGTTTATGTTCAGTGCATGCACAGGTTGAGTTTGGTGTATGAGAGAATGAATGAAAGAAAAGTTTTAATTTTTATGTATGTTGTTGATCATGTATGGGATTAAACAGGTTCACAGGTTGAATGTTAGGCTTGCTACGGGTCCCGGCGGCCTTATGCCGACCTGGATCCTAGCGCCGGTAGCGGTCCGATTTTCAGATCGTTACAGGTAATTGTGAGCTTCACCAGGTAGCTAGGGGTGACAACGAAGAAGCCGATTTTCTGGCCAAAATGGTGCCGGCAGGTGAACAACACTTGGCCTAGCCCTTTCAATTCGAAGAACTACACACTTTTGCAATCGACAAAGAAAAGTCTTTTCCCATAGAGAAACGAGAATCCTGGATGACACACATGTACTAGTTTCTGACAGAAAATGAACTGTCAGTCGATGAATTATTAGCTAAACATGTAATAAGAAAATCCTCTAAATATACGCTAATGAATGATTGTCTGTACAGGAGATCGTCAAATCAACCATGGGTACTGTAACGACCCGAAAATCGGACCGCTACCGGCGCTAGGATTCAGGTCGGCTTAAGGCCGCCAGAACCCGTAGCAAGCCAAACATACATCCTGTGAACCTGTTTAATCCCATACATGATCAACAACATACATAAAAATTAAAACTTTTCTTTCCAAGCCTAACCTGTGCATACATAACATATCATAAACTCCTCATTGGAGTCCTCATCAAATACCCCAATGGATAACATAACCTATGATAGGCTTAGATAACATAAACATCATAAAAAAATATTTTTTGGATCATATACACAAGGGATTAAAACAAACTCCAGTCAAGCACATTCTAAACTTTCATTACATTACATAACATACTTTTACATTACAAATAAACCATGTCCACCACTAGGCTATTACATAAACTTCTCTTACTCTCTCTTCTTGACTTCTCTATCTACTCAGCACCTGCAAGACTGGGGTTAGGGGAGAGGGGGTGAGCTAAAAAGCCCAGTGAGCAGAAAGTAAAAACATTTGATTTAATTCCTCCATTTTTAGGTTTATTATTGTTTATTTTATTATTCTTTTTCTTATTATCATTATTATTATTATTATTATTTCATTGTTTTATTTCACTTTTTCTTTTTCTTTTCATGTTTTCATGAAATGCAACACATCACAGCTAATCACATAAAGGATGGTATTGTCACCATTAGTCCTCAACATCTCCAAATGCCAGGGGCGTAGAATGGGCCTCACTGGTCTTTCTCTTACATAACATAACATTCTAAAGTGCCAGGGGCGTAGAATGGGCCTCGCTGGTCTTTCTCTTACATAGTACCAGGGGCGTAGAATGGGCCTCGCTGGTCTTTCATAACATATCATCATAACATAACATCAGAGGACTATGGATCATCCAACAACCATCCACATCAACATCAAATTATGCAATGCAACATATTCGTGAATTTCTAATGCAAACATCCTGGAATATTTCATGGCATTAATGATGCATGAGTATGCTTTCAGATTCATTCATTTGTTCATTTATTCAATTACTTTACTTAGAAACTTAGGGAGTTATCCCACTCACCTGGTGACTGAAGCTTTAACAACGGACTCTGAACGACTATCTCACAACCGGGGGTCTCGGTTCCTCGGGTCCGAACCTACACAGATGGACTCAAATGAGGCACCAAACAACAAGAACATAACTCTAAACATACCCCCAAAAACCTCCTAAAAACACCTCAAAACATCCCTAGAAAACATGCAAGAAAAGGCTGGGAAGGGCACTTTCGGCGGCACCTTCGGCGGCCGAAAGTCCCTCCAGAGCCGAAAGTCAGGCAGGTTCGGCGGCACCTTCGGCGGCCGAAACTCCCAGACAGAGACGAAACTCATGCATGTTCGGCGGCACCTTCGGCGGCCGAAAGTCTCGGACAGAGCCGAAACTCCCACTTTCGGGGGCAGGCTTCGGCAGCCTAAAGCTGCCTCCCAAGCTGGTTCGGCGGCCGAAAGTGCCTTCGGCTGCCGAACCTGGTTTCTGCCAAAGGGCAGAAACTTGGTTCTTCATGCCCATTTCAACCCCCTACACAACCAATCATGCATAACCCTATTCTACAACATGCATACTTAAGCATACAAGCTCCTAGGGGCCTCAAACTAACTTAAACCCCAACTACAACACACAAGCAAGCCATATTGTTCACAAATCACATAAAACCTAACATTTGCTTAAAAACTCATACAACCCTATACATGCCATTCTACCCCATAAAACAACTTAAAACTTACTTAAAACATGCTAAAGGCTTAAGATCGACTCTTACCTCTTGAAGATCGAGAGAGAGACGACCTAGACTTGGAGATCCACGAAAATGAGCTCCTGAGTTCTCAAAGCTCCAAAACTTGTTTCAAAAGTTCAAAACCTTCAATGCAAGCTTAAAACTTAAGAAAAATGGTGGGGATTTGAAGGAAAAACACTAGATTGGGAAGAGGGAGGTCGGAAGCTAGCTGTGGCCGAAAATGGGAGAAAGCTCGCCCATTTCGGCTAAGTGACCCTTTTATAGTGGCTGGCCAGACCACGTTCGGGGGCCGAACTTGCCTCCGCATACATGCCATGTTCGGCGGCCGAACTTGACTTTCGGCGGCCGAACCTGAACTTCCCTCACTCATGCTTTCGGGGGCCTAACGTGCCTCCAAAACGCATGCATGTTCGGCGGCCGAACTTGACTTTCGGCGGCCGAACCTGGGTTTTCCTCCAAAGACTTTTCATGCAAAAACTCATTTAATTTTCATACTTAAAACCATGAAATGCTTTAAAACATTTTATGAAAACATGTTTCTACCCTACTAGAGGCTTCCGACATCCGAGATTCCACCGGACGGTAGGAATTCCGATACCAGAGTCTAGCCGGGTATTACATTCTTCCCCCCTTAAGAACATTCGTCCCCGAATGTTCACCAAACAACACCTAACATGGCAAACATATAACATACATATATAGCACATCAACACATAGGGATCCAACCTTAAAAGAGATGAGGGTACTGCTGGAGCATAGACTCCCGTGTCTCCCAAGTGCACTCTTCCAAGTTGTGGTGGTTCCAAGGGACTTTCACCATCGGGATTTCCTTGTTTCTTAACTTTCTGATCTGGGTGTCTATGATCCGTACTGGCTGTTCAACATAGGTGAGATCCTCTTGGACCTCCACATCAGGCTCACTAAGAACCTTACTCGGATCTGACACAAACTTCCTCAACATCGAAACATGGAAAACCGGATGGATTCTTGCCATTGAAGCAGGTAAATCCAGCTTGTATGACACATTCCCAATCTTTTGCAAGATTTCAAAGGGTCCGATGTATCGTGGGGCTAGTTTACCTTTCTTCCCGAAGCGAACCACTCCCTTCATTGGAGACACCTTGAGCAATACCAGGTCCCCCTCCTGAAACTCTAACTGCCTTCTGCGGATGTCTGCATAACTCTTCTGTCTGCTTGCAGCAGTCTTGATTCTCTCTCTGATTATGGGTACCACCCTGCTGGTAATTTCTACTAGCTCAGGCCCTGCCAAGGCCTTCTCTCCAACTTCCTCCCAGCAAACAGGTGATCTGCACTTCCTTCCGTACAAAACTTCATATGGAGCCATCCCGATGCTAGCATGATGGCTGTTGTTGTAGGCAAACTCCACCAAAGGTAGATGCTGCCTCCAAGAACCGCCAAAGTCCAGCACACACATCCTGAGCATATCCTCTATAGTCTGGATGGTCCTTTCTGACTGTCCATCAGTCTGGGGGTGGAAGGCAGTACTGAAATCCAACCTAGTACCCATGGCATTCTGCAGACTCTGCCAAAATCTGGAGGTGAACTGGGGCCCTCTATCTGACACTATCGAAACAGGAACCCCATGCAGCCTGACGATCTCATCCACATATATCTGCGCCAACTTGTCCACAGAGTAGCCACTCCTGACAGGAATGAAGTGAGCAGATTTGGTGAGTCTGTCCACAATCACCCATATAGAGTCCACTCTGTTGGACGCCGCCGGTAACCCCACTACGAAGTCCATAGCTATATTTTCCCATTTCCATTCTGGAATCGGTAGCGGGTTAAGCATTCCAGCTAGTTTCTGATGTTCCAGCTTCACCCTCTGACATATTTCGCAGGCTGACACGAACTGTGCCACTTCTTTCTTCATTGCCGGCCACCAATAAACTTTCTTCAAATCTTGATACATCTTGGTGGCTCCGGGGTGAATGCTGTATCTTGCATTATGAGCCTCTCTCATAATGTCTCCTTTTAGCCCTATGTCATCTGGTACACATAATCGACTCCCATAGCGGAGGATCCCCTTACTGTCGAATCTGAACTCACTATCATTGCCTGACTGAACAGTCCTGACAATCTTCACTAACTCGGGGTCCTCATGCTGTTTCTGAGCGACTTGCTCAAGGAACACGGGTGTCACTTTCATCTGAGCCAACAAGGCACCTGTACCAGACAACTCTAACTGTAGCCCTTCTTCGATGAGCTTGTAGAACTCCTTCACTACTGGTCTTCGTTCTGCTGTGATGTGGGATAGACTGCCGAGTGATTTCCGGCTTAAGGCATCAGCTACAACATTAGCCTTACCTGGATGATACTGGATTTTGCAATCGTAGTCACTGAGCAGTTCTACCCATCTTCTCTGTCTCAAATTCAAATCTCTTTGACTCAGGATGTACTGCAGGCTCTTATGATCTGTGAAGATCTCACATTTTACCCCATAAAGGTAATGCCTCCACATCTTGAGTGCAAAGATTACTGCTGCCATCTCAAGGTCATGTGTGGGGTAATTCAACTCATGCTTCTTCAGCTGCCTAGAAGCATAAGCAATCACCCTCTCATTCTGCATCAGTACACAACCCAGTCCCACACGGGACGCATCACAAAAGACTGTAAAGTCCTCATTACTAGATGGCAGAGCTAAAACTGGTGCTGAAGTCAACCTCTTCTTAAGCTCTTCAAAACTCTCTTCGCACTGGTCGGTCCACAGAAACTTCTGATTCTTCCTGGTTAACCTGGTCAGAGGAGCTGCTATCTTTGAGAAGTCCTGAACGAACCTCCTGTAGTAACCAGCCAAACCCAAGAAACTTCTAACCTCTGTCACTGAAGCGGGTCTAGGCCAGTTAGCCACAGTTTCTGTCTTCTTGGGGTCCACCTCAATACCATTCTCTGACACTACATGCCCCAAGAACGAAATGCTCCTCAGCCAGAACTCACATTTAGAGAACTTGGCATACAAGCCATGTTCCCTCAAAGTCTGCAAGACCAACCGCAGATGATGGGCATGCTCTTCTGCATTCCTGGAATACACTAAGATATCATTTATGAAGACAATAACGAAGTGATCCAGGTATTGGCTAAATACTCTGTTCATGAGATCCATGAATGCTGCAGGGGCGTTTGTTAACCCGAACGGCATCACTAGGAACTCATAGTGCCCATATCTGGTCCTGAAAGCTGTCTTTGGTACGTCTTCATCTCTGATCCTCAGCTGATGATACCCAGATCTCAGATCTATCTTGGAGAAACAACCTGCTCCTGCTAGCTGGTCGAATAGATCATCGATCCTAGGCAACGGGTACTTGTTCTTGGTAGTGACCTTGTTCAACTGTCTGTAGTCGATACAAAGTCTGAGGGATCCATCCTTCTTTTTCACGAACAACACTGCAGCACCCCAAGGCGAGGTACTCGGTCGGATGAAACCCTTATCTACCAGCTCTTGTAACTGTTCCTTAAGCTCCTTCAGCTCTGTTGGCGCCATCCTGTAGGGAGGGATAGAGATCGGTCTAGTTCCTGGCATCAATTCTATCTCGAACTCTATCTCCCTAGGAGGCGGTAAACCTGGCAGCTCGTCTGGGAAAACATCTAAAAACTCTCTAACCACAGGCACTGAGGCGGGCTCTCTGACATCTCTGTCTAGCTCTCTCACATGAGCTAGATAACCCTGACAACCCCTCCTGAGCAGTCTACGAGCCTGTAGGGCTGATATCAAACCTCTAGGTGTACTCCTCCTGTCTCCTCTAAAGACAACCTCTGACCCATCCTGACATCTGAACTTAACTACCTTGTCTCTGCAATCTAAGGTAGCACCATGGGTAGATAGCCAATCCATCCCTAGAATGACGTCAAAATCTGTCAAGTCTAGAACCACTAGGTCGGCGGATAGGCATCTTCCCTCTATGAAAACTGGACTGTACTGGCAGACTGACTCTGCCACTGACGGGTCACACTTGGGTCCACTGACCCACAGGGGACACTCTAACCCAGAGACCATCAAACCCAACCTCTCGACCGCTCTCGGAGAAACAAAAGAATGGGTTGCACCCGGGTCCATTAAGGCATAAACATCTGAACAACCAATGATGATATTACCTGACACCACGGTGTTGGATGCATTCGCCTCTTGCTGCGTCATCGTGAAGATCCGTGCTGGAGCTGACGGACCTTCCCCTCTGTAACCTGATGAAGAAGAGGCTGACCCTCTCCCTCGGCCTCTGCCACTAGCCTGTGTTGCGGCTGAAGCTGCTGGCTGTGCCACACTACCCGAAGCTGTCTGCTGGGGCTGTGCCGTAGGAACTGCTCTCGGACACTCCCAAGACATGTGTCCCTCTTTCCCACACCTGTAGCAGGCTGTTGTCCCAAACCGGCATACCCCTCTGTGTAGCTTACCACACCTTGCACACACTGCATTATCAGCCCCAGAGCTTGAGCCACTTCCTAATCCCAGACCTGACTTGATCTTGCTCCAGAACTTATTCTTCTTTGGTTTCTTAGTGGTACTGCCCCACTTCTTACTAGCTGAACTCAAGGTTGAAGGGTCTATCCTTCCCCCACCTGGGGTCTTGGAACCAGAAGGTTGTGCCACTGACTGCTTGACTTTTCCCTCCATTATGGCACTAGCCTCCATTCTCCTGGCCATGTCTATAATGGCATGGAAACTTTCTCTATCGGCTGACTGAATCAAGGAGGAATACCTGGAATGGAGCCTCATGATATACCTCCTTGACTTCTTCGGATCTGTGTCCAGATGTTGCCCGGCAAACGGCAACAACTCTAAGAATCTATCGGTGTACTCATCGACACCCATTTCATCTGTCTGCTTCAGCTGTTCAAACTCAATCATCTTCAGCTCCCTGGAACTGTCAGGGAAAGCCCATCCTGCGAACTCATTCGCAAACTCCTCCCATGAAAGACTGTCCACCCTCGGTTTCACATAGCCCTTGAACCACTCACGGGCCTTTTTGCATTTCAGGGTGAAACCAGCCATCTGAATGGCTCTGCTGTCATCAGCACCTATCTCATCTGTAATTGTTTTGACCTTCTCCAGGTACACAAACGGATCATCACCTGTATCAAACTGGGGAGCACCCAACTTAATGTAGTCAGTCATCTTGGCCTTGCTCCCTCCAGATGAGGTAGGTTGAGGTCTTTGGGTTTCTGTAACTGCGGTTTCTGCTGGTGGTGGAGGTGCGACATCCCCTGGGATAGGGTTTGCTGTGCCTGGATGGAAGGATGGAGGTGGGTACATAGGGTACTGTGGATACTGTGGGTAGAAAGGTGGGTATGGCATGTGAGAAGGGTAAGGATTAAAACTGGGGTAATCCGATGTACCTCCCATCGAATACCCGGGGTATGGTGAAAAAGGTGGGTACTGGGGTGGTGGAACAAACCCCGAGGCCTGAGTGCCTCCCTGAGACTCACCCATGCCCTCTTCTGGCATGCTTACACCAAGGCTACCGTCCCTCCTCTGCTCCACATCCATCTCTTCTTCTCCATCAACTGACATTCTTTCCTGAACTATACCCCTTACTGATCTGCTTCTACCCAGATCCAAAGACCTTCTAGGGTCCCTCACTGCTCTGTCCCTGTTGGACCTGCTTGACATTGCCCTTGGCAATGCTGGAGGACGGGCGCTCGTGCCCTCATCCTCCGGTGGTACTCTAGTCAATCTAGCTGATCGACGAGTTCCTCGCATTCTGTTTACTGAAAAACAGCACACATCACATAAACATTAGCATCGAATGGTTCATGTGGAAACACATGAACCCTCATCACATACATATCACATAACATGGCATATCATACTTTCATGCAAGACAGGACTCTACATCCTATCCTAGTGGACATGATTTCCTATTGTGCTTGACCTTTCTATCACATCTATGAGCCCGACACTCTAGGTCCGACCATATGAACCTAGGGCTCTGATACCACTCTTGATACCACTCTGTAACGACCCGGAAACCGGACCGCTACCGGCGCTAGGATTCAGGTCGGCTTAAGGCCGCCAGAACCCGTAGCAAGCCAAACATACATCCTGTGAACCTGTTTAATCCCATACATGATCAACAACATACATAAAAATTAAAACTTTTCTTTCCAAGCCTAACCTGTGCATACATAACATATCATAAACTCCTCATTGGAGTCCTCATCAAATACCCCAATGGGTAACATAACCTATGATAGGCTTAGATAACATAAACATCATAAAAAAACATTTTTTGGATCATATACACAAGGGATTAAAACAAACTCCAGTCAAGCACATTCTAAACTTTCATTACATTACATAACATACTTTTACATTACAAATAAACCATGTCCACCACTAGGCTATTACATAAACTTCTCTTACTCTCTCTTCTTGACTTCTCTATCTACTCAGCACCTGCAAGACTGGGGTTAGGGGAGAGGGGGTGAGCTAAAAAGCCCAGTGAGCAGAAAGTAAAAACATTTGATTTAATTCCTCCATTTTTAGGTTTATTATTGTTTATTTTATTATTCTTTTTCTTATTATCATTATTATTATTATTATTATTATTTCATTGTTTTATTTCACTTTTTCTTTTTCTTTTCATGCTTTCATGAAATGCAACACATCACAGCTAATCACATAAAGGATGGTATTGTCACCATTAGTCCTCAACATCTCCAAATGCCAGGGGCGTAGAATGGGCCTCACTGGTCTTTCTCTTACATAACATAACATTCTAAAGTGCCAGGGCCGTAGAATGGGCCTCGCTGGTCTTTCTCTTACATAGTACCAGGGGCATAGAATGGGCCTCGCTGGTCTTTCATAACATATCATCATAACATAACATCAGAGGACTATGGATCATCCAACAACCATCCACATCAACATCAAATTATGCAATGCAACATATTCGTGAATTTCTAATGCAAACATCCTGGAATATTTCATGGCATTAATGATGCATGAGTATGCTTTCAGATTCATTCATTTGTTCATTTATTCAATTACTTTACTTAGAAACTTAGGGAGTTATCCCACTCACCTGGTGACTGAAGCTTTAACAACGGACTCTGAACGACTATCTCACAACCGGGGGTCTCGGTTCCTCGGGTCCGAACCTACACAGGTGGACTCAAATGAGGCACCAAACAACAAGAACATAACTCTAAACATACCCCCAAAAACCTCCTAAAAATACCTCAAAACATCCCTAGAAAACATGCAAGAAAAGGCTGGGAAGGGCACTTTCGGCGGCACCTTCGGCGGCCGAAAGTCCCTCCAGAGCCGAAAGTCAGGCAGGTTCGGCGGCATCTTCGGCGGCCGAAACTCCCAGACAGAGACGAAACTCATGCATGTTCGGCGGCACCTTCGGCGGCCGAAAGTCTCGGACAGAGCCGAAACTCCCACTTTCGGGGGCAGGCTTCGGCAGCCTAAAGCTGCCTCCCAAGCTGGTTCGGCGGCCGAAAGTGCCTTCGGCTGCCGAACCTGGTTTCTGCCAAAGGGCAGAAACTTAGTTCTTCATGCCCATTTCAACCCCCTACACAACCAATCATGCATAACCCTATTCTACAACATGCATACTCAAGCATACAAGCTCCTAGGGGCCTCAAACTAACTTAAACCCCAACTACAACACACAAGCAAGCCACATTGTTCACAAATCACATAAAACCTAACATTTGCTTAAAAACTCATACAACCCTATACATGCCATTCTACCCCATAAAACAACTTAAAACTTACTTAAAACATGCTAAAGGCTTAAGATCGACTCTTACCTCTTGAAGATCGAGAGAGAGACGACCTAGACTTGGAGATCCACGAAAATGAGCTCCTGAGTTCCCAAAGCTCCAAAACTTGTTTCAAAAGTTCAAAACCTTCAATGCAAGCTTAAAACTTAAGAAAAATGGTGGGGATTTGAAGGAAAAACACTAGATTGGGAAGAGGGAGGTCGGAAGCTAGCTGTGGCCAAAAATGGGAGAAAGCTCGCCCATTTCGGCTAAGTGACCCTTTTATAGTGGCTGGCCAGACCACGTTCGGGGGCCGAACTTGCCTCCGCATACATGCCATGTTCGGCGGCCGAACTTGACTTTCGGCGGCCGAACCTGAACTTCCCTCACTCATGCTTTCGGGGGCCTAACGTGCCTCCAAAACGCATGCATGTTCGGCGGCCGAACTTGACTTTCGGCGGCCGAACCTGGGTTTTCCTCCAAAGACTTTTCATGCAAAAACTCATTTAATTTTCATACTTAAAACCATGAAATGCTTTAAAACATTTTATTAAAACATGTTTCTACCCTACTAGAGGCTTCCGACATCCGAGATTCCACCGGACGGTAGAAATTCCGATACCAGAGTCTAGCCGGGTATTACAGGTACAGTGCGTAATGGAAGATGAGGGCCAGATAATCCTTAAAGAAATCCATGAAGGTGATTGCAGAAGTTATAAAGGGGCTCAGCCAATCGCCCAGAAAGTATTCAGACAAGAATACTACTGGCCAACGATAATACAAGAGACAAAAGAGCTTGTCTAGAGATGCCATCGATGTCAAGTACATGCTACCATTCCAAAGACTCTTGAAGAGATGAAAGTAGTAATTGAAAACCCCAAGCCTTTCTTTCAACCGGGACTAGACATCCTTGGCCCTCTCCCAAAAGCAACCAGGTTAAGGAAATTTTTAATAGTAGAGATAGATCACTTCAGCAACTGGGCTGAGACTGAGGCAGTTTAGTCCATTACTACCCAAGAGGCAATTTCCTTCATCAATAAGAATATTTTCACTCGGTTTGGAATTTCAAAGGTAATAATCACTAATAATGGGACTCAATTTATGAGTTCTAAATTTAAAATTTTTTGCAGGAAATGGAAGCTTGACTTAAGATTTAGTTTGGCCTATCACCCACAGACCAATGGAATAACCGAAGTGAGAAACAAGACTATCCTACAAGAGCTAAAGAAAAGATTCAACAAAGAAAAAGGCAATTGGCTTGACAAATTATCCCACATAATATGGGCATACAAAATCACCCTAAGAAAAGCCACAAGAGAAACTACTTTCTCTCTTGTATATGAAGCCGAGACAATAGACCCCGTGGAAGTCCAAGTAAGCAGTTTCAAGACACAGCACCCTGAAATTACAAAAAAACTTGAAGAAATGTAGTTCAACTTGGATTAGGCTGAATTTTTACGATAATAGGTTGCAATCAGAATGGTGGTTTATAAGAATAGGATGTTCAGAATGTTCAATAGTAGAGTCAAGTTACGTACCTTTAATGTAGGGGATTTAGTCCTTAAAAGAACTTATATAATAGGCGGTAGTACCGGGTCCAGTAAGTTGAGTGAAAGCTGAAAATGACTATTTAGGGTCTTGAAGGTTATTCGCCCAGGGTCTTATAAATTGGCCAAGTTAGATGGCCGAGTCATTCCCCATTTCTGGAATATTTATAATTTAAGAAAATTTTATCAATAACACTTAACGAGGTATTCTTTTATATGTTGTGTTATTCAATTACAAGGAACAATGCGTTGCCTTCTCCAAAAGTACAAGACTGTTCATTAATGTGTTTTTCCAAAAAAGTCACAATGTGGATATCCGCTAAGCCCACGACCGGGAATTAGTCTCATTTTTATAAAAATTTCTAAGGATTTTATGCTCAGGTCACAAGGTGAGTATCCGTCAGGCTCACGACCGGGTGTTAGTCTCATTTTTTACAAATTTCTAAGGCATTTCAGTGTCCAATGTACAAGGCGGATATTTTTCAAGCTCATGACAGGATTTAGTCCCATTTTTTATAAATTTCTAAGGTATTTTAATGTCCAAGCCACAAAGCGGATATCTGTCAAGCGGATATCTGTCAAGCTCACAACCGGGTGTTAGTCCCTTTTTTACAAATTTCTAAGGTATTTTTGTGTCCAAACCACAAGACGGGTATTCGCTAGGCTAACGACTGGGTGTTAGTACCTATTTTTTATAAATAACTTTTTCAAGTTTCTAAGCTATAAGGCGGATATTCGCCAGACTGAGTATTAGTCCCATTTTTATACAAATTTCTAAAATATTTTATGCTTAGGCCACAATGTGGGTATCAGTCAGGCTAACAACTACGTGTTAGTATTCATTTTTTATAAATAATTTTCTAGATTATTTATTTTTATAGTCATAAAGCGGGCATCCACTAAGCCGATGATCGAGTGTTAAGTCCTGTTGATAAGTCTATTTTAAGTTATTTTATAACAAAAGATAAAAGCTAAGTCATTTGATTGGGTGTTAGTCCACGTGGCAATCTTTTAGAAATTGTACAAGTCTTATTTGATGGTGGTTGAATGAGGGTTATGGTTGAGTATAAAGCATATAAATGTTTAATAAAAATAATGACAAGATACGGAAGAAAATATTAATAAAAATATATATGTCCATGTGTATAAATATTTATTATTTTAATTATAAATGTATTAATATTAATTGCATTATTGTTTAAATGTTAGTATTGATATTATTATTATTATTATTATTTTGATATTAAGTATTTACTATTTTATAATCAAAATAAAAATATTATAATTTTATTTAAAAATTCAAGATTTGAACTGAATTTAAAAGTAAAATTAAAGTTAAAAAAGAATTAAAATACGACCGTATCATAATCTTATCAAAATTTGATTCTAAATTCTTAAAAAATAAAAAATTTAATGATTTAATTCCGATTCCGATTTTTAATACAAATCATATCAAAACCATAATCAAATAATCCTAATCATAACCACCAGCATGCAACAATGGAATGAAGCTCAACCTCAATCAATTTATTTTTTATTTTGAAAATCTTGATCCATCCTTTTGAGTTTTAGATTATTTATTTATTTACTTATTTAAAGTTGACATCTTTTTTTTATTTACCTCCAACTCTTTTTTTTTTACTATAATATTTAAAATTAAATTAAAAATAATTAAAAAAGAAATTAAATTTGAAATTTTAAAATTAAATTATATATCCTTAAACCGATTAGACTAAAGGCTCTAAGTCTCCAATATTTTTTTTAATAGTATTACAGAAAAAATCTCATTTTTACGAACAAAGTGAAAGTACAACACCTTTTTATTACAAATTAAAATATATAATCCTAAATGCGTTAAATTCCGACTTAATTTTTTATAATTATCCATTTATATATATATATTTTGGCTATGAAAATTTATTGATATTGATATTTTTTATATATATAAAGGAGGGAAGTACGCAAAAAAATACTTAACTATTAGAACAGGCCAACTGATGCCAATCGATCCTTTTGTATATTCCATTTGATATATTCTAAAACCACACCTTGGAGTTAAGGAAATTGCTGATAGCAAACTCTAGAAACAACAGCTGGATTCACTAAATCATTCGCAACATGATTAGCTTCCCTATAGACATAGCGAAGACGAACTTGCCAATCTTGTCTCATAAGAGCTTGGCACTGAATAAGAACATTAAAATGGATCAATTTCTAATTTAGCCCCTTAGATAACAAATCAAGACCCACCATAGATTCCAACTCAAGAATTAGTTTCTCCACTCCTGACGTCCAAGTTAGACGAAGACTATGTAAAATAGCTTGGAGCTTTGCTTGTATGGCAGAACAAGTACCCAACTTAACACATAACTCACGCACTCATACACTACGATCATCTCTCAAGACGCCGCCACCCCCTCCCATTCCTGGGTTCCCCTTTGCAGCACCATCCGTATTTAACTTATGCCAGTCCTCTTATTAGATAATGTATCAGCTGGTTAGTTAAGCAACTTGCATGTAGTTATTTTATCAGTTATAATTAGTTAGTTAGTTATGGATTAATATATAGCTCAGCTGTTTCTTGTTAGCTGTGCACTACTCACTGTATATAAACAAACCTTGGAATGAGATTAATGAATTTCTTCCCTTTCCATTTCCAATGCATTTCTACAATATGGTAGTAGAGCAATTTCCTTCTCAGTTTTAATTTTCTTCTTCTTTCTTCTTTCTTTCTTTTCCATTCTCGAGAAAATTCCATGGCTTCTAGTTAAGGCAGTGATCATTTACAAAATCCTTCTAACCCTTACTTCTTGCATCCAAATGAAAATCCGACTTTAGTATTAGTATCTCCAGCTCTTGTTACATCGAATGATCATTCATGGACTAGGGCAATGCAATGGCTCTTGCCTCCAAGAACAAGATCAAATTTATCGATGGCACTTTGCCTCTTCCAGCAAAGACATAAACTATGTACTCTACATGGGATCATTGCAATACAATGGTAGTATCTTGAATCGACAAATCTTTATCTTCTTTAATTGCTCAAAGTGTTCTTTGGATTGATAAAGCTGTAGACATATGAAATGACTTAAAGGATAGATTTTCTCAAGGAGACGTTATCCATATTTCTGAACTTCAAAAAGAAATATATGCCTTTAAATAAGGTGAACTCTCTATTACTGAATATTTCACTGAACTGAAAATTCTTTTGGATGTGTTGGTTAATTTCAGACATTATCCATCTTGTTGTGAATCACCATGTGATTGTGGTGCTGTTACTATAGCTAATTTTATATGAAGAATGATTGTATAATAAGATTCTTGAAAAGGTTAAATGAGCAATTTGCAAGTGTCAAATCCCAGATCACGATGATGGAGCCTCTGCCATCTATAAATAAAGTCTTTTCTTTAGTCTTGCAGCAAGAAAGACAACTGATGAATGGCATAAATGTTGAATTAACTCTTCTAATAGAAGGTTTGATGTTAACTCTGGATACAATAGATCTTATAGAAGAGGAGCATCCGAAGGCTTTAATCTATCTTATAATAGAGGAAGTCCAATTAAGTTTTGCACGTATTGTGGAAAACAAAGACAACTGTTGAAAGTTGTTACAAGAAGCATGGATTTCCTCCAGGATTCAAATTCAAGGATCCAAATTATTTTGCCAACAATGTGTTTGCTGAAAGTTCATATGTTAGTAAGGTGCAAGAAGTCATTGACACTACTCCTGTAAATTTTAATCAAGATCAATATGTTCCTATGAGCTTTACTCAAGATCAATAACAAAAACTGTTATCTCTCATTCAAGGTCAATCTCTAAAAGATTCCATTCCTGCACACTCAACCAGTCGAGCTATGACAGTTCTTTCTTCCTCTCTTGATCTCACTACTCACTATTGATTCATCAAAAGGTAATCATGTGGTTCTCTTTAGTCAAACATCAGAAGTATGGATCTTGGATATGGGAGCTATTGATCACATTTTTTTTCTCTGTCAGCATTTTTTACTTATAGATAAATTAAACCTGTGTCAATCAAATTACCAAATGGATCTCAGGTTCTTGCTTATATTTCAGGAACAATTCACTTTTCTGCCTCATTCTTCTTAATAGATGTCCTTTATGTTCCTGTCTTCACCTTCAACCTGATCTCAGTTACCAAATTGACTTCTTGCTTGAATTTTTGCCTTACATTTAAAAGTTCCATTTGCCTCATATATGATTTGACTACTTGGAAGGTGATTGGTTCAACTAAACCAAGTGGAGGCTTACATGTCTTGCAGAAATCTCCAACACTAGCATTCTCCTCAATTGCTTCAATAAACACTGTAAACTCTACCTTTTCTCAAAATACTTTGTGGCATTACAAACTTGAGCACCCTTCACAAACTAGACTTTCTGTCATAAATAAAGATTTCTCTTTAGTTACTTGCAATTCCTTGAATATGCCTTGTGATGTTTGCCACTTTGCTAAGCAAAAGAAATTGCCTTTCTCTTCAAGTACTTCTATCACTTCTCAGTTATTTCAATTGATCCATGTTGATATTTGGGGCCATTCCATGTACATTCAATTCATGGTCAGAGATACTTTCTAACAGTAGTTGATGACTTCTCAAGACATACATGGGCCTTTCTAATGAAATCTAAGTCAGAAATTAGGTATCTCTTACTAACCTTTATTCACATGGTTGAAAATCAATTCCACACCACTATCAAAGCAGTAAGGTCTAATACTTGTATAGAAACACCACAAAAAAATGGTATTGTAGAGAGGAAGCACCAACACATTTTAAACATAGCCAGATCTTACTTTTCCAATCACACCTATCAAAGTCATTCTGGTCCTATGCCTTTGTTTATTTTGTATATATAATGAACATGATTCTCACTCCTATTTTGAAGGATAAGACACCTTTTGAAGTTCTTTATAACTCCAAACCTGATTACACAGACCATAAGATCTTTGGTTGTCTTGGCTTTGTGTCAACTCTAGTTAATGACAAAAGAAAACTTGATCCTAGAGCAAAGAAGTGTGTCTTCTTGGGATATAAAACTAGCACAAAAAAAGGATATGTCATGATGGATCTTAAAACTAGAGAAATTTTCTTATCCAGGAATGTATACTTCTATGAGGTCTACTTTACTTTTGCATCTAGCAATTCATCTTCAAGTCTCTCCTTTCCACAGATTCAAGACACCTCATATCTAGATTATACAGAGCTTCCTTCTTCTTCTCTTCCTAAAAATATAAATACACAGTCTTATAATCCATCCAGGACTTCAAACAGGATTAGGAAATCTCCCTCATACTTGCAAGACTATCATTGCAATCACATCACTACTCATCAATCTTCCAGAAGGTGTCAAGTATCCTTTATCTTCAGTATTGTCTTACAGTAACCTCTCTCCCTCATACACTCATTTTATATTGTCTATTTTATCACATATTGAACCTAAGACCTATTCTAAAGCAGTTAAACATGAATAATGGAGAAGAGACATGGATGCTGAAATTGCTGCACTTCAACAGAACCAGACTTGGACGCTAGTTGAACTACTACCAGAAAAGACTCCCATTGGTTGAAAACGGGTATTCAAAATCAAGTACAAATCAGATGGCAATATAGAGAGATTTAAGGCAAGATTAGTCGCAAAGGGGTATACACAAACAGAGGGAGTTGATTACCTTGATACTTTTTCCCCGGTTGCTAAAATGACTATAATAAGGTTAGTTTTAGCTCTTGCTTCAATTAATAATGGGCATCTCTAGCAATTGGATGTCAATAATGCATTTTTGCATGGTGAACTTGAAGAAGAGGTATAGGGTCTTTGACGGGTCCATCAATTTAAAATTTACTTTTCTTTTCTTAATTGATAAGAACTTGTAGATAAGGTGAGTGAGTATTGATCTCATAAAGACCTCAATTCTATTTAATTTAAATGACCAATTTGAAATAGAAAAATAGTTTGTACGAAAAGTGAGAAAGAAAATTTTTTTTTTATGAAAATAGTTTGCCTGGCCAAGCCAATAAAAATAAATTTAAAAGAATTGAAACTTGAGCAAACAAATAAATAAGTAATAATAATAAATAATGCAATTGAAACTCGAGAAACAAATAAATAGTTAAAACTTTCAGCGGAAGATAATCAAATTGAGGTATTTTGCGGTTAATTATTGATTAGATAAAAAATATTTCATATTATTATCTATTGTTTGGTTTAGTGGTCAAACACGCGAATCCCACCAATTCTTTCTTATGAATAAATTAATCCGTTTCGCGCTTAACTTAATTCCTAATTAACTAACAATCCCAACACACGTGTAGATTTAATTAGTCAACTGCATTAAGAGAGAAAAATCCAAACTTGATCAATAAAAACACGCATTTTATTTAAATCAAATCTACTAATTTTTTAATATAAACTAATATATTAATTGCTACTTGTTATTAACCCAATTAAATAATTACGGATTTAATTAGATTAATTAGCAATATGTTATCTTTCCAAAAGATTCAATGGGCCCCTTGAATTCGAAAAAAACAACAATAGAGATGGTGGTCCTCGAATTCAGAAATTAATAGAAAATAGAAATAAGATGAAGAGATTTAAAGTGTATAACCTCACAACTTGAACAAATCTCAATTTAATTTAACTTTCAACTAAAAAATAATTGTTTAGCAACTCATGACCATAATAAAATTATAACAATTGAGCCAAAGAGGAAAAAAAAAATAGAGAAGAGAGTGAGAGTGAAAGGTAGAATATGATTCTCCAGGTTGAATGCTAGGAGCCTTTATATAGGCACAAAAAGATAAAATTTAAAATAAAATCTATTATCCCTATCTTATCTCTATTTTAATTTTATCTCTATCCTCATTTTATCTCTATCCTAATATGATCTTTATCTCATCCGATTGAGTTTGATTCAATTTAACTCCACTTGAAGATGATCTTATCCTTGCTTAGGTGACAAAATCTATCTTATCTCCCCATCGCCTCGGGTTACTGGTTTGGTCAAGGTTGTAGTCTCCCAGTATAAAAAATCTTTTAATTCAGTCTTTTTTCTTCTTTTTCTCAACTTGCTCACAAACCTGTCCAAAATTAAATTTAAATTTAAATTAAATATTTATATCAAAATTACAGTAAAATCAATGAATTAAATGAGGAAAAAATTGTGAGTTTTGCAACTCATCAGTCCTACCTCCTGGTTTTCACCCATCCAAAACTAACCAAGTATGCAGGTTACAGAAATCATTGTATGGCCTCAAACAAGCAAACAGACAATGATTTTTAAAGCTATCTCAAGCACTTATTCAATGTGGTTTGTGTCAATCAAAGTCAGATTACTCCTTATTTGTTAATAGTCTCTTCAATCTTTGCAGTAATTCTTGTTTATATAGATGATGTAATCCTCATAGGCAATGATCTGATTGAAATCACATAAATGAAATAATTTCTTGATGATTCTTTCAAAATTAAATATTTGGGAGACTTAAAGTTCTTTCTGACTTAAAATTGCTAGGAGAAAATCTGGTATCTCTCTATGCTAGAGAAAATATGCACTTGAAATCTTGTCTGATATAGGCTATTTAGCTTCTAAGACTGCTAGCACTCCTATGGATACTCATTCGAAACTTGACAATGACTCAGGGACCTTATTGGTAACTGAGGGTTCTTCTTCTTACAAGAAAACAGTGGGCAAATTATTTTACTTAACAACCACAAGGCCTGACATTTCCTTTGCTACACAATAACTCAGTCAATTCCTTTCCAAACCAACCACATTTCATCAGCAAGCTCTGCACAGGGTATTAAGATATGTTAAAAGCCACTCCCGGAAAAGGCCTTTTTTTTTCCCTCATCTTCTACTGTTCATCTAAAGGCTTTTAGTGATGCTGATTGTGCAGGGTGCATATTTAGTAGAAGGTCAGTTACTGGTTATTGTATCTATCTTGGTAACTCCTTAATAAGCTGAAAATCAAGGAAACAAAGCATTGTCAGTAGATCTTCATCTGAGACTGAGTATAGGGCTCTTGCTGCCACTACTTGTGAGATATAATGGCTGGTTTATCTTCTACATGATCTCAAAATTCCACATAGCATGCTTGCAAGTCTCTATTGTGGTAATCAATCTGCTTTAATATATCGCAACCAATCCTACTTTCCATAAAAGAACCAAACACATTGAGATTGATTGCCACATTATCAGAGAAAAGGTTTCTTCTGGTCTTATTCATTTACTTTATATTACCTCCATTGCTCAGCTTGCTGACATATATACCAACGCTTTACCATTCTCTCCCTTTAATACTTTAGTGTCTAAGCTTGGAATGATAAACATTCATTCTCCAGCTTGTGGGGGGGTATTAGATAATGTAACAGCCGGTTAGTTAAGCAACTTACAGGTAGTTATTTTATCAATTATACTTAATGATGGATTAATATACAGCTCAGCTGTTTCATGCTAGCTCTGCACTACTCACTGTATATAAGCAAAGTTGTTAGTGATGGATCAATATACAACTCAGTTATTTCATGCTAGTTGTGCACTACTCACTTTATAGAAACAAAGCTTGGAATGAGATTAATGGACTTCTTCCCCTTCCATTTTCAATGCTTTTATGTAATACCTCTAGTGGAAATTCCCACGTAATATTGATGATAATCTAAACTTCTCAACTTACAAAAAATAAATTATTAAATTTTAATTTTCTCATAATATAATAAAAAATGTGTAATTTGACATCCGCAAGTGTACAAATATAATGTAATCAAAGAAAAAGTTGTTTAGTGACTTTATAAATAAAATTGAAGAGTTAAAATAATGATGCTAGCCATTTAATAAAAATCATGACCAAAAGAATGTAACAAGAAAATTAAAATATGTTCAAAGTGAATTCTGAACCTTTTAGAATTTGTTACTATTTGCTAATTTCTATAATTAAATGTTTTAAAAAAATTCTAATTATATAATGAAATTATATATAATAATTAACTCTAAAGATTTGAATTTTCTTTGTTTTTCTTATTCAAATTGAAGAATAATGGGAGTTATACATAGTCAAACATTTCTCACCCTAATAATGAAAAATCTCATAAATAAATAGATAAAGAGTTAAAATTAGAAACATTCCATTTTTGTATTTTAAATATAAATAAAACCAATCAAATTATCTCTAATAAGCTAATTTACTCTTTTTTTTTTCAATAATAACTCCGACTAAGATTTAAACTTTATACATCACAGCAAAATAAACAACTTCAATCTCAGTCAATCTAAATTTAATGCAATGTATACTTGTTTGAAAAGAGACGTGTAATAATCGTTCTTGTTTTTTCCTTCGTTATTATTTCTCAACAAACACCGCCTCCACCCATCAAAAAATTATGGAGGAGGAAAGGCTGACTTCTGCATAGCAACAGCAGCTCAAATCATTGTGTGAGCCACTGTCTGTTTTGTCTACGTCTTCTCTTCTCTCCCCTCTACGTTCCCTTTCTTTTATTTTTTCTTCCATCTGTCTGTTTTTCTTTGGACCCAAACAGTGTTCAAGAAGATT
Organism: Manihot esculenta; assembly: GCF_001659605.2. NCBI lineage: Eukaryota > Viridiplantae > Streptophyta > Magnoliopsida > Malpighiales > Euphorbiaceae > Manihot > Manihot esculenta. The sequence continues at coordinate 24,942,107 of NC_035161.2, forward strand.
ATCTGTTTCCTCTTTCTGTTTGATATGGCTATTAGAAACTGTGTTAATTTCTTAAGCTGGTTTACTGGAATTCTGGTTTGAAAATAATTACACCCACTTCATCAAATAAGAGGATTTTCTTTCTATGATTCCGGTGTAATTTCTAGCGTCTAAATTTTCTGCAACACATAGTTAAAAACCCAGATCTTTCTTTCACATGGTTAAAGATTTTTCAGTGATAAATCAAGTACCATTTATGAGACTGGAAGTGAAAACCAAGGATGTTGCTTTTAATATTGGTTGTCTTCCTTATCTTTCTCTTCCTTTTGCTACTGGTCCAGTGGTGGACGATTCCTGCAAATTGAGTCGTTGTCCTTTTTGAGCACTCATTACTACCCAACAGCATCTAACCGGAGTTGTAGTTAGTGTAATTCTCGTCCTTTTTAGCAGAACTATGTTTTTCTTGAGCTTTTGTTTCTTTAACTGAACCCACATAGGTTTGTACCTTCGCAATATTCCCAGCAAAGCAATCTCAATATTCCATATCTAAGGTTGGCTTTTGTTTTGAAGAATGGATTTGTTCATATTAGGTGGGCAGTTTTATCGTTTCTGAACTTAAGATATGGCTCAGGAGATAATGCTAGAGAACCTCAAGAAACAGCTTGCTCTTGCTGTGAGGAGCATTCAATGGAGCTATGCAATCTTCTGGTCCATTTCTGCTACACAACCAGGGTAACAACCCTTTCATATATGCTCTGCTTTCTCTAAATTCTTAGAAATGTTCTTTTTCACCTCAAAAGAAGTGTTCATTGACAATCTTATGATAGAATGTGAATTCTATAGGGTGTTGGAGTGGGGTGACGGGTACTACAATGGAGATATTAAGACGAGAAGAACAGTTCAACCCATGGAGCTTAATGCAGACGAATTGGGTCTACAGAGAAGTGAACAACTGAGAGAACTCTATGAGTTTCTTTCAGCTGGTGAAGCCAGCCCACAAGCTAGGAGACCTTCAGTAGCATTATCTCCAGAAGATCTCACAGACACAGAGTGGTATTACTTGGTCTGCATGTCTTTTGTATTCAATATTGGCCAAGGGTAACTAGATTTTGATTTATGGACTTTGTCTTCAATAGTTTTTTGTTTTTAAGGATCAATTATGCTTAATTCCTCCTCTGAATTGGTCATAGCTTGCCAGGAAGAACCTTAGCAACTGGCCAGCCTATTTGGCTGTGCAATGCTCATTTTGCAGATAGCAAAGCTTTCAGCCGCTCTCTGCTAGCTAAGGTAGCTTGCTGTTTCTTGCTTGAGATCCATTTTCATATCCATATTCTCAATATGAGTTGATGAAGCAAAAACTTAATTTGTTATCTGATTTTTTTTCCCTGTAAATTGATCATCTGGAATCCATCACCCCCAGAGCGCTTCTATTCAGGTAACCATTCTAATTATTTTCTAATAGAACCTTTGTTTATGAACTGCAAAATCTCATTTCTTATTCAAACTTCCAGACTGTAGTGTGCTTTCCATTCTTGAGAGGTGTGGTTGAGCTAGGCGTGACTGAGCTGGTACGTCTCCGTTCAGGTTTCTGCTTACTGTATAATCAACTAATGGATTTGAGATGGGTTCAGTTGTCTTATTGTTACTTGTTTTTCTGAAGATATTGGAGGATCCAAGCCTCATTCATCATGTTAAAACTTCATTCTTGGAGATTCAATACCCTATAGTTGCTACAAAGACCAGTACAAGAAGTGACAAAGAACTTGCTGATACTGCTTGTAATCAGGATAACCTTGACGTCAAATTAATTTCAGTGGCAAGATGTGAAGAATTGGATGTAGTTTCCCACAATGACATTTCAGATAATCAACCAGAGGAGGATTCATTTATGGTTGAGGAGATAAACGGAGGAGATGATGGCTTCAGCAACTGTGTTCATAATTCCTTGAATTCTAGCAACTATACATCTCAATCCATTGCAGATCCTGTGAAGCTTGCTCCTGTTCCGAACAACGAAACAGTCAAGAACCGTATGTCGAAGGATGTTCAAGACAGAAATCACAATAAACTGACTGCACTTGACCTTCAAATTACAGATGGTTTTCATTATCAAAGCATTCTTTCATCTCTCTTAAAGACCACGCATCCGTTAATTCTTGGACAACATTTTCAAGATTGTAACGAGGTATCTAGCTTTGTAAGTTGGAGGAAACTGGGATTGCTGCATTGTCAGAGACCAAGAAGTGCACCCTCGCAGAAACTATTGAAGAAGATTCTGTTTGAAGTTCCTCGGATGCATGTCAGTGGCTTGCCAGATTCCCCAGAAGACAACAGCAATAACGTTGGAGTTCTGATACCAGAGGCAGATGATTTTAGTGCAAATCATGTATTAGTTGAGAGGAAACGAAGAGAAAGATTAAAAGAAAATTTTATGATTCTCAAATCGAGTTTTTATTCAATCAAAAGGGTAAAAATCTGTTCCTGAGAGTCACTTACCCATAAACAGAAACTCCATTGATTGAATTTTTCCGTGTCTGTGCAGGCTGATAAAGTATCTGTCCTAGATGAGACAATAGAATACATGCAAGAGCTTGAAAGAAGAGTTGAAAAGTTGGAATCATGTCGGGAGTTGACAGAATTAGATGCAAGAACAAGAAGGAGAGAGAGGACATCTGATAACTATGGCAGAAACAAAACTGGTAACAGCAAGAAGCCGCCAGTAAACAAGAGAAAAATCTGCAAGATCGATGACACAGAGACAGAGATGGACTATGACATATCAGTTAGTGTGAATGATAAGGACGTAATAATCGAGATCAATTGCCCATGGAGGGAAGGATTATTGCTTGAGATCATGGATGCAGCAGCAAGCCATCTGCATTTAGATTCTTACTCAGTTCAATCCTCCACCATTAATGGGATTCTTTCTCTTACAATCAAATCTAAGGTAGGAACACAGTACTACCAAATCTACCTTTTAATATGAAGCTTGACTGAATGGTTATAATAAACTATTGAGTCTTTCAACTAACGTTGAAAAGTTTATTGCAGCAGAAGGGATTAACAGCTGCATCAGCTAGAGAGATCAAACAAGTAATTGAAAGAGTTGCTCGTAAATATTGAAGCTTGGCCTCACATGGAAGTCTGTCTTCTTTATCATTGTAACTTCACTGCTTCAGTTATAAAATTATGCATCTTTGGGTTATTTAGTAAATCATGGTTATAAAAACAAGTGATTTTTCCTTCATGTTTATCCCTTAATGAGCAAAAATGAACTTGTTTTGAATGTTGTTATTCTCTCAAAAATTTTACCATACAATCCCTCGTAGATCCCACCAGCATCAATAGTCGAATTTTTCATTATTTCCTTTCAATGAAGAAGTACACTTAATTTATTAGATTTGTTGGTAAAATATCAGCATTACATAAACCCAAAAAAGCTCTAATCACATAAAAATCCAAGGACAAGAATGCCAGTACATAAGTTTCTATAAGCTACAATCCCTATAATAGATTCTAAATTTGTTTGAAGATCTAGCAACATCACATTAAAGGCAAAAAAACATGTGATAGCACACTCTTCATTGGCAAAAGACAAATTCAGCAGGTTGTGGGTCAGCAGAAAAAGTAAAACTTGGAGATACAGAAACTCGCAGGAATTACCTCCTGGGAAAATCTCACAGCCTATATGGCGTTTTATCTAAAACTTTTAAAAAATATCAGTCATTGTCTCTCTCTCCAATGCTAAAATTTACATGCGCCTAAAATTCCAATGGAGGTTAACAATCAAGGTAGCTGTCACCTTTATTTCTTGCCTGTATTGTAGCGACAAAAATTTATGAAGAAAAACAAAACCATGTAATAAAAAATGATAATTTGAGTTGGACCCATAATTTAATTTTGATTGATATTTTTTAATGTCCAAGAAATTATTAAAGCCATAAGTCATTTGAAATGTCAAAAAAAACGTAATGAAAATGAAATTTTTGGTGACGTGACTTATTTGATACGGACTTTACATGAAAATTTATTTAATATTCTCAATTTTACACTTGCATTTTTAGTTATACCGTTTATCTCTCTAATTGGTAATTTATATTAATGCCTTTCACAACTATACTTTATTTTCAACCTAATCATTAATATAATAATTAATAACTATTAAAATAATATATCAATTTTAAAATAATAATATTATTAAATATATTTTAAAATTTTCGAAGCTTTTTAATTCATTTTGAATTCATTACTCTATCAAAGTGACTGATTTTTAAATTCTCATAGTACCCTTCAAAATTTCTTTAAGGGCATATTGAATAATTTTTATAGATTTCAGTATTTTATCAATTCAGACTAAACAACGAGCTAATAAATCTCTTTTTTTTTTGTCACTGAATTTTTCAATTAAATTTATTATAACACTCATAATAACAACTTTATGAAAATTCTATTTTACTATAAACTTTAGTTTTGATAAACTTTAATTTATTATTTTTTTCTGTACTAATAATACTTACTCTCAATTTCATTCTAAAAAAATATAACGTTATAAGTTTTTGACATTCAATAACTCCTCTGTTAAAAAATAATTGCAAAAATATAAATTTTAATAAAAATAACAAAGCTTGCCGACATTTGGGCGCGCACAAAACGTATCATCATGGAATCCTGAAAGATGAATCACTCCAATAATTGAGATTATGGACCATTTCACTTTTCTATTAGGTTGGATTGATAAAGACTTCACAACTTTTTTGGGCAAGCACGCAAGCTTGGATTTTTCAAGTTACTATAGAATGCAAAATTTTAGATTGATTTATTATATTTGACTCCTGCATCATCAATATTTATATATGTATAAACTAATTATCTTACTTTTTTGAAAAAGTTTAAGAATATTTTGTTTTTAATAATTTATTGATATCATTCGTATTAAATTTTTTTGAAATTTGTAAAATAAAAAAAATATTGAAAAATTAATTTAATAATTTTTTGATATTTATATGAGTGTATTGAATAAATTATAAAATTAATGATTTCAGAAAGAAATATATAATATAAAATTCTGTATGAGATAAAATAAAAATTCGTATATAAATATATCGATACAGAATTCTATCATATATATATATTTTTTAGGAAATAAAATTTGTAATTTAATCTTTATTTTTTTAATAATAAATAATTTAAATCCTGAATTTTTATTATATTAATAAGATAGTCTTTCTATTAAATTTATTATTAGTCGATTGTTAATTTAATAAGTCAAACTCAAAATTTAAGAGACTATTATTATAAATATTAAAATAATAATAATTAAATTGTTATAAATTTTTAAAATTAAAAAAATTAACCAGTTATAAAAAGTGAAATTTAAAATATTAAATTATTATAATCTAATATTAAATTTTAATAGAATGATTATTTTATTAATAGAATAAAATTTTAAAAATTAAAATATTTATTACTAAAATAATAGAGACTAAATTATTGATTTTGTTAAACCTTCTGGAATATGTATAAATTATCCTTTGATTTTTTTTTAATAGTCATAATAGACCAAAACTTAATATTTGTGTCGAATTGCATTTTAATTTAATAAATTGGTTTAATATTTATATTTTTAAGCAAAGTTTGAAATTAAAATATGAGAATTTAGATAATATATCATATGTAATATTTTATTATATTTTAAATATAAATTAATTTTATATGTGTCATTTTATTTGAATTTTTATATTTTATTTTTTAAAAATTAACAAAAAAATAATACCAAATGTCGTTTGAATTAAAATAAAAATTAGCGTAAATATTAACCATTTTTCAATGAATTAGTCTACATATTATTATATCAAATGATTATATATTGATGATCCCAATTATATAGATCACTCGGTTTTTTATTCAATTATTTATAATTGTAAGTCTCTAATTAATGAGATGAATAGTGTTAATATTCGTTATATTTCTCGATCTGCTAATAGCGTAGCACAAATATTTGTTAGGACTGTCAATTCTTTAATAAATCAGATGAAATAAACTGTTTCACCTCCTATTTGTATTTTGCCTTTGTTAAAATTTAGTAGTGCTTAATAAAATTTTTCTACATTTACTTCAAAAATAAAAAAATTTACATATTGATAAAAGTATAATTAAATGTGGGTGCCCCATACCTTATTCCTTATTCATAAATTCATTGGTTAAAGCTCAAGATCTTATTAAGCTCATGAAAAGAACTTTCCCGATGATGACCTGAAACGACATTATTAATGGGAGAGACCAAGAGAGGGTCAGATGACTTCGTTGCTAACGAAGAATGAAGCAGGAGAATATTGTTAGCAGATATGTCGAGTTTTCACATAATATTATTGTTAGCAGATACAATGCAGTAAATTCTCCTTACGTCTGTAATTATGGGATTCCCAATCAATTAGTCAGGGGGATCTCCTATTAATTAGCCGACACTAGCTGGATTTTCAGGAAATGCTATAATTAACTTCATCTTCTTACATTATAAAAGTTGATGATCGTAAAGGCTAAGATACGCATTCTTACACAACTACTCTTGAGTTTTAAGCAATTCCTAATACTCACGCTATTCTTCAGTTTACTGATTTGAGTATTGGAGTGGCTATCATAGGCGCCAACCACCTCACATTCTCTTTCTTGCAAAATTGATCAATTGTAGCACAACTCTATTTCAGCCTCATCATTTGGTTCCACTGTCGAAAAATTCATTGAATTCTATCTATTTATTTGGATTAAAACTGGTCTCTTATCTCCTTTCTCTTAAAAAGAAATTTCTCTCTTTTCTCTCTCTTGAAATGACCGATAATTTATGAGTTACTACTAAAGTTGCTACCAATGAGGGCACTATAATTTCTTCCGCTTCTGGTAGTGGACAAAATACACCCTTCATAGTCAACGAAGCAGATCTCAACAATCTGAATAAATGAGCAAATGCTCCAATACTGATATGGAATCCAGGATCAACATGTGATCAAGAATCCTAATCTTAGTGTGGGAAGGTGTAACTATAATATAGGAAGGGTATCTAGTTAAATAGTCAAACCTAGATTATATTAAATATCATTTTCCTAAATTTTCTTGGAGAAATCTCATTCCTAAATGGGTTGCACGAATTTTCCTTCTAATTTAGTCTAAATTAATTTAAAACAAATCCCACAAATACTAAAAAATACCAAAATAAAAAAATAAAAAAATTACCTTTCAGTCCCTGAGATTTATCGTAATTAACACTTTTGTCTCTCTATTTTGATGACCCACTACTTAAGTCCCTCACTTTCTCTTCCGTCCGAATTCATAGTCCTTCCGTCCAAAATAGCCGTTTGGTCAAAGAGTCTAAGGTGAGAGGTGAGATTTTTTACCAAAAATGCCCTTAATGAACTTGTTAAAACCCCTTTCATTCCAGCAATTCCTCCATCCTTCTTCTCCCTCATTTCTTTTTTATTTATTTTCGACCATTGTTGATTCTCCCTTTTTTTCTCTTTTCCATCTTTATTCTCACTCATATCTTTCTACTCTCTCATAACTTTCTTCTCTCTCATATCTTCTCTATTTCCTTTCGACCATTGTTGATTCGTTTTTTTTTCTCATTTCCATCTTTCTTTTCCCTCACATTTTCTCTATCTTTCTATTCTCTCATATCTTTCTTCTCCCTCACATGCTAGAGAAGGTGATAGAAAATATTGTAAAGATGAAGGATGATTTGAAGAAGATGAAGTAAGAACAAAGAGCTACTAGAGATGAGATTGCAAATATTGGGGGGATTATGTGCCAATTGAGAATAATTTATATTGTTTTGATTTTTGTTGTAGTTGGAGTAGCAATGAAAGTGATTTGAAATAATATATACTAGGAATTTAGATAATAGAAACTACCTTTTTTGCTGTGAATATATATTTTGAATTTACAGTAGTACGATGGACTAAAATGTTTGAATATTTAATTTTATGAGGACGTAAGTGTTTAAAAAATTAAACATATGAGAACTAAAGTGTCTGCAAATTTAAAAATATGAGGAATATAGTGTTTAAATATTTAAATATATAGGGACTATAGTGTTGTAAACTTTTAGTTAATTAAGTGACAGTATCCTTCACAGATATATTATTTTGTTACAAAATACTTTATCCTTATTCACATATAAAAATGTTATAAAAAAAGTAGCCAACAAGAAATGTAAATGTATACACAGAATGTGAAAAAAACTGAATATTCATTCATATAAAAGTTTGATCATTTGAATGTCAACATCAGCCTTGTCATTTCACTGATCAAGTCCATTACATTACAAATAAATTTTTTTCCATTACATCACAAAATATATACAAAAAACCTATCTAAATTCTCTAAAGTTGTCCAAAATAGCTTTACAATATCTGCATATCTAAAATGACCAGTATATATCCAAAATAGCTGCACATCAAAAGATTTCAAGAAGACCAACACATGTTCAAAACCTGCAAATGAAATCTGTAAAAAAAAAAACATCAAAAGCTGCACACTAACTATGTTCAAAAAAATCACAATTTCATCCAATTTGGACTAAGCTAAAACTCACCAAATCTGTCCAAAAAAACATGTTACACATCTAATATATCGAACAAAAAACTCACAACCTGCACACCTCTCAGATTTATCCGTTGCTATCTCTAAAAATAAAAAGGAAATTACAAAATTAATTCCAAAATCATTAAACCCTTTATTTACAGTAAATCCTAGAAAAACTAAAAAATAAAAAATTATTTATTGTAACTCAAAAAATCTAAACAGTAAGTAACAAATTTATTTTCACCGTAAAACAAAAGGGATTTTCGTACCTTCAAAGTGGATCATGATTTCATTTTCTTCTGCGTATATGAACACTGACTCCACCTTCAGAATGGGATCATAGAGAGAGAGAAGTTTTGATAGAGAAAGAGACAGAGAGAGCGCAAGAGAGAGGGACAAGACTTCAACAGAGACAAATAGAGCGCGAGAGAGAGGGACAAGTTTCAAAAGAGACAGAGGGGTTTAGTTTCGATAGAGAGAGATATAGAGAGAGCGCGAGAGAAAAGGAAAAAGTTGAAAGAGAGAGAAGTTTAGATAAAGACAGAGAGAGCACGAGAGAGAGAGAGAAGAAAGAGCGATAGGGTTTTGTGATTTTGAAATATAGGGACTTTTGGTGAGGGTCAATTTTGTCAATTCATATCTCCCAAACGGCTATTTTGGATGAAAGGACTACGAATTCAGACGGAAGAGAAAATGAGGGATGTAAGTGTTGGGTCGTCAAAATAGAGGGACAGTAGTGTTAATTACGTTAAACCTCAGGGACTAAAAAGTAATTTTTCCTAAAAATTGGCCTAAGTGTAATTTGGCTATATATGCATTATGTGATATGAAATTGTATTGTATGTCCACATGTATTGAAGAGAGTGTGACTTGTTTTCTCATTATCCATACTTCCCAAATATAGTATTCATCTTGTAAGTCTTTAATCAAGTGATGATAATTTGATTTGTCATGATTTGGAGCTTCTCATATTGAATCTTTAAAGAGTGTGAAGGCTTTAATGCACAACTTGTTGTTGAAGAATCATGTTATACTCATGCTCGTACCATTCTCTCCTTTCTCGAAAAGATTCGTCCTTGAATCTTCAACCATAATGACAAGAAATGGATCGACATACATGGGATCATCTCCAAACAGGTTGTCTTGTGCCAGAATGTTAAAGGCAATTGAAATCTCAAATTCTTCGATTTCTTCCATATGACAATGTTTAAATTTAGAATCATCTTCTTCGTTATTTTTAAATCGATTTACATCACTATTAGTGGTTTGTTCTTTCTCTTTCTGGATGGTTTTCTCTATAATTTTCATGAAATGTTTGAATTCAATCTGAAATTTCATGAATGAAGTACTAAACTTTGATATCTCTCATTTTTCTTTTTTAAATCAAACAACTGAAATGATTTTTTCACTCTTCTTTTTTTTTTTCTTTAAATCTCACACAATTGAAATAATTTTTTCTTTTTTTTTGCAAACTGAAGTAATGAAATAAAACTAAAATTAAATAAAAATAAAAAAATAAAACTTATGAAATAGATAAATATAGATAAATAGAAATTTATCTATCATTGTGCTCTGATACCAATTGATGCAGAACTCAAGATTAATTTGTCATCAAGAACCGCATCACATAACTTGATAAAGAATGAGGCAAGATATCTTTCAAAATGTTACTCTACTATACCCCTAATCAACCAATGAGATTAGAAACGAAGATTATAGATCTCCTCCATGTTTAGCAAACTTATCAAGGTTTTTCTTGTGGCATTTCTAACTGGTTTATCGCTCCATAATATTCGTTTCTAATTACATTGGTCGGTTAGGGGTTTAGTAGAGCAACCTTCTGGAAGATATCTTGTCTTGTTCTTTATCAAGTTGTGTAAAGGGATTCTTGATCACAATTTGATCCTGAGTTCCACATCAAATACATCGAAACATTGCAGGCTATTCTTGAGCAATACAAAGCTTGAGAGGAGGCATCATTTATGGCTCCTAGAGGAAGGGAGGAAGCCTCCGTTAATACCCTAAGGACTCAAAAAAAGGTGAACCAGATGCAGTCCAAAGAGAAGGCCAAGTTTGAAGAAGAATAGTCACCAAATGATGCTCCAAAAGATGTCAACTGGAAGCTGGTACAGGCTATTCAAAGGTACCAAAAGGAGCAGGAGGAGGACTATGGCTTGGACGATACCTCGCCGCTATCAGAAGAGATCTTAGTAGAAACTTTCTCTGTAATACCCGGCTAGACCCTGACATCGGAATTCCTACTTTCCGGCGGAATCTCGGATGTCGGAACCCTCTAGAAGGGTAAAATATATTTTTATAAAATGTTTTTACATGCTTTTATAGTTTTAATGAAGAAAGAAAATTGAGTTTTGAAAGAAAAAGCCATGGAGGAAAAACCTAGGTTCGACCGCCGAACCTCAAGTTCGGCTGCCGAACATGGGGAGCTTGCGGAAGCTCTTTTGGCCCCCGAAGGTGGTTTAGCCAGCCACCTATAAAGGGCCCTTTGTCTGAAAATGGACGAGTTTTCTCTCTCTATTTTCGGGCATAGGTGAGATTTCGCCCTCCTTTGGTTGATTTTGTGTTTTCCTTCAAGTTTTGATGAGTTTTTACCTTTGTTTTGAAGATTTTAAGCTAAGATCAAAATTTTAAAGCTTGGAGACCCCCGGAGCTCAATTTCTCTCAATCTCCAAGTTTAGATCACCTCTCCTCTCGATCTTCAAGAGGTAAGTGTAGATCCTTACCTTTTTTTATGTTTTAAGTAAGTTTTAAGGGGTTTTAAGGGTGTTTTGATGCATGTTTAGGCTAGTTGTAAAATGTTAGGGTTTATGTTGGTTTATTGTTAAATGTATGAAAATGTTATGTTTTGTTGTTGTTTGTTGGGATTTAGGCTAGTTTTTGTACCCCTTATGCATGTTGAGTGTATATGCATGTTTTAGAATAGTTGGATGCATGTTTTGAGAAGTTTTAGAGGCTGAATGCGTGAGGCAAAATCGGGTTCTGCCATCCTGGAGAACCCAGGTTCGGTCGCCGAACCTACCAGGGGAGGCAGTTTTGGCCGCCTAAACTCGCCCCCGAAAGTTGGACTTTCGGCTCTGGAGGGGAGTTTCGGCCGCCGAACCTGCCCCCGAAGGTTAGTCACTTTCGAGTCTGTGAAGGCTTTCGGCCGCTGAACCTTGCCCCCAAAAGTGCCTGACTTTTGGATCTGTAGGGACTTTCGGCCGCCGAACCTGCCGCCAAAAGTCCCCTGCCAAGCCTTCCTTTGCCTGTTTTGCATGCATGTTTTATGATGTTTTAGGGGGTTGTTGGGGAGATGTTTAGAGTCTTTATAGAGTATGTTTGGTCCCTTATTTGAGTCTACATGTGTAGGATCAGACCTGAGGAACCGAGGCGATCAACAGTGAGTTAGCTGCTCCACGGTCAGTTGAGTATCAGCCAGAGGTGAGTAGAACACAACTATTTTTATTTCAAAGCAATTAAACTTTTAAGCATGTTCATGCATCATGAATGCCATGTATGTAATAGGTTGTATTGCATTAGAATTCATGAATATGACGCATTGCATAATATGATATTGATGTGGATGGATGTTGGATGACCCATTGGCCTTTGATATGATATGATATGATATGACATGGTATGGAAGTCCATGTCGAGGCCCATTCTACGCCCCTGGCACAGAGTAAGAGAAAGTCCAGGTCGAGGCCCATTCTACGCCCCTGGTACAGTTGGATATATTATGTTATGATATGTTAAGCGAAAGTCCTGAGGAGCTCCCGTTGTGGGCTGGGCACATTGGATTATGTAGAGGGCCATTGGTGACAAGTCCATCCTTGATGTGAATTGTTTGTGATGTGATGCATTTCATGAAAGCATATGTTTAATGAACCGTTTTTACTGTTTTGCTCACTGGGCTTTTGTAGCTCACCCCTTTCCCCTAACCCCCACGTTTGCAGGGTCAGAGATAGCAGGAAGTCAACAAGGGTAATGGCTATGTTATGTAATAGAGTTGTAGTGGACATGTAATGTAATGTAAAGTAATGTAATGAGGATTAGTATTGTGCTTGGCCCTAATGTTTATTGTAAATTCCTATTGTACATGATCTTTATGTAAATGTTTTAATGATGAGATATGTTGAACCAGGCTTGAGATATGAGATGTTGACCCAACTGGAGCAATTGATGAGGGCTCCAGTAAGGGGTTTTATGTATACGGTTATGATACATGCACAGGTCAAGCTTGGTATATGAAAAGTTTAAAGTTTTTATGAAAATATATGATCATGTATGGGATTTTATCAGATGTACAGGATGTATGTTAGGCTTGCTACGGGTTCCGGCGACCTTAAGTCGATCTGAATCCTAGCGCCGGTAGCGGTCCAATTTTCGGGTCTTTACAGAGTGGTATCAGAACCCTAGGTTCATATGGTCGGACCTAGAGTGTGTCGGGCTCATAGATGTTATAGAAGGGCAAGCACAATAGGAAAAATCATGTCCACTAGGATAGGATGTAGAGTCCTGTCTTGATGATGATGTGTAATGCCATGATTATATGCATATGCATTAATGATATGCTATGTATGATGAGGGTTCATGTGTTTCCACATGAACCATATGATGCTAATGTTTTGTGTGATGTGATGTTTTTCAGAAGCAGGATGCGAGGCTCACGTCGATCCGCTAGATTGAGAGGAGCTCCACCTGAGAATGAGGGCATGGATGCCCATCCCCCTGCTCTGCTAAGGGCAAGGTCTTGTAGAACAAGTAGAGAAGGAACATCAAAAGACCCTAGAAGGTCTTTTGATGTAAACCGGAGGAGATCAGTTCAAAGTGGAATGTCAGCTGATGTGAGGGAATCAGAGGAGGATGAGCAGAGAAGAGATAGTAGTATGGGCATGAGTATGTCGGGAGAGGGTATGGGAGAGTCACAAGGAGGCGCTCAAGCCTCGGGTTATGCTCACCCACCCCAGTATCCACCCTTTCCACAGGGCCTAGGGTATCCGATGGGGGGTACATCAGATTACTCCAGCTTTAACCCATATCCCTCCTTCATGCTCTATCCTCCCTTTTACCCACCATACCCACAGTACCCTATGTTTCCACCCTCACCCTTCTACCCAAATACAGTAATCCCTAACCCAAGGAATGCTGCACCTCCTCCTCCACCAATAGAACTTGTAGTCCCTGTTATCCAAACACCTAAACCTAGCTCATCTATGGGGAGCAAAGTAAAGATGACAGATTACCTAAAGCTGGATACTCCCAAGTTCAAGACAGGTGATGATCCGTTTGAGTACCTCAAAAAGGTAAAGATGATAACAGATGAGCTGGGAGCTAGCGATAGTAGAGCCATTCAAATGGCGGGGTTCACATTGAAATGTAAGAAAGCACGGGAGTGGTTTAAAAATTATGTGGACCCAAGGTTGGATAGCCTATCTTGGGAAGAGTTTGCCAACGAGTTTGCTGGATGGGCTTTTCCTGACAGTTCAAGAGAGCTGAAAGTTATTGAGTTTGAGCAGCTGAGACAAACAGAGGACATGAGCGTCGATGAGTACACAGATAAATTCCTAGAGTTGCTGTAGTATGTGGGTCAGGCATATGACACAGATCAAAAGAAAGCTAAGAGGTATACCATGAGGCTCCATCCTAGGTATTCCTCCTTGATCCTAGCAGCAGAGAGAGAGAGCTTCCACACCATAGTGGATGCAGCACGGAAGACGGAGGCTAGTGTCATTATATAGGGGACAGTTAAATAGCAGGTGGCACAGCCCTCGGGTTCCAAGACCCCAAGCAGAGGAAAGTTTGATCTCTCATCTCTAAGTACAGTAGCCTCAGGAAGCAAAAAGTGGGGTAAAGCCAAGCCCAAGAAGAATAAGTTTTGGAACAGGTTAAAGTCTGGTCTGGGTTTAGGTGGTGGTTCGAGCTCTGGTTTGGATGGCTCAGAATGTTTGAGGTGCGATAAACCACACAAGGGAGTCTGTCGGTTTGGGACAACAGCATGTTTCAGATGCGGACAGGAGGGACACATAACACGGGGATGTCCTAATGCAGCCATGATGGCACAATCCCAGCAGACAGCTTCAGGTAGTATGGCTCAGCCAACAACTCCAGCCATGACTCAGGGTAGTGGTAGAGGCAGAGGGAGAGGGGCAGCCTCTTCTTCAGCAGGTTCTCGGGGTGAAGGTCCATCAGCTCCAGCTCGGATCTTCACTATGACACAGCAGGAGGCTAACACGTCAAACACCGTGGTGTCAGGTAATCTCTTCATTGGATGTTCTGATGTGTATGCTTTAATGGACCCTGGTGCTTCTCATTCTTTTGTTGCTCCGAGAGCCGTAGAGAGGTTGGGTTTGATAGTCTCTGGGTTAGAGTGTCCCCTCTGGGTCAGTGGACCCAAGTGTGATCCATCAGTGGCAGAGTCAGTCTGCCGGTATAGTCCAGTGTTTGTTGAGGGTAGATGCCTTCCAGCCGACCTTATGGTTCTAGATTTGATTGATTTTGATGTCATTCTAGGGATGGATTTGCTATCTGCTCATGGTGCTACCTTAGACTGCAGAGACAAGATAGTCAGGTTCAGAGGACAGGATGGGTCAGAGGTTATCTTCAGAGGAGACAGGAGGGGTACACCTAGAGGATTGATATCAGCCCTACAGGCTCATAGGTTGCTCAGGAGAGGTTGTCAGGGGTTTCTAGCTCATGTGAGAGAGCTTGATAATCAGGTCAAGGAGCCCGCCTCAGTTCTTGTAGTCAGAGAGTTCCTAGATCTTTTTCCAGACGAGCTGCTAGGTTTACCACTTGCTAGGGAGATAGAGTTCGAAATAGAAGTGATGCCTGGAACCAGACCGATCTCTATCCCTCCCTACAGGATGGCACCTGCAGAGTTGAAAGAGTTGAAAGATCAGCTGCAAGAGTTGGTAGATAAGGGTTTCATCCGACTGAGTACCTCACCTTGGGGTGCTCCAGTCCTGTTTGTAAGGAAGAGGGATGGATCCCTAAGACTTTATATCGACTACAGACAGTTGAACAAAGTTACTACCAAGAACAAGTATCCTCTACCCAGGATCAACGATCTATTTGACCAGCTAGCAGGAGTAGGTTGTTTTTCCAAGATAGATCTGAGATCTGGGTACCACCAGCTAAGAATTAGAGAGGAAGATGTGTTGAAGACGGTGTTCAGGACCAGATATGGGCATTATGAGTTCCTAGTGATGCCGTTTGGACTGACCAATGCCCCTGCAATATTCATGGACCTCATGAACAGAGTGTTTAGCCAGTATCTGGATCACTTTGTTATCGTTTTCATTGATGATATCTTAGCGTATTCCAGAAACGCAGAGGAGCATGCCCATCATCTGAGGATAGTTTTGCAGACCCTGAGGGAGCACGGCTTGTATGCCAAGTTCTCCAAGTGTGAATTCTGATTGAGGAGCATCTCATTCTTGGGGCATGTTGTGTCAGAAAAAGGAATTGAAATGGATCCCAAGAAGGTAAAAGCCATAGTTAACTGGCCTAGACCCACTACAGTTACTGAGATCAAAAGCTTTTTGGGTTTGGTAGGTTACTACAGGAGGTTCGTTCAGGACTTTTCAAAAATTGCCGCTCCTATGACCAGATTGACCAAGAAAAATCAGAGGTTTGTTTGGTCAGATCAGTGTGAGGAAAGCTTTGAAGAGCTGAAGAAAAGGTTAACGTCAGCACCGGAGTTAGCTCTGCCTACCAGTAATGAAGACTTCACAGTATTTTGTGATGCATCCCGAGTGGGACTAGGTTGTATGTTGATGCAAAATGAGAGGGTAATTGCTTATGCTTCTAGGCAGCTGAAGAAGCATGAGTTGAATTATCCTACACATGACCTAGAGATGGCAGCTGTGATCTTCGCACTCAAGATGTGGAGGCATTACCTTTATGGGGTTAAATGTGAGATCTTTACAGATCATAAGAGTTTGCAATACATCTTGAGTCAGAGAGAGTTGAACTTGAGGCAGAGGAGATGGGTAGAACTGCTTAGTGACTATGATTGCAAAATTTAGTACCACCCGGGTAAGGCAAATGTTGTGGCAGATGCCCTAAGCCGAAAATCACTTGGCAGTCTATTCCATGTTACAGTAGAGAGAAGACCGGTGGCGAGGGAATTCTATAAGCTCATTGATGAAGGGCTGCAGTTGGAGTTGTCTGGTACAGGTGCTTTGATAGCTCAGATGAGAGTAACACCCGTGTTTCTGGAGCAGGTGGCTCAGAAACAGCACGAGGACCTCGAGTTGGTGAAGATAGCCAGAGCAGTTCAAGCAGGCAAGAATGAGGAGTTCAGATTCAACAATAAGAGGATCCTTTGTTATAGGAACCAGTTGTGTGTACCAGATGACGTGAGTTTGAAGGGAGACATTATGAGGGAACCTCATAATGCCAGATACAGTGTTCACCCTGGAGCCACCAAGATGTATCAAGATCCGAAGAGAGTTTATTGGTGGCCAGCTATGAAGAAAGAAGTGGCACAGTTTGTGTCCGCCTGTGAAGTCTATCAAAGGGTGAAGCTGGAATATCAGAAGCCAGCTGAAATGCTTAACCCACTGCCGATTCCAGAGTGGAAATGGGAGAATAAAGCTATGGGTTTCGTGGTGGGGTTACCGGCAACGTCCAACAGACTAGACTCCATATGGGTGATTGTGGACAGACTGACCAAATCTGCTCACTTCATCCCTGTCAGGAGTGGCTATTCTGTGGACAAATTGGCACGAGTGTATGTGGAAGAGGTTGTGAGGTTGCATGGGGCTTCGGTCTCAATAGTGTCAGATAGGGGACCCCAGTTCACCTCCAGGTTTTGGCGGAGTTTGCAGAATGCTACTACTTCTTCCTTTTGGTTGCATGCTTTGAAAGTGTACGAGATGATGACTAGTTGAACCCATCATTAGATTTGATCTTTCTGATGCAGTGCCTGTTTGATTCTGAGCAGTTCTGGGTTGAATATAGCTAAATGAATAAGTATCAGTCCTGTGATTTGCACTATGGGGCTTCGTTAGGACACTTGGCAAGTGCTGCAGTTGAGCTTCAAGTGCTGCAGTATAACTATTAGAACTAGCTGATTTCTTGTTGTTGCCAAATCTATTTAAAGATCCAGCACCGGAAATTCGAGCTCCAGGACATGATGGGATCCTTTTTTGGACATTTTCCTTGGAGTTTTCTGAAGGCTGCACTCCGTTGTTGTTGTCAAAGTTGTTTCGATCTTGTTGGACTTGGATATTCTTCCCTGAGATGTTATGATACTGATCAGCTCCTCCTGCATTCTCCTCAAGATTGTTCTGATGCTGCGACTGAACTTTGTCTTCTTCCATTTCTGACTCAGAAGCTTTCTCCTCATCCATCAATTTCAGCATTTCTTCTCTCATCCATGATAACAAATTCTTTAGGAAATAAAAAGTCTAAATGATATAAGACTGGTTAGACTCTATAAAAAATTTTAACCAATATCATTTGGTTAGAACGATATAAAAGAAATTAGAGGGTAAAAATCGAAAAGTCTTATTGAAATTCTTGAAAAATTGAAAAGTGAGTTTCAAATAATTAAAAAAAAGGTTATTTATAATAGAAATAAATCTAATATTTAAAATTATAAAAATATCTAAAAAAATAATTAAAATGTAAAATTAACCCCTTAAACGGTAGAATTTTCGTCTTAAATTTTGTGTAGGTTTCAGGGTCATAGAGTTTTCAGGGACCAAAACTGTAATTTTTCAACATTGGAGTTCCTAGGAAATAATAATGGAATAAATTAGTAGAAAGTATTAGGAAGATAAGAGCCGAGAAAATTTGTTGTAATTCCTTTCCATGTATTTATTTTGGGGGGTGTCATATGAGACATGTTGATGTCTCCTCCTACCACAAGCCAAGTTGTTCCTAAGGCTCTTTAGGGGGGAGTGATTAGTTGGCCACCAGCTGGGGCTGGGCTCAATTGGCTACCGTAGGTCTACGGAGATCCCAAGTGTGCCTTCACTCCTTGTAGACCGTCCCCCCTGTCTACAAGGGAGGTGAGAATTATTATAACGATTGCATCGATGATAATGTATAATTATCATTTTGCCCCTGGAATAAAATAAATAGTCTGTTCATGAATTCTCATGTTCAATTCTTTTCTTTTGTGCCTACTGTAAGGCTTCTAATGGAATGCCGCCTGTTGGCTTCGGTGTTCGCTTATATAACCTTGACTAATCAGGAAAATCATGTTCACAAGGTATCGAGTGATTTTTAAGGCTGACTTGGCTTGAAGGTGTTCAAGTCAAGTGCCGCACCGTTCCAGGCGATTGCTAAAATCTGAAACTGTGACAATTGGTATCAGAGTAAAGGAAGATCTACAAGCAATGTAAAGGAATGACAAAGTTTGGCACACACAGGAAGGCCCTTGAGAGAAGGGTGAGAATCGTGCTGCCTGGTTAGATGTCTATGCCACCTAAGAGGAGAAGGCGTTGGAGATTGATTCTGGTTAGACATGCCTTGAGGCACTACAGAGGGAAAAATGAACGTTGTTGGCTATGATAGCCAAATTGTTGGGACATTGAGGCCACCCAAAACCTCTTTCACGCGAATAACACCCGGTGGGGCGATCTTGAGTGTAAAGTGATGAAAGGAGGAGGCAGTGACCTCCCAATTATGAAGCTACGAGGAGTAGTAGCACGTTGTGAGGCAAGGAAGACAAAAGCGTGAGCCTTCGGGCTAGATCGACCATATTAACCAGAGGTGCTGCACGCTCCACTAAGGACACCATTGGGAGAGAGGTAATGACCTAGTATTGCACACTACATTGAAAATGTCTTCTAGAGAAAGGGTAGTGACTAGGTGCTACATACTCCCTTTTAGTGGCCCTTGGAGAGGGAGTAATGACCTCAGGGTACAGTGATAAAGGGGAGGATGAGCCGATAGAGCTTGAGGCCATCTGAGAATTCCGAGACCATTCCACTCAGAATTGAGGCAAGAGGCCTCCTGAGACATGAGGCGAGAGGTCTCCTGAGACAGAATTGAGGCAAGAGGCCTCTTGAGATAGAATTGAGGCAAGAGGCCTCTTGAGATAGAATTGAGGCAAGAGGCCTCTTGAGACAAAATTGAGGCAGAGGCCTCTCATGTTTTTTTTTTTTTGCTTGTAGGAATGGTGCAAGAATATTAAATATGACATAAGAGAGACTATGAGCAATACTCCAGAACTGAACCAGTGGAACACTTATCAATGGCGTGAATTACGAGCTAATGCCTATGAAGTAGGCAAGGGGGGGAATCCCAGAACCTCAATCCTTGTTATGGGATGGAGGTAAATAATTTCTCTTTAATATGAACTTATTTATTAATATTATTTGGAATTGTGACTGTGCAAATATATAAAGAGCAACATTTATATGATCGAACTATAAAGCTAAATTTATTCGAAGAAGGAAAGTGTAAAGTCCTATGGATAGAGGATGTTCACAATACACATGAGAAAAGGGATATGAAATGATAAGCTTCAATTTTACTACAAGAATATAACATTTGTTATTCAAGAGAGTTGGTAAACTCCAACAAGGTGTTCATAAGGAATGTACATAAAGGAACTGTTCAGCATCTAGGGCTGACACAAAAGAATGTGGCACTTGATTCTAATAGAGTAAGCGGATTGTGATAACAAATTCAAGAGACATGACTGAGCTTAAAATCGTCCTGAATAAGGTCAAAACTTGGAGGAATATGGTGTAGAGGAAAGGGTAACCAAAATTGAGTTGATTCTATTACCAAGGAGTTAAAGAGATGTTCAACTCCGGTATCTGATTGATAGCTACCTAAGAAGATGGGCTAAAGTAGTAAGTGGGGAAGCGGTTTGAAATGTTGTAAACAAGATGATAGAGAAGTGACATAACTAAGCAGTATGAAGTGTTCTCTATGAAGAAAGCCATATTATTCTACAAATTGCTTGTGCGGAAATGCTTTGAAGGTCTTGAAGGACTTGGTGAGTAAGGGAGGAGGGAACATAAGGTATAAATCCTAGAGTTGTCAACTCCAAGTTGTTTGTACTTTCTTGTTTCTCCCCACCTGAAGTAGTATTATTGCGTGAAGGGATCAATCATGATGGAAATATTCTATGAGTGTTGTGTCAAATAAGGGACATGGGATAGAGGAGGAGATCTTTAAAGTCTCCTTGAGGACTCTAAGAGAAGAAATGAGAATCGGAGCTAGTATAAAACAACATATCGTTGCCCAATGTCAGGTGTATTAGAGTTGATGCTACAAAGCGGGCACAAATCCAAGATTCGTGGACTGTTTCCACAATTGTTAGAATCAGGACTAAAACTGAAATGGATGATATGAGGAAATAAAGATAAAGCAGAAAACTTGAGTGCAGGGATTAATGTGAGCATGTCCTTTAACAAACTCGCTTAATCAAGGACATTGAAAAGCAAGATGGACTTCACAATTTCTCCTTGTAGTGAACCCGAGACATCAATAGATGTGGCGTCTCCCAAAACAACACAAGTTATTTCTGTTTTGACCAATAATTGTTCCTTGATAAAGGAGAGGTAATCAAGAGTAATGAAGAAGAAACTAGTGGCTATCCAGCACGAGGGGGTGCAAGAGTAAACTCAATAAAAAGTAGCATTCGATGAAGTATTGTCTATATGTGCGTAAGTGGAACAAAAAATAAATAAATAAATAAATGTGGTAATTATGGGAAATGAGTACAATGGTTATCAACTGTTTTGATATTCTCTTATAAATTACTTGATCCTGGTGCGTAACTAGTGAGCAAGTTATTGCTCCTATAACTCTTGCTATGTTGTGCAACATTGTTAGTGCAGAAGGAAAAGTTTTGAGAGATCCATATGAAACACTGGTAGGGATGAGATGGTGATAGATCAAAGGTGGTAGTTGCCTCATCTCTCAAAACATATCATTTACAAGAATACAGAAAACGAGCATCAAAATAGAAAAGGCGTACCCTAAAAAGAAAAAAAATGGGAAAAAAAACCAAGATTAAGTTTTGCAATGATGAAAATGAGTCAAAAAGTGGAATAGATGGGGTCCAGAGGGGATAAAAAAAGAAAATAACAATTACAAGAGTAGGAAACAATGTTTAATACGTGCCAACCAACTATGATTGCCGAGCACATGTTCATTCTCTTTGAGGTAAGTAAACATTTTGATAGGACAACCAAGAGGAATGTAGGATAACATTGGGCGAGAGTTGTATCAAATGCCGTTGGGAGCAACAGTATTGGGAAAACAAATAATTCACTCATCCTACGACAAAAAGAAGGAGTATAAGCAAAAACTAACAAAAGTGAGGACCATTGAATTGGTCAAAGGAGTGAGGGGCTTAAGGCAATGATGAGAGATGGAGATCCTTAATGATAATTCAGTACGAGAGAAGGGAATTTAACGAGAGGGAACCCTCTCACATCATATGAGTATAATATTTTTTTTTTGTGTTTTCTAATATCATTTTTTATCTTACTTTATTTAGTTATTCATTTATTCTGAGATATTTTGTGTATTATTGAGTCAGGTTCCTCGTAATGTGGGACTTGACAAGTTGGTGCTAACAGATATTGTGAACATATAGGCTATAGCTTCCTTAAAAATGATTGGAAAATAATGTGTAATTAAAAGGACAAATTTAGTCCTACCTTTGTTGTTGAGCAGGAAAGAGACCTCATGGCCAAACAAAAGTTCGCTACAAGTGGAATAACGTGGTGTTATGTCAAGGGGATGGGTAAAAGCAGTTCAAGTCTTAGTGGGCAAGTGTTGTTGGCACACCTGTTGATTTGTAATGGGTTGTATTCTAGATAACTTGCTATACTAATTCATATTTAAATCTGACGTGGATAGTACTAATCTTTCTTATGAGACTATTACAGGTTAATCACGATGTCGTGTGGTATGAGTGTATGTAGGTTGATAGATTTGTTGCACGATGGGGTCGTGCTTTTGAGGCGAAGAGTAAGGTCGACAATTAAAGACAAGTAATGGCGAGACATGTTTAGGAGAAAAGAATCAGTGATCAATGAGTTCAAGCAATAAGTTCGTGCAGAGGAGTAAAGTAACAATTTCTCACACCATTTGTAGTAGACTAAGGAATCAATGGCAGAACATTTACCACCAGAAGATAGAGCTTTCGTAGTTTCATCATCATAAAGAACTAGCAGTTCACAGAGATACCAAGAACTGAATGATTTCATAAAAAAGAAGTAAGGTTGTCCAACAATTTAATCAACCAGGATTGGGATCAGATCCCACTGCGAGCAAGCCTAAGAGCGTCGGACTCGAAGATTGAAGAACCCCAACAAACTCAGTTGACGAGGACGTCGACAGTTTAAGTGGGGGAGTGTCAGGGTCATAGAGTTTTCAGGGATCAAAACTGTAATTTTCCAGCATTGGAGTTCTTAGAAAACAATAATGGGATAAATTAGTAGAAAGTATTAGGAAGATAAAGGCCGAGACAATTTGTTGTAATTCATTTCCATGTATTTATTTTGAGGGGTGTCATATGAGACATGTTGATGTCTCCTCCTACCACAAGCCAAGTTGTTCCGAAGGCTCTTTAGGGGGGAGTGACTAGTTGGCCACCAGCTGGGGCTGGGCCCAGTTGGCTACCGTAGGCCTACGGAGATCCCAAGTGTGCCTTCACTCCTTGTAGACCGTCCCCCCTGTCTACAAGGGAGGTGAGAATTATTATAACGATTGCGTCGATGATAATGTATAATTACTATTTTGCCCCTGGAATAAAATAGGTAGCTTGTTTATGAATTCTCATGTTCAATTCTTTTCTTTTGTGTCTACTGTGGGGCTTCTAATGGAATGCCGCCTTTTGGCTTCAGTGTTCGCTTATATAACCTTGACTAATCAGGGAAATTATGTTCACAGGGTATCGGGTGATTTTTAAGGCTGACTTGGCTTGAAGGTGTTCAAGTCAAGTGCCGCACAGTTCCAGGCGATTGCTAAAATCTGAAACCGTGACAACAGGCATACGGCTCTTGTCACACTTTTGAAAGTTGTGCGTCTTGAAATTCCCTTTCTAAAAAACTATCGTGGATCTCTATTGAATGTCGACAGTAAAAATTAGGTCCAGTCTAAATTTATAGTAAAGTCCAAGTCTAGTTGCTCGTGTCACTAAATATCCAACTCTTAATAGAGAATCACTAAATCATTTGCATGTAATAATGCTAAAAAGCAGAAAAACATGAAATTGTTGCTCACTTAATTGTTGTATAAATAACTTTTGAAAAAAATTGTAATTAAACACAAAATTGTTGAATTTTTATAACAACCGTTGCAACTCTCAAACTTCAAAAAATTCAAAAGATATTATTTTTGGAATTACTGTACTGTTCTTATATTACTGCATTTTGACATTTAGATGTTACTAATATTTTAGTAGCGTTGAAAAATTATTGTCTAAATATAAAAATTAATAAAAATGCATGGAAAATTACAATATATAATGAATTAAATAAATGTGCAAGTCATATCATGAAAAACTTATATGTATAAGAGAGAATTAAACTTCATAACCTGAAGTGTGATGAATGAGATCAGACTTTGACATCTGGATAGGTGGTTTGATTCGATGGAAGTTTTTCAAGAATATAGTTGGTTTATCAATGGAGTAAATGCAGGTGATTAGTGAAAGGGCATATCGGCTTCTACTTTTGGAAAGATTAAGGTTTTTTATATCCAAGACTAAGTGGATTCTTCTTGTTGGTGAGTAAGATCGATCCTTCACTTATTCTCAGCAAGGGTATATATACTCCCGATTGGGCCATCACGTCTCCGTCAATCTTGTTCATGACGTTTCTTCTCTGTCATTATTCCTATCATCAAGTCAAGAACTCCATTTGTCAAGAATTTCAAATGGCTCATTAATGGTAAGCAGCTGAGAAATAAATGCAGAGTCCGCCAAACCATACTTCTCCATTCAAAGACATCACATTGATGCTTCCCCTATGCATGTGCATTTAAGACTCCATGGTGGTCCAAACTTTGAGAGGTCTACTTTCTACACTACTTGTGTTTCGACTGGTCTGAAGCCCTTAGTAGCATGATCTGACTTCCTAGAGGCCGGTCTTATTATGAGCTGGTCGGATCGGTTTGTAGAGCCTTTTATGTCATCCCTATCTTGATAGACACGTGTCGAGATTTCAAGGGACCCTTTTATTTATGTATTATCAGATGTCCTTTCATTTCTCCAAGAGTTATTTATAACGGTTGGAGGAGCGAATTTCGAATTTATTTTTCGAACGGTTGTGAGTGATTTCTTAGCATTTTTTCTTCAAAAATCATGTGCTACGCTGTTATTCAGCTTTCAAACTGTCGTAATAAATGCGAGTAATGATAGTTTGATGGTTTCGAGGAACCACTGTCTTCTCGGTGTAAACTTTAATGCTACCTGGGTTTTGAGGCCCATAAAAACCCGATTTTGAATGCCTTCACTTACCTTCGACTTCCTCAATCTTTCTTCTCCCTTCTAGTGCTTTCGCTTTTTCCTACTTTGCTTGTCTTACACCTTCTTGCTTAAGGTATGTATTCTCTATCATGACTCCTATAGAATTCCCTCCTATAGAGAGGTTGCAGTCTATCGTCACCCCTAACAATCTTGGAAGAGCCATTCCCAAAGAACTACTTCTTATGAGATCCTACCAGATTAGGGCTCTCCATCCTTTTGAAAGGATCGATCTATTATCCTCTGCTCCTTCTAAATTAGTCGATGCCCAAGTACGAAAAAAAAATTGGCGTTCTACCTGAAACAATTTGATTATGGATTATCTTTTCCTTTTTTCCATTTTTTTTGTTGAGGTCTTCCAATTCTACTGGGTATCTCCCAGAATGCTGACTCCCAATTCCATCTTATTCATGCGTACCTTCGAGGTGGAGTACTGGGGATGGAGTTTTAGGCTTTCTGTCAACCTATTCAGGTCTTTGTTCAGGATCCTTCGATCGAACAATAGGTTTTGGAATTTCAGTGGCTGTATAGGCTTGTGTATTTTTACTGGCCATAAGGATTCCATCCGCCATTGGGTCGAGAGTTTTGCTGTCATTTGTTTGAGCGGGAAATAGAGCTAGGTTTTTGACATTGCTTGGGGAGATATTCACACTAAGTGCAGTATTTTCCCCCGCTTGTCTGAGTGAGAGCAGTTATATTTTGCCCATTTGACTTCTCTTTCTTATAAGTACGATGTGTTCAAATGTCTGCAACTTCCTCTCGGGAGCAATTGTTATGTTGCTAGTAGATCTTGACTAATTTTTTTTACTTCTACTTTTCCCCCTTTTTGATTGAACTCTTTGCTTGTTGTGTAGTTTTCACCATCCCTATGGACAAAATCACAATGCCCAAAAATTTTGCTCTATCACGAGACTTCATCAAGTAGGCCTGTGAGCAGTTTACTGCTCGAAAAATGATGGATGTTGTGCACGAGCTGCTGGGTCCAAAGCCTCAAGGTGTCAAGGAGTAGTCTCTATTTTTGGCGAACCCTCTATAAGTCATAGATGCTAGCGATTCCTCGCAAGTTTCCAAGGAGAGGAACGAGAATCGGGGTCTCCTAGCTTCAGTTGATGAAGGTTCTGACCATCTTGTGGCAAATGACCCACCCCTCTAAGTGATTCCTTCTGATCCTTCATCCAAGGGGGAGGGGCCGGAGGCTTTGTGAAGAAACAACTCCCAAGTTCCTCACCAACGTTTTGATCTTTCTCCTCAGAGGAAAAGTATGAGGTTGGTCAAGGAATCATACTGGCCTCATCCTCTTAAGAGCAAGTCCTTTTCTAAAGTTCCTAGCGAGGGCGTTCCTATCGCAGTGAGCAAAGGCAAAGAGGGATTGTGAGTTGCTGCTAGCCCTGAGCTTCCCTGCGCTTTTGTTGCCCATGATTTAGGAGTTACTAATTAGCTGAATGAGGAATCCACCCCTACTTCTATTGCGGAGTTGCTCTACAACCATGTCTTTGGGGCTTCTCCTGATATCGTCAATCCTCGTCTCTTGGGCATTTTCTATCATCTTGCTAGGACTAGTGCTCAGGCGGGATCCAGCGGCTCTAAGCCCGTCGAGGAGCTCTTCACAGACTCCAAGAGTCAAGCCCTTCTGGTAAGATGGTCTTCTTCTTTAGTTCTCCTTCCTTCTCTTTTTCTTCTTCTTCTTTTCTTCTAATTGATGCTTATATTTCTCTCAGTTCCTTGACACTCTCATTGGGTTGGAAGGGAAGATGAAAACAACTAGCTAGGCCGAGGTTAAGAAGGCTAGGCAGGAAGAGGCTACTCGCGTGACAGCCTTGTTGAAAGATAAATACGAGGTTGAGGTGAAGAGGTTAAGCGACTTGCTCAAGTAGAGCCGTCTTCAGAGTGACCCGGCTATTCAGCTAGAAAGCCAATTAGCTAAAGAAAGCTTTGATGCAGCAACTCAGTTGTCTCAGGTTAAAGATGATGCTGATATGAAAATCGAGGGTGTAACGACCCAAAAATCGGACCGCTACCGGCGCTAGGATCCAGGTCGGCTTAATGCCGCTGGGACCCGTAGCAAGCCTGACATACAACCTGTAAACCTGTTTAATCTCATACATGATCAAGAATATACATAAAAATTAAAACTTTTCTTTCATACATTCTCTCATACACCAAACTCAACCTGTGCATGCACTGAACATAGTCATAATCATAAGCATTGACCCCTCTGTGGGATCTCATCAATGCCCCAATGGGCGATGTAACATATGTTGAGCTGGTTTACATAAACATCATAAAACATCTAAGATCATGTATAAAAAGGGATACCTTACACATTGGGTCAAGCACAATCTCTAATCCTCAATATCATTATATACATTACTATTCATAACTTTACATCATTTTACAATTTATCATGTCCACACTATCTATTACATAGACAAGACTTCAATACTCTTACTGACCTCCTGGTCTACCTTGTACCTGCAAACCTGGGGGATTAGGGAGAGGGGTGAGCTACTAGAGCCCAGTGAGCAGAATAATAAAACATTTAAAAACATATGATAACATGGAATGCATCACATCATAGCTAATCACATCAAGGATGAACTTGTCACCAATAGCCCTCTACATATCCAATAGTGCCAGAACGTAGAATGGGTCCTGGTCTTTCTCTTACATAGTGCTAGCGAACGTAGAATGGGTCCCACTGGTCTTACATTCCGTACCGTACATATCACATCGTCACAT
This sequence comes from Manihot esculenta, assembly GCF_001659605.2. Lineage (NCBI taxonomy): Eukaryota > Viridiplantae > Streptophyta > Magnoliopsida > Malpighiales > Euphorbiaceae > Manihot > Manihot esculenta. The sequence continues at coordinate 24,969,849 of NC_035161.2, forward strand.
CATAGATCGAGGGCTATGGATCATCCAATGTTCATCCACATCAACAACAATAAAGTATGCAATGCAACATATTCGTGAATTCTAATGCAACAACCTAGTATATCTCATGGCATTAATGATGCGTGAATCATGCTAAAATGTCCATTATTTGCTTTAAAACGTAATGAGTTATTCCACTCACCTCTGGATAGCTCTGACCAGACACTGGGGCAACTGACTCACTGCTAGGGTCCTCGGTTCCTCGGGTCCGAACCTACACAGGTGGACTCAAATGAGGGACCAAACATACATGATCATGACTCTAAACTACTCCCCAAAAACCCCCTAAAACACCTCAAAACAATCATGCAAAACATGCAAAGGAAGGCTGAACAGGGCACTTTCAGCAGCAGGTTCGGCGGCCGAAAGTCCCTCCAGAGCCGAAAGCCAGACAGGTTCGTCGGCACCTTCGGCGGCCGAAAGTGCCCTCTAGAGACGAAAGTCTCTTTTCGGGGGCAGGCTTCGGCAGCCGAAAGGCTGGCCTCCCAGGCAGGTTCGGCGGCCGAAAGTCCTTCGGCTGCCGAACCTGGTTTCTGCCAAAGGGCAGAAACTTGGCTCCTCATGCACATTTGCCTCCCAAATCCTTCCAAACATGCATTTTTCCTAATCTACAACATACATACTCAAGCATACAAGTTCCTAGGGGCTTCAAACTATCTTAAACCCCATCTTCAACACATCAAACATCCACATTGTCCAAAAACATAACATAAACCCATAAACCTAACCATAAGCTAAACACGCATTCTTCCCCATAGATCTACTTAAAACTTACTTAAAACATGCCATAAGCTCAAGATCGGCCCTTACCTCTTGAAGATCGAGAGGAGAACGACCCTAGCTCGGAAAATGGGAGAGAGAGAGTTTCCTTGAACCTCCATGTAATACCCGGCTAGACTCCGGTATCGGAATTCCTACCGTTCGGTGGAATCTCGAATGTCGGAAGCCTCTAGTAGGGTAGAATCATGTTTTCATAAAATGTTTTAAGGTATTTAATGATTTTAAGTAAAGAGGAAATGAGTTTTTGCATGAAAACAACCTTGAAGGAAAACTCAGGTTCGGCCGCCGAACCTCAAGTTCGGCCGCCGAACATGCATGCCTTCGGGAGCGCCTTTAGGCCCCCGAAAGCATAAGTGAGGAAAGTCCAGGTTCGGCTGCCGAACCTCAAGTTTGGCCGCCGAACATGGCATGTATGCGGAGGCACGTTCGGCCCCCGAACGTGGCCTGGCCAGCCACTATAAAAGGGTCCCTTAGCCGAAAACGGGCGAGCTTTTTCCCCATTTCCGGCCAAGGTGAGTTCTCCGCCACCCCTCACCGATCTTTAGTCTTTTCCTTCAGATCTTTCGAGTTTTTCACAAGTTTTTACTTTGTTTTGAAGATTTTTGAGTTTTAAGCAAGTTTTGGAACTTTGAGGTTCAAGAACCCAAAAATCTCCCACCTCCGAGTTTAGGACGTCTCTCTCTCGATCTTCAAGAGGTAAGAGCCGATCTTAAGCTCATTTCATGTTTAAAGTAAGTTTTATGCAAGATCTATGGGGTAGAATGCATGTTTAGCTCATCGTTAGGTTTATGGGTTTTATTTGTGTTTTTGGACAATGTGAGTTGCTTGTGTGTTGTAGTTGGGGTTTTGATGGTTTGATGCCCCTAGGAACTTGTATGTTTGCTTGTGTATGATTGAGGAATGTTGTAGAATAGGTTTATGCATGTTTGGATGAGATAGGAGGCATAAATGCATAGGGGAGCTGAGTTTCTGCCATCCTGGGAGAAACCAGGTTCGGCAGCCAAAGGAACTTTCGGCCGCCGAACATGCTTGTGGAGGCAGCCTTCGGCTGCCGAAGCTTGCCCCCGAAAGGAGACTTTCGTCTTTGTCTGGGACTTTCGGCCGCCGAAAGTGCCGCCGAACATGCATGAGTTTCGCCTCTGTCTGGGAGTTTCGGCCGCCGAAGGTGCCGCCGAACCTGCCTGACTTTCGGCTCTGGAGGGACTTTCGGTCGCCGAACCTGCCGCCGAAAGTGCCCTGCCCAGCCCTTTCTTGCATGTTCTTCTATGTTTATTCCATGATGTTTTAGGGGGTTTTTGGGGAGTAGTTTGGAGTCATGTTCATGTTGTTTGGTCCCTCATTTGAGTCCACCCGTGTAGGTTCGGACCCGAGGAACCGAGGACCCCAGTAGTGAGTCAGCTGCTCCAGTGTCTGGTCAGAGCTACCCAGAGGTGAGTGGAATATCTCATTATGTTTAAAGCAAATAATGGACTTTTTAGCATGATTCACGCATCATGAATGCCATGAGATGTACTAGGTTGTTTGCATTAGAATTCACGAATATGTTGCATTGCACCTTTTATTGTTGATGTGGATGAACATTGGATGATCCATAGTCCTCGATCTATGATATGACGATGTGATATATACGGTACGGAATGTAAGACCAGTGGGACCCATTCTACGTTCGCTGGCACCATGTAAGGGAAAGACCAGGACCCATTCTATGTTTTGGCACAGTTGGACACTGTTATGTTATGATATGTAAGGGAAAGACCATGACCCATTCTACGTTCTGGCACAGTTGGACCATGTAGAGGGCTATTGGTGACAGGTTCATCCTTGATGTGATTAGCTGTGATGTGATGCATTCCATGATCCATATGATTTAAATGTTTTTATTATTCTGCTCACTGGGCTCTAGTAGCTCACCCCTCTCCCATTTTCCCCAGGTTTGCAGGTACAGGGTAGACCAGGAGGTTTACAAGAGTGATAAAGTCTGATGTATGTAATAGATAGTGTGGACATGATAAACGTATTAATGTTATGTAAAAGTATAGTTTCAGTCATGTAATGATATTGAGGATTAGATATTGTGCTTGACATTGTGTATGAGGTATCCCTTTTATTACATGATCAAAAATGTTTTATTATGTTCATGAAAGCCAACTCATCTTATGATGTATCGCCCACTGGGGCATTGATGAGATCCCACAGAGGGATCATGATTATGATTATGACTATGTGCAGTGCATGTTCAAGTTGAGTTGGATGTATGAAAGAAAAGTTTTAAGTTTTTATGTATGTTGTGATCATGTATGGGATTAAACAGGTTTTCAGGTTGCAAGTCAGGCTTGCTACGGGTCTTGGCGGCCTTAAGCTGACCCGGATCCTAGCGCCGGTAGCAGTCCGATTTTTGGGTCGTTACAGAATGGTATCAGAGCCCTAGGTTCATAGGATCGGACCTAGAGTATCGGGCTCATAGATGTTCCAGAAGGTCAAGCACAATAGGAAGATCATGTCCACTAGGATAGGATGTGGAGTCCTGTCTTGTATGATGATGTGAAATGCCATGATTATACACATGTGCATTGATGCTATGCTATGATTTATATGTTTATGTGATGAGGGTTCATGTGTGCCCACATGAACCATATGATGCTGATGTTTGTGTGATGTGTACTATTTTTCAGAAAACAGGATGAGAGGAACCCGTCGATCGGCAAGATTGACCGGAGTGCCACCTGAGGATGAGGGCACGAGCGCCCGTCCTCCTACATTGCCTAGGGCAATGTCTTGTAGAGCAAACAGAGAAAGAGTGTCAAGGGACCCTAGAAGGTCTGTTGATGCTAGCAGAAGGGGGACAGATAGAGGAGGAAGTTCTTCAGATGTGAGGGAGGTTACGGAAGAGGATCAGAGGAGGGATGGGAACCTGAATGTGAGCATGGAGGAAGAAGGGACAGGGGAGTCTCAGGGAGGCGTTCAGGCCTCGGGGTATGGTTTTCCACCCCATTATCCACCCTTTCCACAGGGTTCAGGGTATCCGATGGGAGGCACATCGGATTATTCCAGCTTTAACCCCTACCCTACCTACATGCCTTATCCACCTTTCTATCCACCTTATACACAGTACCCAGCTTATCCACCCTCACCCTTCTATCCAAACCCGGCAAACCCCACCTCAGGGAATGCTGCACCCCCACCTCCACCACCTACAGAACCAGCAGCCCCAGTTACTCAACCTCCCAGACCTAGCTCAGCCAGTGGGAGCAAGGTAAAGATGACAGATTACCTTAAGCTGGATGCTCCCAAATACAAGTCAGGGGATGACCCCTTTGAGTATCTGAGAGTAGTAAAGACAATAACTGATGAGCTAGGGGCGGATGATAGCAGGGCCATTCAGATGGCAGGGTTCACTTTAAAGTGCAAGAAGGCATGGGAATGGTTCAAGTGTTATGTGGACCCGAGACTAGACGGTATGACATGGGAGGAATTTGCGAATGAGTTCGCTAGTTGGGCTTTTCCAGACAGTTCCAGAGAACTGAAGATGATTGAGTTTGAACAGCTGAGACAGACAGAGCACATGAGCGTAGAGGAGTTCACGGATAAATTCTTAGAGCTATTGCCTTTCGCAGGGCAAGCTCTAGATACCGACTCGAAGAAAGCCAAGAGATATGTTATGAAGCTGCATTCCAGGTACTCCTCGTTGATTCAGTCAGTTGAGAGGGAAAGTTTCCACACTATGGTGGATATGGCTCGAAGGATGGAAGCGAGTGCTATAGTTGAGGGGTCAGTGAAGCAGTCAGTGACCCAGTCTTCAGGGGTTAAGACCCCAGGCAGAGGAGGGCCAGGTCTCTCTTCTCAGAGCTCAAGTAAGAAGAGGTGGGATAACACCACCAAGAAGCCGAAGAAGAATAAGTTTTGGAATAAGTTGAAATCCGGTCTGGGATTTGGCGGTGGCTCGAGCTCAGGCTCAGATGGAACAGAATGCCAGAGATGTGGAAGGCCGCACAGGGGAGTGTGTCGAGCTGGGACTAATACATGTTTCAGATGTGGACAGGAGGGACACATAGCTCGGGAGTGTCCTAGAGCACCTTTTATGGGCCAGCCCCAGCAGACAGCTTCTAGTAGTGTGGCACAGCCAGCAGCTCCAGCCACAACTCAGGGCAGTGGCAGAGGTAGAGGGAGAGGGGCAGCCTCTTCTTCTGGTTCCCGAGGTGAAGGTCCATCAGCTCCAGCCAGGATCTTCACCATGACTCAGCAGGAGGCTAACACATCCAACACCGTGGTGTCAGGTAATCTCGTCATTGGGTGTTCTTATGTGTATGCTTTAATGGACACGGGTGCATCTCATTCATTTATTGCTCCGAGAGCCGTTGGGAGGTTGGGTCTGATAGTCTCTGGGTTAGAGTGTCCCCTATGGGTCAGCAGACCCAAGTGTGACCCGTCAGTGGCAGTGTCAGTCTGCCAGTACAGTCCAGTTTTTGTTGAGGGAAGATGCCTCTGCGCCGACCTTGTGGTTCTAGATTTGACAGACTTTGACGTCATTCTAGGGATGGATTGGCTATCTACCCATGGTGCTACCTTGGACTGCAGGGACAAGGTAGTCAGGTTCAGAGATCAGAACGGGTCAGAGGTCGTCTTCAGAGGAGACAAAAGGGGTACACCTAGAGGTCTGATATCAGCTCTTTAGGCTCGTAGGTTGCTTAGGAAGGGATGTCAGGGGTACTTAGCTCATGTGAGAGAGCTTAGTAGTCAGGTCAGGGAGCCAGCCTCGGTGCCAGTTGTCAGAGAGTTTCCGGATGTTTTTCCAGACGAGCTTCCAGGTTTACCACCTGATAGGGAGATAGAGTTCGAGATAGAGTTGGTGCCTGGAACTAGACCGATCTCTATCCCTCCCTACAGGATGGCCCCAGCCGAGTTGAAGGAGTTGAAAGAGCAGTTGCAGGAGCTAGTAGAAAAGGGTTTCATCCGACAGAGTACCTCACCTTGGGGTGCTCCGGTCTTGTTTGTGAGGAAGAAGGATGGATCCCTTAGACTTTGTATCGACTACAGGCAGTTGAACAAAGTCACTACAAAAAATTGGTACCCTCTGCCAAGGATCGATGATCTATTCGACCAGCTAGCAGGAGCGGGTTGTTTCTCCAAAATAGATCTAAGATCTGGGTACCACCAGCTAAGAATAAGGAATGAAGATGTGCTAAAGACAGCTTTCAGGACCAGATATAGGCATTTTGAGTTCCTTGTGATGCTGTTCGGGTTAACTAACGCCCCTGCAGCATTCATGGATCTCATGAACAGAGTATTTAGTCAATACCTGGATCACTTCGTTATTGTCTTCATAGATGATATCTTAGTGTATTTCAGGAACGCAGAGGAGCATGCCCATCATCTGAGGTTGGTTCTGCAGACTTTAAGGGAATATGACTTGTATGCCAAGTTCTCTAAATGTGAGTTCTGGCTGAGGAGCATTTCGTTCTTGGGGCATGTAGTATCAGAGAATGGGATAGAGGTGGACCCCAAGAAGACAGAAACTGTGGCTAACTGGCCTAAACCCACTTCAGTGATGGAGATCAGGAGTTTCTTGGGTTTGGCAGGTTACTACAGGAGGTTCGTTCAGGACTTCTCGAAAATAGCAGCTCCTCTGACCAGACTAACCAGAAAGAATCAGAAGTTTATGTGGACCGACCAGTGCGAAGAGAGTTTTGAAGAGCTTAAGAAGAGGTTGACTTCAGCACCAGTTTTAGCTCTGCCATCTAGTGATGAGGACTTTACAGTCTTTTGTGATGCGTCCCGTGTGGGACTGGGTTGTGTACTGATGCAGAATGAGAGGGTGATCGCTTATGCTTCTAGGCAGCTGAAGAAGCATGAGTTGAATTACCCCACACATGACCTTGAGATGGCAGCAGTAATCTTTGCACTCAAGATGTGGAGGCACTACCTCTATGGGGTTAAATGTGAGATCTTTACAGATCATAAAAGCCTGCAGTACATCCTGAGTCAAAGAGATTTGAACTTGAGACAGAGGAGATGGGTAGAGCTGCTGAGTGACTATGATTGCAAGATTCAGTACCATCCGGGTAAGGCGAATGTTGTGGCAGACGCCTTAAGCCAGAAATCACTCGGCAGTTTATCCCACATATCGGCAGAGAGGAGGCCAGTGGTGAAGGAGTTCTACAAGCTCATTGATGAGGGTCTACAGATGGAGTTGTCTGGTACAGGTGCCTTGGTGGCCCAGATGAGAGTGGCACCCGTGTTTCTGGAGCAGGTGGCTCAGAAACAGCATGAGGACCCGGAGTTAGTGAAGATTGCCAGGACTGTTCAGTCAGGCAATGATAGTGAGTTCAGATTCGACAGTAAGGGGATCCTCCGCTATGGGAGCAGACTATGTGTACCAGATGACATAGGGCTAAAAGGAGACATTATGAGAGAGGCTCATAATGCAAGATACAGCGTTCACCCCGGAGCCACCAAGATGTATCAAGATCTGAAGAAGGTTTATTGGTGGCCAGCTATGAAGAAAGAAGTGGCACAGTTTGTGTCAGCCTGCGAAGTGTGTCAGCGGGTGAAGCTGGAACATCAGAAGCCGGCTGGAATGCTTAACCCTCTACCTATTCCGGAGTGGAAATGGGAAAATATAGCTATGGACTTCGTAGTGGGGTTACCGGCGGCGTCCAACAGATTGGACTCCATATGGGTGATTGTGGACAGACTCACCAAATCTGCTCACTTCATCCCTGTCAGGAGTGGCTATTCTGTGGACAAGTTGGCGCAGGTGTATGTCGATGAGATCGTCAGGCTGCATGGGGTTCCTGTTTCGATAGTGTCAGATAGAGGGCCCCAGTTCACCTCCAGGTTTTGGCGGAGTCTGCAGAACGCCATGGGTACTAGGTTTGATTTCAGTACTGCTTTCCATCCACAGACGGACGTACAGTCAGAAAGGACCATCCAGACCATAGAGGATATGCTCAGGATGTGTGTGCTGGACTTTGGCGGTTCTTGGAGGCAGGATCTACCTTTGGTGGAGTTTGCCTACAATAACAGCCATCATGCTAGCATCGGGATGGCTCCATATGAAGCTTTATATGGAAGGAAGTGCAGATCACCTGTTTGCTGGGAAGAGGTTGGAGAAAAGGCCTTGGCAGGGCCTGAGCTAGTAGAGATTACCAGCAGGGTAGTACCCATAATCAGAGAAAGGATCAAGACTGCTGCAAGCAGACAGAAGAGTTATGCAGACATCCGCAGAAGGCAGGTCGAGTTTCAGGAGGGGGATCTGGTATTGCTCAAGGTGTCTCCTATGAAAGGAGTGGTTCGCTTCGGAAAGAAAGGTAAACTAGCCCCACGATACATCAGACCCTTTGAAATCTTGCAAAAGATTGGGAATGTGTCGTACAAGCTGGATTTACCTGCTTCGATGGAAAGAATCCATCCGGTTTTCCATGTTTCAATGTTAAGGAAGTTTGTGTCAGATCCGAGCAAGGTTCTTAGTGAGCCTGATGTGGAGGTCCAAGAGGATCTCACTTATGTTGAACAGCCAGTACGGATCTTAGACACCCAGATCAGAAAGTTAAGAAACAAGGAAATCCCGATGGTGAAAGTCCTGGGGAACCACCACAATTTGGAGGAATGCACTTGGGAGACACGGCAGTCTATGCTCCAGCAGTACCCTCATCTCTTTTAAGGTTAGATCTCTTTGTGTTTATGTGCGTTGTATGTATGTTATGTTTTATGCCTTGTTATGTGCTAGTTGAGGTACATTCGGGGACGAATGTTCTTAAGGGGGTGAGAATGTAATACCCGGCTAGACTCCGGTATCGGAATTCCTACCGTCCGGTGGAATCTCGGATGTCGGAAGCCTCTAGCAGGGTAGAATCATGTTTTCATAAAATGTTTTAAGGTATTTAATGATTTTAAGTAAAGAGGAAATGAGTTTTTGCATGAAAACAACCTTGAAGGAAAACTCAGGTTCGGCCGCCGAACATGCATGCCTTCGGGAGCGCCTTTAGGCCCCCGAAAGCATAAGTGAGGAAAGTCCAGGTTTGGCCGCCGAACCTCAAGTTTGGCCGCCGAATATGGCATGTATGCGGAGGCACGTTCGGCCCCCGAACGTGGCCTGGCCAGCCACTATAAAAGGGTCCCTTAGCCGAAAACGGACGAGCTTTTTCCCCATTTCCGGCCAAGGTGAGTTCTCCGCCACCCCTCACCGATTTTGAGTCTTTTCCTTCAGATCTTTCGAGTTTTTCACAAGTTTTTACTTTGTTTTGAAGATTTTTGAGTTTTAAGCAAGTTTTGGAACTTTGAGGTTCAAGAACCCAAAAATCTCCCACCTCCGAGTTTAGGACGTCTCTCTCTCGATCTTCAAGAGGTAAGAGCCGATCTTAAGCTCATTTCATGTTTAAAGTAAGTTTTATGCAAGATCTATGGGGTAGAATGCATGTTTAGCTCATGGTTAGGTTTATGGGTTTTATTTGTGTTTTTGGACAATGTGAGTTGCTTGTGTGTTGTAGTTGGGGTTTTGATGGTTTGATGCCCCTAGGAACTTGTATGTTTGCTTGTGTATGATTGAGGAATGTTGTAGAATAGGTGTATGCATGTTTAGATGAGATAGGAGGCATAAATGCATAGGGGAGCTGAGTTTCTGCCATCCTGGGAGAAACCAGGTTCGGCAGCCGAAGGAACTTTCGGCCGCCGAACATGCTTGTGGAGGCAGCCTTCGGCTGCCGAAGATTGCCCCCGAAAGGAGACTTTCATCTCTGTCTGGGACTTTCGGCCGCCGAAAGTGCCGCCGAACATGCATGAGTTTCGCCTCTGTTTGGGAGTTTCGGCCGCCGAAGGTGCCGCCGAACCTGCCTGACTTTCGGCTCTGGAGGGACTTTCGGCCGCCGAACCTGCCGCCGAAAGTGCCCTGCCCAGCCCTTTCTTGCATGTTCTTCTATGTTTATTCCATGATGTTTTAGGGGGTTTTTGGGGAGTAGTTTGGAGTCATGTTCATGTTGTTTGGTCCCTCATTTGAGTCCACCCGTGTAGGTTCGGACCCGAGGAACCGAGGACCCCAGCAGTGAGTCAGCTGCTCCAGTGTCTGGTCAGAGCTACCCAGAGGTGAGTGGAATATCTCATTATGTTTTAAAGCAAATAATGGACTTTTTAGCATGATTCACGCATCATGAATGCCATGAGATGTACTAGGTTGTTTGCATTAGAATTCACGAATATGTTGCATTGCACCTTTTATTGTTGATGTGGATGAACGTTGGATGATCCATAGCCCTCGATCTATGATATGACGATGTGATATGTACGGTACGGAATGTAAGACCAGTGGGACCCATTCTACGTTCGCTGGCACCATGTAAGGGAAAGACCAGGACCCATTCTACGTTCTGGCACAGTTGGACACTGTTATGTTATGATATGTAAGGGAAAGACCAGGACCCATTCTACGTTCTGGCACAGTTGGACCATGTAGAGGGCTATTGGTGACAGGTTCATCCTTGATGTGATTAGCTGTGATGTGATGCATTCCATGATCCATATGATTTAAATGTTTTTATTATTCTGCTCACTGGGCTCTAGTAGCTCACCCCTCTCCCATTTTCCCCAGGTTTGCAGGTACAGGGTAGACCAGGAGGTTTACAAGAGTGATAAAGTCTGATGTATGTAATAGATAGTGTGGACATGATAAACGTATTAATGTTATGTAAAAGTATAGTTTCAGTCATGTAATGATATTGAGGATTAGATATTGTGCTTGACATTGTGTATGAGGTATCCCTTTTATTACATGATCAAAAATGTTTTATTATGTTCATGAAAGCCAACTCATCTTATGATGTATCGCCCACTGGGGCATTGATGAGATCCCACAGAGGGATCATGATTATGATTATGACTATGTGCAGTGCATGTTCAGGTTGAGTTGGATGTATGAAAGAAAAGTTTTAAGTTTTTATGTATGTTGTGATCATGTATGGGATTAAACAGGTTTTCAGGTTGCAAGTCAGGCTTGCTATGGGTCTTGGCGGCCTTAAGCCGACCCGGATCCTAGCGCCGGTAGCGGTCCGATTTTCGGGTCCTTACACTCCAAGCTCCAAAACTTGCTCAAAAGCTCAAAATCTTCAAAACAAGGGTAAAACTAATGAAAATCGAGAAAGATTTGAAGGAAGGAACTCAAAACCGGCGAGGGATGGCGGAGAGCTCACCTTGGCCGAAAATGGGGAGAAAAGCTCGCCCGTTTTCGGCTAAGGGACCCCTTTATAGGTGGCTGGCCAGGCCACGTTCGGGAGCCGAAAGTGCCTCCGCATGCATGCCATGTTCGGCGGCCGAACATAAGGTTCGGCGGCCGAACCTGGTTTCCCTCACTTATGCTTTCGGGGGCCTAAGGCACACCCGAAACGCATGCATGTTCGACGGCCGAACCTGAGTTTTCCTCCAAGGTTATTTTCATGCAAAAATTCATTTCCTTTTTACTTAAAAGCATGAAATACATTAAAACATTTTATGAAAACATGTTTCTACCCTACTAGAGGCTTCCGACATCCGAGATTCCACCGGACGGTAGGAATTCCGATACCGGAGTCTAGCCGGGTATTACAGAGGGGTTTTTTTTTCTTGTACTACCCATCTCAAGATTGAGCTTTTTAAAATGTCCGAGGACTTAAAGTAGGCTCGCATCATTTAGAGAAATCCCGAGAAGATGCTCGTATTAGTGAAGTCATGAGGAATCAGTCTTGGCTGTAGGTAACTGAGCTCTTTGGTCATTACAAGGAGTATGAGAGGTCTTAGTAGATATGCGTCACAAATCAAAGGGCATTGCCAGGATCTTATACCGAAAGTACTTGGATTCTGATGAGCACAGGTCCAAGGTTCTTAACTTCATTATGCGTTTTTATGCTAGTGGTTATAACTTTGGGCTAAAAGCTAGTTGTGATGAGCCTAACAAGCCATTTAGTGCTCTCCGATTAGCTAAGTGTGATTCAGATAGTAAGGATGTGCAGTATGGTCCTGACGACCTACCTATTCAGAAGCCCTCTAAGACCTCAGTCTCTAAAATTAATGAAGAGACTAATTAGTAGACTTTTTAAAATTTGAGGGACATTTTAATGCATTTTTCATAAAGGAAACAACTAGTGAGTTTTGTCATACCATATGGACTAAGTAGTAATTTCTTTTTTTTTTAACTTATCTTTTACATCAACTCAACAGAAATTTAACTATGACTTGTTAGTTACAAGAAGAAGAATCAAGTCACGGACAATATCAACCCAAACATTTTCAAGCTCCACGTCCCTTAACTTGGGCAATGCATGAGCAAATGCATTATCTGAATGACGAACGTTAGACTAGCAACACACATCAAATAGCTCGGCTAAATTAAGACAATTTTGTACAATCATACCCAAACTATTTTAAAGTTGTTTCCTATTCTAAAGAAGGTCCATAATAGTTTTTACTATCTATCTCAACAACAACATTCCTAAAAAACAAATCATGTACAAGTTGAAGACAAAAAACTACCACCATGCCCTCTGAAATGTCTGATAACCAGGAGCCTTTAATAGCCTTATAGCAGCACTTGCCAGCACAACCATTCGATTCTATTCTCTTTCCCACGCTTGCTTACGCTTAGCTACTGTGACTCCGGAATCAAGGCAGGCAGCTAAGGGACTACTTTACCATAGTTCCAAACTAGGAGCTAATTGATATGTTCTATTTAAACAGAAAAGTCATTCCTTAATAATCTTGTTCGAAGTTCCATTCCATCTAGTAAAATTAGGGTTTCTAGTTATCATCCAATGAGCAAGCCAATTAGAGATGTTATTGAGTCTATTTCCTAGTTAGTAAGCTAGCTAGCAAGTGCGTGATAAAGCTATTATCTTTCCCATTCCAGTTAGCCAACAAGATAGAATCCATCTAGTTCATTTGATAGCAAGGAAAGCGGGTGGAAGTCCAATTCATTAATAAAGCCAAAGTCTTTTCTTTCTTGCTAATTGCTTACTAATTCCGTAAGGCAGTCTTGGTAGCTAGGGTAGCCAAGATCATCCCCAGAAACTACACCCAAACCCACCACTCCTGGTTGAACAACAACTGCATAACAATTAAGCTTAACCAACCCAAGCGTAGGAGGCTGCCAAAACTCAACAGCTAACGAGACTTGAAGGGACGATGATGAAGTTTTATTGGAAATCACTCAACAAAGAACCTCCTTGCGTGGAACTTCATATGCCGACCAAGCTATTGTTAGTAATATGCCTTACAATCAATCTGTTGGTTATAGCTGGATATTATTTTTCATGTATTTTAAGTATTTAAATACATTATATAAAGACTGTTATTTATCTTTAATGTTAATTAAATTGAATCTTGAGTAAAGGTAAAGTCCATAAGACTATATTACTATGTAAAGAAAATTATAATGTGATTATAATTGTGAGATTTCTATTGCATTTAAGTAATGTCTACAAATGTTCTTGATCAATGTTCTTCTCATGATTAGACAAGCTATTGAGACTGGTACATATTATGTTTTTTCCTTTTAGAAGAAGCAACTGATTTCATAACTTGAGATATGTGAGATATCTAGAACTAATATATATGTTCTTATTTTATAAATAAGTGCACTGAATTAACTTACTTGAGAAATTCATATGTAAAGTAATCTGTGTCTACAGATTACTCAAGTGATGGTTGTGCAAGTAATCCTTTGACTTGAAATCAATAAATAATCTTATATAGAAACTTTTGTGTTTTGATTCATCTTACACGTTACTTGGTTCATGAGTAACAAATAGGGATGAATTGGATATATTAAAAACTGTATGGAGGTATTTATGTGATGGAGATATAATTCATCACCCTAGGTTAAATTAGAAAATGTCTCATTTGTTCTCTGCTAGTATTGATCATTAAATCCTTGTGCAAGGTGGAATGAAATTAGCAAATTGAATTTGAATTTCATTCAATAGGTAAATGACTAATAAATAAGAATTAATATGATTTAACATGGTAGACACGTTCCATATAGTAAATATTAAATCGAGACATTTGTGATAAAGGGATATTAGTTACACTGACAAACCATGTACTGAAATGTTAAATTAAACAACTTTTGACATTTCAAATATTTGAGAAGTCTTAATATATTGCTAAACAGTATTCTTGACCGTCAAATTAATTAATTAGTTAATTATATTTGTTACTAACATATTTAGAATCTAATGGGTCATACACATAATTGCATGAGAAAATAAAACGAGAAATTAAATCAAGTAGAACTTGATTACATATAAATTAACATTAGGATAAAATTATAATTTGAAAGAATTATGATTTTAATCTAACTAATTAAGTATGAACTTAATTAAAATTGTCTAAGATTTATATGACTTGTTTATTAAAATTTTGGACTGACTCGCGGTTGTCGAAGCCGGTCAAAAATAATCTTTTTAGTTATCAACAATCTTACAACTATAGATAGTGGTGAAAGGATCGAATCCACAGGGAATTGAGAACTTACCTATCTTTCTTGTTAAGACCAAGAGAATTAACTGAAACAAAAATAAACTGAAACGAGATAAACCAAAAGCAAATAAACTGAAAGTAAAATAAGGGGGGTTTTGAGATTAATCACAGTAAACTAATATTGAAAGCAATGAGAAAGGCGAATAATAAAAATAAAGACAAATCAATAATGAGAAAACTCTAGTTGAAGAATTGGATCCACTTTAGTTGTTGAGATTAATCATTGACACTTAATTTTCCTTGGTTGATTCAATAGATTGGTTATGAAGATGGAGGACGCCTCTCAACACCATTATCTCTCCTTAGGAATAAATCAATTAGGGAACGTCCTCTTATTAATCACTAATCAACAAGTTGCCAAGGAATGTCCTTGGGCCTCAGGCAACAAACAACTGTCAATCGCATTAAGAGATAGAGAGATCTAATCCTAGCTACCCAAACATATGGTGATAACGCTAGATCATGCAACTTCCTTAGTTTTTACACCAAGTGTTCTTATGTTTGAACAATCCAAGCAATTACGGACTCAAAATTATTCAAACTAACAATATATTACCTTGCAATCAAGAATCAAGTGGCCACATTGATCATAATAACAAAGCAATAATGGAATCAAGCATGAAATTGCATAAATATTGAATAAACCAAAGATAATGATTTATGTTCAGATCTCACAATCCATGAAACAACCAAAGTTTCAACGAAACTTCAACTAGAATAAAAGGTTTCAGCCACTCATGGCTGAAACAAAACAGAAAATAAAAGAAAAGAAGAAAAAAACAAGAAGAACTGAAGATGGAGAGCCTTGAAGAGGTGGTGCGACTGGCCCTTCTTGGCCGAATTGGGGTGAAGTCCTTATGGGGCTGTGCGGCAGCCTTAGAGACCCTTATATAATGTTCTTATGTTGCCCTAGCTGCTGCCCACGTTGCTGCACATTAATGAGGTGGAGCCTCTCTTTGCAATTTGAATTTTGAATGTGCAACGCATGTGTGGCATGTGTGACTCCTTTGGCTTCCTTAGCAAGTTGAATTTTGAAATTCAAAATTTGAATGTGCATCTTGAAGATTTGGCTTCTTGAATAAGGAGAAGACTTCTTGAACATTTGAATTTCAAACTGCTATGCACTTTCCTTCTTTGCCACTTTCCTTATTTAGCACTTTCCTTATATAGCTGAATCTTGATTTTGAATTTTGAATTTTGAATTCTTAAGAGGATTTGAAATTTGAATTTCAAATTACTTTCCTTATTTGGCTCCTTTCAAATTGCACTTGGTATGCTTGCTCTTCTTTACTCCATTTAAGGCAGTTTTAGGGGCATTTTCACCAAATTGTCTCTTTACACCATTTTAAACAGAATATGATCAAAAGCACTAAATTAGGCATAAAATATGTAAATTAACATCAATAACATTATGATAATATGGTCTAAATTATACCTTATCAAATACCCCCACACCTAACCTTTTGCTTGTCCTCAAGCAAATAAACATAGTCAAACAAGCCCTCCTTGCTACTTGATCCTTATTTCCACTTTAGCTCAAACTCTAGATCCCTATTTTGAAGCATTGCAGTGAAAAGTGTATTCATCAAGGTTACTTACATTCTTTCCTTGTCTCCCTTTACCTACCATGGCTAGTATATATTTTCCTCAAGAGAAAGATTACACATGCACATATCATTTATTCAATTAAGACTCTTTCTAACTTTCAGAGTGATTTGCCCTTACCTTGAAGTACTCTATTTAGCCTTTTGCACTTAAGTCTTGCTTGAAAAGGTCACCAACCTATTGATGTGAAAGTATATATTTTCAGTTGGTCACCTGTTTAAGTGGCTACTAGCTCTGTTCATAGTCTTTCAACTATTGGAACAATTTTCAATTTGTGCTCGTGAAGTCTAAGCCTTTGCCGAATTTTCTTTCTCAAGGAATTGGGCAAATCAACACCAATTGCTAAAACAAGTCATGTTAAGTTCATTCACACATCTTTCAATTCATTCTCTCTAATGAGCAATATATATTTTTCACCATGGCAAGCTTAAAGATTCAATTCAAAAGGCAATTCCCAAACATGAATACAACTCACTGCAATTGATTCAACATAGGTTTAAAGAGTCATCACATCAATGGGGTCATGGAAAGAAAGCTCATCCAACATAGTCTGAGTTTGAGTAAAGCAAATCAAAACAAAAAGAAAAAACTGTGGCTATGTGTGTGTTATTGAAAGCAAAAATAACAAAAATGAAAAAAAATCACCTAATGCAAGCAAACTAAAAATTAAAGCAAAAACAAACTTAAAAGTAAAAATTTAAAGATATGCACCCCCACACCTAAATCATGCATTGTCCTCAATGTATTGGAAATATTAAAATGCAAAAGAAACTGAGTACTCCCCTAGGGTGGTGTGCATGATGCGATCCACTTGATCAAGGCTCAAGTAATTGGGGCAGGGAAAAGGATCCCAACTGAATTAAGTAAAAAGTGTAGTACTCCTTTTGATATGGTCATAACCCATCCTATTTTTTCCATGTACTCATGAAGTAACATGATTAGCTTTTCCTCTTTCAGATGAGGTGTGCCTCTAGCCCTTATGTTTGCATTTTTTAAAAGGATTGGGTAGTACTTATAACTTCAATTCATATTTATCCATAGGTGGCTGCAATTTGGTACTGAATTCAGGCAAAAAAAATTCTACCTTATCTGGTGGTTTGGGCAGGCATTGACCTGCATGCTCCTTTGGTTTGGGCGCTTGGAATACCATTTGTTCCTTGTGAGCATGGGCTGATTGCATTGGATTCATGACTGAGATGGTTTCAACCTTCTCTTTTTGCGCATGATTGGTCTGCAATGGAAGGCTGGAAGGAGTTTCATGCGATGGAAGCTGAAGAGGTGTCGATTGAGATTTCCTTTGTCTGCGCAAGGCTCTTCTGCGAACTCATCTGAAGAGGTGTGATTGTGCTTCCTTCATTCTACGCATGGCTGCAGTCCACCTGTTGGATGCAACAGCCAGTTTCTTTCAGTTCTGACTCTTTCTGGCTCTCTTCTCTACAAAGATCATTGTTCAGAATATCATCTTGATTTATATCAAAAACATCCTTGCTCAAACAATCAATGATATCTAAACTATCAACAGGTTCTATTTGACCAGTTTGTTTGGACAAATAGTTTTCTGGTTGTGTTTCTTCAGCAGCTTGTTCTTGTACTTATGAGCTTTCACCATCAGCCTTTACATCTTGAAGCTCTTCCTCTCTTCTTAACATGATTGCATTTAATGAGGTGGCCATTTGTTCCATCTGTTGTTGGAGACTTTGCACAGAAATTGCCAATGTCTCTACCATTTCTTCAAAGTGCATATTGGAACTTGGACGTGCTTCTTGGGCTTTATTTCCTTGATAATTTTGGTAGTCGTTATCCCATGCATAACTGAAGTCTGGATAATCTCTCCAGCCTGGATTGTATGTGTCATAGTATGGATCATGTCTAGGCTGGCTATTGAATCCTTTAAATGCATGTCTAGGCTAACTATTGAATCCTTCAAATGCATACACTGGTTGGTCATCCTCATAAAGTATAGGACATTGATCAGTTGGGTGTCCTACATATACACAAATCCCACATAGCCTTGGTGGCTAAAATTGTTGAGTTTGACCTATGACATAACTTTTCACAATAGAGGTGAGTTCAGAAAGTTGAGAATAGAGAGTAGATGTACTTACCTCATCCATGAATCAGTTCTGCGATGGCATGCTCTTCTTGTGAAGGTTCAGTGCTCTTCAGGGGCTTCAGAAAGTTGATTTGCGATGGTGGCTTCTTCAGAGGCAGATTCGGTGGTGCTTTGTTCCTGATTTGGTCATATAAGAAAAACATATTAGTTAAATCAATTCCCCGGCAACGGCGACAATTTTTGACTCGCGGTTGTTGAAGCCGGTAAAAAATAACCTTTCTAGTTATCAACAATCTTACAACTGTAGATAGTGGTGAAAGGATCGAATCCACAGGGAATTGAGAACTTACCTATCTTTCTTGTTAAGACCAAGAGAATTAACTGAAACAAAAATAAACTGAAAGAGAAGTAAACTGAAACGAGATAAACTGAAAGTAAATAAACTGAAAGTAAAATAAGGGGGGTTTTGAGATTGATCGCAGTAAACTAATATTGAAAGCAATGAGAAAGGTGAATAATAAAAATAAAGACAAATCAATAATGAGAAAACTCTAGTTGAAGAATAGGATCCACTTTAGTTGTTAGGATTGATCATTGACACTTAGTTTCTCTTGGTTGATTCAATAGATTAGTTATGGAGATGGAGGACGCCTCTCAACACCATTATCTCTCCTTAGGAATAAATCAATTAGGGAACGTCCTCTAATTAATCACTAATCAACAAGTTCCCAAGGAACGTCCTTGGGCCTCAGGCAAAAAACAACTATCAATCGCATTAAGAGATAGAGAGATCTAATCCTAGCTACCCAAACGTATGGTGATTAAGCTAGATCATGCAACTTCCTTAGTTTTTTCACCAAGTGTTCTTATGTTTGAACAATCCAAGCAATTACGGACTCAAAATTATTCAAACTAACAATATATTACCTTGCAATCAAGAATCAAGTTGCCACATTGATCATAATAACAAAGCAATAATGGAATCAAGCATGAAATTGCACAAATATTGAATAAACCAAAGATAACGATTTATGTTCAGATCTCACAATCCATGAAACAACCAAAGTTTCAACCAAACTTCAATTAGAATAAAAGGTTTCAGCCATTCATGGCTGAAACAAAACAGAAAATAAAAGAAAAGAAGAAAGAAACAAGAAGAACCGAAGATGGAGAGCCTTGGAGAGGTGGTGCGGCTGGCCCTTCTTGGCCGAATTGGAGTGAAGTCCTTATGGGGCTGTGCGGCAGCCTTAGAGACCCTTATATAATATTCTTGTGTTGCCCTAGCTGCTGCCCACATTACTGCACATTAATGAGGTGGAGTCTCTCTTTGCAATTTGAATTTTGAATGTACAAGGCATGTGTGACATGTGTGATTCCTTTGGCTTCCTTAGCAAGCTGAATTTTGAAATTCAAAATTTGAATGTGCATCTTGAAGATTTGGCTTCTTGAATAAGGAGAAGGCTTCTTGAACATTTGAATTTCAAACTGATATGCACTTTCCTTATTTAGCACTTTCCTTATATAGCACTTTCCTTATATAGCTGAATCTTGATTTTGAATTTTGAATTTTTGAGAGGATTTGAAATTTGAATTTCAAATTACTTTCCTTATTTGGCTCCTTTCAAATTGCACTTGGCATGCTTACTCTCCTTTGCTCCATTTAAGACAGTTTTAGGGGCATTTTCACCAAATTGTCTCTTTACACCATTTTCTGCAGAATATGATCAAAAGTACTAAATTAGGCAGAAAATATGTAAATTAACATCAATAACATGATGATAATATGGTCTAAATTATGCTCTATCATGGACCATAGTTATAATTTATTTATTTAATTAGTTAAATAAATAAATAAATATTATTATATTGAAATCTTAGGGTTTTAGTATAAAAGGGCACATTGTGAGAGTCTGTGCTCTCTCTACATAAACTTTTTAAGAGTCTTCAGAATTTGCAAAAAAAGTAGAGAGCTAGTACTCAAAACCTCTCCCCATCTCAAACCCTTAAAATGGTTCTAAGGTTTATCGATTGTCATTTTGTATGGACATCATTAGAGACCAAACACTTAGATGGTTTGTAGTTTGCGATAACCCAACCAAGACGAACAATCTCGTGTTTTGCTGCAAATAAAATAAAAAGTATTTATTTTCTCTTTAATATTATTACTTTCTTAATTTAAACATGATCCATGTTGATGAAAAATTTTATTTTCTATCTCTTTCACTGTGTTCAATCCGATTGAAAACCTAATAACTTTCTCATCAAACAATAGAGAATTTTGTGCTTCCCATCTAGTTCAAGCAATCAATGGAAGGTGTGTTGAAGAACCGCCTTGCATTACATCCTCCCACCATGAACAAAATTGACGAGCCACGGTAGTAACCACACAAACTCCATACCCATTTTAATTCCTGAGAAGAACTAATTACCATCCAAGTATGCAATAAAGCACAAGAAGAGAGAATATGCAGAGAAGCTCGTCACAGTTAGTTAACCACTTCAGGGGGACATGGGACCCTCCAAATATCCATAATTAGAGAAGAAGAGGATTGACCACCATTAATGTTTTGTTTGGATTGTTAGAATAGTATTATTTCTGTAAAATATTGTCAAATATTTTCGATTATTATCTTCCTTGATTTCTTTATCCTGTTGTATTTTATTGTTACTTAGAATCTATTATATCTCTACCTTTTTAGAGGTATATATAAGTTGTACTGCTCTCATTGAAATCACAGGTTTCTAAT
This sequence comes from Manihot esculenta, assembly GCF_001659605.2. NCBI lineage: Eukaryota > Viridiplantae > Streptophyta > Magnoliopsida > Malpighiales > Euphorbiaceae > Manihot > Manihot esculenta. Next base: position 24,990,570 of record NC_035161.2, read on the forward strand.
TGATTTTACATGGTATCAGAGCCATTTTTTCTCCTACAAGTATCTCGGCTTCCTCTTTAAGTTATTTCAGCCTCATTTTACCTATTGCTTCCACTCACCATATTTTTTTTCTGTTAAGCTTACTCCTACAAATTATGTAGCCCGAAAAACCTAATTCATATATCTCCTTAATTATCAAAACTTAACAAGTTTTATTGATGGCTACTCATCACCACCACCTCAAATGAAACCATCACCGACAGACACTTCTTAACAGATTCCCATTGAGACATGGTTCAAAATGAAATAACTTCTTCATTCTTGGATTCATCCTTTGCTTTTTAAAGAAATTTCCCTTTGCATCACTGGACTCAAATCATCACATTAAGTCTAGACTACTTTGGCTCATTCTTTTGATTCTATGTCTCAAAATTGTCAACTTCAACTTCATATTGAACTCCAAGAACTCAAACGAAATGAAATGTCTGTTAGTGCCTATCTTTAACACGCCAAAGGCTTACCTAATGAGCTATAGGTTGCTGGCTGATAATTAACTTTTGCAGAATTTAATGTGATCATACATCGCAACTGTAACGACCCGAAAACCGGACCGCTACCGGTGCTAGGATTCAGATCGACTTAAGGTCGCTGGAATCCGTAGCAAGCCTACTATGCATCCTGTGTACCTGATAAAATCCCATACATGATCATACATTTTCATAAAACTTTAAACTTTTCCATATACCAAGCTTGACCTGTATGCATCATCATAAACTATATACATAAAACCCCATACTAAAGTCCTCATCAAATGTTCTAGTAGGGTTAACATCTCATACATCAAGCTTGGTTCAATATATCTCATCATTAAAAATATTTACATAAACATCATGTACAAAAGGGATTACAATCTATCAATAGGGCCAAGCACAATACTATCCACAATACATTACATGTCCACTACTAATCTATTACATCATGCTATACCAAAACTCTGATGACTCTACCACAGCTACTTGTGCTCCTGCAAACCTGGGGGTTAGGGGAAAGGGGTGAGCTACTAAAGCCCAGTGAGCAGAATAGTAAAAATATTTTAAATAAACAAATGCTCTCATAGAATGCATCACAACACAAACAATTCACATCAAGGATGGACTTGTCACCAATAACCCTCTACATAATCCAATGTGCCCGGCCCACAACGGGAGCTCCTCAGGACTTTCGCTTAAACATAACATAACATATCTAACTGTGCCAGGGGCGTAGTGCAGGCCACACCTGGTCTTTCCCTTACTCTGTGCCAAGGGCGTAGTGCAGGCCACACCTAGACTTCCATATCATATCATATCATATCGTATCAAGGGCTAATGGATCATCCAATATCCATCCACATCAACAATAAATTATACAATGCATCATATTCGTGAATTCTAATGCAAGCATCCTATAATCATGGCAATCGTGATGCATGAACATGCTTAAAAGTTTGATTGTTTTAAAAATAAAAGAGTTATGTTCTACTCACCTTAGCTGACTCTGAACTAACTCTAGAATAGCTATCTTACTGCTGATCACCTCGGTTCCTCAGGTCCGATCTTACACAGGTGGACTCAAATGAGGGACCAAACATACTCTAACATGACTCTAAACATCTCCCCAAAAACCCCCCTAAAACATCACAAAACATGCATAGAAAACGAGCGAAGGAAGGCTAGACAGGGGACTTTCGGCGGCAGGTTCAGCGGCCGAAGGTCCCTACAGATCCAAAAGTCAAGCACTTTCGGGGGCAAGGTTCGGCGGCCGAAAGCCTTCACAGACCCGAAGGTCACACACCTTCGGGGGCAGGTTCGACGACCGAAACTGCCCTTCAGAGCCGAAAGTCCATCTTTCGGGGGCGATTTTAGGCGGCCAAAGCTGCCTCCCCTATCAGGTTCGGCGGCCGAACCCTGCTTCGGCGGCCGAACCTGGGTCTTCCTGGGTGACAGGACCCGATTCTGCCTCGCCCATCCAGCCACCAAAACTCTCCAAAACAAACATCCAACTATTCTAAAACATGCATACACATTCATTCATGCATAAGGGGTATAAAACTAGCCTAAACCCCCACAAACATCAATATAGCATCACATTTATCATTAAACTAACATAAACCCTAACATTTTATATCTACTCTAAACATGCATTAAACACCCTTAAAACCTCTTAAAACTTACTTAAAAACATATGAGAAGATGAGGATATACACTTATCTCTTGAAGACCAAGGGTAGATGCGACCCAAACTTAGAGATGAGGAGGAAACGAGTTCCGGAGGTCTCCAAGCTTCAAAACTTTGGATTAAGCTTAAAATCTTCAAAAACAAAATAGAAACTCATAAAAATCATGAGAGACTTGAAGGAAAAGCACAAGATCGACAAGGGGTGGCGGAGACTCACCTCACCCGGAAATGGAGAGAGAAAACTCGCCCATTTTCGGACAGGGGGCCTTTTATAGGTGGCTGGCCAGACCACCTTCGGGGGCCAAAGGTGCCTCCGCATCCGCCCCATGTTCGGCGGCCAAACCTGGGCCCTTCCCTCAATCTCTTTTCTTTTCTTTTTTAAAACTTTAACTCAAAACTAACCATTAAAATCATGAAAAACATTTTGTAAAAACATGTTTTATCCTTCTAGAGGTCCCGGCATCCAAGATTCCGGATTTTAACGTAGATTCCGTCGGAAGGTTGGAATTCCGACGCCGGAGTCTAGCCGGGTATTACAGCAACATAGGAAGTGAATTTTCTAGAATTATAGGAAGAAAATTATTTTTTATTTTCTTGCTCTCTGTGTAATATGATACAATGATTATATAGTACAAGATATGATCAATTATGCCTATGATTATGCTATCAGTTATCACCTAGATGACATAATATTCTTTCCAACAATCCCCTCAAGTTGGTTCATGTGGATCCAACATGCCCAACTTGCCCAAAACTTCATGGAATATTCGTCCAGCAACTGCTTTAGTTAGGATGTCTGCCCATTGATCTTCCGATCGAATAAATGGTAATGATATCAAACCATTGTCCAACTTTTTCTTAATGAAATGTCGGTTTATTTCAACATGTTTTGTTCGATCATGTTGAACATAATTTTCAGAAATGCTGATTGCTGCCTTGTTGTCACAACGAAGTTCAACTGCGCCCCTTGATGGAAATCCGAGCTCAAACATCAACTTTCTGATCCATAGTAGCTCTGCAAGTCCTTTTGCTATTCTCCTAAATTCTGCTTCAACACTAGACAGTGCCACCACCTTTTGCTTTTTACTTTTCCATGTCACCAAGTTACCTCCAACGAAGGTAAAATATCCTGAAGTGGATCTCTGTTGGCACGGTCTCCTTCCCAATCAGCATCCGTATATCCACTAATACTGAGATGACCATTCTTCTTGAACAACATGCCCATCCCAACTGTTCATTTCAGATATCGAACAACCCTCAATGCTGCCTCCATATGGTCTTGTTTTCGATCGTGCATGAACTGACTTACTAAACTCACAGCATACGCCACGTTTGGTCTAATGTGTGATAAGTAAATCAGCTTTCCTACCAGTCTCTGGTACCTCCCCCTATCTGTTGGTCCTTCTTCTGAATCTTTGCTCAACTCATGATTGACCATTACTAGAGTATCAACCGGCTTGCAGTCTATCATTCCTGTTTTGGCTAACAGATCAAGGATGTATTTTCTTTGTGATATCAGGATTTGCTGGTTTGACCTGAGAACTTCAATCCCAAGGAAGTATTTTAACCCCCCTAGGTCTTTCATCTCAAATTCTTGGAATAAGTTGTCCCTTAGCCGTTTGATCTCGTCCACATCGTCTCCTGTTATAATCATATCGTCCACGTGTATAATCAAACACGTGATTTTTCTTCCTTGTCTCTTCAAGAACAGGGTGTGATTGGAGTTACTCTGCCGATATTCATATTTCTCCATTGCTTAGGTAAATCTCCCAAACCATGCTCTGGGAGACTGTTTTAACCCATACAAGGCTCACCTTAATCGACACATTTCTCCCCATCTATATCCACTCGTGAACCCTGGTGGATCATCCATGTAAACTTCCTCTTTCAAGTCACCGTGTAGGAAAGCATTCTTCACATCAAACTAGTGAAGTGGCCAGTCTAGGTTTGCAGCAAGAGAGAATAGGACTGTATTGTATCAATTTTTGCTACTGGTGAGAACGTTTCGGAGTAGTCGACTCCATAGGTCTGAGTGTATCCTTTTGCTACCAGTCGAGCTTTATATCTATCCACCGTTCCATCCGGCTTATACTTTACAGTAAACACCCATTTGCATCCCACTAGTCGTTTTCCCTTGGGTAGCCAGCATTTCTCCCAGGTTTTATTTTTCTCCAAGGCATCCATTTCGATCTCCATTACTTCAATCCATCTCTTATCCTTCTGGGCCTCTGTGGCATCCTTTGGTATCCATTCTAAGTAAATATTTTTCTATAGTGCGATAAGCTGAGGTGATAGATTTTCTCCTTTAGTAATATTTGCCATAGGATACTTAGATCTGGCTGCCTCGAATTCTGGATCATACCTCCTGGGTGAAACTCCTCTGTTACTCTTAGGGGGTAGTACATAGTGGCTTGTTTCAGGAGACTCAAGGGAGATGGGTTCAGTGGTAAAGTTATTAGAGGAAGGAGAGGGTTCAGATTCACATACTTCAGTGGCGTATTCCTCAGGATATTCTACAGTGGCAGGCTCTGGTTGTGGCATTGAGATTGAGGATTGTACTAGATGATCAGTGTCTCCAAGTTATGGTGTAGACTCAAGAAGGGAAAGTGGATGGACAGTCTCTGACTCCCCCTGAGGATTTTCTGACTCTCCCTGAGGATTTTTCTGACTCTCCCTGAGGATAGCTAAACCAACTTGGAAGTGGTGGTTCTACTGTATTCTCCCCCTCACTGCCAGTTGGCGAGGAGAAAAAATACTCGTCTTCAAGAAAAGTGCAGTCCATAGTGGTGAAGAGTCATTTAGAGATTATTGGGTCAAAACACCGATAGCCCTTTTTATGGACACCATAACCGAGGAACACACACTTAAGAGCACATGGGTCAAGTTTAGTGCGATGTGATTTAGGAATGTGAACATAGACCATGCAGCCAAAAATTTTAGGTGGAAGGTTTAGATGGGAAGGTATGGTGTGAGAAGAAGATAAGGGATGCAGTGGAGATCGGAAATTAAGAACCCAAGACAGAAGTCTATTGATGAGGTAAATAGAAGTAACAACTGCTTCGGACTAAAACTTAGAAGGAACTCGGGCTTCAAACAATAAGGCTCAAGTGATTTCAAGGATGTGCCAATTTTTTCTTTCGGCTACGCCGTTTTGCTGTGGGGTATATGGACAAGTAGTTTGGTGAATGACCCCATTGTCCCGAAAAAAGGTTTGAAGATGATTGTTGACAAATTCTCCCCCATTGTCAGACCGGAGGACTTGAATGGTGCTGTGAAATTGGGTTTTAATCATGCGAAAAAAGTCACAAAATTTTTCAGCCACTTCGTATTTATGTTTTAACAAGTAGATCCAAGTAACACGAGTGCAATCATCAATAAACGTAACAAAGTATCTATAATCATGAGAACCAGTTTCCGGGGCAAGCCCCCATACATCAGAGTGTATTATTGAGAATGGAGTATCAGATCTATTTGAGGAAATATGATAAGTACTCTTATGACTTTTAAAAAGCATACATGAAAAACAAACGGGGATATCAATGGATTTAAATTCAGGAAACAAAGCACGAAGATATTCACTTGAGGGATGGCTAAAGCGCCGGTGCCAGAGCCTGTAATACCCGGCTAGACTCCGGTATCGGAATCCCTACCGTCCGGTGGGACCTCGGATGTCGGAAACCTCTAGAAGGGTAAAACTATGAATTTATGAAATGTTTTCATGTATTTCATGTTTTTAAGTAAGAAATTAAATGAGTTTTTACATGAAAAGTCTTTGGAGGAAAACCCAGGTTCGGCCGCCGAAAGTCAAGTTCGGCCGCCGAACATGCATGCGTTTTGGAGGCACGTTAGGCCCCCGAAAGCATGAGTGAGGGAAGTCCAGGTTCGGCCGCCGAACCTCATGTTCGGCCGCCGAACATAGCATGCATGCGGAGGCACATTCGGCCCCCGAACGTGGTCTGGCCAGCCACTATAAAAGGGTCCCTTAGCCGAAAACGGGCGAGTTTTTCCCCATTTTCGGCCAAGGTGAGCTTTCCGCCGCCCCTCACCCATTTTGATGTTCTTCCTCTAAATCTTTCAAGATTTTCACTTGTTTTCCCTTGGTTTTGAAGATTTAAGCTTTTGAAACAAGTTTTGGAGCTTGGAAGTCTTGGAGCTAAATCCCTCCATTTTCCGAGCTAGGGTCGTTCTTCCTCTCGATCTTCAAGAGGTAAGCTTCGATCTATGCTTCTTTTATGTTTTATGAAAGTTTTATGCAAGTTGATGGGGTAGAATGCATGTTTAGGCTTGTTGTTAGGTTTATGGGTTTATGTTGTGCTTTGAACTATGTATGTTGGAAATGTGTTGTGTGAAGTGTTGTAGTTGGGGTATATTATAGTTTGAGACCCCTAGGTGTGATGTATGATGTGTATGCATGTGTAGAAACAAGTTTATGCATGTTTTGAGGCGTTTTGGAGGCTGTGGACACAAGGGAGCCAAGTTTCTGCCCTTTGGCAGAAACTCAGGTTCGGCCGACGAAGTGACTTTCGGCCGCCGAACCCCCTTGTGAAGGCAGTTTCGGCTGCCGAAGCCTGCCTCCGAAACTCAAGTTTCGTCTCTGTCTGGGAGGTTCGGCCGCCGAAAGTGCCGCCGAACCTGCATGACTTTCGGCTGCAGAGGGACTTTCGGCCGCCGAACCTGCCGCCGAAAGTGCCCTGTTCAGCCGTTTCTCGCATGTTTTCATGTGATGCTTTCAGGATGTTTTAGGGGGTTTTTGGGGAGTATTTTAGAGTCATGTTCATGTATGTTTGGTCCCTCATTTGAGTCCACCTGTGTAGGTTCGGACCCGAGGAACCGAGACCCCCAGCAGTGAGCCAGCTGCTTCAGAGTCTCTTCAGAGCTAGCCAGAGGTGAGTGGAATAAACTTTAAGTTTTAAAGTAAATTAATGAAATGTTTTAGCATGATTCACGCATCATGAATGCCATGAGATATATCAGGTTGATTGCATTAGAATTCACGAATATGTTGCATTGCATACTTTGTTGTTGATGTGGATGAATGTTGAATGATCCATTAGCCCTTTTTATGTCCTGATAGCCTATGTGAGTCCAGGTGTGCCTGCTACGGCTCTATGCCCCTGGCACTATGACTGATTATGGGAGTCCGGGTGTGCCTGCTACGGCTCTACGCCCCCGGCATGTATAAGTAAGAAAGATAGGGGCTAAATGGTGACAAGTTCATCCTTGATGTGAAATGTTTGTGTTATGGCGCATACATGAAAGCACGATTTAAATTGATGTTTTATTATTCTGCTCACTGGGCTCTAGTAGCTCACCCCACTCCCTTTATCCCCAGAGTTGCAGGTACAGGATAGATCAGGAGGTCGGCTAGAGTGAAGTTCAGTCATGTATGTTGTAATAGATAGTAGTGGACATGAACATGATGTAACGAGTATTTATGACCATGTAATGTAATGAATGATTTGATGATGTATTGAGGATTATAGTAGTGCTTGACCTAGAGGTGTGTGAATCCCCATTATGTACAGAGTGTTTAATGAGTAATGATGTTAATGACCATGATTATCCAAGCTGATATGTATGATGATGATACCCCATTGGAGTATTTGATGAGGACTCCAGTGTGGGGTTTATGTATGATTTTGTGCATGCACAGGTTTTGCTTGGATAAGAGAAAAGAAAAATTTTTACAGATCATGTATATGTTGTTATGTATGGGATTCCACAGGTTTACAGGAGGTATGTAGGCTTGCTACGGGTCCCGGCGGCCTTAAGCCGATCTGGATCCTAGCGCCGGTAACGGGTCGGATTTCCGGGTCGTTACAGAGTGGTATCAGAGCCCTAGGTTCATATGGTCGGACCTAGAGTGTCGGGCTCATAGATGTTCTAGAAGGTCAAGCACACTAGGAAAATCATGTCCACTAGGATAGGATGTAGAGTCCTGTCTATATGATGATATGATATGCCATGATGATATGCATGTGCATAAATGCTATGATGTGATGCTATGTATGTGATGAGGGTTCATGTGTTTCCACATGAACCATATGATGCTAATGATTGTTTATGCTATGTGCTGTTTTTCAGAAGATAGGATGAGAGGAACTCGTCGATCTGCACGATTGACTGGAGTGCCACCTCAGGACGAGGGCGCTGATGCCCGTCCTTCAGCTTTGCCTAGGGCAATGTCCAGTAGGTCCAACAGAGACAGAGTAGCTAGAGACCCTAGAAGGTCTTTGGATCTGGGTAGAAGCAGATCAGTAAGGGGAACAGTGCAGGGAGGAATGTCTGAGGATATGGAAGTAGATCAGAGGAGAGATGGCAGTCTCGGTGTGAGCATGCCGGAAGAGGGCATGGGAGAATCAGAAGGAGGCGCTCAGGCCTCGAGTTATGTCCAGCCACATCACTACCCACCCTATTCACACCATCCAGGGTATTCGATGGGAGGTACATCGGATAACCCCAGTTTTAGCCCTTATCCCCCACATATGCCGTACCCACCTTACTACCCACCATACTCTCAGTACCCCACGTACCCACCTCCACCTCCCTATACCAGTACAGCAAACCCTACCCCAGGGGATGTTGCACCTCCACCACCACCAGTACCTACTGTCCCGGAAACACAAGTACCCAAACCTACCTCATCTGGAGGGAGCAAGGTCAAGATGACCGATTACATGAAGTTGGGTGCTCCTCAGTACAGAGCAGGTGATGACCCATTTGAGTATCTGAGCAGGGTCAAGACTATTACAGATGAGATAGGGGCTGATGACAGTAGAGCCATTCAGATGGCTGGGTTCACACTGGAGTGCAAGAAGGCACGTGGTTGGTTTAAGAACTATGTGAACCCGAGAGCGGACAGTATGTCCTGGGAGGAGTTCGCAAATGAGTTTGCAGGATGGGCTTTCCCTGAGAGCTCTAGAGAGCAGAAGATAATAGAATTCGAACAGTTGAGGCAGACGGAACAGATGAGTGTGGAGGAGTACACAGACAGGTTCCTGGAGTTGTTGCCATATGCTGGGCAGAATTTGGACACAGATCAAAAGAAGTCAAGTAGGTATATTATGAGGCTGCACTCCAGGTATTCCTCTTTGATACAGTCAGCAGAGAGGGAGAGTTTCCATGCCATAGTGGATATGGCTAGGAGAATGGAGGCTTGTGCCATCGTTGAAGGGAAGGTAAAACAGTCAGTGGCACAGTCTTCTGGTTCCAAGACCCCAGGTGGGGAAAGGTTAGACTCTTCTTCTCTGAGTGCAGCAGTTGCAGGCAGTAAGAAGTGGGACAGAGGCCACAGAAAATCTAAGAAGAATAAGTTCTGGAACAAAATCAAGTCAGGTCTGGGTTTAGGCAGTGGCTCAAGCTCTGGCGCAGAGGTTACAGCATGTATGAGATGTGGGAGACCACACAAAGGAGTATGTCTGGCAGGGACAAACATATGTTTCAGATGCGGACAGGCGGGTCATTTGGCTCGAGACTGTCCTAGAGCAGCCTTTGCAGCACCGTCTCAGCAGACAGCCTCCGGCAGTGTGGTGCAGCCAGTAGCTCCAGCCGCAACACAGGCCAGTGGCAGAGGCAGAGGGAGAGGGTCAGCCTCTTCATCAGCAGGATACAGAGGTGAAGGTCCATCAGCTCCGGCACGGATCTTCACTATGACTCAGCAGGAGGCCAACACATCCAACACCGTGGTGGCAGGTAATCTCATCATTGGTTGTTCTGATGTGTATGCCTTAATGGACCCGGGTGCATCTCATTCTTTTGTTGCTCCGAGAGTCGTGGAGAGGGTAGGATTGATGGTCTCTGGGTTAGAGTGTCCCCTATGGGTCAGTGGACCCAAGTGTGACCCGTCAGTGGCAGAGGCAGTCTGCCAATGTAGTCCAGTTTTCATAGAGGGAAGATGCCTTTCCGCCGACCTCGTGGTTCTAGATTTGACAGATTTTGACGTCATTCTAGGGATGGATTGGTTATCGACCCATGGTGCTACCTTGGACTGTAGAGACAAGGTAGTCAGATTCAGAGATCAGGATGGGTCAGAGGTCGTCTTCAGAGGAGACAAGAGGGGTACACCTAGAGGTCTGATCTCAGCTCTTCAGGCTCGTAGGTTGCTTAGGAGGGGATGTCAGGGGTTTCTAGCTCATGTGAGGGAGTTAGATAGTCATGTTAGAGAGCCCGCCTCAGTGCCTGTGGTGAGTGAGTTCTTAGATGTTTTCCCAGACGAGCTGCCAGGGTTACCACCTGCTAGGGAGATAGAGTTCGAGATTGAGTTAATGCCTGGTACCAGACCGATCTCTATCCCTCCCTACAGGATGGCACCAGCTGAATTGAAAGAACTGAAGGAACAGTTGCAAGAGCTGGTAGATAAGGGTTTCATCCGACCGAGTACTTCACCTTGGGGTGCTCCGGTTTTGTTTGTGAGGAAGAAGGATGGATCCCTCAGACTTTGTATCGACTACAGACAGTTGAACAAGGTCACTACCAAGAACAAGTACCCTTTGCCGAGGATCGACGATCTATTCGACCAGCTAGCAGGAGCAGGTTGTTTCTCCAAAATAGATCTGAGATCAGGGTACCATCAGTTGAGGATAAGGAATGAAGATGTACCGAAAACAGCTTTCAGGACCAGGTATGGGCACTATGAGTTCCTTGTGATGCCGTTTGGGCTGACCAACGCCCCTGCAGCATTCATGGACCTCATGAACAGAGTATTCAGTCAGTATCTGGATCACTTCGTTATTGTCTTCATAGATGATATCTTGGTGTATTCCAGAAATGCAGAGGAGCATGCCCATCACCTGAGGACAGTTTTGCAGACCTTGAGAGAGCATGGCTTGTATGCCAAGTTCTCCAAGTGTGAGTTTTGGCTTAGGAGCATTTCATTCTTGGGGCACATTGTGTCAGAACAGGGTATTGAAGTAGACCCCACGAAGGTAGAGGCTGTAGCTAACTGGTCTAGACCCACCACAGTGACCGAGATCAAGAGTTTTTTGGGTTTAGCAGGTTACTACAGGAGGTTCGTTCAGGACTTCTCAAAGATTGCTGCTCCTATGACCAAATTGACAAAGAAGAATCAGAAGTTCATATGGACCGATCAGTGTGAGGAAAGCTTTGAGGAGCTTAAGAGAAGGTTGACTTCAGCACCGGTGTTAGCTCTGCCAAAAAGTGATGATGACTTCTCAGTATATTGTGATGCGTCCCGTGTGGGACTGGGTTGTGTGCTAATGCAAAATGAGAGGGTGATCGCTTATGCTTCTAGACAGCTGAAGAAGCATGAGCTGAATTACCCCACACATGACCTAGAGATGGCAGCAGTGATCGTTGCACTCAAGATGTGGAGGCATTACCTTTATGGGGTAAAGTGTGAGATCTTCACAGATCATAAGAGCCTGCAGTACATCCTGAGTCAGAGAGAACTGAACATGAGGCAGAGGAGATGGGTAGAGCTGTTGAGTGACTATGATTGCAAGATTCAGTACCATCCGGGTAAGGCGAATGTTGTGGCAGACGCCTTAAGCCGGAAATCACTCGGCAGTCTATCCCACATTTCAGCAGAGAGGAGGCCGGTGGTGAAGGAGTTCCACAGACTTATGAGTGAGGGATTACAGTTGGAGTTGTCTGGCACAGGTGCCTTAGTGGCTCAGATGAGAGTGGCACCCGTGTTTCTGGAGCAGGTAGCTCAGAAACAGCATGAGGACCCAGAGTTGGTCAGGATAGCCAGAACGGTTCAGTTAGGCCAGAGTAATGAGTTCAAGTTTGATGATAAGGGGATCCTCCGCTACGGGAACAGATTATGTGTGCCAGATGACATTGGTATGAAGGGAGATATTATGGGGGAAGCCCATAATACCAGGTATAGTGTTCACCCTGGAGCCACCAAGATGTATCAGGATCTGAAGAGAGTGTATTGGTGGCCAGCTATGAAGAAGGACGTGGCACTGTTCGTGTCAGCCTGCGATGTGTGTCAGAGGGTGAAACTAGAGCATCAGAAGCCGGCTGGAATGTTGAATCCACTACCGATTCCAGAGTGGAAATGGGAGAATATAGCTATGGACTTCGTAGTGGGGTTACCGGCGACGTCCAACAGATTGGACTCCATATGGGTGATTGTGGACAGACTCACCAAATCTGCTCACTTCATCCCTGTCAGGAGTGGTTACTCTGTGGACAAGTTGGCGCAGGTGTACGTAGATGAGATTGTCAGACTGCATGGGGTCCCGGTATCTATAGTGTCAGATAGAGGGCCCCAGTTCACCTCCAGGTTTTGGCGGAGTCTGCAGAACGCTATGGGTACCAGATTAGACTTCAGTACTGCCTTCCACCCACAGACAGACGGACAGTCGGAGAGGACCATCCAGACAATAGAGGATATGCTCAGAATGTGTGTGCTAGATTTTGGCGGTTCTTGGAGGCAGCATCTACCTTTGGTGGAGTTTGCCTACAATAACAGCTATCATGCTAGCATAGGGATGGCTCCATATGAAGCTTTGTACGGGAGGAAGTGCAGATCACCAATCTGCTGGGAGGAGGTAGGAGAGAGGACTCTTGCGGGTCCGGAGTTAGTAGAGCTTACCAGCAGGGTGGTACCCATAATCAGAGAGAGGATCAAGACTGCTGCAAGTCGGCAGAAGAGTTATGCAGATATCCGCAGAAGACAGCTAGAGTTTCAGGAGGGGGATTTGGTTTTGCTCAAGGTGTCTCCTATGAAAGGAGTGGTTCAATTCGGGAAGAAGGGTAAGTTAGCTCCACGGTACATCGGTCCTTTCGAGGTGCTTCAGAGGGTCGGTAATGTGTCGTACAAGCTAGACTTGCCTGCTTCGATGGAGAGAATCCATCCGGTTTTCCATGTTTCTCTGTTACGAAAGTACGTGTCAGATCCGAGCAAGGTTCTTAGTGAGCCTGATGTAGAGATCCAAGAGGATCTCACCTATGTAGAACAGCCAGTGCGGATCCTAGACACTCAGATCAGAAAGCTGAGGAACAAGGAAATCCCGATAGTGAAAGTCCTTTGGAACCACCACAATATTCAAGAATGCACCTGGGAGACACGGGAGTCCATGCTCCAGCAATACCCCCATCTGTTTTGAGGTGAGTGTTAGTTGTTCTATATGTTGCATGTATGATATATTGTATGCTATGTTGTATGTTATGATTGATGCCATGCTTTGTGTGTCAGTTGAGGAACATTCGGGGACGAATGTTCTTAAGGGGGGGAGAATGTAATACCCGGCTAGACTCCGGTATCGGAATCCCTACCGTCCGGTGGGACCTCGGATGTCGGAAACCTCTAGAAGGGTAAAACTATGAATTTATGAAATGTTTTCATGTATTTCATGTTTTTAAGTAAGAAATTAAATGAGTTTTTACATGAAAAGTCTTTGGAGGAAAACCCAGGTTCGGCCGCCGAAAGTCAAGTTCGGCCGCCGAACATGCATGCGTTTTGGAGGCACGTTAGGCCCCCGAAAGCATGAGTGAGGGAAGTCCAGGTTCGGCCGCCGAACCTCATGTTCGGCCGCCGAACATAGCATGCATGCGGAGGCACATTCGGCCCCCGAACGTGGTCTGGCCAGCCACTATAAAAGGGTCCCTTAGCCGAAAACGGGCGAGTTTTTCCCTATTTTCGGCCAAGGTGAGCTTTCCGCCGCCCCTCACCCATTTTGATGTTCTTCCTCTAAATCTTTCAAGATTTTCACTTGTTTTCCCTTGGTTTTGAAGATTTAAGCTTTTGAAACAAGTTTTGGAGCTTGGAAGTCTTGGAGCTAAATCCCTCCATTTTCCGAGCTAGGGTCGTTCTTCCTCTCGATCTTCAAGAGGTAAGCTTCGATCTATGCTTCTTTTATGTTTTATGAAAGTTTTATGCAAGTTGATGGGGTAGAATGCATGTTTAGGCTTGTTGTTAGGTTTATGGGTTTATGTTGTGCTTTGAACTATGTATGTTGGAAATGTGTTGTGTGAAGTGTTGTAGTTGGGGTATATTATAGTTTGAGACCCCTAGGTGTGATGTATGATGTGTATGCATGTGTAGAAACAAGTTTATGCATGTTTTGAGGCGTTTTGGAGGCTGTGGACACAAGGGAGCCAAGTTTCTGCCCTTTGGCAGAAACTCAGGTTCGGCCGCCGAAGTGACTTTCGGCCGCCGAACCCCCTTGTGAAGGCAGTTTCGGCTGCCGAAGCCTGCCCCCGAAACTCAAGTTTCGTCTCTGTTTGGGAGGTTCGGCCGCCGAAAGTGCCGCCGAACCTGCATGACTTTCGGCTGCAGAGGGACTTTCGGCCGCCGAACCTGCCGCCGAAAGTGCCCTGTTCAGCCGTTTCTCGCATGTTTTCATGTGATGCTTTCAGGATGTTTTAGGGGGTTTTTGGGGAGTATTTTAGAGTCATGTTCATGTATGTTTGGTCCCTCATTTGAGTCCACCTGTGTAGGTTCGGACCCGAGGAACCGAGACCCCCAGCAGTGAGCCAGCTGCTTCAGAGTCTCTTCAGAGCTAGCCAGAGGTGAGTGGAATAAACTTTAAGTTTTAAAGCAAATTAATGAAATGTTTTAGCATGATTCACGCATCATGAATGCCATGAGATATATCAGGTTGATTGCATTAGAATTCACGAATATGTTGCATTGCATACTTTGTTGTTGATGTGGATGAATGTTGAATGATCCATTAGCCCTTTTTATGTCCTGATAGCCTATGTGAGTCCAGGTGTGCCTGCTACGGCTCTACGCCCCTGGCACTATGACTGATTATGGGAGTCCGGGTGTGCCTGCTACGGCTCTACGCCCCCGGCATGTATAAGTAAGAAAGATAGGGGCTAAATGGTGACAAGTTCATCCTTGATGTGAAATGTTTGTGTTATGGCGCATACATGAAAGCACGATTTAAATTGATGTTTTATTATTCTGCTCACTGGGCTCTAGTAGCTCACCCCACTCCCTTTATCCCCAGAGTTGCAGGTACAGGATAGATCAGGAGGTCGGCTAGAGTGAAGTTCAGTCATGTATGTTGTAATAGATAGTAGTGGACATGAACATGATGTAACGAGTATTTATGACCATGTAATGTAATGAATGATTTGATGATGTATTGAGGATTATAGTAGTGCTTGACCTAGAGGTGTGTGAATCCCCATTATGTACAGAGTGTTTAATGAGTAATGATGTTAATGACCATGATTATCCAAGCTGATATGTATGATGATGATACCCCATTGGAGTATTTGATGAGGACTCCAGTGTGGGGTTTATGTATGATTTTGTGCATGCACAGGTTTTGCTTGGATAAGAGAAAAGAAAAATTTTTACAGATCATGTATATGTTGTTATGTATGGGATTCCACAGGTTTACAGGAGGTATGTAGGCTTGCTACGGGTCCCGGCGGCCTTAAGCCGATCTGGATCCTAGCGCCGGTAACGGGTCGGATTTCCGGGTCGTTACAACAACTTTCGGGTTGAAGACTTTTGAGCTAAGTGAGCCGACCCAGTGCTCAAGACCTCCTCCACATAGTACAGTCCATCTTTCTCAAAACCACGATCTAGTACTGTGTCCGTATGAATATCCTGCAAAATACAAAAATGAGGATACATGAGTACTTACAATTTAACTGCTTGGTGATTTGACTGATAGAGAGTAATTTGCAAGATAAGGAGGGTACATAGAGGCAGTTGGAGATATTTAAAGCGGGGTTATAAAAACGATACCACCACCGATGACTGGAAATGAGCCACCGGTTGTAACGACCCGAAAATCAGACTGCTACCGGCGCTACGATCCAAATCGGCTTAAGGCCGCAGGGACCCGTAGCAAGTATACCTGTTTAATCCCATACATGATCAACAATTACATAAAAATTTAAAACTTTCTCATTCATTCATTCATTCATTCATTCATTCCTTCATTCATTCATTCATTCCTTCACTCATTCATTCATTCCTTCACTCATTCATTCATTCATTCCTTCACTCATTCATTCATTCACCAAGCTTAACCTGTGCATGCACAAATCATAACATAAAACCTCTCACTGGAGTCCTCATCAAATACTCCAATGGGGTAACATAACATACATTAAGCTTGGTTTACATAATCATCTTTAAACATTTAAGATCATGTACTAAAAAGGGATTAACAACATACTATGGTCAAGCACAACTCTAAACTTCCATAAGCATCAATACATTACATTTCTATACTATACTTTTACATTACATCATAATCATGTCCACATCTATCCAATACATAAAACATGACTCTACTCCTGCTGACCTCCTGGTCTACCCTGTACCTGCAAACCTGGGGGTTAGGGGAGAGGGGTGAGCTATAAAGCCCAGTGAGCAGAATAATAAAATATTCAATTTAAATTTCATGCTTTCATGAAATGCAACACAGCACAAACAAATCACATCAAGGATGGACTTGTCACCAATAGTCCTCTACATAGTCCAATCGTGCCAGGGGCGTAGAATGGGCCTCACTGGTCTTTCTCTTAACATAGTGCCAGGGGCGTAGAATGGGCCTCACTGGCTATCCATACCGTATCGTCATCATACCATAACATACGAGGACTAAAGGATCATTCAACATCCATCCACATCATCATTCAAGTTATGCAATGCAACATATTCGTGAATTCTAATGCAAACAACCTAGTATATCTCATGGCATACGTGATGCATGTATCATGCTCAAAATTTATTTATTTGCTTTGAAACGTAAGGAATTATTCCACTCACCTCTGGCTGAAGCTCTAATGACTCTGAAGTAGCTATCTCACTGCTGAGGTCCTCGGTTCCTCGGGTCCGAACCTACACAGGTGGACTCAAATGAGGGACCAAACATCCATGAACATGACTCTAAAATACTCCCCAAAAATCCCTTAAAACACCTTTAAAAAATCACATAAATCATGCAAAGGAAGGCTGAACAGGTCACTTTCGGCGGCAGGTTCGGCGGCCGAAAGTCCCTCCAGAGCCGAAAGTCATGCACCTTCAGCGGCACTTTCGGCGGCCGAAGGTTCCCTCCAGAGACGAAACTCATGCATGTTTGGTGGCACCTTCGGCGGCCGAAATTCCCTTCTAGAGCCGAAAGTCCACTTTCAGGGGCAGGGTTCGGCAGCCAAAAGTTGGCCTCCACAGGCAGGTTCGGCGGCCGAAAGTTCCTTCGGCTGCCGAACCTGAGTTCTTCCAAAGGGCAGAACTCAGCCTCTTTCATGCACAAATGCCTCCCAATCCATTCCATCATGTATTTACCTAGTCTACAACATGCAAACTCAAGCCAAGAAGCACATAGGGGTCTCAAACTAACTTAAACCCCAACCAAAACACATCAAACAACCCACATTGCTCATAAACATAACATAAACCCATAAACTCAACAATAACCTAAACATGCATTTCTACCCCATAGATCTTCATAAAACTTGTTTAAAACATATAAGGAAGGGTGGATCTAAGCTTACCTCTTGAAGATCAAGAGGAAAGACGATCCTAGCTTGGAGATGGGGAGAAATCAACTCTTTGGTCTCCAAGTGTAACGACCCGAAAATCGGATCGCTACCGGCGCTAGGATCCGGGTCGACTTAAGGCCGCCGGGACCCGTAGCAAGCCAAACATACATCCTGTAAACCTGTATAATCCCATACATGATCAACAACATGCATAAAAATTTAAAACTTTTCCTTAAAAACATCCAACTCAACCTGAACATACATGAACATAGTCCTGATCATAATCGTGATCCCTCTGTGGGATCTCATCAATGCCCCAACGGGCGATACAACATGAGATGAGTTGGCTTAAACATAAACATCAAATGACTAAGATCATGCATCAACAAGGGATTACAATACTCATAGGGTCAATCACATCTATAACCTCAAAATACCTCGTTACATACATACTGAAATCTCTTACATTACATCATAATACAATTGTCATGTCCACAGTCTAACTATTACATAAAACATACTTCAAAACTCTGGCTAACCTCCTGGTCTACCCTGTACCTGCACATCTGGGGTTAGGGGAGAGGGGTGAGCTACAAAGCCCAGTGAGCAGAATAGTGAAAATATATATTAAAATTTCATGCCATTATATAGTGCAACACATCACAACTAATCACATCTCGGATGGTATTGTCACCAATAGTCCTCTACGTAGTCCAACTGTGCCGGGACGTAGAATGGGTACAACCGGTCTTTCTCTTAACATAACATATCATACAGTCCAACTGTGCCAGGGACGTAGAATGGGTACAACCTGGACTTCCTCTTACATCGTGCCAGGGACGTAGAATGGGTACAACCTGGACTTCCATACCATATCATGCCATAACATCATCATATCCTATGAGGACTAAAGGATCATCCAATAACCAATCCACATCATCATCATAAATGTAATGCAACATATTCGTGAATACTAATGCAACAACCTATTATATCTCATGGCATTCATGATGCATGGATCATGCTCAAAAATTCATATTTCATTTATTTTAAAACTTAAGGTTTATTCCACTCACCTCTGGCTAGCTCTGATAAACTCTGTAGCAGCTGGCTCACTGCTGGGGTCCTCGGTTCCTCGGGTCCGAACCTACACAGGTCGACTCCAATGAGGGACCAAACATACATAAACATGACTCTAACATACTCCCCAAAAACCCCCTAAAACATCATGAAACAACTACATAAAAACATGCAAGAAATGGCTGAACAGGGCACTTTCGGCGGCAGGTTCGGCGGCCGAAAGTCCCTCCAGAGCCGAAAGTCAGGCAGGTTCGGCGGCACCTTCGGCGGCCGAAACTCCCAAACAGAGGCGAAACTCATGCATGTTCGGCGGCACCTTCGGCGGCCGAAAGTCCCAGACAGAGACGAAAGTCTCTTTTCGGGGGCAACTTCGGCAGCCGAAAGGCCTGCTTCCCCAGCCATGTTCGGCGGCCGAAAGCTCCTTCGGCTGCCGAACCTGGTTTCTGCCAAAGGGCAGAAACTCGGCTCCTTTATGCACATTTGCCTCCCAACTCTCAAATCATGCATAAAACTCAACCAAAACATGCATACAAGTTCCTAGGGGCCTCAAACAACATATACCCCAACTACAACACTTCAAACATACTCAAACATGCCACATTGTTCACAAATCACATAAAACCTAACATTTGCTTAAAAACTCATACAACCCTATACATGCCATTCTACCCCATAAAACAACTTAAAACTTACTTAAAACACATAAGGAGCTTAAGATCGGCTCTTACCTCTTGAAGATCGAGAGGGAGACGACCTAAACTTGGAGATCCACGAAAATGAGCTCCTGAGTTCCCAAAGCTCCAAAACTTGTTTCAAAAGTTCAAAACCTTCAATGCAAGCTTAAAACTCAAGAAAAATGGTGGGGATTTGAAGGAAGAACACTAGATTGGGAAGAGGGAGGTCGGAAGCTAGCTGTGGCCGAAAATGGGAGAAAGCTCGCCCATTTCGGCTAAGTGACCCTTTTATAGTGGCTGGCCAGGCCACGTTCGGGGGCCGAACTTGCCTCCGCATGCATGCCATGTTCGGCGGCCGAACTTGACTTTCGGCGGCCGAACCTGAACTTCCCTCACTCATGCTTTCGGGGGCCTAACGTGCCTCCAAAACGCATGCATGTTCGGCGGCCGAACTTGACTTTTGGCGGCCGAACCTAGGTTTTCCTCCAAAGACTTTTCATGCAAAAACTCATTTAATTTTCATACTTAAAACCATGAAATGCTTTAAAACATTTTTTTTTGAAAACATGTTTCTACCCTACTAGAGGCTTCCGACATCCGAGGTTCCACCGGACGGTAGGAATTTCGATACCGGAGTCTAGCCGGGTATTACACCAAGCTTCAAAACTTGCTCTTTTGCTCAAATATCTTCAAACCAAGTGAAAACTCATAAGAAAATCATGAAGATTCGAAGGAAGAAGCTCAAAATCGATGAGGGACGGCGGAGAACTCACCTTGGCCGAAAACGGGGAGAAAAGCTCACCCGTTCGGACATGGGGACCCCTTTATAGGTGGCTGGCCAGGCCACTTTCGGGGGCCTAACGTGCCTCCGCATTCATGCCATGTTCGGCGGCCGAACATAGGGTTCGGCAACTGAACCTGGACTTCCCTCTCTCATGCCTTCGGGGGCCTAAAGCACTCCCGAAATGCATGCATGTTCGGCAGCCGAACTTGAGGTTCGGCGGTTGAACTTGAGGTTCGGCGGTCGAACTTGAGGTTCGGCGGCCGAACCTGGGTCTTCCTCCAAGGTTATTTTCATACAAAACTCATTTCCTTTCTTGCTTAAAACCATAAAATACATTAAAACATTTTATAAAAACATGGTTTTACCCTTCTAGAGGTTTCCGACATCCGAGATTCCACCGGACGGTAGGAATTCCGATACCGGAGTCTAGCCGGGTATTACACCGGTAGCATTTAGAATATTGGTTTTGGTGGGTGGAGTTCAGGAAACAATATCTAAAGGATCATTGGTCATAGTGTCTGTGGCTCCTGAATCAAATATCCAACCACTAGTACTATGCACATTATTAATATGGCCAACTTTCGCTGGCGTTGGAAAAGTGGAATGTGCTGAATCAAGAGTAAATTGATTTGCCGGTTTCTGATTTGCATTTTGGTTGTTCTGAATTAACAGAAAGAGTTTGTGTGACAGGTCTGCTATTAGATCAGTTATTGTCTGGGATTGATCGGCTGGACTCTAACTAAAAGAATCGGCCATTGTTGTTTCTCAATTAGAGAAGACTGAGAAAGGTATTCTTGTAAATGATAATTGCGGAAAAAATTGGCTAAACTTTTAGACCGAAACCTGGCTCTGATACCATCTAGAATTATAGGAAGAAAAATATTTTTTATTTTCTTGCTCTCTGTGTAATAGAATACAATGATTATATAGTACAAGATATGATCAATTATGAGTATGATTATACTATCAGTTATCGCCTAAAATCATGTTAGGATTATGCTAACTATGATAATGTTAATCACTGATTAATTACAATTATGACAGAATATTCTTTCTAACAAATTTCACCTTAGTATTACAACTTTTAATATGATATTAGTACCTGTTAGTTTTCACAAACTGTATGATCAACTTGTTGCCTATGAAATTTTTCTTAAAAGTGCAATGGTTCTTCCTCAAGTGAATTATGCAGCTTGCCCAAGCACTGTACCTTTACTTTCTACACTTTCTATGCAATCTTTCACTAATAATAAAAAAAATAATAATCGAAATAATTTCTCAATATAAAAAGGCCCTTGCCAAATCTATGGCTATTACAATCATATAGCCTATAAGTGTTATCGGTGTTACTCCAACTACTCTAGACCTTCTCCATCTCCCAATTTCATCCCACAAAATACTGCTCAAATTCCTATTATCCTATTCACTCCTTCTTCTTATTCACCCGCTATAAATTATTCTCATAGTAGACCTTCCAGTGCCTAGTATCTTGATACTGCTGCTAACTTCCATCTTACAACTGATCTTTCCAATCTTAGTCTTGCACATGAATACCAAGGCACTGATTAATTATATATTGGTAATGTTAATGGTAATGGTTTAGAGATAACCTACACCAGTAAGACCTCCTTATTTTCTTCTATGGGTCACATCTTAAATCAAATAATATTCTTTGTGTACATAAGGTTATTAAAAAATCTTCTTTATGTTCATAAATTTGCTAAGGATAACAATTGTTTCTTTGAATTTTGACCTTCTTATTTTTTTTGTTAAGTATCAAATCACCAAGAAGATTCTCATGCAGGGTTCAAGTGATGATGACATCTACTCCTTCCAACCCATGCCCAACGTCAATTTCTTCAAGCAATCTCTCATATCTAATATTCCATCAATAAATGATTGACATGCTGCTCTTGGACATCCCAATAACAGAATCATATCTCAGTTAATCAAGTCTTTTACTTTGCTTTACTCTTCCAGTCAATTTCAAATTTGTTCTTCCTGTAACTTATGAAAACTATCTAGGATTCTTTTGTAATCAGTCGAGCACCATAGTACTGCTTCTTTTCAAACTATTCATGTTGATATGAGGACCTGCTCCTATTTTATCTAGTCTTGATCATAGATTTTTTCTTGTCTTTATTGATGATTTTATTCGATTTAGTTGGATTTATTTACTAAAAAATAAGAGTAATATTCATGCTTCATTTTTACAATTTGAAGCCTCAGGTTATCATCAGTTTATTTCTAAAAAATTATCCTTTCATTCTAATTGGGGTGGAGGGTTTTAAAAGTTACATCTATATTTCAAAAACAAATATGAAATTATACTATCGTATAGCTTATCTTATACTCGTGAATAAAATGGAATAGTAGAAAAAAAAAATTTACTATCTTATTGATATCTATCTAACTCTCCTAATTTCTCTTTCAAATATACAAAAAAAAAATATTGGAATTACGCTTTCGAAACAAGTATATGTTTAATCAATTCTTTACCTTCACCCAGTCAACACCATACTAGTTCATATTATAAATTATTTACCATACATTTTTCGTATAAGCATATATATCCTTTCGGTCGTACTGTCTAGCCTCTCCTAACTCCATATAATAAACACAAATTTGAATTTCGTATTAAATCATGTATTTATCTTGGTCCAAGTCCTTCTCATTATAGTAGTTGCTGCTTAGACATCGAGTCGGGTAGAGCTTTTATAGCATGCCATGCTCGTTTTGATCCAAAAACCTTCTTGTATCGTCATAAAGAGTGATAGAGCATATTTTAGTCCATATTATCATTGTCTTATTAATGTTTATTTACACTTTTTCTACCTAATTTTGTGGTTTTAATCATGTTTTGAAGATATTAGGTGTAAAGAGACAATCAAGAGGAAATGCTCTCAAAAATGCCAAAAAGTGCCAAAATCTGGAAAAGCCACCTTCGGAAGCACTTTCGGCGGCCGAAAGCCTCGTTCAGAGCCGAAAGTCACCCATCTTCGGCGGCACCTTCGGCGGCCGAAAGTCTGCTCCAGAGCCGAAAGTCCAGCCCCCGAAAATAAGCTTAGGCTGCCGAAAGTCCCCTCGAATTGCCTCTTCCTTATTCAAGAAGCCAAATCTTGGAGATCACATGTTTCCCACTTCATGCCATGCACATTCAAAATTCAAAAGGAGGCTCCACCTTCCTCTTTAGTGCATGAGTGGCAAAAATAATGTGAAGGAAACTTCTTGGACACACTTGGGCAACAATTAAAAGACCAAAAAGTCCTTGCAATGCACATAAAATGCTCATATTGGACCAAGGACACTTTGGGCAACCTCCAAAAGATTCATGGACACCCAAGAAACCCTAAGCAACCTCTCAAGACATATTAAAGGCCTTATGAAGACAAGAAGTGGCAGACTTGAAGAACTCAATCACCACCAAGGTTCGGCAGTCGCTCTTTCTCCACCTTCGGCCGCCGGTTCCTCCTCCCTTCTTCTCCTCTTTCACTCTTTGTTTTTGGTTCAGCCATGAGTGGCTGAAATCCTTAATTCTAGTTGAAGTTTGGTTGAAACTAAGGTTGTTTAAAGGGTTGTGAGATCTGAACATAAAGTGTTTGCTTTTGATTTGTTCAATATTCATACAATTGTGTGCTTAATTCTAATATTGCTTTGTTGTTTTGATCAAATTGGCCACTTGATTCTTGATTGCAAAGTTAACTGATTGTTAGTTGGGATATTTTTTAGTCCATAATTGCTGGACATATTCTGGCCTAAGAACACTTGGTGTAAAAACTAAGGAATTGTATGATCTAGCAACATCTCATGCGTTTGAGTAGCTAGGGTTGGATCTCTCTCTTTCTTCATGCAATTGACAATTGTTTTGATGCCTAAGGCCCAAGGACGTTCCTTGGCAATTTGTTAATTAGTAATTGATTAAAGGACGTTCCCTAATTGATTTAATCATAAGGAGAGACATGGTGGTGAGAAGCGTTTTCCATTCCCATAACCAATCTATTGAACCAATTAAGAAAACATAAGTTTCAATGATCAACCCAAACAACCAAAGTGGATCCATATCTTCAACTAGACCTTTCTCATAGTGATTTCTTTAATTTATTTCAATTGTTTGCTGTTTTAATTACTTTCAATAGTTGTTAGTGAAATCAATCTCAAAACCCCCTTTTTACTTTATTTGTAATACCCGGCTTGAGTCCGGCGTCGGCATTCCTGTTTACCGGTGGAATCCAGGATGTCGAAGTGTGTTAGATGGTCTGAAGTGCTATTATGTGTTTTATGAGATGTTTTAAGGGTAAGGGAAATGAGTATTAAGTGGAAATGAACCAAGGCAGAGGAGCCAAGTTCGGCCGCCGAAGATAAGTTCGGCCGCCGAAAGTGCTCAATGTTCGGCTGCCGTTGCATGATGTTGCATGCGCATCGGCCGCCGAAGCTGAGTTGCTCAGCCAGCTCTTGTGCGATCCTTAGTCAGCATTTTGGACAGGTGTTGGCTCCAAACCCTGTCCAGAGGATTGGCCACATATCCCATATTTTATTTGCTGAGTTTGAGCAGCTCATGGCAGAATGTTTTACGCCCTGGCACGTATAGCAAAGACCAGGAGCCTTTGACTACGCCCTGGCAGGTATATAGCAAAGTCCAGGAGCCTTTGACTACGCCCTGGCAATGGTAAGTTCACAGGTGTTATATACACATATACATATATGACAGGAAGACCAGGTGCTCGATTCTACGCCCTGGCACTGAGTTACTGGGACTATGTGGTGACAGGTTTACTCTTGATGTGGCTTGTCTGTGATATGGCGCATTTCATGAGATCATATTTTACTGAGATGTTTTACTGTTCTACTCACTGGGCTATAGAGCTCATCCCACTCCCTTAACCCCAGTTTTGCAGGTTCAGTGTACAGTGTACAGGGACAGTCCAGCAGAGTACAGAAAGAGAAAGAGTAAAGCGATCTGTAATAGCTTAGAGTGGACATGTAATATTAAAGAGATGTACTAGTTGTTGCTTGACCTAGACCTAGTAATGTATGTTTTGTACATGATCTGTATATGTATATATGTTTGTCCTGTATGTGAAAACCAGGCTTAACAGGTATGAATGACCCATCTAGAGCAAGCTCTAGTCAGGGATACAGAGTACAGAGTACATGAGTACAGAGTACATGAGTACAGAGTACAGAGATAGTGCATGCACAGGTTAAGCCTTGGTTCAGAAAAGAGTTTTATTTTCACTGAAAATGTATGATCATGTATGAGGTTTACAGGTACACAGAGAGTATAGCAGGCTTGCTACGGGTTCTGGCGGCCTTAAGCCGACCTGAATCCTAGCGCCGGTGACGGTCCTTTTTGGGGTCGTTACATTATTGCACTTTACTCTTATTCTGCTTTCAGTTACTTGCTTTCAATTGTGCTTTCAGTTGATCCTCTTGGTCTTGTTTGGGAAAAATAGATAAGTATTCAATTCTCTGTGGATTCGATCCTTTACCACTATCTGCAGTTGTAAGATTGTTGATAACCGTAGAGATTATTTTTTACCGGCTTCGACAACCGCGAGTCAAAAATTGGCGCCGTTGCCGGGGAATTGATTTTACTTGTTTATTTTTCTTTCATGACCAGATCTGAACACAAGGACACTCTGCCCTTTGATCCAGAAATTGAACGCACTCTCAGAAGATTAGGAAAGCAAGCTGCCGAGCATTCTGCCCAACCTTCGGCCGCCGAACTTCATCAACATTCGGCCGCCGAACCTTCCTTGCTCCAGCAATCGAATTTTGCACCAATGGCAGAACCAAATGCACAAGCTGCTGCTCTTAATGGACATGCTCTCCAGAACCAAATAATCCAAGAAAATCCAACCATAAGACCACAAGTGCCAAGAGAAAGAACCATGAGAGAGTTAGCAACACCTGTAGGTGATCAAGCACCACTTTGCATCACCTATCCACCTCTGACAGTTCCCTTTGAACTAAAGACAGGTTTGATTCATCTTCTCCCTAAATTTAGAGGTTTGCAAAATGAAAACCCACACAAGCACTTGAAAGAGTTTAATATTGTTTGTTCATCTATGAGACCTCAAGGTATTTCTGAAGATCATGTTAAATTAAGAGCTTTTCCCTTTTCATTAGATGACTTTGCTAAGGATTGATTATTTTATTTGCCACCTGGATCTATAACTTCTTGGGATGATATGGTCCAAACCTTTTGAACAAATACTTCCCAACATCTAAGTCAATTGGCATAATAAGAGAAATCACTAGCATAAGACAGAAACCAACTGAAGATTTATATGATTATTGGGAAAGGTTTGAAAGACTACGTACAGGATGTCCTCAACATGATATGTATAACAGCTCGCAAATTGGACCGCTACCGGCGCTAGGATCCAGATCGGCTTAAGGCCGCCGGGACCCGTAGCAAGCCTAACATACATCCTGTGAACCTGTTTAGTCCCATTCATGATCAACAACATACATAAAAATTAAAACTTTTCTTTCCATCCATGAACCAAACTCAACCTGTGCATGCATTAACATAGACATTAACATTAACCCCATCATGGAGTCCTCATCAATGCTCCAATGGGGTACCATAATCATGCATTAAGTTTGGTAAAACATAAACATCCATAAAAGATCATGCATTCACAAAGGGATTACACAGCTAGGGTCAAGCACACTTCTAAACCTCAATACCGACATTACATTACATAACTCAACATCCATCATGTCCACTACTAGCTATTACATAACCAAAACCTTACTCTATCCGACCTCTTGCTCTATCCTGTACCTGCAAACCTGGGGGTTAAGGGAACGGGGTGAGCTAAAAAGCCCAGTGAGCAGAACCATAAAACATTTTAATTATTCATGCTTTCATGGAATGCATCATAACACAGACATTTCACACCAAGGATGGACTTGTCACCAATAACTCTCATTTCCATAAACAATCATGCATTTGCCCGGACGCGTGGCATGGGCAGCACGAAACTTCATAACATGGTGCCAGGACGTGTGGCATGGGCAGCCCTGGACTTCATAGGTTACATACTGAGAGCTAGTGGGTCATCCAACATCCATCCACATCAACAGTAAAATGCAATGCATCATATTCGTGATTACTAATACAATACAACCTACATAAACATGGAATTTATGATGCATGGATCATGCTAAACATTTTATTAAATTTAAAACATAGTTCTATTCTACTCACCTCTGGCTGATGCTCTAAGGACTCTGAAGCAGCTAGCACTGCTGACCTCCTCGGTTCCTCGGGTCCGAACCTACACAGGTGGACTCAGATGAGGGACCAAACATACATAAACATAACCCTAAAACATCCCCCAAAAACCCCCCTAAAACACCTCAAAACTATCATAGAAAACATGCAAGAAATGGCTGGACAGGGCACTTTCGGCGGCAGGTTCGCGGCCGAAAGTCCCTCCAGAGCCGAAAGTCAGGCAGGTTCGGCGGCACCTTCGGCGGCCGAAACTCCCAGACAGAGACGAAACTCATGCATGTTCGGCGGCACTTTCGGCGGCCGAAAGTCCATTCGGCGGCCGAACTTGAGTTTCTCCAAAGTGGCAGAAACTCAACTCCAACATGCACAAACGCCTCCCAAACCTTTCAAATATGCATAAACCTGATCTACAACATGCATACTCAAGCAAACAAGCTCCTAGGGGCTTCAAACTATCTTAAACCCCAACTACAACACATCAAGCAACCACAAACATCATACATTGCTCAAAACTTAACATAACCCATAAAACCAACCAAAACCTAAACATGCATTTCTACCCCATAGATCAACTTAAAACTTGTTTAAAACATGCAATGAGCTCAAGATCGACTCTTACCTCTTGAAGATCGAGAGAAAAATGACCCAAGCTCGGAGATGGGAGAGATTGAGTTTCTTGAACTTTAAAAGCTCCAAAACTTGCTTTATACTCGAAAATCTTCAAAACAAAGTGAAAACTTGTGAAAATCGTGAAAGATTTGAAGGAAGAAACTCAAGATCGGTGAGGGACGGCGGAGAGCTCACCTTGGCCGAAAATGGGGAGAAAAGCTCGCCCATTTCGGCTAAGGGACCCCTTTATAGGTGGCTGGCCAGGCCACATTCGGGAGCCGAACGTGCCCCCACATGCATGCCATGTTCGGTGGCCGAACATAAGGTTCGGCGGCCGAACCTGGACTTCCCTCACTCATGGTTTCGGGGGCCTAAGGTACACCTGAAGCGCATGCACGTTCGGCGGCCAAACTTGAGGTTCGGCGGCCGAACCTGGGTCTTCCTCCAAGATTATTTTCATGCAAAAACTCATTTCTTACTCGATTAAAACCATAAAATACATTAAAACATTTTATGAAAACATGACTTTACACTTTTAGAGGTTTCCGACATCCGAGATCCCACCGGACGGTAGGGATTCCGATACCGGAGTCTAGCCGGGTATTACAATATGTCAGATATGTCTCTCATACAATTCTTCTATGGAGGATTGCTCTCATCAGAAAGAAAATTCATAGATGTAGCTTGTGGAGGATCCATTGCAGACAAGACACCTAGGGAGATGCGAGAGTTGATTTCCACGCTTGCAGCCTCATCTAGGCAATATGGAGAAGAAAAGCAAATGCAAAGAGGAGTCCATGAGGTAAGCTCACCTACTATTTCTGAACTGACAGCTGTTATGAAAGATTTTGCTATAGGACTGGTTCAACAGATGCAAGCAGCCCAGCCGCCTAGGCCATGTGGTATTTGTTCATATGTAGGACATCCAACTGATCAATGTCCTACTCTTCAAGAAGACAACCAGCAGGTTAATGCCATTGGAGGGTACAACAACCAGCCTAGACATGATCCATATTCAAACACATACAATCCAGGTTGGAGAGACCACCCCAATCTCAGCTATGGAAGGGCCAACAATAATCAGAACCATCAGAACTACCACAGAAATCAAGCCCAACCAGCACCTCCAAATTCCATCCAACACCTTGAAAAGATGATGGAAACAATGGTAAATGCCATGCAGGGCATGCGACAGGACATAGGACAACTGACTGCATCCATGAGCAGATCTGAATCCCAAGGTAAGCTCCCTTCTCAAACTGAAACTAATCCTAGACAGAATGTTAGTGCCATCACTTTGAGAAGTGGAAAAGAGCTACAAGATGCTAGTTATGAGCAAGAAAAGCAAGTTGCGTAAGAACCAATTCAAGCTGAAGCCCCTCCTGCGCAAAAGACTGAATAAAAGGTAAGCTTTCACATTCCTCCTCCTTTTCCAAAAAGATTTGAAAGAACACAAAAAGAAAAAGAAGAAAAGGAAATTCTTGAGACTTTCAGAAAAGTGGAAATCAACATACCTCTGCTAGATGCTGTTAAGCAAATTCCAAGGTACGTAAAATTTCTAAAAGAATTGTGCACCAATAGAAGAAAGCTAGCTACAAGAGAAAAAGTAAGTGTAGGTGAAGTTGTCACAGCTGTGATTAAAAGAGAACTCCCTACTAAATGCAAAGACAAAGGTATGTTTGCTATCTCTTGTAAGATTGGGAATGTTGGGATTAAGAAAGCCATGTGTGATCTTGGTGCATCTATAAATGTCATGCCTCTCTCCATCTATAAGTCTCTAAATGCATGTGCACTCAAAGACACAAAAGTTGTGATTCAATTAGTTGATAGATCTGTGGTATATCCCATAGGTGTCTTAGAAGATGTGTTAGTCTAAGTTGATGAACTTGTCTTTCCTGCTGATTTTTATGTGATTGACACTAAGGAAGATAGTTGCAATACTAGTTCTGATATCCTTCTTGGACGTCCCTTCTTGAGTACTGCTAGAACTAAAATTGATGTGCATGATGGAACTTTGACCATGGAGTTTGAAGGGGAAGTCATTAAGTTTAATGTTTATGATGCCATGAAATATCCACATGATATGTCCCCTGTTTATAGTCTTGATATTGTTGACTGTTTGAGCTAGGAAATTTTTAACAAAAATCAAGATGATATTCTTAACAGTGATTTCTGTAGAGATACTGACCAGGTACAGATTGAAAGCCATAAAGAACCAAAACTCAAAGGAACAGCCTATAACATCCAACAGATTGATGTTGTGCAGATTGAAGACATTCGGCCGCCGAATCCAGACCACTTTCGGCCGCCGAACCCGACTGCCTTCCAGACGCAGAATCCATCGCCACAGCCTGCTCAATACACTGAAAACTTTCGGCCGCCGAATCATTCACCTCAGATCCCATCGCCTGCTGAAACTATTGACATTCGGCCACCGAACTCCACCATCCTTCGGCCGCCGAACCTTGCTCCACAGCCTCCAACACAAGCAAGCTCTTCCAGTCCTCCTTTGCAATCAAGCCAGGAGCAGCACCTTTCAGAATCTGAAGAATGTAAGGATGACCTACTTGCACAAATCTTCCTTGACCAATTTGATGAACCATGGTACGCAGACATGGTGAACTACTTGGCTACAGGTAACTTACCTTCTGATATGCCAAAACACACCAAAGACAAGATAAAGAAAGATGCTAAGTACTATGTGTGGGATGAGCCATATTTGTGGAAACATTGTGCTGACCAAATGATAAGGAGGTGTATTCCAGATCAAGAGATAGCTTTTGTGCTTACTTTTTGTCATTCATATAGTTGTGGTGGACACTTTGGTCCAAGAAAGACTGCCCATAAGATACTTGAAAGTGGCCTGTTTTGGCCCACTATTTTTCGAGATGCTTTTCTGTTTTGCAGATCATGTGCTAGGTGTCAACAGACTAGAAATCTGAGCAAAAGAAATCAAATGCCACAGAACCCCATCATGGTCTGTGAGGTATTTGATGTTTGGGGTATAGACTTCATGGGCCCATTCCCACCATCCTTTGGATACACTTACATTATCCTTGCAGTAGATTATGTGTCCAAGTGGGTGGAAGCTAGAGCAACTAAGACCGATGATGCCAAGGCAGTGGTAGACTTTGTAAAGACCAACATCTTTACCAAACATGGAGTACCAAAGGCAATCATCAGTGACAGAGGGACCCATTTTTGCAATAGGGTAGTGGAAAGCCTTCTCAGAAAGCACAATGTGATCCATAGGACATCCACAGCATACCACCCTCAGACAAATGGGCAAGCTGAAGTGTCCAATAAAGAAATCAAGGCCATTCTTGAAAAGACAGTGTCTCCTAACCGAAAGTGTAACGACCCGGAAATCGATACCCCTCTGTAACGGCCTGAACCACTACCGGCGCTAGGATCCAGATCGGCTTAAGGCCGCCGGGACCCGTAGCAAGCCAAACATACCTCCTATCACCTGGTCAAATCCCATACATGATCAAAACTTTAACATAAAAACTGAAACATCTTATGCAAACACCGAGCTTGACCTGTATGCGATATAACTGGAAACATAAAGAACCCCCTACTAGAGCCCTCATCAAAACTCTAGCTGGGTCAACATAACATACATCAAGCTGTGATTACATCCAAAGAACTAGAACCTAACCTGTGCATGCATCAAACCACAAACATAAAACCTCCACTAGAGTCCTCAACAAACTCTAGCATGGTAAACAACACATGCCACAAGTTTAGTTCCAACACAACTCAACATTAAACCATTACATGCATCATGTACTAAAAAGGGACTAACCAAGTCTTAGGGCCAAGCACAGTACTAATACATAACACAACTCTACTATACTTGCATTACATTACATTTCATTATTTTACAATCCATTATCTCAATTCACATTACATGTCCACACAACTCTAATCTATTACATAAGCACAACCTTAACTCTTGAGACTTCCCCGTCGACCTTCTACCTGCAACACTAGGGTTAGGGGAGAGGGGTGACCTAAAAAGCCCAGTGAGTAGAAACAAAGAAAACAATTCATTAATTACATGCTTTCATGAAATGCGTCACAGCACAAACATTTCACATAACGGATGGACATGACCACTAAAACTCCCTCTGTCTGTAACATAACATGGTGCCCGGCCCTTCGGGCTCCTCAGGACTTCATTATGCCCGGCCCTTCGGGCTCCTCAGGACTTCATTAACATAACATAAATAGGGCTATTGGGGTCACCTTGGTCCATCCACACCAATAGTAAATAATGCAATGCGTCATATTCGTGTAACTAGTGCAATCAACCTATTACATATAAACATGATGCATGAGCATGCTTTAGGCATTTGAATTTCATAAAGTAAAAGATTAAGTTTAGTTCTACTCACCTCTGGCAAACGCTGGACTGACTCTGCAACAGCTAACACTGATGGCCTCCTCGGTCCCTCGGGTCCAATCCTACACAGGTGGACTCGAATGAGGTGCCAAACGCACTCTAAACAACTCATAAACAACTCTCCAAAAACCCCTAAAACATCACTTAAACATGCATAGAAAACAACCATGAAAGGGCTGGACAGGGCACTTTCGGCGGCACTTTCGGCGGCCGAAGTTCCCTTCCAGAGACGAAAGCCATGCAGGTTCGGGGGCACCTTCGGCGGCCGAACCCTCTCTCCAGATCCGAAAGTCAGGCACTTTCGGCGGCCGAAAATTACCTTCGGCGGTCGAAAGTCTGCTCCAGATCCGAAACACAACTTTCGGGGGCAAGGTTAGGCGGCCAATCCATGCATCCATAGGCAGGTTCGGCGGCCGAACCTGAGTTCATCCAGAACTCAGCCTTTTATGCATTCAAGCCTCCTAAACCTTCCAAACACCCCAAAACAAGCACCCAACCTATTAAAAACATGCATAAACTCTTAATCATGCACAAAGGAGCTTAAACAAACTTAAACTCCAACAAAGAACATCATAAAGCATACATAAACAACTTATGACCCACATAAGCCAAAACCATCAAACTACTCAAAATCTCACTTGCTCTTTCCCAATCATGCATACACTCTCCCACATGCATAAAGGAGCTTAAACCTTCAACATAACATCACATAAACATACATAAACAGGCATAAGCATACATTGGGCATAAAACCCACAAAAAAAACCTAAACATGCATATCTACCCATACTCAACCATCAAAACAGCTTTAAATTTACTTAAAACTTCTTTAAAACGCAAGGAAAGCAAGGATCTACACATACCTCTTGAAGATCGAGGGGTGGTGCGATCCCTAACTCGGAGGTGTGGAGGATCCAAGCTCCAAAAGCCTCCAAGCTCCCAAAACTCCTATTTAAGCTTCAAAACTTCAAAACAAGGGTGGAAATCATGAAAAACTTGAGGGATGGGTAGAGAAAACATGAGAACGACCAAAGGAGGGCATAAACTCACCTGAGCTCGAGAATGGGGAGAAAACTCACCCATTTCCGATCTGAGGGCTCTTTATAAGTGGCCTGGTCAAAGACTTTCGGCAGCCTAACGTGCCCCCTAAACTCATGCATGTTCGGCGACCGAACTTGACGTTCGGCGGCCGAACCTTGGTTCGTTTAAACAAAGCTTTCGGAGGCCAAAAGCACTCCCAAAACCTTCCCATGTTCGGCGGCCGAACCTGGCAAATGCCTCCTTGGTCTTTTCTTTTCAAAAGCTCAATTCTTTTTCATTTAAAACCATGAAATCAGTAAAAACCTTTTAGAAAACACATTTTACCCCTCTAGAAGCCTCTGGCATCTTCAAAATTCCAGATTCCAATGGAGATTCCGTCGGAAGGTAGGGATTCTGATGCCGGAATCTAGCCGGGTATTACAGAAAGGATTGGAGTGCCAGATTAGAAGATGCTTTATGGGCCTACAAGACAACTTACAAGACTCCCATAGATATGTCCCCCTACAGATTGGTCTATGGGAAAGCTTGCCACCTTCCAGTTGAGCTTGAACACAAGGCCTATTGGGCTGTAAAGAACTGCAAAATGGACCTTAAGGAAGCTGGCCACCATCGCAAATTACAACTGCAAGAGCTAGAGGAAATAAGACGATATGCATATGAGAACTCTTGGAACTACAAAACAAAAACCAAAGCCTCCCATGACAGTCATCTTTCAAGAAAACAATTTGAGGTTGGTGATAAAGTCTTACTCTTTGACTCTCGTTTGAAATTATTTCCAGGAAAGCTTCGGTCTAGGTAGATTGGACCATTCGTTGTAGAGCATGCCTACCCACATGGAGCTATAGACATCCGAAGCATAGAAACTGAAAAAATCTTCAAGGTGAATGGACATCGTCTGAAGCCATACTTCGAAGGATTCGCAGTACAAGTGGTGGAAGAAATTCCACTACAACATCCCTCAGCCTAAGGAATCGCAACATGCACCACACCCCAGGGGAGTACTCAGTTTCCTTTGTTCTTTTATGTTTCTTATACATTGAGGACAATGCATGATTTAAGTGTGGGGGTGCATATCTCTCTTCCTCTCTCCTTCTTCTTCTTCTCCTCTTCTCTCCTCTTCTTCTTCCTTTCTTCTTCTGCGAATTCACAATGCTTTCAGATTGCACATTTTTGTTTTTCCCCTTTCAGTTTTGCGTTTCTTTCAGTTCTGATTAGCCACAGTATTGAAAATTTTTTTCATTTTTGTTATTTATGCTTTCAATAAAACACACACAACCACAATCTTCTTCTCTTTTTGTTTTGCTCTACTCAAACTGATGAACTATGTTGGATGAGTTTTTCTTTCCATGACCCCATTGATGTGATAACTCTTTAAACTTATGTTGAATCAATTGCAGTGAGTTGTATTCATGTTTGAGAATTGCCTTTTGAATTGAATCTTTGAGTTTGCCATGGTGAAAAATATATTGATGACCCTCATTAGAGAATAAATTGAAAGTTGTGTGAATAAACTTAATGTGACTTGATTTAGCAATTGGTGTTGATTTGCCCAAATCATTGAGAGAAAGAAAATTCAGCAAAGGCAAAGACCTCAAAAGCACAAAATCAAAAAATGTTCCAATGGTCAAAAGACTAAGAACAAAGCTAATAGCCACTTGGAAAGGTGACCAACTGAGTAACTGGGGGTGGGTATCACAAATATGTACCTTCACGTCAAAAGGTTGGTGACTTTTTCAAGGAAAATCTAAGTGCAAAAGCCTGAATAAAGTACTTCAAGGTAAGGGCAAGTCAATCCAAAAGCTAGAAAAAGTCTAAACAAATTAATGTGCATGTATGGTCTCTCTTGAGGAAAACAAATCCTAGCCATGGTAAGAAAAGGGAAACAAGGAAAGGAGGTAAGTAATCTTCATGCATATATTCTTCACTGCAATGATTCAAAATAGGGGTCTAGAGTAGGAGTTTAAAGTGGTAATAAGGATCTAGAGCAAAGAAAACTTATTTGACTATGTTTATTTGCTTGAGGACAAGCAAAAGGCTAAGTGTGGGGGTATTTGATAGAGCATATTTTAGTCCATATTATCATTGTCTTATTGATGTTTATTTACACCTTTTCTACCTAATTTTGTGGTTTTAATCATGTTTTGAAGATATTAGGTGTAAAGAGACAATCAAGAGGAAATGCTCTCAAAAATGCCAAAAAGTGCCAAAATCTGGAAAAGCCACCTTCGGAAGCACTTTCGGCGGCCGAAAGCCTCGTCCAGAGCCGAACGTCACCCATCTTCGGCGGCACCTTCGGCGGCCGAAAGTCTGCTCCAGAGCGGAAAGTCCAGCTCCCGAAAATAAGCTTAGGCGGCCGAAAGTCCCCCCGAATTGCCTCTTCCTTATTCAAGAAACCAAATCTTGGAGATCACATGTTTCCCACTTCATGTCATGCACATTCAAAATTCAAAAGGAGGCTCCACCTTCCTCTTTAGTGCATGAGTGACAAAAATAATGTGAAGAAAACTTCTTGGACACACTTAGGCAACAATTAAAAGACCAAAAAGTCCTTGCAATGCACATAAAATGTTCATATTGGACCAAGGGCACTTTGGGCAACCTCCAAAAGATGCATGGACACCCAAGAAATCCTAGGCAACATCTTAAGACATATTTAAAGGCCTTATGAAGACAAGAAGTGGCAGACTTGAAGAACTCAATCACCACCAAGGTTCGACAGCCTCTCCTTCTCCACCTTCGGCCGCCGGTTCCTCCTCCCTTCTTCTCCTCTTTCACTCTTTGTTTTTTGTTCAGCCATAAGTGGTTGAAACCCTTAATTCTAGTTGAAGTTTGGTTGAAACTAAGATTGTTTAAAGGGTTGTGAGATCTGAACATAAAGTGTTTGCTTTTGATTTGTTCAATATTCATACAATTGTGTGCTTAATTCTAAGATTGCTTTGTTGTTTTGATCAAATTGGCCACTTGATTCTTGATTGCAAAGTTAATTGATTGTTAGTTGGGATATTTTTTAGTCCGTAATTGCTGGAAATATTCTGACCTAAGAACACTTGGTGTAAAAACTAAGAAATTGTATGATCTAACAACATCTCATGCGTTTGAGTAGCTAGGGTTGGATCTCTCTCTTTCTTCATGTAATTGACAATTGTTTTGTTGCCTAAGACCCAAGGACGTTCCTTGGCAATTTGTTAATTAGTAATTGATTAGAGGACGTTCCCTAATTGATTTAATCATAAGGAGAGACATGGTGGTGAGAAGCGTTTTCCATTCCCATAACCAATCTATTGAACCAATTAAGAAAACATAAGTTTCAATGATCAACCCAAACAACCAAAGTGGATCCATATCTTCAACTAGACCTTTCTCATAGTGATTTCTTTAATTTATTTCAATTGCTTGCTGTTTTAATTACTTTCAATAGTTGTTAGTGAAATCAATCTCAAAACCCCCTTTTTACTTTATTGCACTTTACTCTTATTCTGCTTTCAGTTACTTGCTTTCAATTGTGCTTTCAGTTGATCCTCTTGGTCTTGTTTGGGAAAAATAGATAAGTATTCAATTCTCTGTGGATTCGATCCTTTACCACTATCTGCAGTTGTAAGATTGTTGATAACCGTAGAGGTTATTTTTGACCGGCTTCGACAACCGCGAGTCAAAGAGTCTACATGATATAGAGCAACTAGCCTTGGACTTTATGGCAGACTTAGACCTGCTAACTTTTGCTACCGACTTCCTATGGAGACCCACGATAACTTTTCAGAAAAAGAATTTCGAGACGCACGACTTTTAAAAGTGTGATGAAGGCCGTAGGCCGTCACAAAGTTCGAAGCTAAAAATCTACCGTTTAGGGGTCAATTTTGCATTTTAATTATTTTTTTGGATATTTTTATAATTTTACATATTAGTATTTTTTTTCTATTATAAATAGTCTTCCTTGACTATTTAAAACTCACTTTTCAATTTTTGAAGAATTTCAATAAGACTTTTCGGTTTCTAACCTATCGTTTTCTTTTTATATCATCTTAGCCAAATGATATTGGTGAAAACTACTGACGGAATCTAATC
This sequence comes from Manihot esculenta, assembly GCF_001659605.2. NCBI lineage: Eukaryota > Viridiplantae > Streptophyta > Magnoliopsida > Malpighiales > Euphorbiaceae > Manihot > Manihot esculenta. The sequence goes on from NC_035161.2 coordinate 25,028,096, forward strand.
AGTCCTTTATCATAACCTTTTGAAACTTATTTGCAAACTTAATTCTTATACAAAATATTTTTGTAGAATTTTTTAGTACTTATTAGGAATTATGGTATAAAATTATAAAAATTAAGAAAAAGAACAAAACCATATAATTTTATCAATTTTTCATTTCAGAGTCTATAGTTTAATTTGTGTCAAAATAGTACATGTGGTATCGCGCCGTTAGCAAATAGTGGCAATTTTTAGATACCGTCAGGAATGTCGATATAAAAATCATATTTTGAGGTATTAATTTGACACAAAATTGAATCACAAACTATGAAATGAAAATGAGTGAGACTACAAGATATTTTTTTATACTTTCCCTTTTTAATTAACATTTTTTTTACTTGCCACGTCATTTGCTAACGGCATGATACCACATGTATTACTTTGACACTAATTGAACTACAGATCCTGAAGTGAAAATGTGTGAAACCACATAATACGTTTTTATACTTTTCCCTAAAAATTAAACTTGAATGAGATGATACATAATGACATGTAGTCCTAAAGTTAATGCAGAGTCTAAGTAGAGATAGAAAATAAAGACAAAAGCGAAAAGTAATTATTACTTACTACTGGTTATTTGGCACATAGGATTACTTGATTGATATATGTAAAAATCGTTATCTTCCCAATAAAATAATTGATAGCTTTTATTTCTAAAAAAAAACTTAGTGAATGATTAATATTGATGGACTTTCATACTTAATGAGGGTTGGAGGGATACTTAAAAGTATAATTGTATTAAAATATTTATACATGTATTTTAGTGACGGATTAGCGACACAGAAATTCTAATTCTATCGCTGATTTAGCAACTGATATTTATTGTCACAAAGTTCATCGCTTTGATTTAGTAACACAAATTTTGATTGTAATAATTTTGCAATGGGGTATCAAATAGAGGATTAAAACTGGCACAAATTTATTGCAAAAACATTTTGCGACGGAACAAAACTCTTTAACGATGAAAAATTGTCATGACAAAAGTCTAAATTTTCACTATCTTTGATCACATTCTTTTATGTTGATTCCCACGAACGGCGCCAATGATAATCGCATTATATCTCTTTAGGTATGGTTTTGCAAAATAAGAGAGAACACTGGATAAATTAATTTGACAACCTCTCTTTTATACTTAAATCAATATAAATACTGATTAAATATTCGAATTGACTATTGAGAGTATAACATATCTGATTATGAAAGTTGTGCTGGTTATATAATATATTGACATAATGTATTGAATATAATTTAGATATTGTTAATAGTGTATGAGATAGAATTATGTTTAGCGTAGCATATGGAATTCTATATAAAATACGATAAGAAATTCTACATAAAATAGATATGTAATCCTATCGAATAAGATTAATATTCTATTATGAATAAAATTTTATTATAATTAGAATTCTATCACTTTGTTAGAGGTTATAAAATATCTGAATAATTAATATGATTTAGGTCATTGAGACCCATATTTAATATATTTTAATATTAATCTATATTAATAATTGTAAAAAAAATAACTTTTATTGTAATGAATAATAAGAATAGGGATTAACTTTTTATTTAAAATAAAATTAATTTATATTGATAATTTTAGAGTTTATTTGTTCTCTTTTCAAGGTGAAGTTTTATTTTTATAATGAGTTACGAATTTATTATTTATTTTTTAAAAATTTTGTTTTGAATTATAACAAAAGTTTTAATTAAATAGAATTTAAGTATTTAAATAACCTTTTAACCAATTTAACTTTAATTAGAAATCTATTTGCATTCGCTAGAAGGACACTAATCTTTATACTCGATCAGAATCTTCTTTCCTTGTATACATGGATTATCTAGATAAATGAGAAAAATACACATCAATTTTAAGATTTTGCGTTTTTGTTAATTAGGATATGAGTTTTAAAATTTCTTAAATAATTTTAAAAATATAAATTAAAATTAAATTTAATATATCAAACTTAAATGGTTGGTATTTAATGAATACAAAAATTTATGTAAATATTATTTTGAGATTTTTATATTTGCATGTTAAAATTTAATTTGTAATTTGGAATTTGTTTTTAAAACTACATGAAACACTATCTATAATTTTATACTAATTTTTTTCTTATTCAAATTTAAAAAATTATTTTATTTATATATCCATAATATCACATAGCAAATTATTTTATTTCTCTTGCAAATTTTAGATTTATTAACTTAGATGTATATTTATTTTTGTCTAATATGTTTACTTTATATTCTATTAATTTTTAATTTTTTATATTTTTTAATTATTTTTAAATTATATACTATTTGATGTGATATAACAATTATAAGTTGTGACTATAAGAAAGAGTGACGTGATAAGACTCTAATAAACTGATATGCAGTTTCATCCGTGAAAACGAAGACTCGGACACTGTATTTCTCAGTTATTCACAAAGACTCATACTCTTCTCAACAGAATGAGATTTCACGAAAAGTTAACATTATAAGACACAATTTAATAAATCTCTAATCGCGAGATCGCATATCTACTAACCAGTACTATTTGAATTTTCAAGAGATTTGATAACAAATCTATTTTTTTATAAACACCGATGAACACATAGATCTAGATACATATTCTTACGTAACATTTTTGAATTCAAAACATTTCATTACGCTCATAATTTTTTAGATTTACTAACTTGAGAATCGGAATGGTTGTCATAGGCACCAATCACCTGACTTTATTTTTTTTATAAATTAATCAATCGTAGCATAGTATGATTTCAGCCACATCACTATTATTTTATATATTTAAGATTTATATATTTTTTTTTAACTCTATGAATTTTGTACCAGAATTTTAGTATAATACTTTCACATAAGTATATATAACAATTAAAATTAAAATTATGTAATATTTATTTTATTATAAATTTTTTATAATTATTATTCAATAAAAATCTTATAGTTTGATTTTTTATGTTGTATATATAGTTACCGAATATATTAAATTCAATTATTTTGATATAGCTGTTTTTAATTCTATTTTTTAAATAATTTTAAAATTTTTCAAAAATTTTAACTTTTTATTATCAATTTGATTATTTTGATTTGATAATTAAATATAAATTTATTGATAATAATAATAATAATAATAATAATAATAATAATAATAATAATATATTACTTAATTAATAAAAAATATATATTTCTTAATTAATAAAAATATATATTTTTTTAATTACAAATATTTTAAAATTATTAAAATTTGATTATTAAAAGTTTTTTATTCAATTTATTAACAAAATGCGCATTTATATTTGGCACCCAATAAAAATTTTCTTATTCCGGCGGTGTATATATATTAAGTGGGTGTTGACTAATGGATATATATATATATATATATATATATGCATTGAGCGGGTGTTGACTAATGGAAATGGGTTTAGGAAACCAAAATAGACCACGAACCGAGAATTGTCTTGGGTCTCACAATTGATGGATTCCATTTCTAACACTGGAAATACCATACAGATAAGAAATAATTTCATTGTAGAGAAAGTTAACAATATTCTATCTATTTTAGTAAGTATGCTCAAATAAGAAGATAAATTTATATGGCATTTTAAAAGATATTACGTTTACATAGTCAAATCCGGATATTATGTAGTGCAACAAATAAAAAGAATAACTTTTAAAAACAGTTCAACATACCTCAGTTCAAACGATCTCAATTCAAATTTTTTGTATAGAATGGAAGTCTTTTTGGTGAAAGATTTGGACTATCCAGCTGCTCCCAAGCAAATTAAGTATCTTTCTATGGAGTATATTGAGTGAGAAACTCTCTACTTAGCTATCCTCAGACACATCTAAAATGTTGCCCTAATTGTCCTATTTGTGGCGTTTCCAAATCATGCAAACACATCTTCTTTGACCATCCATCAGCAACAGCTGTCTTGGATAAACTCTCTCATATCTATTTAATCCACTTTTTTCAGAGAGAACTATTTTCAAGACTGTTGGAATGATATTTGTTATATGTTTTAAAACATTATTTCCCTGTAAATCCTTTAAATATGATTATTTAAAGTTAAGGAATCATTTTATTTTTCGGGAACAATGCTACTCCGATAGTGGTGGCAGCCTCAACAATGAGATACTATGATATATTTTTTGAAGTTAATACTTTCCATGTCCGCCATCAAGCCTTCTGCTCCGTATTCTAACACTTGGAAGAGCTCTCTCTGAGTACTCTCAAAATTAATTTTGATGCTATATTTGACTCTAATGAAAAGTTCGGTGCAATTGCTATTATTGTTAGGAATCATGGTAAAATTATTATAGATTAGAGATGTAAAAACAATATTTGTGATTCGGATTCTTTTATCTTAGAAAACATTACCTGCAGAGAAGCCATGATTTTAGCTCAAAACTTGAAGCTCTCTTCATTTATCATTGAAGTAACTATAAAAAACTCTTTATCGCTTCTCATAGAGTGAAATCTACTATGAATATCCAAAATATTATGCATGATATTACATTGCTTAATAAAGATATTCCTTCAGTATCCTGCTAATGAATCCAGCTAATACAAAATACTGCTGCGACTGATGCCTTAGCTTCAAAAGCCCTCAAAGTGGATTTATTTACTTTTTTAACTTAGCTTTATCAAATGCTTTTTTGTCAATGATTCAATGCCTTCATATCTCTGAAAAAAAAAAAACTGTAATAAATTAAAACGGTTTTTCTTAGATTATGTCTGTAATAAATTAATACGGTTTTTCTTAGATTATGTACCATTTTGGGCCAGATTTTGCATGGAGAATGATAACGCATATAGCTTGAATTACCAAAATGGATATGGAATCCTGCTGGTGCAATCTCTTTAGCATTACAAATTTGTCTAGAAAATTTCACTGTGGATTGTGATTTACATTATAATTTTTCCAATCCCACCCATTTCATAATTTATCAACTTTTATACAAAATCCCAACTAGTCTCTTTCCCATTAAACTAGAAACGCCACAGGATCCTTAGAAACCCAACAAAACCCTCCTGTCTTCTACGATCGACACCCACTTTTACTCTTTTACAAGCCCATGTAAGCCAACTCTCTCCGGCGGTTGAACCTCGGAGATGACTGTTAAAATTGCTGAACGGCAGACACAGAGAGAAACAGAGGGAAAATGGGAAAGCAAAGAAACTAAGAAAGAGTTTTTGCTTCATTTCAAAGGTTTCCTTTAGTCTCCCGTATCTGCTACTGCAATTATTTACCAGTCAATATTATCATTAATACCTCTCAATATTTTTTTCTTTCTTGGTCTGGCTTTCCATTTCTCTCTCTCCCTCTCTACTAGCAAGAATTTAAAGCAGAGAATTGCCCACGTATTTTAACAAAACAGAAACAGAAATGATCATCTTCAGTAGACGAAAATACATTGCCTTTTAAAAGGGTTCAGTTTTTATTCTTCAATTTCAACTGCTGGGTCAGGTACTTCATCTATTTCTATCTCTTCCTTTTGCTGCTTGTTTCCTGTTTATGTCAAGGAAAAATCTTTGAATGTTTATGATAGGTTAGATTCTAGTTTAAAGAAATTGGTCTAGTGCCTTTTGAGCATTGGCTAGATAATCTATGTAGCTTTTGTAAAGTTTTGTTCTTGCTTTAAATCATATCCTGTCTCATCATTTTTGGTTTATTGTGCAATCTTAGCAAAAAAGAGAGGTTATTTCTTTAAAGACCAAAAAGAGAAAGGGTCATTCCTTTGAATTCCTCTTCTTCTTTATTGAAAATTTTGCGGGAAAATTGTATGAAAGCTTAAAGTATGAATTTGAACAGAACTCTATATGAAGATGTATTGATTTCTCGAATTGGGTCTAGAGCATTACAGAATAAACCTTAGAAAAAATTGAAACTTGGGTGTTTTTTATGTTAGTGTAAATATAAGCTGTTAAATACTATTTTTCTTTATCTTCCAGATGTACATGTTATTTCTCTCAGATTCAATCCTGTGACATTGCTGAGATTGCAAGTTGATGCATGTTTGGTAATATCTATTAGCTACTGATATCCCATGGAAAAGGAATCGCCTAAGAGCAATATTCTGAAGAGCCCTATCTTCAAGAGCTCTTCTCCGAAGAGTCCGATGCCGAAGAGTCCTATTCCGAAAAGCCCAGTTGCCTATGAAAAATACAAGTCGAGATGTGGATATGGTTTAATCAGTTTCTTCAATTTCCGGCGTTGTCACTCAAAGAAGATGATTTCTGATACTCAAAGCACAAGCTTAAACAGGAATGCTCTTGGTAAGGATTCTTTGATTTATAGTAGAATATGCTTAATGATGCGTGAGCTTAAAAAATTGTATGTCTATTATTGTAAAGGAAAGGGGAAAAACATTACAGGTATATTTCTGATATTACACTTAATTCTGTTCCTATTGCAATAATGAATTTTTCAGGATGTTCAACCATGTAACAAGTGTTAGATCTTGATGGTAAAGCTAGTTTAGTGGTTCTTTTTATAACATTATCATTCTTTAACCAATGTAATCTTCGGTCAGGGTTATAGACGTGCATTGCTTCATGTTTCGTGAGCCAAAGGTAGACATTGTTGTTTTTGCTATAATTGTAAACTAAATTTGGAAGTACTTGTTGTTTCTCATGAACAGGTGATGGATACGTAGAGAACGGGGATGAGTTTCACTCCTATAAAGACAGTCATGTAAGTATAGACAACCTAATATTCTCGTGAGATTTGAGCTAATTTTTTTTTTTTTCGTCTAATCCTGGTAGGATGTGTACTTGGCCAATAGAATGATGTTCAGTTGTCCTTTTTTTTTCTTCCTGCCGTATGTCTTTTTCTCCTTCAATGAGTGTCAAATGCTTATTAGAAACCTTACTCATCTCAGGATAAGGTGAATGACAAATCTATGATGCTTGATTCTGATGGTGCACAAGTAGAAAAAATCAAGGGAAGAGATGCGTCCATTGAGCAGCATAAAAAGAAGAAGGTTATGACAGCTAAAGTGGAAAATGTAAAATCTGATTCTGAACCTGTTGATGACCAATCAAGGAACCGTGGAAAAGCAATCAAGACTTCTTGGAGACCTCATCGGTTTCCTAAATATAGTTGTCATGACATATCAACTGTGGAGTGTAGTAAACCTTCTCATCAAAATTTAGCTGATAGTGAGAGATCTTCAAAACCATTAGAATCTGCATCGTCTGCAGAAGTTCTATGGCATCACAAAAATGAAAACCACTGCAATTGTAGAAGTACAGATTGCATGCAGCATGACCGAGTCAACGAGATCAATCTTCAGGTTAATATGAACGAAGCAACTGAAGCATATATAAATCAGAAGTTGATTGATGGAAAACACCTTGGTGGTGATGGGATAAATCACCAGTCTAAACACTTCTTGGAAGCATTAGAGATACTGAATTCCAACAGGGACTTGTTCATAAAACTCCTGCAAGACCCCAACTCTCTGTTGGTGAAACACATTGAAGATTTGAGAGAGTCTCAGGCGAAGAAGCAGGAGAATAAATCCTTCATTGAAGCTGAATCATCAGAACAGCAGATAAGGAATAAAAGAGGATGTAATCTGTCCAAGGAAACTGGTGACTGTCAGCCTTTCCAACCTGGTTCAGAAAGCTTGCAAGACTGTGAAGATCAGAGAATCGGTGATGACATTCTGCAAATTCATTATGGCACAAGGAACTTACAGCAAAGTGCTAAATCTGCATTTGTTGCTTTGGAACAAATGAAAAGAAAGTTGATGCGGTCAATGGGGCGGGTCAGGAAAGAGCAGCACTTAAGACTTACAAATGGTCCTTTACATCAAAAGTCTATCCATGTTTTAGAGGGCTTTGGACAGCATGGCAAAGCAACAGGTTTAGACAGTATCGACAGAGACTCACCTGACAAAGCCTGCTCTGATTTTGGAGGAAGGACCAAATCTTTTTCGGATATCAAGAGGAAAGACCAGTTGGAAAAGGCGAATGAATTTGATCCGGTTGTTAAAGATGAATCTTCAGCCAGTAGTAGTGGTCAGGAAAATTTACATTTGTCAACTGTCAAATATCCTAAAAGAAACAAACACGATCCATTTGTTGAGCCTAGGGCAAATGTCTCAGAATCAAAAATTGGAAGCGAAAATTTTTTAAGAAGGCAGAGAACCAAAACCTGGGATGGGGTAAGCTCTGTTCCTGAAAATGACCTTTTCCCTATGGTCCGTTCCAGAAGGAGATTTCCCCTCTACAATAATCATCAAATGGTCAGCCTCAGCGAGAACAATTGGAGCGATCCAAATGAGAATAAAAACTGTTGCTCAAGTCCATTGAGACAGAATGTAGAAACAAAGTGTAGAGATTCAGAAGAAATTACTCTTCCTGAAGTGCCCTCCAAACCAGATAGTTCACATAATAATGGCATTAGACCAAGCACTACGACAGCGGACACATGGGAGGCAAGTGGATCTATGGAGTTTTCAAGAGAGGTAAACTTCACAATCTCTTAGAAAGCTCCTCTTTCGCCACATCTTTCTTTGGTTTTCAACTGCTGTTCTTTGATGGTGCCTTTTGCATTGTATCCTAACACCAAAGCTTCCTCTTCAGGTTTCACCTATGGTGAATCAATCATCAACTTATTCAATAGATGACTATTCATCAAGCCCTTTAAACAGTCGGATATTTAGAGAATTCGACACAATTAGAGACAAGGAAGAGCATCCAAGTCCAGTTTCAGTGCTGGATCAGTTTTTAATAGAAGAAATCAGCAGTCCGTTAAACAATGAATTTCAACCTGGTAAGCTCTTTTACTAAGAGAACATAAATTAAACTCTATTGATTGTTATTTGATTAAACTTGCCATTGAGTTCACACAGCTAAAAGAACTCGTGCAGTTCTACGATCGGAACTACTGTTACAAATTGGTATTGAAGAAGGCTGCTTGGCTGATAATCATCAGTCCCCTCCAGATTCAAAGATCAATTCAAGTACTTCCATAAAGGAGTATGGCTCAATATTGGAGTACATAAGCACAGTCTTACAAGCTCATCACTTCAGTTGGGATGAACTTGCATTAACGTGCCATTTCTCAGATCAACTTCAAGACCAATCCTTAGCAGATGAAATGGATGTGTGCTCTAATCATTTCTATGATGATCACAGGCTGCTCTCAGACTACGTTAACGAAGTCCTTGCAGATGTAAACCATTGCTATTTAAGATGCTCCCCTTGGTTGTCATTTATCAAACCAATTCAACAAGCTATGATGACTGGAAATGTAGCCCGTCAAGTTATGAAGCATGTGGATTGGAACCTCCTCCTGGCATCAACACCTCAAACACTGGATCAAATTCTTGCAAACGACTTGAGTAAATGTAGAACATGGATGGATATCCGAGCTGATGTTGAAGGTGTTGTTAGTGAGATGACAGAAAGTCTTGTGGAAGAATTGATGATGGAATATGCTCTTGAGTAGCCAATTGCGTAAATATATTTCCTACTAATATTTCTTCATAGCAGTGAGATCCAAACCCTGGCTTTAGATGCTTTGATCCAAGTTAGACAAAAAGTAGATGGTTTGAGCTTATACAGTAATGTTTTAATCAAGTTATTTTGAAATACAGATGAATTAATAATTTTGTTTTTTAAAAAAAAATCAGGAACTTACTCTTCTTCTTTATTGAATATTGTGGTTTAATTTTATATCGAAATAGTAAATTGTGAAATGTGTCTTACATTAGTATGTGTCTAGTTCTTTATTAGGAACATAATATTTTAAAATATTATTTTAATATAAAATTAAATTACAGCCTTTAAAATGAAAAATCAATGAAATTAAGATATATATATATATATATATATATATATATATATATATATATTATTTTTCACTTTTTCCTGTTTTCTAACTTCAAAGCTGATTATATATTAACAAATGTATTATAATGAGATTTGATTGGATCGGATATTCTAAAATATAGACCAACTATCATCTAATATTTATATATACATTGAACAAATAACTCATATCTATATCTATATAAAGTTGGTCTTTAAAATAAGTTAAGCAGGTGTTGATAGACATTGAAGCAAAAATACGTGCAATTGCTGATTTTGTTTGTGGTATAGCTTTAGTTGCTGTTTCTGTTTGAGGCATAGCTTTTGGTTCTGGTTGAGGCGCAGCTGTTGGTTCTTCTGCATGTTCTATTGGAGAAATAATTGTTGGCTCTGTTAGAGACACAACTATTGGTTCTGTTGAAGGCATGATTGTTGATTTTGTTGGAGGCTCGACTGCTAGTTTTGTTGGAGGCACGACTGCTAGTTCAGCTTGAGAAACTGCTGTTGACTGTGTTAGAGGAACTGAAATGGAACCTGCTAAAGAACTTGTAATAGGACCATGTTGAACAACAGCAAAAGATGAAGGACCATAGAAAGAAGTGCTCTACTCTGGCACTATATCAGCACTTAACAACGAACCTACAAATGATAAAGGTATAACTTTAGAAATACTGGACAATTGCTTGGCTATATCAAGATCAAGAGAATTGTTAGTGTAAGGCAACTAAGAGTAAAAAATAGTAAGAGCATTAGAGGCAACAGTAGAGGAAAACGTAAACGAAAACACATTCATAAAAAACATGTCGGGAAATAAAATTTTCTTCGTTGACAAATGAAAATACTTATACCCTTTATCCTTCTCACCATATCCAACAAAAACACATAAGACAGATTTAGAATCAAACTTATGTCTCTTTGTATCCCATTTATAAGAAAAATATTTAAAACCAAAGACCAGAAGTGAAGTATAATCAAGATGTGTTCTATATAATTTAAACAACAGTGTATCAAAAACACAGTGAGGAAGATAATAACCGATTAAAAAAAACTGTTGTAGTAAAAGTCTCAACTCATAGATATAAAGGCGCATGACTCTGAAATAATATGGTCATACCTAATTCACAGATCCTTCACATAAATAACCACATCAGCAAATTCACAATTAATAGGCAACTAAGAAGTTGACTGACTTACTGATAATAAATTTTACTTAAGATCTAGAACCAACAAAACACCATTAAGAAGCAAACTATTTTCATTTTTATTTTTAACAAGTGAATTACCTATACTAGTTATTGGTAGTGTAGAACCATCACCTATAACAATAGAATCATTTCTAATATAATTATGAACATTAGTCAATAAATTTTTATTACTTTTCATATGACCTGACGCACCTGTATATGCAATCCACTTAGTATCTGTGACTGAATTATTCAAGGTTAAAGCTGTTAATGCTCGTGGAATAGACTCCTGTTGTCCTTCCTACTTCGGTATCCACCAACAAATCTTGGCAATATATCTTGCTTTTCCACAATACTAACACGTTTCATTGCGGTACTGTTCACGTTCTATGGCTGTCATACGACGCTCACTAGGTGGAGGTGGTCGTCGTTGCTGAGTCATCAAGGTAGAGACATGCTCTTGGTTTCTGGACTGTTGCGCTTGAAATTCTCGACCAGAAAAGGTAAAAGCATTGTTTCGATAAGACATACTTATTTTTGTTGTTCACCACAGAAAGATAGATGTGTTTCTAGTTGTGCAAGTATTGTGTCCGTCTAATTTGAAAATCAATTTCTACGCTGGTCGAAATTTTGTAATTGAGAAATCATTTTAGTATACGTGGGTCTTGGAGGTTTCAACATAGCGGTAGTGAAGGTTTCCTATTGTGACCCAGACTTTTGAGAAGACAAAAAATATTCTCTTTGTTAGAGATTGGTTTACCAATAGCAGCAAGGTTGTCACACACAAACCCTTAAACACACGTATGTAGTCTCCAACTGACTTTGTATCATCCTTGCATAGATATGTTAGTTGTTGTCGTAAAATGGACTCTCCTTCTTGAGAGTCTTGAGCATAATCTAAATGCTTCCCAGAATACCTGAGCTGTGTCTATCCCAATGACAAGTCCTAATGCTTCTTCAGACATAGTATTGATTATCCATCCTCAAATAAGACAATCAGTGTCAGGTAGCAAATTCTTTTGTTAATTGAGATTCTGTGGTAGTTAAATCTGAAGCTGTGAATTTTTGAGGAGCTGATGTTTCACTAAGAAGAAGATCAACTAATTCTTGACTTTCAACTAATCCAAGAATTTGTTCTCTCTAAAGCTGATAATTAGTTTGAGTGAGTTTCAATGGAGACAGATAATTCATGATGAAGAAAAAAAGAGTTAAAAATTTTATAATAACAAATGAAAATAAGCATTGTTATATTTATATGAAGTAATGAATTTTTATGTACTTCCTATAAAAAAAATAAAAAATTAAAGTAAACTAATAATTTAATTTAATTAATAAAATAAATTATTAATAATATTACTTATTTAAATTATAATTTCTTATTTTTTATGTATCGGTTAGTTAGTCAATAATTATTTTAAATTAACGTAATTTAATAAAGTATATTGTATAATATATATTTTAAATAGAAATCTATAATTGTGAAAGAATTCGTTCAATTGGTTAAATAAGTTTATTGGGTGTGTTGGTTGTTAGATCAATTCTTATATGAGTACTTATTTTTTAATTAAAGAAGAACAGTTTAATTTAAAAATTAATCATTACGTAAATTGAATTAGACTATAATTTCATTCCAAATTAAATAAATTCGATTGAATATAGTTTTCATAAATATATATATATAATTTAAGTATTACTACTATTTATTAATTAATATTTTATATATATAATAACAACGAATATAAACACATAAAATTAAAAAAAAAATTATACTCTTTAATTTGAAATGTATTATGGTTAAAAAATTTAAAGTTAAACATTTAGTCTGCTGGTAAGTATATCGAAATAAATTTAAAAAATCTTAAATTCTACTGTTTCAGTCCGCCATTCCATTTAAAAAAAATTAAAAAGATACATCTATCCTATTACAAAAAAAATTTAAAAAAAATTAAGTGTATCAACTAAAGTATTGCTTATTGTTTGATTTTTTTTTTTTAAAGTCATATCTAATACTATTAATTAAGTAATGGTATATATTTTCTCTTCTCGTGTGAATAATAACATCAACAAATATATACACTTTTAAAAAATAAAATTATACTCTTTAATTTAAAATGTATTGTAAATAAAAAATTAAATCAAAAACTGAATACATCTATTTTTTAAAAAAAAATTATATGTTTAAAATGATTAATAATTATTTTTCAGAGATATATACAGCCACATAGAATTTAGAGACAAAGACTGAATTATATTAATAAAAAAATATTACATACCATAAAGAAGTGATACGCTTAAAGAATAATTCAATATCTTATATATGCATGCCTTTTTTCTATAGATTATTTGGTTAATAGGAAAATATACAATTTATCTCTTTCATGTGCATGATATATCATTTTAGCAACAATATTAGAAAAAGAATCACATGAAAATTTTTATAAACCTAAAATATTATTTAATTGTTTAGGTAAATTTTTGAAAAAAATGATGATTATCTAATCAATAATTAATTATAAAGAATTAATAAATATAAATAATTAAAAGTATAATAAAAAATAATATAATACTAATGTAGTCGAAATAGAGCTGTGCTGCGATTGGTCAATCCTGTAAAAAGAGAATGTGAGGTGGTTGGTGTTTATGACAACCACTCTGATGTTCAAGTCAGTAAACTGAAAAATAGAGCGAGTATTAGAAATTGCTTCAAATTTAAGAGTAGTTGTATAATAATGCATACCTTGACCTCTCTGCGATCATTAGTTTTTATACAGTAAAGAGATAGAGTTAATTATAGAATTTTCTGGAAATCTGACTGATGCCGGCTAATTGATAGGAGATCTCCTGGCTAATTAATCGAGGATCCCGTGATTACAGGTGTAATAAGGATCTGCTGGATTATATATGCTAACGGTAACCTTATGTGAAAATTCGTCATATTTAGGAGAGGGCGAGTCTTGATAAAAAAAACTAGGTATTACAGTGTTTAGATCTTTTTTTCCATGGATGGGGCTGTGTATCGACTTATTAGACCCCTGCCATATGGCTCTTTCTTATGGTGACAGCTCATGGCTTACTTTGAGTGATTGTTGTGTTACATTAAACATCCTTCGTTGGTCTTCGATTCTTCAAATTTTAAGGTGATAGTTATCTTCATGATCTGAGGCACGTAGCATGTTCAGATTGACCTCCCATGCTCATGTCGTTTTACTTGCTCCTGCCCATAAATGATGGTTGCCTTATTTTTCGAGTTGTATTCAAAACTTGTCAGCAAAGCTATCATATAAAAACCCTTCCAAATACCACTTTTGCTCACAACTAATATTTGTACTTTAGAACAGACTCGACCACTCCTTTTTTCAATTCACACTCCCTTGCTTCAAGATAATTCCTATTTGCTTTCTCTTTTATAGAAATTAATAAAAGTACTTCATCTTCTTCTTCTTCTTCCTTTGGTGGAAGTTTTGCCTCGAGCTCTTCTTCCAATGGCCCCATTCGCGCTCCTGCTTTTATCTTTCCACTAAGAGAAGATAATATAATAAATGTAGAAAATATTGATGTAATAGAGACTTGGGAGGAGGAAACCAAAGACATCCCTCCTCTCATGTAATCTTCTATAATTTTAATGAAAAATATTTTCTCTCATATCTTATTGTTATTTTCACTAAGTGTTTATATGCTCCTTACTCGTCTGGAACTCTCATCCAACTTTTGTCAAACCAGACTTGAATAATTTCTAAAAAATTGCTAAAAGGTCAATACCCGATTATAATACCCAGTTTGGTGGGTGTCGAATCCGCTAAAAATAACTCCTGCTCTTTCCTATACTTATGAACTGTAGATATGATGAGTAGGGTTGAATCTACAGGAATTGGTTAACTACAATTTTACTCATGAGAACAAATGTGGAAGAAGAAGAAGAAGGACGACCAACTGACGGACTGGGTGACAACCAAATTAAGGATCAGACGACCGACCTGTCTTCAACCCACTGATGACCAACCAGCTGATGATTATATGACTCAATGATTTGAAATCTGACCTTTCGACCTGTCGGCTTGATGACCGACCTCTTGGTCATCGATCTGTCTATACTACTGTCCTCACAAACTTATGCCCTTACTATCAGATGTTCGACCTATTAACCGGATGACCGACTATAGACTTCATGACCATGCATTATTAAAGACCTGCCTGCCAACTTATAGAAAATCCGACTGTCCAACCTCTGGATGACTTCCCTATTGTGACAACCTGTCGGGCGCACAACTCAATGTCTTGAAGGCCTGATGTCTTGCATGTTGACTTAAAGCCCTAACGTCCGATCTGTTGACTACACATCTTAAAGATCCACTTATCAACCTATCAAGTGTCCAGCTATCCGACCTCTTGCCTGACTTCAAAATAAAATAAATTAAATTGTAAATATAAAAATGGGGGTTTTGATTGAGAAGATCTAAAAACTAAACTAATGAAGAACAAATAATTAAAAGAGATTAAACAGAGTAAGAAAACATCTAGCTTCAGAAATATCTAGGTATGAATTCTTGGGATTGATCATAGACGCAAGGATGTCTGACCTCAATTTCTAGCCAGCCAATTATAGCTGTTGACACGGTCTAATAACCTAATCTTCCCTTAGATAAAAGACTGAAAAGGATCAGCTCACTAATCAGTCCCTAACCATCAAACAAACCACATGCTCAACTCAATGAGTTTCAATTTGATAACAGCATTGAAAACTAGAAAGACCTGATTCTGACTAAGAAACTCACTCAGCGCAGTTGTGAAATCAGAATATGTTATTCCATAATAAAATATTATTTGTCATAAATATCAAACCTATAACTGATTACATAATTAATGAATATGAATGACTGTATACTATTTATTCAATTAAACAATTGGCCAGACTGCATTAATTAAACTAATAATAATCTCAAGAGTAAAAGGAATAACATAGAAACCATAAATGAGAAGAAAAGTTTGAGCTCGATTTGATCTCACAATTTGTGCAAATTACACATTGAAAACTTCCCTAGCTAGATAAAGAAGTTTAGCTATTGGAGCTTATGACAAAACTCTCAAACTCTGAATACTCTGAATTGTCGAAATACAAAGAAGTTGCTCCTTTTTAAAGGGAGAAACCTAAAACTAAAGAGGAAGAAAATAAACATCCCTTTAAAAGGGGAATTAACAAATCCTAAAAATCTGGTCTTTCTAAAATCATCCCTTTCCAAATTGGTCTTCTTCAATCATGCCCAAAAATTTCATGATATTTCATAAGTCATGTCCGCGGTCTTTGTATCCGAGGTCTGCCTTGTAAGAGGTCAGCTCTTATAAAAGGTCTAACTAGGTCTATTGAGGTTTGCTTTGCGAGAGGTCGGCCTTGTCCGAAATCTGTTCCTGCGATTCTTTCTCTAATTTTCGCCTAAATCTTTCAATTAAGGGCTTTTCTTTCCAAAGAGTAGAGAATCTGTCAATATTGCAAAAAGAAAAGAAATGCCCATAATTTAGCACAATCAACTCCAATTTGACAAGAAAGAATTATGCATTAATTAGGTAGAATATACACCCTATCACGATTACTAACCTAACTAATGGTCGTAAAATAACTTGAAACTTTTGCAAAGTGGGACCAATGCTCGGACATGCGGCCTGGCGAATATTCGCTTTGCGGCCTGGGAATGAAAACCTTAGAAAAAGTTTTATAAATATGGAATTAACACTAAGTTGTTGAGCTTGGCGGATACCTGCCTTGTGACTTGGGTATAAAATGTTTTAGTGGGAATAACGCCTGAATTGTGGCCTGGCGAAATCCGTCTTGTGGCCTGGTATAGAGTGCCTTGATTAGTGGGACTAACACCTGGATTAGGTGGTCTGGCGGAACCCGCCTTTTGGCCTGACATAGGATGCCTTGTTTAGCAGGACTAACACCCGGATTAGATGGCCTGGCGAAACTTGCTTTGTGGCCTGGCATAGGATGCCTTTTGAGCAGGATTAACACTCGGATTAGGTGGCCTGGCGGAACCTGCCTTGTAGCCTGGCATATGATGCCTTGTTTAGCGGGACTAACACCCGGATTAGGTGGCCTGACAGAATCAGCCTTGTGGCCTGACATAGCATGCCTTTTTAGCGGGACTAACACTCGTATTAGGTGGCTTGGTGGAACCCGCCTTATGGCCTGACATAGGATGTTTTGTTTAGCGGGACTAACACCTGGAGTAGGTGGCCTGGCAGAATCCGCCTTATGACCTTTAATGAATGCTCTTTAATCTTTTTGAAGATGGTAAACCCAACATTCCTTGTCACTGAAGAATACAACATATGACAAAATATCTCATTAACTGTTATTGATAAAATTTTCTCAGATTACAAATATTCCAAGAGTGGAGAATGACTCGGCCATCTAACTTGACCAGCTTATAAGATCCTGGATGAACCTTCGAGATCCTAAATGGTCCTTTTCAGTTTTCACTTAATTTATCAGACTCGAAATTATCTCTTGTTACATCCATTCTTTTAAGGACTAAGTCCCCTACATTAAAAGCATGTGTCTTGACTCTACTGTTGAACATTTTGGACATTCTATTTCTGTAAACCGCCATTCTAATTGCAGCCTTTTCTCGTAAAAATTTGGCTTGATCCAAATTGAATTGCATTTCTTCAAGACTTCTTGAAATCTCAAGGTACTGTGTCTTGAAATTGCTTGTATTTCCACGGGGATTACTGCCTCGGCCCCGTACAGAAGAGAGAAAGGTGTTTCCTCTGTGGCTGTTCTCATGGTTGTTCTGTACATCCAAAGTATGTGGGGCAATTCTTCAAGCCAGTGGCCCTTGGCTTTATCGAGTATTTTCTTTAGCCCTTGTAGGATAGTTCTGTTATTAACCTCGGTCATTCCATTGGTCTATGGGTGATAGGCCAAACTGAACCTTAAGTCAATCTTCCATTTCCTGCATAAATCTTTAAACTTAGAACTCACAAACTGAGTTTCGTTGTCCATGATTACTACTTTTGGAATTTCAAATCGAGTGAAGGTATTCTTGTTGACGAAATAGATCGGTTGTTGGGTAGTAATGGACTAAACTGCCTCAGCCTCAGCCCATTTACTGAAATGATCCACTGCCAGAATTATGAATTTTTTTGATCTGGCTGCCTTCGAGAACGGGCCAAGGATGTTTAGCCCCTATTGAAAGAAAGGCCAGGGGCTTCCAATTTCTGATTACATCTCTCTAGGGTCCTTGGAATGCTCACATGTACTTGATATCTTTGAAATTTTTGGAAAAGTTGCTTTGCATCTTATATTATTATTGGCCAGTAGTATCCTTGTCTGAGCACTTTTCGGGCGATTGTCTGAGCTTCTTCATAGCTCCCGCAATCACCTTCGTGAATATCATTTAAGATTTCTTGCCCTCTTTTTTTGTAACACAACACATCTATGGTTGTATTGAGGACCTCCTCTACAACCAACCATCAATTAGTGCATATTTAGAGAATTTTTTATTACCTATTTAGCTGAAAATTCATCGGCCGACAGATCATCCTATGTCAAAAACTTGAACACGGGTGTTATCCACGATTCTCCTTCCTCTATGAGAAAAGACTCTTCCTCTTTAATTACAGGAGTGTGCAGCTCTTCAAACTGAAATAGTTGAGTTAAGTGTTGTTCACTTGTCGTCGCCATCTTAGCCAGAAAATTGGCCTCTTCGTTATCACCTCTAGCCACCTGGTGAAGCTCCATTTGCCTTACATGTCTTTGATTCTCTCCATTAAGGAGAGAACCTTTTTTTCATATTTGACGAGGCTCGGTTCTCAGATTTTAAATTGTCTCTAGCACTGATTAACAACCAACTATGAGTCAATAAAAATAGTAGATTTCTGTATACCTATTTCCTTGATGATCTTTAGGGCCATTATCACAACCTCGTACTCGGCTACATTGTTGATAGCGATGAAAGCGAGTTTGGCCGAGTAGCAAAGCTTTATCCTGGTTTGACTCTGCAAGAGGTTCCCAATTTTAGAACTCCCAAGTCTGCAAGCTCCATCTGCCTAAACTTTCCACTCATCGATGGTTGATTCAAGAAATTTTGAAGACTTTAACGGTGGAGTCATTTCTGTAATAAAATCGGCTACTGCCTGGGCTTTCATGGCCTTTCTTGGTACATACCTGATATCAAAGGCTGACAATATTACTGTTTAGGTGGACAGCCACCCTAAAAGTTTCAACCTATGTAAAACCTTTCACAGAGGATAATCTATCCTGACTTCTATAGTGTGTGACTCGAAGTATGGATGTAACTTTGTGGCAGACATCAGGACTACCAATGCCAACTTTTCGAGAGAATGATAGTTCAGTTCTGCCCCCTTCAAGACTTGGCTGGCGCAGTAGACTGGGTTTTGCTCCCCATTATCCTCACGAACGAGTATCGAGCTTATTGTTTCCTGCATCACAGACAAGTATAGAAACAGAACCTCGCCTTCGACGGGCGAGTTTAGCAAAGGGGGAGATGATAAAAAGGTTTTTAAACTTTCAAATGCTTCTCCGCACTCTTCCCTCCCAAACAAACTTATTTTTATCTTTTAAGGCTTTAAAGAATGGGAGACACCTTTTGGCCGAGCATGAGATAAACCAGCCTAGATCTATGACTCATTTGTATTTCATTAATCGTTTTAGGTGCCTCCATATTTTGGATGGCACTAATTTTTCAGAGTTTGCTTCTATGCCTCTTTCTGATATATACTCTAAAAACTTCTTAACTTTTACTCTGAAAGTGCATTTTTCAGAAATTAGTTTCATACCTGCCTTATCCAGTACATCAAAAACTTTTTGAATATTATCTAGATGATCTTTTAAGGATCAACTCTTTACCATCATGTCATCTACGTACACCTTGACTGTCCCACTATGTCTTTGAAGATGCCTGACACTAGCCTTTTGTAACGACCCGAAAATCGGACCGCTACTGGCGCTAGGATCCAGATCGGCTTAAGGCCGCCGGGACCCGTAGCAAGCCAAACATTCATCCTGTGAACCTGTTTAATCCCATACATGATCAACAACATACATAAAAATTTTGAACTTTTCTTTCATTCATCCACCAAACTCAACCTGAGCATGCACTATACATAATCATAATCAACAACCCATATTGGAGTCCCCAACAATGCTTCAATGGGGTAGCATACATACATTAAGTTCGGTTTTCAATAATCATCATTAAACATTAAGATCATGTACTAGAAAGGGATTAACATAATACTATGGTCAAGCACAACTCTAACTTTCATAAGCATCATTACATAACATTTCTATATCATACATTTTACATTGCATCATATCCATGTCCACATCTAGCTATTACATAACACATGACTCTACTCCTGCTGACCTCCTGGTCTACCCTGTACCTGCAAACCTGGGGGTTAAGGGAGAGGGGTGAGCTATAAAGCCCAGTGAGCAGAATAATTAAACATTCAATTTAAATTTCATGCTTTCATGAAATGCAACATATCACAAACAATTCACATCAAGGATGAACTTGTCACCAATAGCCCACTACTCATTCCAATAGTGACAGGGGCGTAGACTGGGCCTCACTGGTCTTTCTCTTATATTACATTCATAACATAACATTCCAATATGCCAGGGGCATAGAATGGGCCTCACTAGTCTTTCTCTTACATGGTGCCAGGGGTGTAGAATGGGCCTCACTGGTCTTCCGTACCATATCACATCATATCATAACGTAGTGCGGCTAAAGGATCATCCAACATTCATCCACATCAACAACATATTATGCAATGCAACATATTCATGAATTCTAATGCAAGCACCCTAGTATATCTCATGGCATTCATGATGCGTGTATCATGCTCAGAATTTATTTATTTACTTTGAAATGAAATAAGATATTCCACTCACCTCTGGCTGAAGCTCTAACAGACTCAGAAGCAGCTGAACTCACTGCTGGGGTCCTCGGTTCCTCGGGTCCGAACCTACACAGGTGGACTCAAATGAGGGACCAAACATCCATGAACAAGACTCTAAAATACTCCCCAAAAACCCCCTAAAACACCTCAAAACAATCATAGGAATCATGCAAAAGAGGGCTGCACAGGGCACTTTCGGCGGCAGATTCGGCGGCCGAAAGTCCCTCCAGAGCCGAAAGTCATGCAGGTTCGGCGGCACCTTCGGCAGCCGAAAGTGCCCTCTAGAGACGAAAGTCCATTTTCGGGGGCAGGCTTCGGCAGCCGAAAGGCTTGCTTCACAGACAGGTTCGGCGGCCGAAAATCCTTTCGGCTGCCAAACCTGGTTTCTCCCAAAGGGCAGAAACTCAGCTCTTCAATGCACACTTTCCTCCCAAACCTTCCAATCATGCATCCAACTCAACCAAAACATGCATACACACATACATCAACACCTAGGGGTCTCAAACTATCCTAAACCCCAACTACAACACATCAAACATGCATATCCAACACACATTGTCCATATAATCACATAAAACCTAATAAAGCTCAACTAACCTAAGCATGCATTTCTACCCCATGAATCAACTTAAAACTTGTTTAAAACATACAATGAGCTCAAGATCGGCTCTTACCTCTTGAAGATCGAGAGAGAGACGACCTAAACTTGGAAACCAAAGGAAAAGAGCTCCTGAGTCTTCCAAGCCTCAAAACTTGCTTTAATGCTCAAAAATCTTCAAAACAAAGTGAAAACTCATGAAAATCATGAAAGATTTGAAGAAAAGGACTCAAAATCGATGAGGGACGGCGGAGAACTCACCTTGGCAGAAAATGGGGAGAAAAACTCGCCCATTCGGACAAGGAGACCCTTTTATAGGTGGTTGGCCAGGCCACTTTCGGGGGCCTAACGTGCCTCCGCATGCATGACATGTTCGGCGGCTGAACTTAAGGTTCGGCGGCCAAACCTGGACTTCCCTCACTTATGCCTTCGGGGGGCTAAAGCACTCCTTTAGTGCATGCATGTTCGGCGGCCGAACTTGAGGTTCGGTGGCCGAACCTGAGTCTTTCTCTCAAGACTATTTTCATTCAAAACTTAATTTCTTTCTTGTTTAAACCCATGAAATACATTAAAATATTTTATAAAAACATGATTTTACCCTTCTAGAGGTTTCCGACATCCGAGATTCCACCGGACGGTAGGAATTCCGATGCCGAAGTCTAGCCGGGTATTACACCTTTGGTAAGTCGCCCCTACATTCTTTAGTCCAAACAACATCACTTTGTAGTTGAAAACTCCTAGGTCGGTAATGAATAGTCTTTTCTGCATTTTTGGTGTCCATCATGATTTGATGGTAACCTAACATGGCATCAAGAAAGGAAATCACTGCATAACCCGAGGTCAAGTCCACTAACCTATCAATAGATGGGAATGGGTAATGGTCCTTTGGACATGTTTTATTCAAGTCAGTAAAATCCACACACATCCTCCATTTCTCATTGGCCTTCTTTACCAACACTACATTAGAGAGCCATGTAGGGTACTAGACCTCTTGTATTAATCCTGCACTTAAAAACTTATTAAGCTCCTCCTTAATCACCTGCTACCTCTCTGGTGCAAAATTTTTTTTTCTTTTGTTGTACTGATTTTATTGTTTTGTCGATAGACAGCTTATAGGTGATGTGAGTCAGGTCCACTCCTGTCACATCTTTTGGAGACCATGCGAAAGTGGTTACTCTGCATTTTAGTAATTATATTAAATGATTCTTTATTTTACCAGTTAACGCAATACTGAATCATACCTTTTGATCCTTTCCTAACTGGACCTCTTCTACTGAGTCTGCTGGCTCTAGTTTATGAAAATCACGCTTCTCTAGCAAGTCAATGGGCATCATCATTTTCCCAAGGCTTTTTGTGGAGTCTTTGTAACATTATTGGATCGACTTCTGGTTTTTCCGAACTACAGCTAACCCTCCTAGAGCTGGTAAATTAATACACATAGCACCTATATTAATAACTATACCATAATAGTTTAGAACTGGGCGATCAAGTATCACATTGTATGCGAGCGAAATATCTACCACCGCAAACTCCGCATATAGCTATTGCTTATACTTCTCATCACTCAGCATAAGGGGAAGGTTGATGGTGCCCAGTATTGCCACGGTCTTATCTCCTAATCCCACTAACATGTAGGAGACTTTAACAAGGTTATTTTTATCCAAGCCAAGGTGAGGAGATTAATGGAACTATTTGTATCCACCAAGACTCGTCTCACCTCATACTTGTTTAGATGAATATTGATGACTAGCGAGTCACTTTGAAAAAATCTTATCGCCTTCTCTGTAGGTCCAAACCTTACTTCCTGATTGGCCCATGGTTCTTGCTCAACTAACAAGACTTCCTCTACGACGTGTTTATTCTTCCCATTGCCATCGCTGGGTCTTCCTGTAATTACATGTATAACCCTTACAGGTTTGCTATCAGGGGTAGTTTTAGGAGTTGTTACCTCGGGTTCGGGCCTAATGATTTCTAGAGATATTGACTTGTTCAGCCACAACAATGCCACAAGCTCAGTTGTAGGAAGCGGGTTCACAGTTCCTTAACCGGCTGTCAATGGTGGATTTAGCCTTCTGAATCAATTTGACACAATGGGATTGACCATGAATGGAAGAGCTATAAGGTTTTCTGGGGAAGGCTACATCCACATTTAGAAATGGTGAATTCAGGATCCTTTACAGAAGAATTTTTCATAAAAAAAAAATACTTGAGAAAATTCTCTTTCCCAAAAAGAGAAATATCCTTTGAGGATAATTTTCAAGCAATTCACCATATTTTTGTTTTCCCTTAGAAAAAGAAGCTTAGCCTTAGATGCTTCAGCTACGTGATCACACAAGTTAGTGGGAATGTTTTTCCTATTATTGTTATTCTTTGTTTTGGATTTGATGATAGTGTGACAAGATTTCAGTGCTCATATATACAATTTTCTTCATGTTCAAAGGAATCATATCAATTGCTGTTTTGCAGTTATTTTATTCCTCTCCCCTAAGCAATTTCTAATCTACCATCAACTTTTCAGATAATTAAAAGTTTAGGGTTTTAATTAAAATTTAATTTTAATTAATTAAATTATTTATGTGATAAAAATAATGATTGTCAAATAAAATAATTTAAATATGATTAAAATTAATTTAAAAAATTATAATAATTATAATAAATTCAAAAATTAAAAAAAAATTTATTCAAAATTAAAAATTTTACTATAAAGTTGTAATTTTTTTAGTCTACACACTTAAAAAATATGAAATTATATATGATTTTATAAAAATTTATTTAAATTTTTTTCTTAAAAAAAATCTTTTCAAATGGAGGGGACATGAAAGGAATCATATCAATTTCTGATTTGAAGTTTGAAAATCTGCAGTTATTTTATTCCTCTCTACTAAGTCCTCTTGTAGTTTTAAGTAATTTTTATTTATGGTCACTCAATTTTAATTATTATTTATTATAATCATTAAATTTTAATTTATTTTAAAAAAATCATTACTATTTAAATAATTTTTTAAAATATTCACTCAAATGAGATGCTAGTGGATCTTTTGATTTATTTTTTTTAATTTCTATAATTTTTTAGTCTTCTAAATTTTTAAACTTTATTAATTGAGACGCCACTTAAAAGCCTAATATTTTTTTTTATTTTGTAATATCTAACTATACAAAATATTAATAATATATATTTATTATTTTTAATTATACCATTATTATATTAAAAAATAATTATTATAGATTAATTATTAGATTATATTTTTTATAAATTTATTCATATATTTTTAATTAGATAAATATTTAATTAATTTTATAAAAAATTTACTTGCATCTATTCACTTAAATATGTAAAATAAATATAAAAAAATGCATAAATATCATAAAATATGAGAGCTGGTAGCAAGTATCATTTAAAGACAATTTGCATTAGTATATATATATATATATATATATTTAATTTGATGTGATTAAAAAATTAAAAAAAATAAAGACTTATAAATTTAATTTGATGGCCGATAAATTTTTTTTATTATTTTAAGTCATATAATATACAGCACATTTATATTTTACTGAAAAATTTATCAAAATTTTATTTAAAAAGACTATTTCATACAAATTCTTAAATGTTAATAACTTTTCTTAAATAAATTAAATTTAATAACGGTAATAAATCAGTTATTAAAATTTAATAACTGTAAATAAATGATAATCTTTAAAATATAAAAAAATTATTTAATAAATAATAGACCCTTAGTCCGGCCAGTTAATTTCCAAAAAGTTATTTAATCCGTTTATTACTTTTATGAAGTGTAATTATTAAAGCCATCTCGTTCAAATGGCTAAAGTATTTTTTTAAATATTGTCCAGAGATATGGATAGTCTTTTATTTTTTATTTTTAATTTTTATAAAAGAAATAAAAATATTAAATTTGAATATATATGAAAATAAGTTTAATAATTAATAAATTGTATATTTATATTATATAAAATTAAATTAATTATATATATATATATATATATATATATTTAAATTGGCTGGAAAGTGAGAAATATTCGGTTTAAATTGAAAAAATTAATCCAACTGAATTAATTTAAAATTTTGATTTGATTTTTTATTTATTTCGATTCAGTTTAATTTTTAATTTCAAAAATTTCGATTATTTCAATTAGGTTCGATTTTGATCAGAAAAAAATCGAAAAAATTGAATCGAACCGATTTAGTGATAATAATATGTTATTTTCAATAATATAGAGAAATTAAATTATATTAGTATTAAATATTTTAATTAAATTTTAAAATATTAAAAATAAAGTGTAAAAAATAAAAAGTTTATTAAAAATTGAAACTGATCAAACCGAACCGAATCAAACTGAATCAGACCGGTTCGGTTCGATTCGGTTTTTGACCAAAATCGATTCAGTTCAGTTTTGATACATACTAAAATTTCAATTTTCGATTTATTTAGTTCAGTTTGATTTTGAATCGAACCGATCGAATGGTCACCCCAACTGCCGGATGCATTACATTACATGATCCAAATAGATCATCTTATACACAGAAGAGTCTGAAGTACAAAGCCCACAAATTTACAACCCAAGCACTAATAAAATCAGCTGCGGTAAGATGATAGGATCAAGCTTTCTTAGATTCTCTTGTAGCATGAAAGAAGCGAGACACTCATCGGTGTGGGCAAGGGATCATCTCACCGAACGAAAACCTCTAAACTCAGACCAGAAGAACTTTGGCCACAAATCAAGAAACAAGCTTTCCACCACAGAGAAAAGAAAACAGAAAAATATCATCCAAAAGGTGGCGAGGAAAACTAATTTCCGACGTGTCAAAATCATCATTGTTAATTAAATAAAACCACAATTCCATGCTCAAAAAATAAACAATCACGATAAAGTAAGATGGTTAAGGAAAAAAATTTATATAATAATTACTAAACTTATATTTTCTCTTCTTAATAATTTGTTTTTGATGAGTCATGGGCTCGTTGCCACATGCTTTGGTAGAACAACAAACAACATGATGTCCCTCTCCTGTTTTTCATGTCCAAGCCCCATTTCTCTACAATCAATTTACAAACATCCAACACCCCCACTGCCCACTTGCTTTATTATTTTATTATTATTATATTAATAGTTTTATCCAATATTTATTTTTAATTTCTAATCAAAATAATTCATAATATTAGTTTATTAAGATATTAACAGAATATTCTATGTTTAATAAAAAAAAAAAAAGCTAATATGATCAAACCAGTCAATTAAAAGAGAAGAAAAGACTCCCACGTGGCCGGCTACGTTAGAACTGACATAACAATCAGTTTGCAATTGAAATCAAATTTACTTTGATAGTTTGAATTTAAAATTAAAATTAATTAAAACTCAATTAAAAATTAATATTAAATTGAGTTAGAAATGAAAGTTTCGATTTTGAATCAAATTTAAGTTTGAACTAAATAAATAAAATTTCATCAAAACTAAAATAAAAATAAATTTGAAAAGCTAATTTTAATCCAAAACTAATTTCAATCTCTAAAATTAAAATTAATAATTAATATCAAACTCTTGCAAGATTGGCAAATTTAAAATCATCAAATTTATTATGCGGACTTATTCGTTAGCACACAATTCTAGTAAACTTAGCAAACTTAAACGACTAAAATTTGAATTTAATAAAAAAAAAATTTAGCTTACTTAATTTAATGGGTTAATGAAGACAACAAACTATTTATATTTATGATTTTGATAATATAACTGACATACAAAATTAAATAATTGTCTGACGATAGAATAAAAAAAAATATTTATTCATATAATTCTATATAATAACGACAAGTAATATTATAATAAAATAATAATTCTCATAGTTAGAAAACAAATGTAAATGTGAAATGAAAATAAAAAAGAATGAAAAAGAATATTTTAAATTAATAAAATAAAATTATTTATTATTTTATTATTTAATTATTATAATAATATGTTGTTTACTCTATTAAAAAAATAACTATTAATCTAATTATTCTTTTTATTATATATCTTAATTTAAATAATTGAGTGTATCAATTTATCATGCTACATAATAGTCTCTAAGTTTCTTCTTGTCTAATTTTCCCATTAAACGATTCAGGCGGTTTTAACCGTCACGACGTACGGACAACGGAATGAAATCATTGAATCAATATAATACTAATTTTCCAACAATGGAATAATGCAGAAAACGTCGTCGTGTTGAACATCGGTACGGGTAAAAGTGAAACGTCACGAGTCATCTGGTAACATTTCATTTCAAGCACCAGTCAGATCCATCAATTATTAGTTTTCTCCCTGTTTTCTTTTTTTTTTTTTTTAATAAAAATTAAAATGATTAAAAAAAAAAAAAGAGACAAGAGGCGTCTCTCTCTCTTTGTGCTCTAAGCTTTTTGTTGCAGAGAGAGAACGCTCAAGGGAATTTACTTGAAGGGGGAATCCATGGATTTGGAGAAGCTCTATTTAGTTATCTCTGTTGCAATTGTGATTTCGTTGGTCTCTTATCCGTCTTCCGTTACAGCTGGGGACATAGTTCATGACGATGATTCTGCTCCCAAAAAGCCTGGATGCGAGAACGACTTCGTCTTGGTAGAGCTTCAATGCTGCTTTTTCTCTTCGGCCCAGTTCTTGGTTTTATGATTTCTTAAATGGGTGTTGCTTATTTTGTCGGTTGGTTGTTTGAATTTTGGTTTTGTCTATTTTTGTATGGTCTAGTAGCAGGTGAAAATCGTAAATGGTTAACTATTTAGCTTGATATGTGTCATCTTCTTCTTCCTTTTCTGAAGTTTTTTTGTAATATGGAACTAGTAACCTGATCTGTCAAAGTGGAGCTTCTAGTTTCTTCTTTGTTTTTTCTTTCCCAATTGACTAGATTTTCTGAGACTCATCAGCAGCATATCAACTAGCTAGTCCGTTTGCTTTGTTTAGCTTCAGAAATTTCATAAGTAAAGTTAAGAGACTGATAAAATTGATTTTTCGGGTCATAATTGAACTCTTCCATTTCTTTCATCCTGGTTCTCTTATGTTTTCAAATTATACTATTAATTGTGCATAGTTTATGAGCTGTAATTAGGAAAAGCATGTGATGATATTACTTCATAGACTTTTATTATGTTTCAGTTCCAAGCCAAAGCTTCGTACTTCATAGGGAAGTTGCATTAGTTATATTCTGGCGAAGCTTATTTTGCACTGAATTGTACTTTTATTTGTGTTCTCTGGGTTTTGTTGGTATAATTTACCCATTAATCTTGGTGGTGCTTTTGTTAGGTAAAAGTCCAAACTTGGATCAATGGTATAGAGGATGCTGAATTTGTTGGCGTGGGTGCTAGATTTGGCACCACCATTGTATCAAAGGAGAAAAATGCTAATCAAACTCGCCTCACTCTTTCAGATCCTCGAGATTGTTGTACTCCTCCCAAGAAAAAGGTCCACTGCCCCCCTCTATTTTTGGACGACTAATGTGTTCTAACTTCTAACAGTTGTAATCAGGAGTGTGCAATAGATTTTTTGCTAAAGCCAGTATATTTTGAATGTTTTAGCTTGATAGGGATATCATTATGGTTGATCGAGGCAAGTGCAAATTCACGACCAAAGCAAACAATGCAGAAGCTGCCGGTGCTTCTGCTGTCCTTATAATAAATAACCAAAAAGGTAAATAATATATTTACTGTTGCTATTTGATGCATGTCTTTAAGTAGTAGAGGCAACATTAGTTGACAAGGTTAATGTTTCTATGCTACCATCTTAGAAAACTAACCTTTTTTTATCACTGAACTCATCAATCAACTGAGATGGTCGTAAGTTTCAACCAGTTGGAATTGTTTGGATAAGTGCTTTTCCTCCATGTTATCCAATTCTTCTGATGTTTGGAAATCATATCCTTTCATCTTGTCTTTTAATGCACTATTTTCAGTCTGCCTTTGGTTCTTTTTCTTTTCCTTGAATTTATCTTCCTCACTGGAGACTCCAATAACCTTGACTTTACCTATGATTTTAATATGTGAATACTTGATCATAACAGCATAAATGTTTACTGTCAATATCTGCCATTGTGACTCATCTTGCAATAAACCTGCTATTTCTCCTGTAGAACTTTACAAGATGGTTTGTGAGCCCGATGAAACTGATCTTGACATAAAAATACCTGCTGTTATGCTACCACAAGATGCTGGTGCAAGCTTGGAAAAAATGTTGTTGAATAGTTCATCAGGTAAGCTTTTCTACATTCCATATAAATGAAAGATAGAATGCAAATTTAGTCCTTAAATTGTGTCTACATTAAGATAAAAGCTGTACTATTCATTCCACTGACGAGATTATCCAATCTCATTAACTGCCTCTCTTCTAGCTAATACATCTTTTACATTTTATCATATAATTAGACATTTGGAAACATTTCTTCTTTAAGTCCAATGTATGTTATCCCCATGCTTCCTTTTACCATAATGCCACTTCAAATTTCTTTGCTGCCAGTGTCTGTGCAGCTATACTCTCCAAAGCGACCACTAGTTGATATAGCCGAAGTATTTTTGTGGCTGATGGCAGTTGTTACCATCTTGTGTGCATCTTACTGGTCTGCATGGAGTGCTAGAGAAGCAGCTATTGAACATGACAAGCTATTGAAGGTGATCTTTGGCCAATATAGGATCAAGTCAATACTTTCTTTCCTATAGTGGCATTCTTTTTATGGCTTACATTGACTGATTACTTGTCCATTTTCTTCAAATAGGATGCTGTAGATGAAATTCCAAATGACAAAGTCGTGGGTGTTAGTAGCATCGTAGACATCAACACAACATCAGCTGTCCTGTTTGTTGTTGTCGCTTCATGCTTCTTGGTCATGCTTTACAAACTTATGTCATACTGGTTTGTTGAGCTTTTGGTGGTTCTTTTTTGCATAGGCGGGGTTGAGGTAAGAGTCTTTCCTTTCCACTCTGCAATTATTCTATATGTATGGAATAAGCATAGGTGCATCATGTGTGTGTGTGTATTACATTATTACCAGGCATATTTTTGCTCATTGTTTTGTCATGCAAATTACGGTCAAATTATTTGGCATATAAAGTTTTCTAAAGTAATGAGAGGTTTTCAAGATTTGAAAAACCTTTAGTTGTGTTTCTGAGAGTGTATGGTTTTTTAAAATAAAGACTTTAGATGTTTTAAAAACCCTCCAAATCTTCTATTTTTAACCCGCCAATTTAGTGGATTGAGAAGGTTTACTCTACCTCCTCCTAGAAGGAGTGCAGATGTGCTGGGTCGTTGGCATTTTGTCTGCATTTGTTTATTCTTTTTCATGAGAGTTAATTTACACTGTAGTTTTGTGGTTTTGCAGGGCTTGCAAACCTGTCTAGTTGCTTTATTATCAAGGTAGAATTCTCAATCTCTCATTCTGATACGACCCTTTTTTTTTTTGGTAAATTCAGCTCTGGTTACAACTCAAACTCACTGTTTTTAGAATCTTAGGATTCTTGATTTGATTCCTCATTCTAGCAATTCGAACATATGGGATTAACTGCAAATGTACCTGAATTATGACCAAATCGGAAGAACTGATAATCGGGTGAATCAGTATGATTTGACTCCTTCGTTCGATTCTTTTTCTTGAGTATTGTTGGACCCTATAGTTTCAAAATTTAAGATTTAATTTCATTTTTACTATAAAAATGCACATAAAATCTTTGCTGAACTATCTTTCTAGTGCCAACCATTTTTTCCTTCTCCCTCTTATTTCTTTAAATTTTTTAAAATTTACTGCTTTTAACTGTAATTGTCAGATTCTGATATTTTATATTAGTATATTGTAACCTTTAAATTTAACCTATTATCCTTTTTAATTTAATTGTTTAATCAAATTTAAATGGGAGTTTCAACATATCCCACAATGATAATCATTGTCTACAGTTCAAATGTTTATTATATATAATGTAAAACTATATATAATAATAAGAATATATTGTTCTATTATCATGCACAGTTCCAATTAGCTAAATGATAATTTTATGTTTATCAAAATATGTCAATGTGATCATTTTTTTAGAACATATATCATTTTTAATTAATTTAGAGAGTTATTATTGAATCTTATTATTATATTTGATTCTCGATTCACAAAATGAAGATTTTGATTATTAATTTGATCACTATGCTCGAGCTTGAGATATTACAATCTAAGAAACCAATTAGTATGACTTAGCTATAGTTCGTTGGTCATTCTGATATGTATTTAGTTGTTAAGGCCTATTATTAATCTCCGTACAGGTCCAGGTCTGCTTGTGAGTTGTTTGCAATTATTCTTGTACCTTTGCTGAGTGTCTTGGTTGGAGGTTCTATTATCATGAAGTTGTCATAAGTGAAAGCAATATGTTCAAACCGCATACTCCCTATGAGAGGGGTTCATTAACTTGCTTTCTAGTGGATTCAGTTATCTTGATGAAAATAATTATGGTGTGCTTTTGCTGCAGAATTTCATCTTTCTGTTTCTTACTTATGTTGTTCTCTTGTTGGATTCTTTACTCCTTTAATTTATTTTATAAATATTTAGTGTTTCAATCTACTTAGTATCAAGTATTTGTTGTAACCTATTGTGAGAGCAAATGTGGCTTTGACAATTCTGAGATTTTATTGTCAATTTTGATTTCCGAGTCAAATTTCCTTTTTATTTTAACTGTAGTTATTACATAAAACAGTATTTATTTGACGGTAGCTAAGTGAGAACTAGTATCTTTTCTTGGTTACCTTATTGCAAGTTTTTTTTTTTCTTTTTTTCCTTTTTGGTGTGTGATCAACCATCATAACCTCTAAAAATATTTGTAGTAGTGCTGCAGAGAGCAGTTGATTTATTTTAAAAGCATGTTTGAAGAAAATCTGATATGATTGAGCTGTATATTGTGTAAAATGAGCAGTGAAATGAAGAATGAAAGAGTAATATATGAAGTAATGAACTTTTTGAAGGTCCAGTTGGGGAGACTTTATCTGATCCACAGACAAATTATTTTTGTATAGCAGTTACCCTAAGATGATAGATGCTGTATGAATGGCTGCTAAAATTGCTAAAATGATCTGAGTGCCGAAAAGAATTATTGCATTGCAATGTGAGAAATCGTAGGAACAGTATGATTAGGCATTGAGTTAACTGGGCTTACCTAGGTCAGCTTCACTTCCACTATACCATGACCATTTTCCTACCATTCATTCATGATATTCTTGAAATAGTCACTTGGTAAATATGTGAAATCATAAGTATTCCTTCTTGAAATAGTCACTTGGTAAATATGTGAAATCATAAGTATTCCTTCTTGAAATAGTCACTTGGTAAATATGTGAAATCATAAATATTCCCTTTAAACTGGACATTTGCTATGAAACATTGCATGGTGAAGGAAATTTTTGTGGGACCAAGGAGAACCTAAAGTTATATTGGCACAGGTGGTTCAAGCATGCAGGGGAATCGTACATTAAAATACCTTTCTTTGGACCTGTTTCACAACTAACATTGGCTGTTTCACCATTCTGCATAACATTTGCTGTTGTTTGGGCTGTCTATCGCAATGTCTCCTTTGCCTGGATCGGCCAAGATATACTAGTAAGGATACATTTCCTCATCATTCCACCTGATTATACATTTCTCCACATTTTGTTTATGATTTGAGCATCAGATTATTAAGTCCTCTCCCCACCTTTCCAGCACATGAATGCATGCTCTAATTGTTCTATTGTCATTATTGTTGGATTTCTTTTCCACGTCAAATAGGCTAGAGAGAAGCCAGCTTGTGTTATGAACTGCTTAATAACCTTGGCGTTATCCTGGATAAATATTAGCTTTGATGTTTCAGACTTCGTGTGGAGACCAAACTCTTTGGACACATCATTCATATATTTTTTTAAACAGAATGAAAAGTCTATTGAAAAGAAGAAGGGGTTGGACCTCTGAAGATATTTTCATGATCATCATATTGCCACTTCATTTACATGAGCAGAAAATTTGAGTTGTTTCTGCTTTTTAGATTTTAGTTTTCCTCTTTCATACTTCTCTTCCACCTTTGATTTCAAATATTACTTTATCAGAGAGCTTCTCTGCACTTCTCTACATTGAATCCTCTCTTTCTTTTTGATGTTTTAGTTATATTGGTTTCTGTAATCTGTATTATGTAATGCTGCATTAGTAACCACAAAACTTTTAATAGATACGATATATGACCTTTTGACATATTTCTTCTGTATCATTTTTATAGGCGAAGTGATCATGTAACCTAATATTAGCCAATTCACTGATAATCTTTTCCCTGTAATTTTTTCTTCAATCAGGGAATTGCACTGATAATCACTGTTCTGCAAATTGTCCATGTACCTAACCTCAAGGTAATATATTGCTAGTTGCCCACCACATTTTTCATACTCTTTAGTTATATATATTCATTAATGAAGTATTGCAAATATGTTATGACACAAGGCAGCTATTATGGAATTGGATGTTGTTTGCTATCGAAAACGAAAAAACAGACAACAATAGCATTACTTCGATGCAGTGAAGTTTATTGTGAATGTTTTGAGCATTTAATGTATTTAATTTATACTTAAATCCCTTTTTCTATTATCATTTTTTTGTTAATACCTTCATTAGCATGCATTGGATTTCCTTCTACACTGATGATTTTTGTTAAATTATTGCTCCTTTAATGATTCTGAGTATTTATAAATCAGGTGGGAACAGTTCTTCTTAGTTGTGCATTCTTGTATGACATCTTCTGGGTGTTCGTTTCTAAGAAGTTGTTCCATGAAAGTGTCATGATTGTGGTAAGTAATCCTGCTAATATTTCTATCTATCATGGGTAATTTTTGGTTTTGACTTCCACTATTGAGCCATCCAAGCACCAAAAAACAAGTCTGATTGATTGTATCTTTCCTCAATAGGTGGCTCGTGGCGATAGAAGTGGAGAAGATGGTATACCCATGTTGTTAAAGATCCCTCGAATGTTTGATCCCTGGGGTGGTTACAGCATTATAGGATTTGGCGACATCCTTCTACCTGGACTGGTGATAGCATTCTCACTCAGGTTAGCATTTTATACTAAATGCTGTTTCTTAAGTGCTAAGATTTATGCACCTCGACTAGTTTTTCCCTTCTTTTTATTTTCTTCTTTCCCTGATAAGTTTTCTCAATGAGTTTTCTCAAATTCCTCATGCAGCCTACAAACTATAATAAAATAAAATTCAGAAAGTGCTATAGTACTGTTGTTACAACCTCTATTTATAGTTCTATGTTAATCTTAAAGGCTCTGATCTTCACTTCAGTTGCCTGTGAGGTATCAGGTACCTGAAAAGAAAGAAACAGAATATTAGCAGTAGCAGTTTGCATTTTCTAAGTTGTTAATTTATCATAAAATTTTATGAATCAACTGTGTTTTCACTTAAAATAAATGTGATGAAGATAACCCAACAAATCAAAAAACATAAATTTAAAGCAACTCCACAAACAATCCAATCCACTGTCGAGAAAAATAATTACAAACAATAATTTCTTATAACTCACAATGACTCAAATTACTCACTATATGCATAAAAATCACCTCACAATTTTAATCACACGAACTCTGGTCGTGCACCCATATTCTCTACCAATGGCGATGGCACACACTTGCTACTATCAAAGAAATTGCAGCCATGCACTACTATAGTGCACCCACTCATGCCATACCAACATGCTTAAATTATGGCCTCGGTATCTTTATATAGAAACGCACCAAACTATATAAACATGCAGCCACTAGAAACGCATCAATATGCTTTTATATGTAGAACTATCATGATTTTAGCATATATGACATTTTTCAATTGGTTTGGTAACTTGCCCTTTTATATTCCATTAACACCAAGTCCTTTTGGACTCCTAAGAGTTTCAATCCTAAACAAAATTCTATCCCCTCTCTCTCTCTCTCTCTCTCTCTCAGTAAAAAACAGGAGAAAAAAACTCAACAAATTCAATTCTACTTCTCCTATTGATTTCAACTCCAATTTTTAATTCTATTTGGACTTGGACTCGGTAATAAATGTAAACGCGATCTTGCCATTTTTACAAGTGTGAAAACAATGAGGCATACCCTTATCATCTGGTACACTGTTTTGGACAGTTATCATCCAGAAACATTAGTATGCTAAATGGAATTGGTCATCCTTGCAGGTATGATTGGTTGGCAAGTAAGTCTCTTCGAGCTGGATACTTCTTGTGGGCAATGATGGCTTATGGATTAGGTATGCGGTTTCAAACTAGCAAGTCTCCGTTTCTTTCCAGATGAAATAAAAGATGAGGATGATGAAATAACTCGTGGATGACTCTGTATTCCCTTTTTTTCCCTCTTAATTCTGAAACCTACTGCAGGTCTTCTCATCACATATGTGGCCCTTAACTTGATGGATGGCCATGGCCAACCTGCATTGCTCTACATTGTCCCATTCACTCTTGGTAATTCTTTTTTGCTTAAAGCAATCAGAACAAATTAAGAACCGCCAATCGACGTGATGTTGATGTTTATGTTTATATTTGGTCAATAAAACGAAAAAATTTGGACGTTGATGCAGGAACCTTTCTGACATTGGGAAAGAAAAGAGGTGATCTCAACATTTTATGGACAAAAGGAGAACCAGAAAGAGCTTGCCCCCATGTCCATCTTGAACACTCTCATGAACTGAACATGGAAAAGTAAGTTTCTTGTAGTTATATTTGTGCAGTGTAGTAATCATTCCCTGGGAAGCTGGTTAAACCAGCTTGTCAAAGCTTAGCCTAACTTGGAAATGTTGTCTGAAATTAAATACGCATGCCCTTTAGATTATTAATATTTTGGGCTAAATATAAGTTAATAATAGTGCTCAGTATGGTTCCTTGAATTCTCTTCTTTCCATTTTTTATGCAATTTTTTTTGACATTGTCAACAGGGCTTCTTGTTTTCATTGATTGAATAATTTTTTTTTTTAGAAAAAAGTTTTTATGATTCTGTTTTTATTAGAATTGCACACAATTATTTTCATTATATTATCTTTGAAAAACGAACAAAATTCCTTGAACACTGCTGTTGAAGTTTTCTTTAAGAAGTCTTTTAAGAAAACAGGAAATTTTTTTTTTTCAAATTTTAATTGAGTTAGAAAATAGTATAAGTTGGAACTTTACTTCCATTTGTTAGAGAAGTACTTACTTTCAACTTTTTTTTTTTTTTCAAATGAATTAATAATTTTCATAATCAATATTATATTATAACATTTTTATAATTAAAATTAAATATTTATTCATAGTAACAGAATTAATCATATTAAAAAGTTTAAATATATTTTATGAATATTTATTTTTTAATTATGAAAGATATAATTTTTTTAATTTTTATTAAAAATTTATTATTATTATTACTAATAAAGAAAATTGTTACTTAGTGTCGTATGGAGAAATACGCGTATTGGACTATTATTTTAAAAAATGCATTAAAATATTCCTGGTGTTTTAAAAGGTCTACTAGTTAGTCTTTTCATTAGTTTTAGTAGTTAAGTATTGCAAAAAAAGTATAAAATGCCTTTAATACGGATGAAGTAATTAGTAAATATTTTATAAATTTGAGGGCCAATCAATAAATTTTTTAAAATTATATAGACTAAATAATAAAATATTTAATAGCAAAATTAACGAAATGACTGATTAATAGATTTTTTAACATGTTATTTATGTTTAATATATTTTTTTAAATTGAGAAACTAATTAATGAGTTTTTTCTTATTATATAGATTAAGTATTTATTTTTCTTTATTAATAAATAAACACATTTGATATTTTTTCTTATTTTCTATTGAAAATTATATATTTTTTTTAAAATATTTCTAGTAATTAAGTTTTTTTTCTTTTTTCTTACAAGGAGAGGGGATTGGGTCTTGAAACTAAAACCCTCTAAGGTTCGGCTAATGCACTAATCATCCGGTTAGATATGAGAATGCAATAATTAAGATTAGGCTAAATTATTATTTTTAGTCAAATTTTTATATCGTTTTTTAATTTTAGCCAATTATTTTTTTTTACAGTTTTAACCAAATTAAGAAGATTATTAATAATTTTAATCGAAGGGTTGGAGTATGTGTAGGAGTCATGTTGAGTTAACAAAAATATAGTTTAATATTGTGGGGTCTATTTTACTAAAGATAAACTATATATTTTAACTCAATTTTTACACAATTTTAGTCAATTATTTTTTCAATTTAACTAAAATTTTCATATTTACCCGAATCACGGCATGTTCGTGCAGTAATTTGTCAAAATAAAAAAAATAAAAATAGTTCAATGAAACCATTCTAGGACTACACTATACAAAATTAGTACTAATTTAGCCTAAAATTGTTAAAAATTTATTTACAAATTAAGTATAACTTAACAGTGGATAAAAACAAGATAAAAATTAGACTTTGACTAAAATAATTTATATCAAGAGGTTTATTTTTAATATCTGTAAGTAGTAAATTTAGAATAGGAAATTTATTAATAAAAGTAATTTATGAGATTGCGTCAATTTTAATTGAGAGTGAAAAAAGAACTTATTTTTATATGACAATAAAATATCTTTGTCCTATTATAAATTGCTGATTTTATTGTATCAAACTATATTTAGGTAGGTGCAATTGTAAAAAATATATTTTTTACCTAATAGGATAACTGATTAAAAAAATTAATCATTTGTTTCTATTATATTTTTTTTTATCTTTTGGTTAAAATTTATAGAAAAATAAAAGAATTAATTAAAATTGATAATTTGTATAAAGGTTCAGCTAAAATAAGAATTTATCATATTATACCATGTGGGACTTACATTAAAATATTGTTTTCTTTGCTCATTCCATATGCCACAAGCAAATTCTAATCCTAATTGACTTTTGGCTAAAATTGTTAACCATTTTAATTTTACTAAAATTATATATAAAAAAATTGGCTAAAATTAAAAATTGATAAAAACATTTGGTTAAAAATAATAGTTTACTCTTAATGTTATTACTATGCATTTGAAGTGATGTTTTTTAATGTTGTCACATATGAGAGAGAGAAATTAACCTCTTTTATTACGATTTATGAAAATATGCAAAATAGTTGATAAATATTATGATGATGTGATGAAAAAAAAATCATGTTAATCGTTAAAATTAGTTACTATAATTATTTAAACAACTAAACTTAAACTTATTTTAAGCTAAAAATTCAAAAATTAAAGTATGAGCTATGATTTAATCAAATACAAAAATTCAACTGTAAAAAGGAGAAAGCCTCTAGTCGTAGTGGTTCACAACATCGATTGACTATAGTATGTAAATCAAATGTCTATATTAGATTTTTATAGATTTTTAGTGTAAAATGGGAGTAGAACCCTGATAGATCCTAGTCAAAGTTATAAGAATTTAGATTGTAATATGATTATACTTAGGGTGAGAATGAACCACTATTTGGTTAAGAATAAATTTACCCTCATTTACAACAAAGAAGAGTTTAAATACATTAAATACAAATAAAAAATCAACACATGCTCTTAATTTTCAGCCCATGACTCTAAAAAATGAGAGCATGACCCATAAATAAAGGACAACAATGAAACAACGGAAAAACAACAACTAAGACTTAAAGTTGGTGGCCACGTTTTCAAGGCATGATTCTCATCCCACATTCCATGCACTTAAGGGATTCTTAATGCATTATCTACTCCATCCATTTCCATCTACTCCATCCATTTCCCTCTACTCTACCCACGTTTATCTTATTTGTCAAGATATCATGGATTGTCTTTAGGCACATGCGCGGACTTCCTTAGCTTATCATTACCCCTTTGTGGAACATGAACTTTGTCCTCAAGGTCGAGATGGAGAAAGCGATTGTGCAGCGCCTATGAATCCTCCCACGTTACATCCGCGAGTGGTAGGTTCTTCCACTTAACCAATCTTTGTTCCACTATTTTGGATCCTTTTTTGCCCAACGAACATCTAGAATTGAGTCAGGTTCAAGTGTCATTTCTCCAACATCGTTCATTGGTGGCCTGTTGGTGCTTAGCGAAGTAGTGTCTTTTATTTATTTTTTCTTTAAAAGGGACACATGAAACATTGGATGAATTCGTGCTCCTTCAAGCAGTTGCAACTTATATGCTATTGGACCAATTCGTTCTGTAATCTGGTGCAAGCCATAGAATTTACTGGCCAATTTTTGATATGTTCATTTAAATAGTGAATGTTGCTTATATGGGTGGAGTTTGAGAAAGACCCAGTCACCCACCGAAAACTCCACGTCACTCCATTTGTCATCGACAAGTTATTTCATTTGGTTGTTAGCAACATGCAAGTTGATTTTGAGTTATTGCAATAAGAGATCTTAGCCTAGTAATTGTTTATCTACATCATTAACTGGATAGGTGTTGTCCTGATATTGAGGAATGATTGGTGGTAGTTTGCTATAAAGAGCTTGGAAGGGAGACATATCGATGGAGGCAGGATAGTTGTATTGTACCAGTATTCTGCTCAAAGTACTGCCATTTGTGGGGTTGTTGATAGACAAAGCAATGCAATGCAATGCAAATATAGTTCAAGACAATGACTCAATACTTTTGTCTAATCATTCATTTGGGGTGATAAGTAGAACTCATTTTTAGTTGAGTACCAAATGAGTGAAAGAATTCCTACCAAAATTTACTCATAAAAAATTGATCTCGATCATTAATGATGGTTGAGGCATACCATATAACTTGACAACTCATTCAATGAAGTTTTCATCAACGAATTTTGCTATATATGGGTGTGTTAATGCCATGAAATGGGCATATTTGCTCAACTTGTCTACCACCATGAGTATAGGATTTTTGCCATTTGAGGTGGGAAGTCCTTCATGAAATCTAGTATAATGTCATCCATACTTGACATGGAATGGGCAAGAGTTAAAGGAGTCCTACTAGTGATAATGTTTTTGCTTTGGTACATTAACATGTTTCACAAGACGCAACATGTTGCTTCATGGCTTAATACATAGAGGGCTAATAAAATTAGTGTGTGATCCGTTTGTATATTCATAAGACCTTGAATGTCCTCCAATTGGTGAATTGTGAAATTCATGCTAAAGTAGCTAAACCACAGTAGATTTAGGCGATACAACCACTCGATTTTTATAGCAAAGTAGGCTATTATGCCAGCTGTAAGGGTTGACCTGGATTCTTGGTGGCGAGTTTGGCAATGCTCTGCATGTAACGATTTTCTGCTGCTTCCTTCTTAATGCACCCCCACAGGTCAGTGCGCAACAAATATGGCTGCAAGACATGGGCTCCCTGCAATGCACAATAATACATCAGCTGCACTGTTCTCCTTGCTTGATTTATATGAGATTTCATAATCATATTTAAGCAGCTTCGCAACCCATTTTAATTGTTTAGGTGTAGTGATGCGTTGTTCTAATAAATGCTTGAGACTCTTATGATTAGTGTAGATATAGAATTTATGTCCAAGAAGATAGGGTCTCCATGTTTGGATGGCATGAATAATGGCCAATATTTCTTTTACATAAATTGACTAAGCTCTTTTTAAACACCCAAAGCCTTACTCATGAAGGCGACGAGTTTGGCTTGTTGAGTGAGCACTATATTGATTCCATCATTGGAGGCATCTGTTTTGATGATGAAAGACACGTTAAATTTGGGCATGGCAAGTGTTGGTGTAGTGGTCATGGCCTCCTTAAGTTTTTGGAAAGCAAGTTCAGTTTTTGGTGCCCATTCAAACTTGCCCTTTTTTAGAAGATTAGTGAATGGACGGGCAATGACGCCATAATTACATACAAACTTTCTGTAATAACCTGTGAGTCCTAGGAAGCCACGTAATTCAGAGATATTAGTAGTTTAAGCCACTTAAGAATAACATCAATTTTTTCTGATC
This sequence comes from Manihot esculenta, assembly GCF_001659605.2. Classification (NCBI taxonomy): domain Eukaryota; kingdom Viridiplantae; phylum Streptophyta; class Magnoliopsida; order Malpighiales; family Euphorbiaceae; genus Manihot; species Manihot esculenta. The sequence continues at coordinate 25,069,602 of NC_035161.2, forward strand.
TACTTTAACTCTCTGTAGAGTGACAAGATGACCCAAGCATTCCAGTTCTTGCAAACCAAATGCACATTTGGTAGTTTTAATTGAGAATGTATGTTGCCTTAATATTTCAAAAGCTTGGTGAATATGTTCAATATGCATAGTCTAATTAGGGTTATAAATTAGGATGTCATAAAAAAACACGTATGAATTTGCAGAGGTAGGGACGAGATATGGAATTCATAATGGCTTGGAAAGTTGATGAGGCATTTGATCTAAATGGCATAACCAAATATTCGTAATGCCCATTATGAGTGCGAAAAGCAGTTTTATGAATGTTAGGAGAACGGACTCGTACCTGGTGATAGCCGGCTCATAAGTCTAATTTAGTAAAAAATTGAGTTCGATAAAGTTCATTGAGCATGTCTTACACAGTTGATATTGAAAATCTATCTTTGATGGTTACAGCGTTAAGGGTATCAGTATAGAATCGCCATGTGCCATCTTTCTTTTTAACCAATAAGACAGGTGATGGAAATGGACTAGTACTAAGTCTAATTAGCCCCAATTTTAACATGTCATGAACTTATTTCTCAATTTCAGCTTTTTGAAAATAGCCATACCTGTAGATTATGATATTAACAGGTTCAGTGTCATCCTTTAAGTTGATGTGGTTGTCAATTTTCCTCTGAGGCGGTAGCTGTGTGGGCTCCAAGAATAAATTACTGTATTTCTTCAATAAATGTGCCATATCATGATGGGTCTAATTAGCCCTATTAACACTAATTGAACCCCTAAAGCCACATCCAATCCAATTAAGGGAAGTGCATAGAGTATGAGTTTGAACGGAATACCTTAGATATTGATAGACATATTATCGAATATGCCTTGGCATATTAATGATTTTCCGTTAGCTACTCTAACTTCAAACAGGTTAATAGGTGCAATGGGCAATTGTAACATGTTGGCTATTCTTTCGCTCATAAAATTATGTGTGGAACCACTGTCTATCAAGACTCACCACTCATTATTTTATGAGTTATCCATCCGGAAAAAGCATGCAACAAAATTTCGAGTAGTATTACAAAGGCGTCGTCTCCATCATTTTCCTCACAACAGTCGGCATATGCTTCCAAAACGAGTAGCTGAGGTGTTTTGCATCAATGTCCAGGAGAGAATTTTTCATCACAGTTGAAACATAATCTGAGGGACTTTCGCTTTTGCATTTCATCCCATGAGAGCCTTTTCATGGTGGTGGCTCGTGGTTTCGTTAAAGCAGAAGATTTGGTCAAAGAACGATCTAGAATCCTTATAACTTTTCTTTGTCACTATAATTGGTCATCCCTCATGCGAGCTAAATTAATTGCTTCTTTCAACATTTTTTATCTAAACATTCGAACACCTTCAAATATTTATGGTTTCAATCCGCCCATGAAAGTTTCCACTAACGCCTTCTATGTCCACCTATGAACTCGGTTTCCAAGTTCTTCAAATTCTCTTTTGCAGTCTCGCAGGGTCCCCTCTTGTCGAATTTTGGAAAGGGCCTCATCATAATTTTCACATTCAATAGGTCCAAAAAATATGCCCAAAGTTCCTCCTGAAATACTTTCCACGTCATTTCCTTGCCTTTTTCTTAGTATGATCGTCGAAGCCACTGCCATTATTAGTTCGCCTCGCCTCCCAAATGGAAGGATGCCAGTGATACTTTCTGTGACTTTATAGTGCTCTGGTACTCAAAGAATTGCTCCGCTTTGGTGAACTATTCTATTGGATCATCACGAAAAAATCGTGGAAACCCTAACTTCGCCAGTTTCAACATGAACTGCTGTCTACCTCCTTCATGAATATTTTGAGTTTCTTTTTTGATGAAAGTGAGATGGGGGATTGTGGAACTTGCTGTTGGTTTAGTAGGGATGGTTGAGGATGAGTTCCAAGGTGTTATAAGCAATTTAGAGATATTGACTATGGCATTTTCCAATTGCTGCAGTTTGTTGTTCATGCATTCTTCTAATCGAGACACTGGTTTGTAACCCACCGAAGCCAACCTCCAAGTTTTCAATATGCTCTTTGTTTGTTCCCATGGCTTTGATACCAATGATAGGTCTCAGTTAGATTTATAAGAATTTAGATTGTAATATAATTCTACTTAGGGTGTTTGTTTCCATGGTTTTGATACCAATGATAGGTCTCAGTCAGATTTATAAGAATTTAGATTGCAATATGATTCTACTTAGGGTGAGAATGAACCACTATTTGATTAGGAATAAGCTTGTGTTACTTTACAACAAAGAAGAGTTTAAATACAAACAAAAAACTAACATCTACTCTTAATTTTTAGTTCATGACTCTAAAGAATGAGAGCATGACCCATAAATAAAGGACAATAATGAAATAATAGAAAAATAGCAATTAAGACTTCCAGTTGGTGGTCACGTTTTCAAGACACGATCCTCATCCCACATTTCATGCATTTAAGGGATTCTTAATGCATTATTTGCTCCATCCACTTCTCTATACTCCAGCAACGTTTATCTTGTTAGTTTAGATATTATGAATTGTCTTTAGAATCGATCTCCTTAACTTATCAAATCGATATGAAATTTTATATATTTACACTATAGATTCATATAATCTTGTCTAAATAAGAATTTCACATTAATTATACATTTAATTAAAAATAAATTACCTTTAAAAAAAAAGAAAAATCCTAATTATTCTAATATTCTCTCTGAAAACTCAAAACATATACTCTAACCAAACTAATTGAAAATTAGTCTGATTAAAATCTATTAAATTCTTTGTTAATTTTATTAAATTTCTTAAAGGATTCTAGTCTATATCTATATTAAATATCCAAAGTTCAAAGTCTTGATTTTCTCACACTAAATTCAATTTTTGATACATCACTTGATCATTCCAACGAAATGCCGGTGTTAAAAATACAAGCCAAAGCCAAAGAATCAAAACAATAAAATACCTTATTATTAAATTAAATAAAAACAAAACCATGTTTAATTGAATTATTGCATCTCTACCCTAGAGAGAGAGAGTTTAGATACACATAATCTCAATTAATATAAGAGGAATTAAAAAAAAAAAAAGTAATCCATAATCAGAAAACTTAGTTATTTAATGTAATTTATCAACTTGATCTTAAAAGTCTATTATTTCTGCGAAGTAGGAAATGAAAAAAATTTACAAAATTAACGAAAAATAATATCTATTTTACATAAATAAAAAAATTATTATAAATATTAATAAAAATATTAAATTAGCTGGTGAAATAAAATATCTTATTTGTAAACTTTAGCTAAAGTTTACAAATTTATAAATTTTGTGGAAGATTTTAAGTGAGTGTAAAAAACCTAATTATTTAACGTAATTTATCAACTCTTACAAATAAATTTTGTAAAAGTTTACCATTTTTTGCAGTTTAAAATTAAAAAAAGAACTTATAAATTTAATGGAAAATAACATTTATTCGCGTAAATAAAAAATGCATAATTCCATTATAAATATTAATAAAAAAATAAATTAGGTAATGACAAAATAAGATACTAGTGTTCTAAGTTTAAATCATATAACTTTTAACTAACATTATAAATTTTATAGAAAATTTTAAGAGATTAAAAAAAATTAATTATTTAATGTAATTTATCAACTTTTACAATTAAATTTTTTAGTCTTTTATTTTTCATGAAGTATCAAATTATAAAAAAACTTACAAATTTATCAAAAAAATAATAATATCTCTTCTTGTAAATAAAAATATATTTAATTTTATTACAAATACTAATGAAAAATATTTAATTGGGAAACACAAAATAAAATATTGTCGTTTTATATTTAAATCATATAGTTTTAACTAAAAGTTTATTTGAAAAGTATACACATGTCTAATTCTTATCAGAAATTAAAACATCAACAACTACTGATTTATATGTTTAAAAAAAAACTTAACCAATATCAGTTTATCAATAAAACACTGAAAGAAAGCTAAAAACACTTAAAATATCATAGAAAAATATCATCAAAAGCTATTTAGCCAATAAGAAACTAATGAGAACGGAAAATCGCATATCCTTCCAAACAAAGCTTCAGTCTCATCGCAATCGCCACCAAATAGAAAAAGCAACACCATGCAATTTTCAGTATATAGTAGTTATTGAGGAGCCATTTTAAGATTGCTAACACTCCGACGCCTAAAATTACTCGTTGTAACTTCCAACACCAATCAACAAGGGCAAATCCGACCAAAATCAACAATTCAGGTCCTGCCAACCAATAATAAGGTGGTTGATGAAATGCAAGAGCTTATCTTCTATCAAATGTTATGATTCATTATGAAACAAGCAAGCAGCCAATTCAAAACATTCTCCATAAAGATGATCTTCTCTTATATATATGTTACTTGTTTATGTGGGCATAAAATATTCTTTGCATCAGAAAGATACATGCCCACATTTTCCTCACCTCACAAAATATTTCATTGCGTCATATTCTATTAATATCTCCTTTCTCTTAATAAAAAAAAACAGATTAACAATATTTATTCATATAAAATATATTATATAACATAATGTATTTTAACATATAATTTAATATTAAAATCGTTTTCAATATTTGATATAACACAATAATTGTTCAAAATAAAAATATGAGTGGTCACTATAAGATAAGATCACGTGGTAAAATTCAAATCAAATGATATGTGGTTTCGTTAATAGAAAGAAAAACCTGCATACTGTAGTTCTCGGTTTTTTGTCAAGGCTCGCGTCCTTCACAACAGGACGAGATTTCGTAGAAAGTTATCGTTAGATAATACAATTCAGTAGATCTCATTACACCTATAATTGCAGGATCTTATTGCTACTAGTCGGTATTAATTAGATTTTCAGATAATTAACTCTATTTTTTTATAGTATAAAAGATGATGAACACATATATTAATGTACACAGTTTTACACAATTACTTTTGAATTTTAAATAATTCATTGCACTCGTCTTTTTTTCAGTTTACTGATTTAAACATCGAAATAATTGTTGTAAGCGCAACCGCCTCACTTTTTTTCTTAAGACAAGCTCCAGTTTTCTAAGAACTTTACCTTATCTCAGGAGAATATGCAAGATACTTTGAAGGCCTTCAATGTAGGCCAAAGTATCGCAAACGTCACCAGGGACGTCTTTCATAGTGTTGCTGCTACTCCTATCACGTCGAGGCCTGTGTTGGTTTCTACTCAGTCCTCACAAGGTTCACCCAGTGTCCAGCTTGACCTGGTTCCTACAAATGTCGTCAAGGTCAGCGAATCAGATTAAGTACTGAGAGTGATACTCCACCTTCAAATAGGCATGCTAAATGGTCAATTGAGATGGGTCCGCATATCAGTAGCCCTATTGATAAGCATCCTAGGACTTTTGATCATTCCCCAAGTGCCCTATTGCCCATTCAAAGTAAAGGCAAAAAGATCCCCAAGGCGTCTGTCTTGTTGAGTTCAGCTCGCGATGTGCCTTGCAGTGGAGGTTCCCTTGCCCCTGAAGTTGGTGAAGAGTCCTCTTCAGCGTCCATGGAGGATCTAATCTACAACAAGGTTTTTGAGGGATCAATTCATGTTTTCGACCCTCGATTTTTGGGTGTTATGTGCAATTCGATCAGAACCACCACGCAGCATGATGCCTGTAGCTCCTGACCACATGGGGATCTTGAAGGGAGCTTCCGAGTGCTGATTTTTATGATATGATACTTTCTCAGTTTGTTTTTATGAAATCATCAAATTTATCTATTACTTAACTGTTTTTATCACCGTACAGGCTTTGAGCACTTAGTTGGCGATCGAAATAAGAAATCATGCAGTAATGAGTTTAATTGATCATCAGATCGAAGAATCCCACAGGGATGGGAATTTGATGATCACTGCTACCTACCGTGAGTACATTATCGAGCTGAAAGGAGAAGTTTCTAACCTTCACTGTAATATGGATGCCTTGAACAAAGACCTTGAGTAGTGACTGTGCGGTTGTCGAGACCGGTCAAAAATAACATTTTTAGTCATCCACAATTTTACGACTGTAGATAGTGGTGAAATGATCGAATCCACAGGGAATTGATACTTACTTATTTCTCTTATCAACAACCAAGTAAAGCAATTGAAAATAAAAATAAAAAAGGGGATTTTGAATTTTGATGAACTAAACTAGATTTAAAAGCAATAAAGTAAAGTAAATAATAAATAAGTATAAGAAATTCAATAATGAAGAGATTCTAGTTGAAGTATTAGATCCGTTTCAGTTGTTGGGATTGATCATTGACACTTAGATTCTTTTATTTGACTCAATAAATTAGTTATGGGGGTGGAAGACGCTTCTCATCACCATATCCCTCATTAGGCATAGATTAACTAGAAAACGTTTGCTAATTAATCACTAATCAACAAGTTGCCAAAGAACGTCCTTGGGGCTTTAGATTCATACAACTGTTAATTGCATTAAGGAATAGAGAGACCTAATTCTAGCTAACAAACGTATGGCGATCTTGGGCTAGATTATGCAATCTCCTTGGTTTTTACACCAAGAGTTTACACCAAGAGTTATTTGTGTTTGAATAGTTCGAGCAATTACGGACTTCAAACTACCCAAACTAATAAATTATTACTTTGCAATCAATAATCAATGGGCCCTATTGATCTAAACAACAAAGTAACAATAGAATTAAGCATGAAATTGTATAAATATTGATAAATAAAAGATGAACATGATAAGTTCAGATCTCTCAATCCATTAACAAACTGAAATTTCACCTAATTTTCAACTAGAAAATAAGGTTTCAGCCACTCATGGCTGAAACTAATATCAACAACAAAGAAAGAAAGCAAGAAGGGCAATTCAGCCTGCTAGGTGGCTGCTGGAGGTGCGGCGAGTTGCTGGAGGTGATCTCCCCAAAAAAGTTCAGTCTCTTGGCTGCTGGACGGCTGTCTCTTTTATAGCTGAATGTGGAGCCCTAGGTTATCCCTTGATTTTATGGATTTCTTTTCCAATTCGGATTTCAATTCCTTTTGCAATTGAGTTTCCTTGTGATTTGGACTCCTTGATGGGCGGGATTCTGTTGCTGAGGTGTTTTAAGGTGCTGCTGAGGTGTCCTGAGGTGTTTGGGATAGGATAGACTTTTGAGAGTTTGAAATTCTGGTTTTCCGCTTTTCTACTGCTTTCTGCTGCAAAAATTTGTTTGTCCGGCTGTTTGGTCAAACAACCAGTTCCGTGCTATCTATTTCTCTGTCTCTGCTCTGCGGGATTTGTTTGGGCAAATAGCTGGTCAAATAGCAATTCTGAACTACTCTTTATCCTTCTCCGTTTTCTGCTGTAGCTTGGTTTGGGCTGTTGTTTGGGCAAACTGATCTTGGCACACCAAACTTGATCTCTTGGATTTCTCTTCCATTCTCTTTGGACAGCTTCCTTAGCCATTTCTTGAGGGTTTAAGGCCATTTTTCACTATTTTACCATTTTACACCCTTTTCTACAAAACAAGATTAAAACCACAAAATTAGATAGAAAATATATAATTTAATATCAATAATAATATGAAAAATGAGCCTAATTTTGATTTGATCAATTAGTCTGCTCTCCTAAGGGTTTCTGCAAAACATCAATGGGAAGAGGCCTTAACTCATTTATCGACTTTAAAGTTGGTCACTAAAGAATGTGATGAGGCTATAGCTAGTAAAGTCATTCTTCAAAGAGAACTGTCCAAGAGTAGGGAAGAGGTGAATGCCCTTCAGAAAACCTTCCAGGATTCTCAACTTAGGCAACAACAGTTTGGCCAAGAAATAAAGGTTCTAAAGGATAGATGTGCCTCCCTTTTATGGGCTGCCAAGGATAGGGCTGTGTAACGACCCGAAAAACTGGACCACTATCTGCGCTAGGGTTCAAATCTTTACCGGAGCCCGTAGCAAGCCTACTATACATCCTGCTATACCTGATAAAATCCCATACATGATCACACGATAACAAAAAACCTAAACATTTCACGAACCAAGGCTATACCTGTGCATGTATCAGAACTGAAAACATAAAACCCATACTAGAGCTCTCATCAAATGCTCCAGTATGGTAAACATCACATGCCTCAAGCTTAGTTCAAATATAAACTCATACTTAAAACTTTTATATAAGGATCATGTAAACAAGGATTACAAGGATAAACACTAGGGCAAAGCACAATTCTAAAACCATAAAACAATGCATGTCCACATCTATACTGTTACAATAGACTATACCAGCAACTCAGCCGACTTTCTTAAGCTAACTCTGATCCTGCAAACCTAGGGTTAGGGGAAAGGGATAAGCTACAAGAGCCTAGTGAGCAGAACAAAAAAATGGTTTAATAAATATATGATCATAAGAAATGTGTCACAATACAAACAATTCACATCAATATGGATTTATCACTAGTAACCCTCTACAGATTCTATTAATGCCTGGCCCACGAAGAGTGCTCCTCAGGACTTCCTCTTAAACATATCATATCATAACCATAATGCCAAGAGCGTAGAATGGACAGCCCTGGTCTTTCTCTTACATAGTGCCAAGAGCGTAGAATGGGCAACCCTGGTCTTTTCATATCCGTCATAGCATATCGCATCATACTCGAGGGCTAGTGGGTCATCCAACATCCATTCACAACAACAAATAAAATATGCAGTGCATCATATTTGTGAATTCTAATACAAACAACCTAATTACATATACATGGCATTCGTGATGCATGAGCATGCTTAAAAAGTTTGATTTCTTTAAAATTATAGATCGGTTTAGTTCTACTTACCTCTGACTGATACTCGCCTAAAACTGATGCAGTTATCTCATTGCTGGCTTCTACAGTCTCCCAAGTCTGATCTTACATAAATGGACTCAAATGAGGGACCAAACATAACTTTTACAATACTCTAAAAAACTCCCAAGAAACCCCTATAAACATACCAAAACATACATAGAAAACAAATAGAAAAAGGCTGGACAGGAGACTTTTGGTGGCAGGTTCGACGGCCAAGGGTCCCTCACAGATCCGAAAGTCCAAACTTTCGGAAGCGGGTTCAGTGGTCGAAGGCCTGTCAGAGATCCGAAAGCCAAACCTTCAGGGGCAGGTTCGGCGGTGTAAAGCCCCACACAGATCCAAAGGTTGAAACCTTCGAAGGCAGGTTAAGCGGCCAAAAGGTTGCCTCCACAAGCAGGTTCGGCCGCCAAACCTGGGTTGTCCAGCAAGGCAGAACCCGATTCTGCCCTATACTCACAGCCACCAAAAACTTCCTTTCTCACATGCAATACTTCAGAAACCAAATGCACGCTCTCAACATGCATAAAGGACAACCAGATCTAGCCTAAACCTCACATGCATCATCAAAAACCTAAGAGAACACATCCCTCAACAAAACTAACACAACTTTTCATCTTAGGCATATTCAACATGCATGCATTAACAAAACTTCTTGGAAACATCTAATAACTTGCCGAAACCTTGGTTTAAAAACTTCAGAAAACATAGGAGAAGCAAGGGTCAACTTACCTCTTGAGGACAATGGAATACACAACAAAAACCATTTGAAGGAAGAGGGGGAAAAGCTTTTCGAAGGTCTCCAAAGCTAAGATTGAAGTTCCAATCCGAATCTTCAACAACAAGGTAAAAACTTGTGAATTTTCCAAGGAATTGAAGCAAAGATTCAGCAAGAACCTCAAGAACAGGACATGGGCTTACCTCTGCTCGAATATGGAGAAAAGTTCTCTCGATTTTCGGGCTAGAGGCCTTTTATAGGTGGCTGGAGAAACCACCTTCGGCGGCTGAACCTTAAAACCATTTCAAAAAAACTCAAATTCATTTTATGAAAATCCTATTTGACCCTTATAAAGATTTCAGCTTCGAGATTCTGAATTGCAATGGAGATTACATCGAAAGTGAGAATTTCAATGCTGGAGTTTAGCTGAGTATTACAGGCTGCCTCCGTGGCTAAGGAACGGGTTCGTGAATTTAAGAACTCTGAGGAGCATAGGAAGCATATATATGAAGAAGCCTACCATATGTTTCCTACGGGGTTCAATCAAGGTTTAAAAGCAGCAAGAAGGCCCCAGAGGCACCTCTTGCCAATCTTCGAGTTGTGGAGTTTGATTTTGATGGGGATGAGATCACATACGATAATCCAATTCCCAAGGCTCCCCTGCGGTTAATGGATAAGCCTCATGTGGCTGGTTCTTCTGCCATTCCTCCTTGTTCTCTTGATGCTTCTGTTAGAGATTTTATAAATATGTAGTTTGCCTTGTACTTAAGTACTTGTTTAGGGCTTTATGTCCCCTTTTATTTTTTGAATGAAGGGAATTATTTAAATGAAAAGAACTATTCTATTTCCCTAAGTAATTGTTTATTTGAAGTTTATGCATATTAACAGTTTGATATTGTATATTGTGGCCCCGAAGTTAATTCTAACGTGAACTAGAGTCGATGTGAACTAGGAATTAACTTTATCAATATCCTATTAGAGTGCATCTAATCAAATTGTTCTCTTAAATTGTAAAACCTTTTATCCCTAGCCATTAACTTAGCCTTTTGGTGTTAGGGGTCAATGCTCGAGTATAACAACTGTCGTGTTTTCAAGTCTTCTTGGCTTTAACTGCTAACTCAGCTTTTTAGCACCAGAGGGTCAATGTCTAAGGCCGACGCCTGCTGTGGTTACAGGTATTCTTGGCTTTAACTGCTAACTTGACTTTTTAGCACCAGGAGTCAATGTTCGAGGCCGACACCTGCCATGGTTGCATGTCTTCTTAGCTTTAACTGCTAACTTGGCTTTTTGGCACTAGAGGTCAGTGTTCGATGTTGGTGCCTGTTGTGGTTGCAAGTCTTCTTGGCTTTATTTTTTAGTACACTTCTCAGGATAAACATGTCATTTTGTTTCATTTATCCAAAACATAAGTTTGAAAATACATCAATTTCTATTTTTATTGAAAATATCTTTTTAAATGTTGGATGTTCCATACGTGTGATTCGGGCCTTCCCATTTAGATCTTCAATTTTGTATACTCCTGGCCTTATGACCTTAGTTACCTTGAATGGTCCTTCCAATTTTGGTGCAAGCTTTTTGACTCCATCTCATTTCCCACTTGCTTCTAACCTTCATAGTGCCAAATCCCCAACCCTAAAAGGTCTTTCTTTAACCCATTGGTTTTAGTACCTTGCTACTCATTGTTGGTATGCAGTTGAGCGCAAGTGGACTTCATCCCTCAACTCATCCAATACATCCAGATTACTCCTCAGCTTTTCTTCTTTAGTATCTTCATTACTAAATTGTACTCTGTGAGTCAGAACCTACAATTCCACAGATAGTACGGCCTCAGAACTATAGGCAAGGAGAAAGGGATTTCCCCTATTATTTTTCTTGGCGCAATTTCGATAAGCCCAAAGAATGCTAGGCAGTCCGCTCAGTTCTTCTTATCCCTGTTTAATATCTTTTTTAGTCCCTGAAGGATTGCCTATTTATTACCTCTGTTTGCCCATTGGTCTGCGGATGAGCTACGGATGAAAATCGATGTTGCATTCCCATATTTTGGACAAACTCTCTGAATGTTTTACAATAAGACAGTTTTCCATTGTCAGATATCAGTGTTTTTGGAATTCCAAACATGCATATTATATTTCCCTATATGAAATCGATAACTTTTCTTGCTATTATGTTGGGTATAGCTTATGATTCTGGCCACTTTGAAAAATATTCCACCACCACCACTATTATAAACTTTCTCTACCCTGTCGTTTTTGGGAAGAGTCCCAATATATCGATTCCCCATTGAGAGAATGGCCAAGGGCTGGAAATGCTCATTTGTTGTGTGGCGAGTGTGTTAATTCCCCTGCTGAACCTCTGACATGTATCACATCTTTTAACAAATTCCTCAACCTCCTTTTTCAAGTTTAGCAAATGATAGTCCTTCCTAAAGATTTTTTTTTTACCAGAGTGCCAACTCCTTCGTGTGCCCCACTCACCCCTTGATGTATCTCTGTGATGAATTGAAGTGTTTCCTTCGAGGTTACACATCTTAGCCATAAGGTTGATCCCCCTCTCTTATATAATATCCCCCTCAGTACCTGATAGTTTACTGCCTTCGCTACGATTCATTTGGCCTTAGTCTTATCTTTCGGGAGCTCCCTCTATTTGAGATACTTGATCAAAGGGTCCATCCAGCACGGTTCCACTCCCACTTGCATCACTAAGGGCGACATTTCAAAACTCAGCTACTTATCTCTTCTACGTACACTTGTTTAGGTAGTTGTCCCAATCCTTCTATTGACAATCGACTGAGCTTATCAGCTTCTTCATTTTCAGCATAAGGAATCTGACAGTATTGAATTTGTATACCGAGGTTGGAGAATTCTCTTTCTATCCGCTTCACCCTAGCTAGGTACTTTTGCGTCGTCTCGTCTTTAGCTTGATATACTCCCTTAATATGATTCACAACTAAATGTGAGTCGTTGTAAACTTGTAAGTCAGTTACCCCTACCTTTGCTGCCGACTACAAATCGTTTGTTAGAGATTCGTATTCAGCCACGATGTTAGAAGCTGGAAAACTCAATCTCAATGCACTATGAGGCTGCAAAACCATATGGTCCTTTGAGAACTATCCCTACTCTGCTTCCTATCGAGTTTGATGACCCATCAACAAATAATTTCCACTCAGGATCTTTGTCTAACTATTCCTGCTTGGCTTCTTCCTTCTAATCTTTAGGGTGAACGAGTCCCTTTTCATCCGCCAACTCCTAACTCTCATTGAAAGAGCATTCGGCTATAAAGTCGGCCAACACATGTGCTTTGATTTTCGTACAAGGTCTATATTGTAAGTAATAAGGTCCTATTTCTATTGACTAAGCCAACATGCATCCTGATATTTCAGGTAGATGTAGCATTTTTCGTAACGGTTGATCTATCATCACTATGCCTTGTTGATTATTGAGGTACACTTTGAACTTTCTCACTGCTATTAACAAAGCCAGAGCCAGCTTCTCAATACCAAGGTATCTGAGTTTGGGTCCCTTCAATACTTTACTAACGTAGTAAACAGGCTTCTAAATTCCTTCCTCTACCCTCAACAATAATACGCTTATTGCTTGCTCTAACGCGGCCAAATAAATGTACAGTTCTTCTCCAGGTTTAGGGCTTCTGAGGATATGAGTCGAGCTTAGGTACTGGCAGTCTTCCGTCAATAAAAAATTTGGAACCTTTATGAGCTTTTTAAAGAACAGGAGGGACCTCTCGACGAACTTGGACATGAATCTGTTGAGGGCCATTATGCGGCCAGTTAACTTATGTATGTTGCGCACACAAGTAGGGGTAGACATATCTAGTAGGGCCTATATCTTTGCTGGGTTAGGCTCTATCTCCCTGTGACTGACCATGTACCCTAGGAACTTCCCTCCTTGAATGAAAAATGCACACTTCGCAATGTTCAACTTCATTCTTTATTGTCGGAGCACGAGAAATACTTCCTTCAAGTTTGCAACATGCTGTTCAAATTACTTGCTTTTTACTATCATATCATCGACGTACACTTCAACATTCTTCTCAATCTGGTTTTTGAATATTTTGTTTATTAATCTTTGATAAGTTGCTCCAGCATTTTTTAAACTAAAAGACATCGCCTTATAGCAGTAAGTTCCATTATCTATTATGAAAGAAGTATTCTCTTCATCATTCTTATCCATTAGTATTTGATGGTACTCAGACATTGCATCAAGAGAGGGTAAATAATCAAAACCTGCAGTTGAGTCTACTAATTTATTGATGTTATGAAAGGGATAACAGTCTTTGGGACATGCTTGATTTAAATTGGTAAAATCAATACACATTCTATATTTGTCATTGGCTTTTTTGACTAACACAAGATTAGCTAACCAATCCGAGCACATGACTTCGCGAATGAATCTGACTTCTGACAACCTTTCTACCTCTTTGCCCATTGGGGATTGCTTCTCTCTCCCATATAACCTTTTCTTCTGCTGGACTGGACGTGTATCTAGGTACACAATGAGCCAATGTGTCTTTACGTTTGGGCTGATGCCTGGCATATCAGATGGATTCCATGAGAAGTTTGAGGAATTTCCTTGGATCAAAGCAATTGATATTTTCTTCTGCTGGTCTGTCAATGCTGAATTTTGGCTAAAGACTTTCTCCTTTTTGCTTTTTGACAACGAAAATTGAACTAAAGCCTCAGTAGGTCGGTTCTCAATTCCTTATCCTCACTCCTGACTTCCATCACCTCAAGTGTAACGACCCAGAAACTAGACCGCTACCGGCACTAGGATTCAGATCGGCTTAAGGCCGCCGGGACCCGTAGCAAGCCAAACATACATCCCGTATACCTGTTTAATCCCATACATGATCAACATTATACATAAAAATTTAAACTTTTCCTTTCATTCATTTACCAAGCTTAACTTGGCATGCACAACTCATAATCATAAACATTAAACCCCACACTGGAGCCCTCATCAAATACTCCAATGGGATAACATATCCTACATTAAGCTTGGTTTACATAAACATCATTAACACATTACATAGATCATGTATACACAAAGGGATTAACCATACATACTAGGGTCAAGCACAACTCTAAACCTCAATAATCATCATTACATTACATTACATCATTTTCATGTCCACATCTAGCTATTACATAAAACATGACTTTTTATTCTTGCTGACCTCCTGATTCTATCCCAAACCTGCAACTTGGGGGATTAAGGGAATGGGATGAGCTACTAGAGCCTAGTGAGCAGAATAATAAAACATTATATTTAAAGTTCATGCTTTCATGAAATGCATCACATCACAGACAAATCACCTTAAGGATGAACTTGTCACCAATAGCCCTCAACATTTCCATTAGTGCTAGAACGTAGAATGGGTCCTGGTCTTTCTCTTACATAACATATCATAACATTCCAATGTGCCAGGGACGTAGAATGGGTCTTCCTGGACTTCCATACCGTGTCATCATCATATCATATCATACCATACGAGGGCTAATGGATCACTCAATGTTCATCCACATCCACAACATAATATGCAATACAATATATTTGTGAATTCTAATGCAAACAACCTAATATATCTCATGGCATTCATGATGCGTGAATCATGCTAAAACATTTATTATTTGCTTTGAAACATAAAGAGTCATTCTACTCACCTTAGGCTAGCTCTGACAAGACACTGAAGCAGCTACCTCACTGCTGGGGTCCTGGGGTCCTCGGTTCCTCGGGTCCGAACCTACACAGGTGGACTCAAATGAGGGACCAAATATACATGAACATGACTCTAACATACTCCCCAAAAACCCCCTAAAACACCTTAAAATAATCATAGAAAACATGCAAAGGAAGGCTGAACATGACACTTTCGGCGGCAGGTTCGGCGGCCGAAAGTCCCTCCAGAGCTGAAACTCAATCACTTTCAGCGGCACCTTCAACGGCCGAAAGTCCCTTCCAGAGACGAAACTCATGCATGTTTGGCGGCCGAATCTCCCCTCCAGAGCCGAAAGTCCACTTTCGGGGGCAGGGTTCGGCAGCCAAAGGCTTGCCTCCACAGGCAGGTTCGGCGGCCGAAAGTCCCTTCGGCTGTCGAACCTGAGTTCTTCCAAAGTGGCAGAACTCAGCCATTCAATGCACATTTTGCCTCTCAAACCATTCAAACATGTATTTACCTATTCTACAACAAGCATACTCAAGCAAATAAGCATTTAGGGGTCTCAAACTATCCTAAACCCCAACACAAACACAAAAGCAACTTAAACAACATACATTACTCATAAACTCAACATTAACCCTAACATGCAATCAACTAACTTAAACATGCATTTCTACCCCAAAAACTTCATAAAACTTGTTTAAAACATGAAATGAGCTAAGGATCTACTCTTACCTCTTGAAGATTGAGAGGAAAGGCAATCCAACTCAGAGGTGGGAGAGATCTAGCTCCTTGGGCCTCCAAACTTCTAAAACTTGATCTTAGCTACAAAACTCTTCAAAACCAAGTTAGAACTCGTTAAAACTTGAAAGATTTGAGAAAAATCACCAAAACCAACCATGGGAGAGCATGGACTCACCGTTGGCCGAAAATAGGGGAGAAAGCTCGCCCGTTTTCGGCCATGGGTCCTTTTATAGGTGGCAAGTCAGGCCACCTTCGGAAGCCGAAGGCGACTCCAAAACACATGCATGTTCGGCGGTCGAACATGAGGTTCGGCGGCCGAACATGAGCCACATTCGGAAGCCTAACATGCCCTCCTAAACTATCCCATGTTCGGCAGCCGAACCTGGAAATGCCTCCATGGTCTTTTTCATTTAAAACTCAATTTCTTTCTTACTTAAAACCTTAGAATACATTGAAACATTTTATGAAAACATGATTTTACCCTTCTAGAGGTTTCCGACATCCGAGATTCCACCGGACGGTAGAAATTCTGATATCGGAGTCTAGCCGGGTATTACATCAAGTATTATCTCCTCTTCATCATCTAGATGGTCTGCTATATTTTCCATATAGACAGCTCAAGACTCGTCTTGTCTTCCTTTCACCACCCTTATGCCTTGCCCATTGGGAATTTCATGGTCAGGTACCAAATACTCGTTACTGTCTCAAAGTTGTATAGCATCGGCCTTCCTAACATGGCATTGTATTGCAGTGATAATCTTACCACCAAGAAGACCACATAGTGGGTTCAGTGGATGGGTGCCTGCCCCATCGTAAGTGCCAACTTGACCTTGCCTTCTACGGCCACTGGTCCTCCCCCTATTCCTTTTATTAGCGCTTGATCCCTCATCAACTTTTCCTTGGGTATGGCCATTTGTTGGTAAACTCGATAGGGTAATAGGTTCACCTTACTACTATCGTCTATCAGCACCTTTTGGACCTTGAAATTATGAATGATGACCTCAACTATTAAGGCACCGTCATGTGGGATCTGGACTCCTTCTGCTTCTTTTGGATAAAATGAAATTATTGTCAATAAGTGATGTGACACATTCATCACTTCCAAGCTACAATCTTTGCTCTACTTGCTCCTTTTCTTGCCCCTTCAACCCATCTTGGTGGCTACTCCCCCTACTAGCATGTTAATTATTATGCTGGATCCATTTTTTAACAGGGAACCACGAGGTCTCTGTACTGGTGCAATCTAGCGCTCTTAACGAGGTTCTTCATCGACTTGCTTTTTGACAAAACCCTTGAGGTGTCCTCTTCTTATCAATTTTTTTATCTCGTGCTTTAATTGATAGTAGCTATTAGTATCATGCCCATACATCTTGTGGTTCTGACAGTATTTTTCTGGGTCTCTTTTCTTTGGTCATGTCTTTAGTGGTTGCAGCCACTGTTCATAATCTTTATCCTGAATAGCCATTAGGACCACGACCTAGGACACATTGAGGGGAGTGACCTTGAGTAGCCCCAAAGTTAGGGGGTGACGCATCTGTTTGTTTGGCTCACCAAATCTTTGCCTGTTTGTGAACTCTAGCCTTCGGTCACCTTTTCTATCTCCGACTTCTTTCTTCCTAACTTCCCACATCTACTTCTTTCCCCCTCTTTGTCTTCACGGGCAAATATGCTTGTGACTAGTGCATCATCTTGCTGAATGTATTTCTCGGCTCTCTGCATTATTTCTGTTAAGGTGCTCAGGGAGCTCCAGCTTAAAGAGCCAAGTAATTCTTCTGAAGTGGTTCCTCTTTGCATGGGCTCTACTGCCCTCATTTTATTTAGAAGTGAGATTTATAGGGCTTCAACATTGAACCTTGGTATATATTCCCTTAGTGACTCATTTGTTCGTTGCCTCACTGTTTTAAGGTAACTAGTCTTCCTCTCAGCTAGGACATTTGCAACCAACCGTCCGATGAAAGAGTTGGCCAGGTCTATGAAGGTTTGTATGCTATTCGGCTTCAAACTATTAACCAAGCTTAAGCTGGCCCTATTAAAGTGGTAGGAAAAACCTTACACAACAAGCCATTGGAATGCATCTGGAGTTCTATTAAGGTCTTGTAGTTCATTACTTGATCCCTCGGGTTACCCCTCCCATCATACACTGCTAGTGCTGGCATTATAAACTTTCTGGGTATTATCTCCACTCAAATTCTTTTTACAAACGGTGATTTAGCCTTCAATCCCGCATTTTTTTCCCATTCTAACCTAGTTCAGCTAACAATTGCTTCTTCATTCTTTTAAGTTTCTAGTCCATGGTCTCTTCATCCTCCACTACTTGCTTTTTCTGCCCTGACTCTTTCTCTGTATTCTTCCCTTTTTCCACTCGTTCTCCGTATTTGTTTCCTTCGGTTCTGATGAGAAACTCTTGCTTGCTTCTTCCTCAAAAAGGTCTCACACCATTCTACTTCAGGACTTCACTGTTGGTTCACCTATCGCCAATCATTTGCCTTTGAGCTCTCCTTCTTCTTTGGTCTCTTTGACTTCTTGAAGTCTTTCTTGCCAGTTCAGGGTCGGCTGAGGTCGACTATTATTAAGTTTAGGGGCAGAATTTGGCGACTCGGATGAGGTAAGTCCTCGTTGTTGTAGGATCCGATTCAACCACATATTGGTGTGCTGGAGTTGTAAGAGCATAATTTATAGTTCTTGATTTGATAAAGGAGATTGTAAGTTGGATGGCTGTTTGGGATTGATGGAGGGGTTACACAAGGGCTGGAGAATGTAAATGGAGAGGTTTGTAAAGATGGGCTTATATTCATTGGAGGAGTGAAGTTTAGGTTTGCATGGGTGGTGTTTTCCTCTCCAGATGGAGAACTTTTCCCTCTATTTGTCATGCGGAACTCAATGGGTTTGTTAGAGATTACAGTGATCAACGGTCAATCGAATTTTCACAGACGGCGCCAATTGATAATCGAAATGAGTTTTTTTGTTAGTTCTTTCTCTCTATTTTTTAGGATGATCCTATCATCTTTTCGTTTGTTACTTATATGAAGGATTATGTTTGTCTTTTTCCTTGAGGTGTGCCCTTTAGAATATTTTATTTTATTTATTTTTCGAATAAGAATTTTCGTATAATAAATGTGCCTTTTTGTACGGCGTATTAAATATAATTCAGAGACTGATTTGACATGCGCTCTGAAAGAATCAATCATTATTCAAACTTTTCTTTATTTCGGATTTTTGGATGGACTTGACCCATTGCTTTCTATTTAGTCCCTCTAAAGTTCTCATCTGCTCATCATCTTTGGACTTTATTTTCTTTTTTGAAAGTCGATTCTATCCATTATATTTAGGCTCTTGACGATCCACAATAAAATCCAACGAATTATCAATATAAAAAAAAAATTTCTACTTTCAGAATTATATGAAATTAACGTGTGTATATATTTTTTATTTTTAAAATTTAAACTTTTAATCTATGTAAAAGCTTAAAATGCAAATTAAAAAATCATTGATATAATATAATTTTGAAAATATATTGCACACTTGAAGTTCCAAACCAAGTTGATATATCTAACAAAAAAAATAATAAAACACATTACTGGTTTTACTAAAATAAAATTTAAAAATTTAAATTTACATTAAACTACATGAATGCCATGATTAGTTTAATTGTGGTGTAGGTTTTTGTGATTAGCTTTAGATTATGTAATAATTTATTGTGTAATCATTAATCGAATGCACAAGCATAATGATGTGGTATTCTAGGCGTAGCAAACAATTTTTCCTTTTTGTCAAAATAAGTTATGGATTTAGTTAGTCGAACAACCTGCTAATCTTCAGCTTCATCTATGAATGTGCAAAAAATTATAGTAATTTTCGAGTAGCGGTTTATACAAATTTTAAATTTAATGCAATCTTTTACAGTGCCTATATAATTTTTTTATAAAATATAAAATGATTTATCGTATAATTTTAAATTTTAAAATAAATAAATAAATAAATTTTAAAAAATATATCATTTAATTTATAGATTTATATAATTAATTCTAATTAGAACTCAAATCAGTTAAATTATTTTTTAAATCACTTAAATATAAAAAATATTTAATTGTTTGAATATATATTTTATCTCATTTAGCTACGTTAGTTTTAAAATTATCTTATTAATATATCACAATAAAAATAAAATAATTAAAAAAATAATAGATTTTAAAAAATTGTAAAATAGGAAGGGAAAAAAATAAAATAAAAATTAATAATATTTTTTCAAGCAAATTAATTAAATGAATACTATTTAAATTTATCATATTTTTTCGAGCAAAATTAATAAATTTATAAAAAATAAATAATTTTAGAAAGTAGAAAGTTGGGACCCAGCCACGTTTCAGGACCAGATGAGGCGGCATAAAAGGATGAGGTAGTAATTTTCACTTATTGGGATCTGTTCTTTACTTGTAGGGTTTGCCGTTAACTCAAACGACAACGTGCTTTTAGAAAAGGATGTCACTTTCCTAACGGTCAGTTTCTCTCCACCACTCGTTTTTTTGTTTCCTGTACTTGTCATCTCATGGCTGCAAAGGCCTATTCGACGAAAAATCCGCCTAAGTTTTGAATTACTAATTTACCCTTCTCGATTCCTTTTTCTTATTTAAAAATACCTTTTTTAAAAAGAAATAAGTTTATTTAAAATATAAAATTTAATATAAATAAATTAAATTAAATTGATTTTTTATGAAATTTTTGATTCTAAATGAAAGATTAATATTTATAAAGTTGTATTATTTTGCTTATAATATATTAACCATTATATTTTGGGTTGATGCATTAATTAATTAATATAAAATATTTTATAATGCTTTAGTTTGTTTTAATCCTATAAATAAATAATATTATTAAAAAAATAAATTATTGAATAGTAAATTAATTATGTGTTATAATAAAATTATGCTACGAATTATAGATTTATAATTGATTATGTTAGGAAATTTAAAATTCCTAGTGAACAAAATTATTAATAATTTTTCATTAATTTTGTAAATGGATATTGTGTTATAGATTTATTTTTATGAAAATTATTTTAATTTAAAATTTAAGGTTCAAATATTTTAATTTAAAATTAAATTTGCTTTTTTATAGTAATTCAATTATTATTATTAAAAATATTATCCTTTCTAATAAAATGAAATTACAAATTACAATTAAAAGAATCTAGTTAATAAACAAGATCTTTATAATTGGGTTACGTCGAATAATTAATGACACATGGCTATCTATAAAATACCCTTATCTTCCACTTCTACCACCTTACAAGCTTTCGCTTCGCTTTGAGAGAATCAAGAATCCATCTTCCTTCAGTGTGTGTGTGTGATAGAGAAAGAGAGAGCAATGGAGGGCAAGGAAGAGGATGTGAGACTAGGAGCAAACAAATTCACAGAGAGACAGCCTATAGGGACATCAGCTCAGACTGACAAAGACTACAAGGAGCCACCACCAGCTCCCGTGTTCGAGCCAGGTGAGCTCTCCTCATGGTCCTTCTACAGGGCTGGGATTGCCGAGTTCATCGCCACTTTCTTGTTCCTTTACATCACTGTCTTGACTGTCATGGGTGTCTCTAAGTCTCCCAACAAGTGTGCAACCGTAGGTACCCAAGGTATTGCTTGGGCCTTCGGGGGTATGATCTTTGCCCTTGTCTACTGCACCGCTGGTATCTCAGGTAACAGACTGCCTTCTTCACTCTTTTTTTTTTTCCTTCACTTTTTCTGGATTTGAGCTGAAACCTTTGTGGGTATTTCTTGGATTTGCATCTTTATGTGAAAATTTGCCTTCTTTTTCTTGTTGTGGTTATTTTCATGGAGGGTTTGGTTTTTATGCTTCTGTCTACCAATTACTTCGTGTAGTAGTTTAAACTGAAAATTACTAACCAGATCTACATGTCTGCTGCAACAACAGGTGGACACATCAACCCAGCAGTGACCTTCGGTCTGTTTCTGGCAAGGAAGCTCTCCTTGACGAGGGCTGTGTTCTACATCATCATGCAATGCCTTGGTGCCATCTGTGGCGCTGGGGTGGTGAAGGGTTTTGAGGGAAACCGTGTGTATGAGAGTTTGGGTGGCGGAGCCAATGTTGTGGTTTCTGGCTACACTAAAGGTGATGGTCTAGGCGCTGAGATTGTCGGCACCTTTGTTCTTGTCTACACCGTCTTCTCTGCTACCGATGCAAAGAGGAACGCCAGAGATTCTCATGTCCCTGTATGTATTCTTTCTTTTGGCTCTTATAATTAATATTCTATCACTTAGTGGATTACTATTTATACTTCTCTTTTTTTAACCTTAGACGGCTTGAATCTTTCTTGTATGCGTCCGATGATTTTTGTATAAATTTTATGTAATTGAGGTCATTAGTAGCTGCATAAATGATTTTTACTTATCAGATTGTTTGATTCTCAAAATTCTTGACTTTGAAGCACTTTGTCTGATTCTTAATTGCGGCAAGTAAACTTAGACAAGTGGTTTTTTCATTCATGACTTAGTAAAGTTTGTATGGACAGCGGCTGACAGCTAGTAATTTGCCATTTTCTGATGATGAAGTTGATGATTTTAGCAGCGACGTTATAATTGTTTCAATTGCTTTGTTAATTGTCTAACGATTTTGGTATAGTGAGCTAACCTTGCCATGCTAGGATGTGCAATAGCTTTGGCCCTTCCTTTTTTAAACAATTCTATGGCTCGGATCAATTTTCTGGTTAAGAGAACATCCTACATGAGTTTGAAATGAGAACTCGGTATTCATTAGGTGGTCTTGCCTTTGCCTCTTGCTTGTGTTCAGTTTGAATTTTGATATGCGTCTATCTAATAGACATAGTCAATATTCTGCTACCAGTAATGGTACAGGACCCTGGCTCTTTCTCCCGTGCATGAACGACTCTAAATTTTCTTGCCTAAATTTGTTGTATGCATACTAACACTCATATGGAGTGGCTGCATGGCTGTCATTATAAAATTTGTAATAAACCAGTCTATACTTTTCATACACGTACTTGGAACAAGAGGATGTTCTGCTTTTGGTTCTGAAAGTGGAGTGTTTATATTATCGGTTAGTTATGACCGTTTGAGGTTGAAGTTGTGAATCTATGTGCCCAAATCCTTAATCGTATTGAGCTGGCAAGAGATTTTGAAATTTCAAACTCCTATTTCTCAAGTCCATCTAAATTTCCTACCCCATCAATTTGAAAAAAGGGGTATGCACTCATAGTCTAATTGTTTTTAATACCATGGTGTGTGGTGTTTAGTTTAATTTGGTCGCCGAAGCATTATTTTGGTTTCAAGATTCTGAAAAAGAAAAAACTACTGCCAAAATGGTCAAATCAAGTGGAGGGAGCAGCTTCCTGTCTTCAAAATTTCCTCCGTATGATGTTTGCCATCATAAGTGGTGCAAACATTGCTTGCTGCCAAATGTCTAGTGATAACTAATGATATGGGATAGTTTACGAAGCAAATGTTCGGTCTTGTTCATTACTAGGTGGAACAGGCATTTGTTGGTTGATTAAACTCTCAGGTTACTTAAATCTGAATTATGAAGCATATACAATATTGTGGATGCCAAGATTTGACTTCTCTCACTAGAAAACTCCTCTTTTTTGCAGATTTTGGCTCCTCTGCCCATTGGGTTTGCAGTGTTCTTGGTTCACCTGGCCACCATCCCTATCACTGGAACTGGCATTAACCCAGCCAGGAGTCTTGGAGCTGCTATCATCTTCAACAAAGACCACGCATGGAATGACCATGTAAGTATTTCCACCACTAGGTGGATTTTTGAACGCCTTCCAATGAACTAGTACTTAATGCTTCATTACAACTACATAATACCTTGTCGCGTGATAAGCGGATATTGATCCTTTGCGTTCTATGTTGTGCAGTGGGTTTTCTGGGTTGGACCCTTCATTGGAGCTGCTCTTGCTGCTCTGTACCACCAGATAGTCATCAGAGCTATCCCTTTCAAGGCCAGAGCTTGATGTTTTTAGCATCCCTTTTGAGTCTTATCAACACTCTTCTCCCTTGGTTTCTCATCTTCATTGCTTTTGTTGTGTACTTATGTTTCTGTCGCTCCCTGTGAATCTGGTGCCGGAGTGCTAATCATGTGTGTAAATTATCAAGTGGTGCTGTATTACGTGAAGCTTCAATGCAGAGATTCTTTTTTATCTTAATCTGCTCTTTCCTCCATAAACATTCTTATCCTGTGGAGTAATGTCTGCTTAGTGCAGTATTACCAAACCTCATTAAAGTTGGAAAAGTTCGCTCTAAAGCTTGTGCTTTGATTATATTCCATCTCAATTATGCTGCCACAATTAAAGACCCAGTAGACAGGGAGGCCGTGATTCAGAAGCTGTTAGATTTGATTTTTGAGTCACTGGTTCAGATTTAAGATTTTCTTGAACATAAATCAATTAGCGATCGGCCTTTGTGGAGGACAAATGGACAATTTGGAAATGTGGATAGGAGGTAAATTAATTAAACTGTTTGTGAGTTTATTTGAGACTTGACTAAGGACTTGATTTGTTTTGTTTGTGAATTTATTTGAGACTTGACTTAAGGACTTGATTTGTTTTCTAAACAAGTCGGAAAACAAGCCGATTTGAAATTCATTGTCTAAGCTTATTTAATAAATTTGAGCGTGAATTTAGCAACATTCGATTAAAGTTGAGCGTGAATTTAGCAACATTCAATTTGTTTAGGCTTGTGATATGAGTTTATTTTCAAACTCCTGAATAAACTATTTGTAAAAAGTGTATGAATAAACTTGCAAACATACTCGTAAACAAGCAAACATACTCGTAAACAAGCTTGTAAAGAACTCGTAAACAAGCAAACATACTCGTAAACAAGCTTGTAAAGAACTCGTCAATCTTGTAAAGAACTCGTCAGTCAAATTCATTTACAAGAATTGTAAACATGCTCATTTATAAATCATTAAATATGAATTATGAGCCGTATCATTTATCATTTAAACATTTATATTAGTGTTATATTTTATAAATTGATATTACACCATGATGGCTTAAAATAAATCATAAGCTGTTATTACAAAATAAGACCACGTTTGCGAGGATATAATAAGTAGGTAATGCAATTCCAGGATATGATAGGTGGGTAATGCGATCCAATTCCTAAAAAAAAAAGACTCGAACACATTAACGTCCAGTTCATCATCAACCTGTGAAAAAGAAGATTTGAACATCTTAACACCCAGTTCATCATCAAGACTCGTTTTTCTCAGAATAAGACGAGTCTCAGCATAAAGTTACCGTCAGTAAATACAATTCAACGAGCCTCATTATGTCTATAATCACGAGATTCTCGACTAGTTAACTCGATGGAATTCTTGTTAGGTTAGCTGGCCACATCATCGCCAGATCATCATGATATGCAATATTTATCTCCATCTTCTTACAGTATAAAAGGAAAATGATCACAGAGGCAAAAGGTACACAATTTTCTTACGCAACTACTCTTAAGTTCTATATTCACCCTATTCTCCAGTTTACTGACTTGAACGTTAGAGTGGTTACTGTGAGTACCCACCATCTCACGTTCTCTTTCTTGCAGGTTTAGCTAATTATAGCACAACTCTATTTTTCGGTTGCATCATTTGGTTCCGTCATCGAAAAATCCATTGAATCCTTTTTGTTAATTTGAATTAAAACCAGTTTCTTATTCCTTTTTTCTTAGAAAGAGATCTCTCTCTACTCTCTCGAAATGACTGGTAGTGTATGAGCTGCTGCTAAGGTTGCTATCAATGAGGACGCCATCATTTTTTTCATCCCTGGTAGTGGATAAAACGCACCCTCAATGGCCAATGAAGCAGATCTCAATAACTTAACCAATAAGCAGATGCTCCAATACATTCAAAGGTTACAGGCTACTCTTGAGCAGTGCAAGGCTCGAAAGGAGGGGTCAAACATGGTTCCCAGGTGATGACCGCTAGGCCTCTGATGCCTGGGCCACAGTCGAGCCTACGTTGGAGGGCCAGGTTGTAACCACATCAAAGCCCAATACACGGGTCTTTCCTCTAGCATGCAGCCTAGGCCACGCTCGGGCAGGCCGGGCAAAATAGGGCTTGGGTCCGACAGAGAGGGATCCAACTCAACTGACTTGATGGGTCAGTAGGGAATAGACCCCTCCACATTCGGGATCATGTCAACAAAGGTACTGGAGGAAATTAAATAGCCGTCTGATGATGGAGAAAAGGGTAGTACGTCCATAAGTACGGCTCTGCATGATAACGATATTTGGTACTGTAGTAGAGTGGCGATTACACGTCACTAGATGACAAAAGGGAAAAAGAATAAAGGAAGAGGGCGTGAACCATTCAGACTATGCTCACATACACATACCTTGCCTCTTTTTTCCTGTATTGGATCTCAGACCATTACTAGAGAAGGGAGGATGCCTCTATAGACACTCCAAGGACTTAGGCAGACGCGGTCAAAATATAGCTTAAAGGAAAGGCCGAGTTCGAAGATAAATCATATGAAGCTCTAAAAGGCGTAGCTTGGAAGTTAGTACGGGCCGTGCAAAGGTACCAGAAGGAGCAAGAGGCTAAGAAATCTTAGCAGAAACATTCCCGCCCAAGTTCAAGCCCCCCAATTTAGACAAATACGATGAAACAACAAATCCGAAAAGTCACTTGGCGATCTTTAGGATGACCATACAGTTTCAGGATGTTAGTGACTTCGTGTTGTGCTGAGTGTTCCTGTCAACACTCACAGTTTTGGCTAAGAAATGGTACCAATATCTGAGTTCAAGTTTAATTCAGAATTTTATCCAGTTTGCTATATTATTTAAATATAGATTTATTACTTATATTCCTCCTAAAAAACACTTCTTTGACTTGGGTAAGATCCGCGAAGGAGAGGGCGAGTCTTTAAAAAGTTTTATCTCACGATTTAATGTAGAAGCAATATAGGTGGAGAAGTTAAATCATGAGATAGCATGTGAAGCATTAAAGAAAGGAACACACAATGTCAAGTTCATGGATTCCTTAATCAAGAACTCGACCGCTATGTATCAAAAGTTAATGGAGAAAGTCCAGAAGTATGTCAGACTAGATGACAAATTCCAAGCACTGAGGGAGGATAAGAGGGCGAACCATAAGTAAAGCAAAAAACAAGAGAAGTGAGGATATGAAGGAGACTATAGAAGTTATCACGTCTCTCGAAGAAGGGAAGATCTAAGTAAGTATAAGAATTATACTCCATTGAATGACTCATGGACACATATTCTAATGTGGATAAGTAAAAATAACAAGGAAGTTAGGTGGCCGCTCAAGCTCAACCCGAGAAAGCGAAAAGACGAGACAGGACCAAGTAATGTCATTTTTACGA
This sequence comes from Manihot esculenta, assembly GCF_001659605.2. Lineage (NCBI taxonomy): Eukaryota > Viridiplantae > Streptophyta > Magnoliopsida > Malpighiales > Euphorbiaceae > Manihot > Manihot esculenta. The sequence continues at coordinate 25,096,893 of NC_035161.2, forward strand.
TGATCACGATCATAGAATGAAGGAGTGTTTATAACTGAAAAATGAGATCGAGAGACTGATAAGGGATGTCACTCTTTGAAAGTTCATAAAAAAGGATAGGGAAGAGAGAAGACCTAACCACGAGGCAACAACTTCTGAAACCACCCCTGACTGAAAGCCTGTGAGAATTGTTCATATAATTGCGGAAGGACCTAGTGATGATGAGGGAAAATAAGCAAACCACAAATGTAACAACCAGTCTAGTAAGCTCGGCGAAAACTGGAAAGGACTATTTAGGATCTCAAAGGTTATTTGCCCAGGGTCTTATGGGCTAACTAGATGGCTGAGTCATGGAATATTTGTAATCCGAGGACATTTTATCAATAACAATTGACAATATATTTTTTCATATATTGTGCTCTTCAGTGACATGAAACGATGGGATTGTCTTTTTAAAAATAGATTAATGAGATAAGAAAAGGCCACAAGGCGGGTTTCACAAGGTGGTTACGCGAGACTATAATTCGGGCATCAGTTCCACTAATTATGGCCACAACGTGAGTTTTGCTAGGACAGGTCACAAGGCGGGTTATGCCAAACCACAATCCAGATGTTGGTCCCACTAATCAAGGCCAAAAAGTAAATTTTGTTAGGCTAGGTCATAAGGCAGGTTCCGCCAGATCGCAATTCGGGTGTCGATCCTACTAATCAAGGGCACAAGGTGGGCTCCACCAGGCCAGATCACAAAGCGAGTTCCCAAACAACAATCTGAGAGTTAATCCTAACTCACAAAAAGTTTTAAGGCATTTGATGCCCAAGGCCACAAGGTAGGATCCGCCAGGCCAAACCACAAGGCGAATATAAGTCAGGCCAAAAGACCGAGCGTTGGTCCCATTAATCAAGACATTCATGCCAAGCCACAAGGTGAATATAAGTCAGGCCAAAAGACCAGGCGTTGGTCCCACTAATCAAGGCATTCATGCCAGGCCACAAGGCGATTATAATTCAGGCCAAAAGACTGAACATTGGTCCCCCTAATCAAAGCATTCATGCCAAGTTACAAAGCAGGTTTCGCCAGACTCAATTACTGGGTGTTAGCCCTATATAAAATTTTCAAGACATTTAAGGCCCAAGCCTCAAGACGGGTGTTCATGGACGAGTACTAGTCTCAAGATTATAAGAAATCTTATAAGGTATCTCAAGCCCAAGGCAGACATCTGCCAGGCCATATGTCCGAGTGTTAACTCCGCTGTTCAAAAGTTTTCAAGTTATTTATTTTATCACCACTATGATGGTCAGTTGTTAATCCCTTAACAGTTTTTTAAAAGAAATCATTTAAGTCTTGAGTAGACAAGATTCATGGCTGAATACTGTTTATACAAAACTGTCAAAATAAAATATTCACTCAAATAAAAGACTATTATAGGGTAAGAGGGACATCATCAGTCGCCTCCTCTCGAGTTTCTATTATAGGTTCATCATTGGCTATTGCACTAGAAGCCATGTCAGGAGAGTTGTCTTCAATTAGCCCTTCATCGTCCCATCCACGCTCATCCTCATTCTCCTCATCAGGGAAGATATCGTCAATCCAGGAGAAGTTCTTTGTAGAGAAATGCTTGAGAAGTTCCTTTTTTATGAAGTCTTGGCCTTGTATGAGATTTTTCCACCCTAGGCCAGCGTCTCTCAAAATTTTGCTTCAAGCTCAGTGATCCTGGTAGAAGCGACTCAGGCCTCCTCAGCCTGAGACTGTAGCTCCTGCACCTAGCGATGAAGAAGGGCCACTTGACCCTCAATGCTCTTTGCCCTACTTTCTAGGGCCAGTTTGGAAGCATTGGCCTCACCCAGCTTAGCTTGGACCTTATCCACTGACTCTAGAGTCTCCTTCATGGTGCCTTTTACCCTATCAATCCGAGTCTTCAGTCTCAAGCATTCCTCTACCAGGAGCCTTCTATATGTTTCTTGAGCACCAAACTCCTACTTCAAGACCTTATTACGCTCCTTGGCCATATAGGTACAAAAGGCACTCTTCAGAGTATAATGCATAACGTTGTCAAAAAGTTCATCCGTCTCGACCTCATTCAGGTGATGACGGTCTTCGGCCCTCAGAGCATTCTTAGTTAGTAGGACGGCCAGGTTGGGATCCTTAAGTAGAGAAGGCATTCGAGTTAATGTCAGCACCAAGCATTGGATGCTAGGAGGGCATGAGGAATTAACCCCATAAATGTAGGAATGGGCTTAGCAAAAGTGGAGACCACAGGAGAAGGCTTGAAAACTAGGACAGATGCAGAGGCACCTATTGCAGAAGACTCGAGCTGCAAGGGAGTCGACTCTTCTATTGTAGATTGGGAAAGAGGAGGAGGAAGCATGATCACTAATTCTGCTCGGCAAGCACACTTGGGAAGGGGACCAGTTGCCCCAGCGACAACCTTGTCTTTGCAGGCAACACGTGCCGCTTTAACAAATTTACTTCTTAACCCAGCCATATCTACGTAAATTGAAAAATAAGCAAGTAAGGTAGTTTAAAATTTAAAAGACAGCAGAAAGAAAAATACCATGATCTCTAGCCAGGGAAGTGCTCTCCCCAAGGCTGGAAAGGCTGAGCGAGTGAGGACCCCGAAGTTGGTTTGCCTGGAGATAACTTTGCCAAGATAAAAGGGTGTTTCTCACTGCCTTGGTGATGTCCATTATCATTTGGGGACATAGCTCTGTAACGACCCGGAAATTGGATAGCTACCGGCGCTAGGATTCAGATCGACTTAAGGTCGCCGGAACCCGTAGCAAGCCTACTATACATCCTGTGTACCTGATAAAATCCCATATATGATCATACATTTTCATAAAAATTTTAAACATTTCATATACCAAGCTCAACCTGTGCATGCATCATAAACTGTACACATAAAATCCACACTAGAGCCCTCATCAAATGCTCTAGTATGGTCAACATCACATGCATCAAGCTTGGTTCAACATAACTCATCATTAAAACTTTTACATAATAATCATGTTCACCGGGATTTACAAAACATAAACTAGGGTAAAGCACAAGTCTAATCCATTACATAGTATATGTCCACTACTAATTTATTACATAAACTTATACCAGCCTCTAGCCGACTTCCTGAGCTATTCTTGACCCTGCAAACCTGGGATTAGGGGAGAGGGATAAGCTACAAGAGCCTAGTGAGCATAACATAAAAACAGTTTAATAAACATATGCTTGATAGAGCATATTTTAGTCCATATTTTCATGATCTTATTGATGTTTATTTGCACCTATTCTACCTAATTTTGTGGTTTTAATAATGTTTTGCAAATATTAGGTGTGAAGAAACAATTTGAAGAAAATGCTCTTAAAAGTGCCAAAGAATGCCCAAAAACAGCCACTTTCGGAAGCACCTTCGAAAGCACCTTCGGAAGCACTTTCGGAAGCCAAAACTCAACCACTTTCGGGGGCACCTTCGGAAGCACTTTCGGAAGCCGAAAGTCACCCACTTTCGGGGGCACTTTCGGCGGCCTAAAGTCCAGTCCAGAGGCGAAAGTCACCCACCTTCGGGGGCACCTTCGGCCGCCGAACCTTGGCTCCAGAGACGAAAGTCCTGCCCCCGAAACTTAACTTAGGCGGCCGAACATGCCCCCGAACATGCTCTTCCCTATTTAATGAGCCAAATCTTGAAGATCACATGTTTCCTACATAGTGCTATGTTCATTCAAAATTCAAATCAAGGCCCCACCTTCCTCTTTAGTGCATAAATCTTCTTGGACACACCTTGGATGTCAATTAAAAGACCAAAAAGGGCTTGCAACTCCACATATGCACAAAGAAAACTCAAGGGCACTATGGGGCAATCACTCAAAGATGCATGGACACTAAAAAGGAAAAAGGCAGCCTCTCAAGATCTATTTAAAGGCCTCAAGAAGACCAAGAATGAACATCTTCCATCAAGGGATTGATCAAGGCTCTCCAAAGGCTCCTCTACCTTAGTTCTTCATCTTCTTTCTTCTTTTCTTTTATTTTCTGTTTTGGTTCAGCCATGAGTGGCTGAAACCCTATTTCTAGTTGAAGTTTGGTTGAAACTAAGGTTGTTTAAAAGGTTGTGAGATCTGAACATAAAGTGTTTGCTTTTGATTTATTCAATATTCATGCAATTGTGCTTAATTCCAAGATTGCTTTGTTGTTTTGATCAAATTGGCCACTTGATTCTTGATTGCAAAGTTAATTGATTGTTGATTAGGATATTTGTTAGTCCGTAATTGCTGGAAATATTATGATCTTAGAACACTTGGAGTAAAAACCCAAGGAATTGTATGATCTAACATCATCTCATGCGTTTGAGTAGTTAGGGTTTGGATCTTTCTTGTTCTTCATGCAATTGGCAATTGTTTTGATGCCTATGGCCCAAGGACGTTCCTTGGCAATTTGTTGATTAGTAATTGGTTAGAGGACGTTCCCTAATCAGTTTATTCATAAGGAAAGACATGGTGGTGAGAAGCGTCTTTCACCCCCATAACCAACCTATTGAGTTAATCAAGATAACCATGTTTCAATGATCAACCCAAACAACCAAAGTGGATCCATATCTTCAACTAGACCTTTCTCTTATTGATTTCCTCTTTTATTTTTATTACTTGCTGTTTTAATTACTTTCATTAGTTGTTAATCAAATCATCTCAAAACCCCCCTTTTTACTTTCCTTGCACTTTACTTTTGTTCTATTTGCAATCACTTGCTTTCACTTGTACTTTCAATTGGTTTGATTGGTCTTGATTAAGATAAATAAATAGGTAATCAATTCTCTGTGGATACGATCCTTCACCACTGTCTACAGTTGTATTTGTAGGTAACCAAGAAGGTTATTTTTGACCGGCTTCGACAACCGCTCCTGTCAAAAATTGGCGCCGTTGCCGGGGAATTGATTTCACTTGTTTGTTTATTTTTCTTTTCATGACCAGGTCTGAACATAGGGACACTCTGCCCTTTGATCTAGAAATTGAACGCACTCTCAGAAGGCTTGGAAAGCAAGCCACCACGCCCGAAGAACATTCTGCCCAACCTTCGGCCGCCGAAACTCATCAACCTTCGGCCGCCGAAAGTCCTGCACTTCAGCAACCTGATTTTGCACCAATGGCAGAACCTCAAGCACCAGCTGCTGCCCATGATGGACATGCTGTCCAAGGCCAGATAGTTCAAGAAAATCCAGCAAATAGGCCACAAGCACAAAGGGAAAGAACCATGAGGGAATTAGCAACTCCTATAGGTGATTATGCTCCACTTTGCATCACCTATCCACCTCTTACAGTTCCCTTTGAACTAAAATCAGGTTTGATTCATCATCTCCCTAAATTTAGAGGTTTGCAAAATGAAAATCCCCATAAGCACTTAAAAGAATTTAAAATTATTTGCTCATCCATGAGACCTCAAGGGATCTCTGAAGATCATGTTAAACTAAGAGCCTTCCCTTTTTCATTAGATGACCATGCTAAGGATTGGTTATTTTATTTGCCACCTGGATCTATAACTTCTTAGGATGATATGGTCCAAGCCTTTTTGGACAAATACTTCCCACCATCTAAATTAATTGGCATAATAAGAGAAATAACTAGCATAAGACAAAGAAAAAATGAGGACTTATATGATTATTGGGAAAGGTTTGAAAGACTATGCACAGGTTGTCCACAACATGATATGTCAGACAAAGCCCTCATTCAGTTCTTCTATGGAGGATTGATTCCATCAGAAAGGAAACTCATAAATGTAGCCTGTGGAGGATCTATCCTAGACAAGACACCCAGGGAGATGAAGGAACTGATATCCAATCTCGCAGCTTCGTCTAAGCAATATGATGAAGAGGAGCAAACGCAAAGAGGAATCTATGAGGTAAGTACATCCTCTGTTGAATCTCAAATTTCTAAACTAACTTCTCTTGTGGAAAAGATCGCCCTAGGCCAAGTCTAACAGACTCAAGCACCCCTGCCTCCTGTGCCATGTGGGATCTGCTTATATGTAGGACACCCCACTGATCAGTGTCCCACCCTCCAAGAAGATAATCAACAAGTCAATGCAATTGGGAGGTACAACAGCCAACCTAGATATGATCCATACTCCAATACATACAATCCAGGTTGGAGAGATCACCCCAATTTCAGCTATGCAAAGCCCAACAATGATTAAAATTACCAAGGCTACCAAAGAAATCAAGCCCAACCAGCACCTTCAAATCCAAATCAGAACCTTGAGAATATCATGCAAACAATGATGGAAACAATGGTAAACACCATGCAAGGCGTGCGACAAGACATAAGCCAAATGGCCACCTCTATAGGCCAACTGCAAACCCAAGGTAAGCTCCCTTCTCAAACTGAAACTAATCCAAGACAAAATGTTAGTGCTATTACTTTGAGAAGTGGCAAAGAGCTTCAAGATAATAATCATGAGCAAGAGGCAGAACCAAGGCCACCTGAAGCCACCCCATCAGAACCACCTCCTGCGCACAAGACCGATCCAAAGACAAGCTTTCACATCCCACCTCCTTTTCCAAAAAGATTTGAAAGAACACAAAAAGAAAAAGAGGAAAAGGAGATTCTTGAGACTTTCAGAAAAGTGGAGATCAACATACCACTACTAGACGCTGTCAAGCAAATTCCTAGGTATGCCAAATTTCTGAAGGAGCTTTGCACCAATAGGAGGAAGCTTGCTGAAAGAGAAAAAGTAAGTGTAGGTGAGGTAGTTACTGCTGTTATTAAAAGAGAACTCCCTACTAAATGCAAGGACAAAGGTATGTTTGCTATCTCTTGTAAGATTGGGAATGTTGGTATCAAGAAAGTCATGTGTGATCTTGGTGCATCTATTAATGTCATGCCTCTCTCCATCTATAAATCTCTCAATGCATGTGCACTCAAAGAAACAAGAGTTGTGATACAATTGGCTGATAGATCTGTGGTGCACCCCATAGGTGTACTTGAAGATGTCTTAGTCCAAGTAGATGAACTTGTCTTTCCTGCTGATTTTTATGTGATTGATACTAAGGAAGATAGTTGCAATACTAGTTCTGACATTCTTCTTGGACGTCCTTTCTTAAGCACCGCTAGAACTAAAATCGATGTGCATGATGGTACTCTTACCATAGAATTTGAAGGGGAAATCATTAAGTACAATGTCTATGATGCCATGAAATATCCACATGACATGTCCCCTGTTTATGGGCTTGATATTATTGATTATTTGAGTCAAGATGTGTTTAATGAAAATCAAGATTCTATTTTAGACGATGACCTTTGCAGGATTGAAACCCAGAAACTAAAAGAAACAATCTGCAGCACTCAGCAAGTGGAGGTAGCACAGACTGAAGACATTCGACCGCCGAACATAGCCCACTTTCGGCCGCCGAACCCTACTGCTCCTCAAACACAGCCTTCTGCCGCACCACTTCAGAAAAATAATCCGCAGACGGAAGACGAACTTCGGCCGCCGAACATCTTTCGGCCGCCGAACCTCTCCCAGCAGGCTTCATCGCAAGCAAGCTCTTCTAATCCATCTTTGCAACAGCCTTCATATCTAAAGCCTCTTCCAGACCATCTGAAATGCATGTATTTGGGAGCTAACAAGACACTACCAGTAATAGTGTCCAATGAATTGAGCCAACAAGAAGAAGCAAGCCTCTTGAAAGTACTACAGAAACACAAAGGAGCCATAGGATGGACTATTGATGACATCAAAGGTATTTCTCCATCCACCTGCATGTATAGAATTCACATGGAGGATGAGTGCAAGCCAGTAAGAGATGCTCAAAGAAGACTAAATCCACCTATGATGGAGGTAGTGAAAAAAGAGATAGTCAAGCTCCTTGATGCAGGCATCATATACCCAATCTCTGATAGCAAATGGGTGAGCCCTGTACATGTAGTTCCAAAGAAAACTGGAATTACCATTGTTCCAAACGCTGAAGGGGAACTCGTCCCCACTAGAGTCCAGAATGGATGGAGGGTATGCATGGACTATAGGAAGCTCAATATTGCAACAAGGAAGGACCACTTCCCACTGCCTTTCATTGATCAGATGCTAGAAAGGCTTGCAGGTAAATCTCACTATTGTTGTCTTGATGGTTATTCAGGTTTTTACCAAATCCCAGTTGCTCCAGAAGACCAAGAGAAGACTACCTTCACTTGTCCTTTTGGCACTTTCGCCTTTAGAAGAATGCCATTTGGACTATGCAATGCACCTGCCACCTTTCAGCGATGCATGATGAGCATATTTTCTGACTATGTGGGTAAGACAATTGAGGTATTTATGGATGACTTCACAGTTCATGGAAATTCTTTTGATGAATGCCTGACCAATTTAGAAAAGATCTTGCAAAGATGCCTTGAAACTAACCTTGTGCTTAATTATGAAAAATGTCATTTTATGGTTAATCAAGGTATGGTCTTAGGTCATGTTGTTTCAGCTAAGGGCATTGAAGTGGACAAAGCTAAGGTGGATACCATCAAAAATCTGCCTTACCCTTCCAATGTTAGAGACATCCGTTCCTTCCTTGGACATGCAGGATTCTACAGAAGATTCATCAAAGATTTCTCAAAAATTACTTTGCCATTATGCAGATTGCTCCAACAAGATGTAACATTTGATTTTGATGCAGATTGCAAAAAGGCGTTTGATTTGATTAAAGAATTGCTTGTGACTGCCCCAATTATTCAAGGGCCTGATTGGAACCTACCATTTGAAATCATGTGTGATGCAAGAAATTATGCAGTAGGCGCAGTCTTGGGGCAACGTGTGGGAAACCTCCCCATGTCATTCACTATGCCTCTCGCACATTGGATTCTGCACAAAGCAACTACACAACAACTGAAAAAGAACTCTTGGCAGTTGTATTTGCTTTGGAAAAATTCAGACCATATCTTTTGGGAACCAAAGTCATTGTCTATTCTGACCATGCAGCCTTGCAATATTTGATCAAGAAAAAAGAAGCAAAACCAAGGCTCATTAGGTGGATCCTACTTCTACAAGAGTTTGATCTTGAGATAAGAGACAAGAAGGGTAAAGAAAACCTTGTGGCAGACCACCTCAGCCGACTTCCCTCCAGTTCTGCACCATGCCCAGTCAAAGAAGAGTTTCCAGACGAACATCTGTTCGTCACTCATTCTGCCTAAAGTGAATTGCATCATGCACACCACACCCCAGGGAAGTACTCAGTTTCTTTTGCTCTCTTCTCTCTTCTTCTCCTCTTCTCTTCTCTCTTCTTTTACATTGAGGACAATGCCTAATTTAAGTGTGGGGGTGCATATAGCTTCTTCTTCATTTTTCATCTCTTTCTTCTTTCTTCTTTTCTCTTCTTCTACGATTTCTCATGCTTTCAGATTGCAAAATTTTTTTTTTCTTTTTCCTTTCAGTCTTAAGTTAATTAGCCACAGTTGAATTTTAATTTGTTTATGCTTTCAATAAAACACACACAACCACAACCTTCTTCTTCTTTTTGTTTTGCTCCACTCAAACTGATGAACTATGTTGGATGAGTTTTTCTTGCCATGACCCCATTAATGTGATAACTCTTTAAACTTATGTTGAATCAACTGCAGTGAGTTGTATTCATGTTTGAGAATTGCCTTTTGAATTGAATCTTTGAGTTTGCCATAGTGAAAAATATATTGATGACCCTCAATTGATTGAGAATAAATTGAAAATTGTGTGAATGAACCTAATGTGACTTGATTTAGCCATTGGTGTTGATTTGCCCAAATCATTGAGAGAAAGAAAATTCAGCAAAGGCAAAGACCTCAAAAGCACAAATTGAAAATTGTTCCAATGGTCAAAAGACTATGAACAAAGCTAGTAGCCACTTGGATAGGTGACCAACTGAAAATCTAAACCTTCAAATCAAAAATAGGTTGGTGACCTTTCCAAGCAAAATCTAAAGTGCAAAAGCCTGAATAAAGTACTTCAAGGTAAGGGCAAGTCAATCCAAAAGCTAGAAAAAGTCTTAACAAATTAATGTGCATGTCTCTCTTGAGGAAAACCAATCCTAACCATGGTAAGAAAAGGGAAACAAGGAAAAGAGGTAAGTAATCTTCATGCATATATTCTTCACTGCAATGCTTCAAAATAGGTGTCTAGAGTATGAGATTAAGTGGAAATAAGGATCTAGAGCAAAGAAAGCTTATTTGACTATGTTCATTTGCTTGAGGACAAGCAAAAGGTTAAGTGTGGGGGTATTTGATAGAGCATATTTTAGTCCATATTTTCATGATCTTATTGATGTTTATTTGCACCTATTCTACCTAATTTTGTGGTTTTAATCATGTTTTGCAAATATTAGGTGTGAAGAAACAATTTGAAGAAAATGCTCTTAAAAGTGCCAAAGAATGCCCAAAAACAGCCACTTTCGGAAGCACCTTCGGAAGCACTTTCGGAAGCCAAAACTCAACCACTTTCGGGGGCACCTTCGGAAGCACTTTCGGAAGCCGAAAGTCACCCACTTTTGGGGGCACTTTTGGCGGCCTAAAGTCCAGTCCAGAGGCAAAAGTCACCCACCTTCGGGGGCACCTTCGGCCGTCGAACCTTGGCTCCAGAGACGAAAGTCCTGCCCCCGAAACTTAACTTAGGCGGCCGAACATGCCCCCGAACATGCTCTTTTCTATTTAATGAGCCAAATCTTGAAGATCACATGTTTCCTACATAGTGCTATGTTCATTCAAAATTCAAATCAAGGCCCCACCTTCCTCTTTAGTGCATAAATCTTCTTGGACACACCTTGGATGTCAATTAAAAGACCAAAAAGGGCTTGCAACTCCACATATGCACAAAGAAAACTCAAGGGCACTATGGGGCAATCACTCAAAGATGCATGGACACTAAAAAGGAAAAAGGCAACCTCTCAAGATCTATTTAAAGGCCTCAAGAAGACCAAGAATGAACATCTTCCATCAAGGGATTGATCAAGGCTCTCCAAAGGCTCCTCTACCTTAGTTCTTCATCTTCTTTCTTCTTTTCTTTTATTTTCTGTTTTGGTTCAGCCATGAGTGGCTGAAACCCTATTTCTAGTTGAAGTTTGGTTGAAACTAAGGTTGTTTAAAAGGTTGTGAGATCTGAACATAAAGTGTTTGCTTTTGATTTATTCAATATTCATGCAATTGTGCTTAATTCCAAGATTGCTTTGTTGTTTTGATCAAATTGGCCACTTGATTCTTGATTGCAAAGTTAATTGATTGTTGATTAGGATATTTGTTAGTCCGTAATTGCTGGAAATATTATGATCTTAGAACACTTGGAGTAAAAACCCAAGGAATTGTATGATCTAACATCATCTCATGCGTTTGAGTAGTTAGGGTTTGGATCTTTCTTGTTCTTCATGCAATTGGCAATTGTTTTGATGCCTATGGCCCAAGGATGTTCCTTGGCAATTTGTTGATTAGTAATTGGTTAGAGGACGTTCCCTAATCAGTTTATTCATAAGGAAAGACATGGTGGTGAGAAGCGTCTTCCACCCCCATAACCAACCTATTGAGTTAATCAAGATAACCATGTTTCAATGATCAACCCAAACAACCAAAGTGGATCCATATCTTCAACTAGACCTTTCTCTTATTGATTTCCTCTTTTATTTTTATTACTTGCTGTTTTAATTACTTTCATTAGTTGTTAATCAAATCATCTCAAAACCCCCCTTTTTACTTTCCTTGCACTTTACTTTTGTTCTATTTGCAATCACTTGCTTTCACTTATGCTTTCAATTGGTTTGATTGGTCTTGATTAAGATAAATAAATAGGTAATCAATTCTCTGTGGATACGATCCTTCACCACTGTCTACAGTTGTATTTATAGGTAACCAAGAAGGTTATTTTTGATCGGCTTCGACAATCGCTCCTGTCAATGCTCTCATGAAATGCATCCCAACACAAACAATACACATCAATGATGGACTTGTCACCAGTAACCCTCTACATAATCCAATGTGCCCGGCCCACTATGGGAGCTCCTCAGGACTTTCGCTTAAACATAATATATCCAATTTGCCAGGGGCATAGAATGGGCCTCACCTGGACTTTCCCTTACATGGTGCCAGGGGCGTAGAATGGGCCTCACCTGGACTTCCATACCGTATCATATCATATCATATCGAAGGCTAGTGGGTCATCCAATATCCATCCACAACAACAGTAAATTATGCAATGCATCATATTCGTGAATTCTAATGCAAACAACCTATTACATAATATGGCATTTGTGATGCATGAACATGCTCAAAAGTTTGATTAATTTAAAATAATAGATTAGTTTAGTTCTACTCACCTCTGGCTGATGCTTGACCACAACTGTAGCAGCTGACTCACTGCTGGCCTCTACGGTCTCCCAAGTCCGATCCTACACAGATGGACTCCCATGAGGGACCAAACATAGCTAATACATGACTCTAACAACTCCCCAAAAATCCCCCTAAATCATCATAAAACATGTATAGGAAACAAGCAAAGGAAGGTTGGGCAGGGGACTTTCGGCGGCAAGTTCGGCGGCCGAAGGCCCCTTCCAGAGCTGAAAGTCACTAACCTTCGGGGGTAGGTTCGGCGGCCTAACCCTTTCACAGATCCAAAAGTCCATCCTTTCGGGGGTAGGTTAGGCGGCCAAAGGCTGCCTCCACAGGCAGGTTCGGCGGCCAAACCTTGCTTCGGCGGCCGAACCTGGGTTCTCCAGAATGGCAGAACCCGATTCCGCCTTATGCACTCAGCCACCAAACTCTCCAAAATCGCACATCCATCCCTTCAAAATATGCATACACACTCATCAAGCATAAGGGGCATAAAAACTAGGCTAAACCCCAACAAACAACTATAAAACAATACATAAGCAAACATTCATCAACACAACTAACACAAACCCTAACATTTTAGATCTAACCACATCATGCATCTTTACCCCTCAACCCTTCATAAAACTTAATTAAAAACATAAGAAAGGCAAGGATCTAGGCTTACCTCTTGGAGATCTAGGAGTGACAGCAATCCCTAATGTGGGGATGAGTCAAACGGTCTCCAAGACTTCAAAACTCGGGTTTAAGCTTAGATCTTCAAAGACAAGAGAAAACTCGTGAAAACATTGAAGGATTTGAAAGAAAATCATAAAATCATCAAAGGGAGGGCAAGAACTCACCTTTGCCCGAAAATGGAGAGAAAAACTCGCCCGTTTTCGGACTTGAGGCCTCTTATAGGTGGCTGGCCAGACCACCTTCGGGGGCCGAAAGGAAAGCTCCCGCAGCGGCACCATGTTCGGCGGCCGAACCTGGATTTTCCTTTCAAAAATACTTTTCTTCTTTTAAAAACTTTAATTCAAAAACTTAGCATTAAAACCATAAAATCGTTTCATAAAATCTTATTTTACTATTCTAAGAGGTTTCGACATCTGAGATCCCAAATTCTAACGGAGATTCCGTCGGAAGGTTGAAATTCTGACGCCGGAGTCTAGCCAGGTATTACAGCCATTGTCAAGAGAAAGTTTAGAGCCTCATCCTCATCCCTCTATGGTTGGACCCCATCCTTCTTCATCTCTACTCATAGGTTCCAACTTGTTCAGAGATGCTCGAAACCCTCGAATGTTTGGTTGCAGAGGATTAAAAACTTATTTTTCCATCATTTTAATGAAGAAGGTATCCAGTCAAATGTCGTCTAATATTTTCGACTGCTAAAAAAACAGAACTCTTCATTCTTATGAGTACCTAGCAAGTACAGTTGGAAGAAGAGGGCCATGCTCGACTTGATGTTATTATTAAGATAAACAAACTAGAAAACCACTAAAATTCTCTAGCCATTAGGATGTAGTTGAGTGACTGCAAGCTTATGAAATCGAAGGACCTCAACAAAAAACGGATCCATAGAAAACCGAAGACTCACCTTCAGCTGCTTTTCGAAGATTATGATAGTATCTTCTGCAGAGATCTGGTCAGTCACGCAAACACTCGAGGAAGGAGCAAAAATATGAAAAGCCTTTTGAGAAATTTGGTATTGGTCGTGAATATGATTAACATCTTGCTTCGATAGTATGGGAGGAACATCGCTAATCAGGCTGCCATTACTTTCGTGAGTAGCCCTCTGTGGAATGATAGAGGTCGGGGCACCAATAGGGCTGTCGGAGGAGTTTGAGGCAGGATTTTCACCAAGAGAAGAAGAGAAAGTATCCCTATTCATTTTAAAAGGAGAAAAAAAATTACCGAGAAAGCAATGGAATATAATTGAGAAAGAAAGAGTGACCGAGTCTTTCTAGAGCTAGGTAGGCAAAACGACGTGAGTAGGGGAAGACCAACCTCAAAAAGCCACGTGCTCCAGATTATGAAAATAATTATTTCCTTCGAATCTAAAGAATTGAAGACCAGCAAAACCTTTGATATTACACTACGATCGTGCAAAGTAAGTCATGAGCTGTCACCACAAAATAGGACCACATGGCGAGGATCTGATAGGTGGATAACGCGGTCCCACCCGAGGAAAGGAAGACCCAGACACCTTAATACCTGGTTCATCAAAGACTCGCTCTCTCATGTATAGAACAAGTCTCGTCATAAAGTTACTATTAGCAGACATAATCCATTGGCTCATGTTATACCTCTAATCACGGGATCTCTGACTAGTTATTCAGTGGGATCCCTTATCAGGTTAGTCAGCCATATCATCGCTGGATTATCAGGACATACTATATTTATTCCCATCTTCTCATAGTATAAAAGAAGAACGATCACAAAGGTAAAAGTACACAATTCTCTTACACAACTACTTTCAAGTTCTACATTCACCCTATTCTCCAATTTATTGACTTGAGCGTCGGAGTGGCTGCCATGCATGTTTTAAGTTCTACATTCACCCTATTCTTCAATTTGCTGACTTGAGCATCGGAGTGGCTGCCATGGATATTTACCACCTCACGTTCTCTTTCTTGCAGATTTAATCAATTACAACACAGTTCTATTTTCTGGTCGTATCATAAATATGTAATTATATTAATTTTTTTAAAGTTAATTTACTATTTAAAATTATACTACAATCATTAAAAAATATATTTTATAAAATACAATAATTTATAATTTAATTAATTTAAAACTGAAATAAAAAAGTTAATGTATATTGATCAAGCATAATTTAGCCACATTTTTATTATCATTATTACTGTTTAAATATGCATTTTTCTAGTTTAATTTATGTTTTTATGATATTTTTGCAGAAAATAAAGAAAATGGAAACTTGGAGAAATTTTGCAGAAAAAGCTGGAAAATCGATTTAGCCGAAGTGATTTGGCCAAATCACTTGTAGGAAGCTGAAGCAGAAAACTAGAATTGAATTGCAGAAACGATTTGGGCAAGCGATTTGCCCAAATCAACTGACCCAATCGACTGTCGCCAGCAAAATCCAGCAATGCGGGAAAAGAAGGAAATTCAAAATTTTAAAAGTGTTGGAGTCCTATCCTACTTCAAACACCACAAGATCAATCCTATGATAACTCCAAGAGTCACACCAAAGAAAGTCCTTCACTAAAGGAGTTTTATTCATGATAAAATATAAAGACAATGAGGGATTAAAAGACCATCAAAGATACCAAGTCAAAATAGGATTCCAACTCCAAGAAAGATTAGGACTCCTCATCTATAAAAAGGGACAGCAACCAACCAGCAAGGCATCATCAAATTTTCTCTAGAATTTTGGCAGCTCTCTCTCTCTACTTTTCTTCTTTCTTTTTGTATTCTTAGTAAACCATGAGTGGCTAAACATCTTTTTCTCTAGTTGAAGTTGGAGAAATTTCAGTTTATGATGAATTGGGAGATTTGATACTCCATTGTTAAACTTCTATTTTTCAATATTTATGCAACTTGTTCTTCATGCTATTATTGCTTTGCTATTAGAATCAATTAAGGCCTGTTGCTTTTAATTGCATAAGTAATATATTGTTAGTTTGAATAATTTGGGTCCGTAATTACTTAGATTGTTTGAACACAAGTACAATTGGTTGCATAATCTAAACTTGACCACGCGGTTGGCAAGGTTAGAATTGGATTTCTCTATGTCTTAATGCAGTCAACGGTTGAAAAGTAAAAAATCCCAAGGATGTTCCTTGGCAACTTGTTGACTAGTGTTTGATTAGCGAACGTTTCCTAGTCAAACTAAAACTAAGGAAGAATTTGATTGTGAGAAGCGTCTTCCATAACCTAAACTAATTTATTGAAATAAATTGGAGTATCAAAGAATCAATGATCAATTTCAAAACTGAAATGGATCCATACTTCAATTAGAGTCCTTCTCCCATTGATTTACTCATCTTTTTTATTGCTTTCTCTTACTACTTAGTTTCAATTTTAGTTCACTATTATCAAAACAAACCCCCCTCTTTTTATTTTACTTTTGTTATTTATTTGTCCAAGTCATTATTAGGAAGATCCTTAGTGTCAAATCCCTGTGGTTCGACCCTATTGCCATTATCTACAAGTTATTTTGTTGATTGATAATAGGTTTATTTTTTACAGCTTCGACAACCGCTATAAAAAATTGACGCCGTTGCCGGAAATTTGATTTAAACTAACGTATTTTCCCTTTATGATGAGGGCTGGCTGTAAAGAAATTCTTCTTTACGATCCAGAGATTGAACGCACTGCCAAGAGCTTGAGGAACCAAGCAAACTTGAGGAACCAAGCCTCAAAACCCTCTTCATCAGCAACAACAACGAATTTGGTGTCTACCATTCGATTTGCCGCTGTGCCATCTGATAGAACTACTACTGCCCCTGTTGCAGAATTTATTGCACCGGCTGCTACACCTACTATCGCACCTGCTACTGATGCACTTGAACCAGAAACAGAAATACAGGTTGTTGTACCAGAAAATCAAACTATGGCTGAACCACTTGCTGCATATAAAGAAGTTGAAGTTGAAGCTGAAAACGTGCCCATCCGTGCACCACAGCCACAGGAGAGAACACTCCGTGAGCTAGCTGTACCAGCAGGAGATCAGGCACCCTTATGCATTACCTATCTCCCATTAACAACACCCTTTGAATTAAAGACAGGCCTGATCCATCTCCTCCCCAAATTTAAAGGCCTAGAAAATGAAGACCCTCACAAGCACTTGAAAGAATTCCACATCGTATGCTCAACCATGAGACCTTAAGGTATTTCAGAAGAGCATGTTAAACTTAGAGCCTTCCCTTTTTCCCTTGATGACTATGCCAAGGATTGGCTATTCGACCTACCACCTGGATCCATCACATCATGGGCTGGTATGGTAAGATCTTTCTTAAGCAAATTCTTTCCAACTTCAAAAGCCATTGGCATCCGTCATGAAATCAGTGGTATAAGGAAAAAGCATTCTGAAGGCTTGTATGAGTACTGGGAGAGGTTCAAAAGGTTGTGCACAAGCTGCCCTCAACATGATATCTCTGACAAATCTCTCATTGAATATTTCTATGGAGGTTTGCTACCTTCGAAAAGAAAGTTCATAGACGCAGCATGATAGAGCATATTTTAGACCAATTTATCATGATATTATTGATGTTCATTTACACTTTTTCTGCCTAATTTTGTGGTTTTGATCTTATTTTACAGAAAATGGTGTAAAGAGACAATCTGGTGAAAATGCTCTTAAAACTGCTAAAAAGTGCCAAATATGGAAAGTGCCAAATATGGAAAGTGCCAAATATGGAAAGTGTCAAATAAGGAAAGTGCAGAAGCAAAAACAGATAAGGAAAGCGCAGTCAACAGATTATTTGAAATTCAAATTGCAAATCTTTCTTTCCTTGTTTAAAGATGTGCAGACACCTCAGTAGTCAGTTCTTCCTATTCAGGAAGCGAGATCTCAAGAAGATGCACCTGCCTCTCATGCATTCGGTATCCAAAATCTGAAATTCAAACGAAGGCTCCACCTAAAAAGGAAAGTTTGGACAGCATCTCTTTCCTTTTAGATAACCTTGCCGCGTGCCTCTTTCCTTCTGCACAACCTTGCCGCGTGCCTCTTTCCTTCTGAGAGCCTTGCAACGTGCCTCCTTCCTTTTCAGACACAACTTGGGCAGCAAGCAGCCTCTTGGGCAGCAGGTAAGACTTAGGGCAGCATCTAATCCTATTTAAGAAGCACCTAAGGCTAGCCGAAGGACCTTCTTGCACTTGATCTCTTCGGATTGCACAAGGTCGGCGCATTCTCCTTCTTCTCTTCATCTTCTTCTTCTTTTCTTGATTTTGGTTTTTGGTTCAGCCATTAGTGGCTGAAACCTTTTATTCTAGTTGAAGATTGGTTGAAACTTAAGTTATTTTATGGATTGTGAGATCTGAACATAAGTTATTTGTCTTTGGTTTATTCAATATTCATACAATTTCATGCTTGATTCCATTATTGCTTTGTTATTGTGATCAATGTGGCCACTTGATTCTTGATTGCAAGGTAATATATTGTTAGTTTGAATAGTTTTAAGTCCATAATTGCTTGGATTGTTCAAACATAAGAATACTTGGTGTAAAAACTAAGGAAATTGTATGATCTAGCAACATCTCATGCGTTTGGGTAGCTAGGATTGGCTCTCTCTATCTCTTATTGCAATTGACAGTTGTTTTGATGCCTAATGCCCAAGGACGTTCCTTAGCAACTTGTTGATTAGTAATTAATTAGAGGACATTTCTTAATTGGTTTATGATTAAGGAGAGACATGGCGGTGAGAAGCGTTTTCTATCTCCGTAACTAATCTATTGAATCAATCAAAAGAACATAAGTTTCAATGATCAATCCCAACAACTGAAGTGGATTCAACTCTTCAACTAGAACTTTCTCATTATTGAATTCCCTTTACTTTTAATTATTTGTCTTCTTTTATTGCTTTCAGTTTTAGATCTCTTGAATCAATCTCAAACCCTCCCCCCCCCATTTTACTTTCAGTTTATTTGCTTCCAGTTTATCTCGTCTCAGTATACTTCTCTTTCAGTTATTTGCTTTCAGTTAATTCTTTTAGTCTTGTTAAGAAAGGTAGGTAAGTTTTCAATTCTCTGTGGATTCGATCCTTTACCACTGTCTGCAGTAGTAATATTGTTGATAACCGAAAAGGTTATTTTTTTTCGGCTTCAACAACCGCGAGTCAAAAATTGGCGCCGTTGTTGGGGAGTTGATTTAACTAATCTGTTTTTCTTTCATGACCAGATTTGAACGTAGGGAAACTCTTCCTTATGATCCGGAAATTGAGCGCACAATCAGGAGACTGAACAAGCAAGTCACGCCCGAATCTTCATCTGAAGAGCACCTCTGCACAGAAGCACCTTCTGAAACCATTGAACCGCACCATCCAACTCCATAAATGGCTGAAAACGTGGCACAACCTGCTGTCCACAATGAACATGCTGTCCGTGAGAAAATAATACAACAAAATCCAGCTATGAGAGTCCCAATGCCAAGAGAAAGAACCATAAGAGAATTGGCAGTACCTATAGGTGATCAAGCACCTCTTTGCATCACATACCCACCTCTGACAGTTCCCTTTGAATTGAAAACAGGTTTGATTCATCTCCTTCCTAAGTTTAAAGGTTTAGAAAATGAAAATCCACACAAGCACTTGAAAGAGTTCAACATTGTCTGTTCATCTATGAGACCTCAAGGTATTTCTGAAGATGATGTTAAGTTGAGAGCTTTTCCTTTTTCACTTGATGATTATGCTAAGGATTGGTTGTTTTACTTACCATCTGGATCTATCACTTCTTGGGATGATATGGTAATAACCTTTTTGAACAAATATTTTCCAACTTCTAAAGCCATTGGCATAAGAAGAAAAATCAGTAGCATTAGACAGAAACCATATGAGGATTTATATGACTATTGGGAAAAGTTTAAAAGGTTGTGTACAGGTTGTCCTCAACATGATATTTCAGATAAGGCACTCATAGAATTCTTCTATGGAGGATTGCTATTATCAGAAAGAAGATTCATTGATGTAGCATGTGGAGGTTCCATTGCAGACAAAATACCTAGGGAGATGAGAGAGTTGATCTCCACCCTTGCAGCCTCATCTAGGCAATATGGAGAAGAAAAGCAATTGCAGAGAGGAGCAAATGAGGTAAGTTCATCCACTATTTCTTCTCAGCTTTTTGAACTGACCTCTATTATGAAAAATTTTGCCATAGGATATGCTCAACAGGCTCAAGCACCTCAGCCACCTAGGCCATGTGGGATTTGTGCATATGTGGGACATCCAACTGATCAATGTCCTACACTTCAAGAAAACAGCCAGCAAGTCAATGCCATTGGAGGATACAACAACCAGCCTAGACATGATCTATATTCTAACACCTACAATCCAGATTGGAGAGACCACCCCAATTTCAGCTATGGAAGAGCCAACAATTACCAGAACTACCAAAGAAATCAAGCCCAACCAGCACCTCCAAGTTCCAATACTACTCTTGATGAGGTAGTGAAGACTTTGCAAAGTCTCCAACAGCAGATGGGACAAATGGCCACCTCCATAAGCAAGCTTGAATCCCAAGGTAAGCTACCTTCCCAAACTGAAACTAATCCTAGACAGAATGTGAGTGCTATCACACTAAGAAGTGGGAAAGAGCTTCAAGATGCCAAATCCGAGGAAGAGAAGCAAGAGGCGCAAGAACCAGGTGTTTCAGCTAAACAACCTGCGCACCACCTCTCCAAGCCAAATGGGCGACCCCCATCTGAAACCATTCCTGCGCACAAGCAAAAGGCTGATCAACAGGTAAGTTTCCAAATTCCACCTCCTTTTCCAAAAAGATTTGAAAGAACACAAAAAGAAAAAGAAGAAAAGGAGATCCTTGGGACCTTCAGGAAAGTGGAAATCAACATACCTCTGCTAGATGTTGTGAAACAGATTTCCAGGTACGCAAAATTTCTGAAAGAGTTGTGTACCAACAGAAGAAAGCTTACTGAGAGAGAGAAAGTAAGTGTAGGTAAGGTTGTTACTGCTGTGATAAAGAGAGAGCTCCCAACCAAATGTAAAGATAAAGGAATGTTTGCTATTTCTTGCAAAATTGGGAATGTTGGGATAAAGAAAGCTATGTGTGATCTTGGTGCATCCATTAATGTTATGCCTCTTTCCATCTATAATTCTTTGAATGCAGGTGCACTGAAAGACACTAGAGTTGTAATTCAGTTAGTTGACAGATCTGTGGTGTATCCAAAAGGAGTTTTAGAAGATGTTCTTGTACAAGTGGATGAACTTGTCTTTCCGGCAGACTTTTATGTAATTGATACAAAGGAAGACAACTGTAGCACTTCTTCAGACATCCTACTTGGACGTCCTTTCTTGAGCACTGCCAGAACCAAAATAGATGTGCATGATGGCACTCTCACCATGGAATTTGAAGGGGAAGTGCTTAAATACAATGTTTATGATGCCATGAAATATCCCCATGATGTGTCCCCTGTTTATGGTCTTGATATTATTGATTGTTTGAGCCAGGACATCTTTGATGAGAATCAAGATGATATACTAACCAATGATCTTTGCAGGGAAACTGACCAGGAAAAGGTAGAGAGCCAGAAAGAGCCAGAATTGAAGGAAACAGTCTGAAGCATCGAGCAGATGAGTTGCAGACAACCGTAGGAAAAAAGAAACCGAACGCACTCCCTTAGATCAGTTCGTAGAAGGACCTTGCACAGACAGAGGGCATTCCAGGCGCGCCTCTTCAGCTTGAACCGCAGGACAATCATGCGAAACATCCCTTTCAGATAGGTCCTGCGCAGAAAGAGGAACCTAAAACCAGTTCAGCCAGACACCCCATTCAGACAGACACTTGTCCTTCCAAGCAGCAGAACACAGGTCAGAAAATCTCAGAACCATATCTGAAACCCCTTCCAGACCACTTGAAATATGTGTACTTGGGAGCTGAAAAGACACATCCAGTGATAGTGTCCAATCAATTGAGCCATACTGAAGAAGAAAGCCTCCTGATTGTACTAAAGAAGCACAAGGGAGCCATAGAATGGACCATAGATGACATAAAAGGTATCTCACCTGCCACATGCATGCATAAAATACACATGGAGGAAGAATGCAAGCCAGTCAGAGATACTCAAAGAAGGCTAAATCCACCTATGATGGAGGTAGTGAAAAAGGAGATAGTCAAGCTTCTGGACGCAGGAATCATCTACCCAATCTCTGATAGCAAATGGGTAAGTCCTGTGCATGTAGTTCCCAAAAAGACTGGGATCACCATTGTTCCAAATGCTGAAGGAGAACTTGTTCCCACTAGAGTTCAGAATGGGTGGAGAGTATGCATGGACTATAGGAAGCTGAATGCAACCACAAGGAAAGACCACTTCCCATTACCTTTCATTGATCAGATGCTGGAAAGGCTTGCAGGTAAGTCCCACTATTGTTGTCTTGATGGTTTTTCAGGTTTTTATCAAATTCCAGTAGCTCCAGAAGACCAAGAGAAGACCACCTTCATTTGTCCTTTGGGCACTTTTGCATTTAGAAGAATGCCATTTGGACTATGCAATGCACCTGCTACCTTCCAACGTTGCATGATGAGCATATTCTTAGATTATGTGGGAAACACCATTGAAGTGTTCATGGATGATTTCACAGTACATGGTAACTCCTTTGGAGAGTGCCTTGCCAACTTGGAGAAGATCCTACAGAGATGCATTGAATCAAATCTTGTGCTTAATTATGAGAAATGTCACTTCATGGTTAATCAAGGTATGGTTTTAGGGCATGTAGTTTAAGGTAAAGGGATTGAAGTGGACAAAGCCAAGGTAGACACAATAAAAAATCTGCCTTATCCTACAAATGTTAAAGAAATATGCTCTTTCCTTGGTCATGCAGGATTCTACAGGAGATTCATAAAAGATTTCTCCAAAATCACACAGCCATTATGTAAATTGCTCCAACAAGATGTAACATTTGATTTTGATGAAGGTTGCAAAACAGCATTTGATCTGATAAAGGAATTGCTTGTGACTGCCCCAATCATTCAGGCACCTTATTGGAACTTGCCCTTTGAAATCATGTGTGATGCAAGTAACTATGCAGTGGGGGCAGTCTTGGGGCAACATGTGGAAAACTCACCCCATGTGATTCACTATGCAAAACGCACATTGGATGCTGCCTGACTCGCGGTTATCGAAGCCGGTCAAAAATAACCTTTCTGGTTATCAACAATTTACAACTGCAGATAGTGGTGAAAGGATCGAATCCACAGAGAATTGAGAACTCACCTATTTCTCTTTTTATGACCAAGAAAATAAACTGGAACGATAATAAATTAAAGATGAGATAAAAGACTGAAAGTGGGATCAAATGAGATAAACTGGAAGCAGAATAAAAATAAATTGCAATAAAAGTAAAATGGGGGGGTTTGAGATTGATTGTAGTAAACTAATAATGAGAAAAATAATAGAAAGTAAATAATTAAATAAAAAGTAATCAATAATGAGAAAACTCTAGTTGAAGTATTGGATCCACTTTAGTTGTTGGGATTGATCACAGACACTTTGTTCTTTTGGGTTGATTCAATAGATTAGTTATGGAGATGGAAGACGCTTCTCACCACCATTATCTCTCCTTATTATTAAATTAATTAGGGAACGTTCTCTAATTAATTACTAATTAACAAATTGCCAAGGAACGTTCTTGGACCTTAGGCATCAAAACAATTGTCAATTGCATTAAGAAATAGAGAGATCCAATCCTAGCTACCCAAACGTATGGAGACAACGTTAGATCATGCAATTTCCTTGGGTTTGATCCCAAGTGTTCTCATGTAAGAATAATCCAAGCAATTACGGACTTAAATTATTCAAACTAACAAATAATTATTTTGTAATAAAAAATCAACATAGATCTCAATAACAAAATAATATGAGAATTAAATATGAAATTGCATGAATATTGAATTCCCAAAAATTAAACAATATTTGATCAAGTCTCACAACCCATTAACCAACTAAAGTTTCAACCAATATTCAACTAGATGAAAAGAATTCAGCCACTCATGGCTGAATAAAAAAAAACAGAAAAATAAAAGGGAAAAGAAAGAAAAGAACCGAAGTTGAAATCTTGAATTCTGCCTCCTGCGGAAATTCCTGAATTGCCGAATTGAATTGTGTGCCTTTTTCGTCCACTGAAGAGCCTTTAAATAGGTGCAGAGGAGCCATGCTGTTTAGGAAATTTTCCTGACCGCGCGGTGCGTGAGTGGATCAGGTGCGGTGAGGTGCTGGAGCGGGCAGGTGGACGTGCGGGCGCCTGGAGCGAGTGGGCTGCGTGAGTGATCCACGTGAAGCGCTTTGGGCTGTCCAAAGTGGGTGTTTGAAGGCGGGCCCACGTGCGGGATCTCATGTGTGTGGCCATCTGCGGATGAATTTGTGAAGGCGACCATGTCAAGAGGGCTTGCATGGGAATGGTGAAATGGAGCGCGGGCCCATACTTGAGTGGTGCGGGAGCTTCGGTTTCATGAGTGCTGTCCACGTGCAAGAACGGGCTGGAGTTGGAGCGAGCTGTGCAGTCCACGGTGAAACGCGCGTTGAAGTGGGCCATGTGCATGTGTTTGGTGCGAATTGATGAGCGTGAGTGGTGTGGGCTGTCCAAGCTTGTGATTGTGCGTGAATGGGTTCATGGTCCACGTGTTGGATCTTTACATGAGTGGCGGCCATGTGCTGATTGGTCCATGTGCTTGGCCTTGAAATGGGAGTGTGAGTGCGAGGTTGGGCCATTTGCGCATTGATGTGCGGGAGTGGGCCCGTTGCGTGAAGGTGTGCGAGCTTTGGCGTGGGAATGGGCTGTCCAATGCGTGGGCTGCTGGTCCTGTGCTGGAATCCGGGCTGTCCGAGTGCCTGGCCCAAGTGCTTGAATATTAAGCTTCAAAATATTTTTCCATATTTGACTTGAATCCGGCTTGACAGGCTTGCTCTCTTTTACTCCAAATAAGGCAGTTTTAGGGGGATTTTCTCCAAATTGTCCTTTTACACTATTTTCTGCAAAATAATATTAAAAGCAATAAATTGAGCAGAAATCATGTAAATATTCATTAATAATATTAATATAAAATGGACTAAATTATACTCTATCACTGCCTAAAGCAACTACTCAACAACAGAAAAAGAGCTCTTGGCTGTTGTATTTGCCTTAGAGAAGTTCATAACATACCTCATGGGGACTAAAGTCATCTTCTATTCCGACCATGCAGCCTTGTGATATCTGATTAAGAAAAAGGAGGCCAAACCGAGACTCATTCGGTGGATTCTATTGTTACAGGAGTTTGATCTGGAAATAAGGGACAAGAAAGGAAAGGAGAATCTAGTGGCTGATCACTTGAGCGGGCTTCCCTCTAGCTCTGCGCCATGTCCAGTCAAGGAAGACTTCCCATACAAACATCTGTTCTTCACTCATTCAGCTTAAGTGGATCGCACCATGCACACCACCCTAGGGGAGTACTCAGTTTCCTTTGCTCTTTGATGTTTCTTATACATTGAGGACAATGCATGAAATAGGTGTGGGGGTGCATATCTCTGAATTTTTCCTTTCAGTTTTGTGATTCTCCCTTCTTCTTCTTTCAGTTCTGCGATTTTTCCTCTTTTTTTTTTTTTAGTTTGTGCAATTTTTCTCTTTCAGTCTTCTTCTTTCAGTTTTGCGTGAGAATAGCTAGCCACAGTTTGATTTTTTCAATTTTTTCAATAACACACACTTTAGCCACAGTTCTTTTTTCTTTTTTCTGTTTCGATTTGCTCTACTCAAACTGATAGACTATGTTGAATGAGTTTTCTTTCCATGACCCCATTGATATGATGACTTTTTAAACTTAAGTTGAATCAATTGCAGTGAGTTGTATTCATGTTTGAGAATTGCCTTTTGAATTGAATCTTTGAGCTTGCCATGGTGAAAAATATATATTGCTCATTAGAGAGAATGAATTGAAAGATGTGTGAATGAACTTAATATGACTTGTTTTAGCAATTGGTGTTGATTTGCCCAATTCTTTGAGATAATGAGATTCGGCCAAGGCTTAAACTACAAATTGAAAACTATTCCAATGGTCATTAACTATGAACAAAGCTAGTAGCCACTTGGACAGGTGACCAACTGAAAACATATACTTTCACATCAATAGGTTGGTGACCTTTTCAAGCAAAACTTAAGTGCAAAAGGTTGAATAGAGTACTTCAAGGTAAGGGCAAATCACTCTGAAAGCTAGAAAAAGTCTTAATTGAACAAATAATATGTGCATGTATAATCTCTCTCTTGAGGAAAATAAATACCAGCCATGGTAGGTAAAGAGAGCCAAGGAAAGAAGGTGAGTAACCCTGATACATACATTCTTCACTGCAATGATTCAAAATAGGTATCTAGAGTAAGAGCTTAAGTGGAAATAAGGATCAAGTAGCAAAGAGAGCTTGTTTAACTATGTTTATTTGCTTGAGGACAAGCAAAAAGGTAGGTGTGGGGGTATTTGATAGAGCATATTTTAGACCAATTTATCATGATATTATTGATGTTCATTTACACTTTTTTTGCCTAATTTTGTGGTTTTGATCTTATTTTGCAGAAAATGGTGTAAAGAGACAATCTGGTGAAAATGCTCTTAAAACTGCCAAAAAGTGCCAAATATGGAAAGTGTCAAATATGGAAAGTTTCAAATAAGGAAAGTGTCAAATGAGGAAAGTGCAGAAGCAAAAACAGATAAGGAAAGCGCAGTTAGCAGATTATTTGAAATTCAAATTGCAGATCTTTCTCTCCTTGTTTAAAGATGTGCAGACACCTCAGCAGTCAGTTCTTCCTATTCAGGAAGCGAGATCTCAAGAAGATGCACCTGCCTCTCATGCATTCAGTATCCAAAATCTGAAATTCAAACGAAGGCTCCACCTAAAAAGGAAAGTTTGGATAGCATCGCTTTCCTTCTGCACAACCTTGACGCGCGCCTCTTTCCTTCTGCACAACCTTGTCGTGTGCCTCTTTCCTTCTGAGAGCCTTGCAACATGCCTCCTTCCTTTTCAGACACAACTTGAGCAGCAAGTAGCCTCTTGGGTAGCAGGTAAGACTTAGGGCAGCATCTAATCCTATTTAAGAAGCACCTAAGGCCAGCCGAAGGACCTTCTTGCACTTGATCTCTTCGAATTGCACAAGGCCGACGCATTCTCCTTCTTCTTTTCATCTTCTTCTTCTTTTCTTGATTTTGGTTTTTGGTTCAGCCATGAGTGGCTGAAACCTTTTATTCTAGTTGAAGATTGGTTGAAACTTAAGTTATTTTATGGATTGTGAGATCTGAACATAAGTTGTTTGTCTTTGGTTTATTCAATATTCATACAATTGCATGCTTGATTCTATTATTGCTTTGTTATTGTGATCAATGTGGCCACTTGATTCTTGATTGCAAGGTAATATATTGTTAGTTTGAATAGTTTTAAGTCCGTAATTGCTTGGATTGTTCAAACATAAGAACACTTGGTGTAAAAACTAAAGAAATTGTATGATCTCGCAACATCTCATGCGTTTGGGTACCTAGGATTGGCTCTCTCTATCTCTTATTACAATTGACAGTTGTTTTGATGCCTAAGGCCCAAGGACGTTCTTACTTGTTGATTAGTAATTAATTAGAGGACATTCCCTAATTGGTTTATGATTAAGGAGAGACATGGTGGTGAGAAGCATTTTCCATCTCCATAACTAATCTATTGAATCAATCAAAAGAACATAAGTTTCAATGATCAATCCCAACAACTAAAGTGAATCCAACTCTTCAACTAGAGCTTTCTCATTATTGAATTCCCTTTACTTTTAATTATTTGTCTTCTTTTATTGCTTTCAGTTTTAGACCTCTTGAATCAATCTCAAACTCCCCCATTTCACTTTCAGTTTATTTGCTTCCAGTTTATCTCGTCTCAGTTTACTTCTCTTTCAGTTATTTGCTTTCAGTTAATTCTTTTGGTCTTGTTAAGAAAGATAGGTAAGTTTTTAATTCTCTGTGGATTCGATCCTTTACCACTATCTGCAGTAGTAATATTGTTGATAACCGAAAAGGTTATTTTTTACCGGCTTCGACAACCGCGAGTCATAGCATGTGGAGGATCAATTGAAGACAAGTCACCTCAAGCCATAAGGGACTTAATTTCTACCATGGCAGCAGCTTCACATCAATTTGGGGACCAAGAACAGCCACCAAGAAGGGTAAACGAGGTGAGTACATCCTTTTTAGCATCCCAAATCTCTTATCTCACCAATGTTGTCCGTAGCCTTGTTGTGGGTCTAGCCCAACAAGCCCATCAAATTCAGCAACCAAAGCCATGTGGAATATGTGCAAATATAAACCACTCAACTGACCTATGTCCTTCACTTCAAGAAGAGGATCAGCAAGTCAATGCAGTTGGAGGGTTCAATTGTCAAAGAAGGTATGATCCCTATTCTAACACCAACAATCCAGGTTGGAGGGACCACCCAAATTTCAGTTATGCAAGGGCCAATCAATATCCAAGCTACCAGCAAAGAAATCCAGTCCAAACTGCACCTCAAAAGTTCAATACACCCCTTGAAGAGATTGTGAAGTCCTTAGCAAACACTGTGCAAAATCTTGAGCAAAAAGTGGGTCAAATAGCCTCATCCATGAGCAAGCTTGAATCACAATGAAAGTTAACTTCCCAAACTGAGATAAATCCGAGGAAGAATGCTAGTGCCATCACATTAAGAAGTGGGAAAGAGCTTAAGACAGCAGGGCTGAATAGATGCAGAAATAAGGTACTAAGGTGAATCTGCCAGAAAATGATCCAGGGCATCGATCTATCCAAATCGTAGACCCAATCAATGGACAGGCTGAACTGCCCAGCAGAGGCGATTTGCTCAAATCGATGACCCAGGCAGAATCCAGCTCCAAGCAGACCAAGGCAGATCAACAACTAGTGGAAAAATTTAAGGTACCTCCCCCTTTCACAAGAAGATTTGTAAGATCCCAAAAAGAAAAAGAGGAAAGAGAAATACTTGAGATACTCTGCAAGGTGGAAATCAACATACCTCTACTAGATGTTGTCAAACAAATACCAAGGTATGCCAAATTTCTCAAAGAGCTATGCACCAACCGAAGGAAACTTGCTGAACGTGTGAAAGTAAGCATGGGGGAGTGCGTCTTAGCTGTCACTCAAAGAAAACTTCCAACCAAATGCAAGGATAGAGGAATGTTCACCATTTCATACAAGATAGGCAACGTAGTGATAAAGAAGGCCATGTGTGACCTTGGGGCATCAATCAACGTTATGCCACTTTCCATCTTTAACTTATTGAATGCAGGTACACTCAAGGGCACCAGCATAGTGATTCAGTTGGCTGACCGATCTGTTGTTTACCCCAAGGGAGTCCTAGAAGATGTGTTAGTACAAGTGGATCAATTAGTCTTCCAAGCAGACTTTTATGTAATTGACATGGAGGAGGACAAAAGCAACACAACCTCTGATATCCTACTTGGATGACCATTCTTGAGCACAGCCAGGACCAAAATTGATGTGCATGATGGCACATTGACTATGGAATTTGAAGGGGAAGTAATCAAATTTAATGTTTATGATGCCATGAAATTCCCCAATGATGTGTCTCCTGTTTATGGCCTTAATATTATTGATGATTTAAGTCAAGAAATTTTTGATTTTGATCAAGATAATTTACTTAATGCTGGTTTATGCAGGCAAGAAGACATGGATGAAAAAACCAGCAGCATCAAGACCGATGCAGGGGAGACAACATGCTGCATCTTACTGACTGCGGATGATTTGACCGAATCATCAGAACAGGCAGATCCTGACTTGCCCAAATCACTGGAGCAGACAGACATAACCAGGAGCGATTTGACCAAATCACCAGGACAGGCAACAGAAAATCTGCCCAAATCAATGAATAAACAGCAAGCACCAGATCAGACAGCAACTACACCAGATCTAAAACCTCTACCAGGGCACCTCAAATACGCCTACTTGGGGGCTAGAAAAACACTACCAGTTATAGTATCCAATCAATTGAGCCAACAAGAGGAAGAAAGTCTCCTAGAGCTATTGAGAAAACACAAGCAAGCAATAGGGTGGACCTTGGAAGACATAAAGAGCGTCTCACCATCAACATGCATGCATCAAATACTCATGGAAGAAGAGTGCAAACCTGTCCGTGAGGCTCAAAGAAGGCTGAATCCCCCAATGATGGAGGTTGTGAAGAAAGAAATAGTAAAGCTCTTAGACACTGGGGTCATCTACCCCATCTCTGATAGCAAGTGGGTGAGTCCCATCCACGTAGTACCAAAAAAGATTGAGATCACCATTGTCCCTAATTCTGAAGGAGAGCTAGTGTCCACTCGTGTGCAAAATGGGTGGAGAGTATGCATGGATTATAGGAAGCTCAATGCAGCCACAAGGAAGGACCACTTTCCCTTGCTCTTCATGGACCAAATACTTAAGAGACTTGCAGGAAAAAGCCACTACTGCTGTCTAGATGTATATTCAGGATTCTATCAAATCCCTATTGCACTTGAAGGTTAAGAAAAGACCACTTTCACTTGTCCATTCGGTACCTTCGCATTTAGGAGGATGCCCTTCGGCCTTTGCAATGCACCAGCCACTTTCCAACGGTGCATGATGAGTATTTTTTCTGACTATATGGAGAAGATTATTGAAGTCTTCATGGATGATTTCACAGTGTATGGCAACTTTTTCAATGAATGCCTTGCCAACTTGGAGAAGATACTTCTAAGATGCCTGGAGATAAATATGGTCTTGAACTATGAGAAGTGTCACTTTATGGTCAACCACGGTCTAATCCTAGGCCACATTGTTTCAGCAAAAGGGATAGAGGTGGACAAAGCAAAAGTGGATACTATCAAAAGCTTGCCCTATCCAACCAGCATTAGGGAGATTCGCTCTTTCTTGGGCCATGCTGGTTTCTATCGGAGGTTCATCAAAGATTTTTTCAAGACAACTCAGCCGTTGTGCAGACTGCTTCAACAGGACGTGCCATTTGACTTTGGTGAAAGCTGCAGAACAGCCTTCGATTTGATCAAATCACTGCTAGTCACTGCCCCAATCATTCAGCCTCCTGATTGGACCCTCCCATTTGAGATCATGTGCGACGCCAGCAACTTTGCTGTAGGTGCAGTATTGGGACAACGTATAGGTAACTCTCCTCATGTCATTTACTATGCCTCACACACCTTAGATGCAGCACAATGTAATTACCCTACAACAGAAAAAGAGTTGTTGGTCATAGTGTTTGCATTGGAGAAGTTTCGGTTCTATCTACTTGGGATAAAGGTGATTGTCTATTCAGATCATGCTGCATTGAGATACTTGATCAAGAAAAAGGAATCAAAACCAAGGATGGTATGATGGATACTGCTGTTACAAGAGTTTGATTTAGAAATCCGTGACAAGAAGGGGAAGGAGAACCTTGTAGCTGACCACCTCAGCCGAATACCTTCAGAAATGGAGACATGCCCCATCAATGAAACCTTCCCTAATGAATACCTGTTTGCTGTCCAAGAAGAGGAACTGTGGTATACTGATATAGTAAATTACCTCGCTACAGGTGATTTACCTTCTGATCTGCCTAAATACATGAGAGACAAGATAAAGAAAGATGCAAGGTATTATGTGTGGGATGAACCCTACCTATGGAAGCATTGTGCAGACCAAGTGATACGAAGATGCATCCCGAATCAAGAAATTTCTTCTGTCTTAGCCTTCTGCCACTCATACGGCTGTGGAGGACATTTTGGTCCATGCAAGACAGCCCAAAAGATCCTTGAATGTGGGTTATATTGGCCTAACATATTTTGAAATACTTATCTATTTTGTAGGTCATGTGCAAGATGCCAACAAACGGGAAACCTCAACAATCATAGTGAAATGCCACAAAAACCCATCATGGTTTGTGAAATCTTTGACATATGGGGTATAGACTTCATGGGACCATTCCCACCATCCTTTGGCAACACCTGCATACTACTGACAGTGCGGTTGTCGAAGCCGGTCAAAAATAACCTTTTTGGTTATCAATAATTTACAACTGCAGATAGTGATGAAGGATCGAATCCACAGAGAATTGATTACCTATTTATTTTTCTTAATCAAGACCAAGAGAACTAATTGAAAATACAAGAGAAAGCAAGTAAATCATAAGTTGAATAAAAGTAAAGTGCAATAAAAGTAAAAAGGGGGGTTTTGAGATTGATTTGTCTAACAACTATTGAAAGCAATTAAAACAGCAAGTAATTAAAATAAAAGAGGAAATCAATATGAGAAAAGTCTAGTTGAAGATATGGATCCACTTTGGTTGTTTGGGTTGATCATTGAAACTTAGATTACCTTGATTGAATCAATAGGTTAGTTATGGGGATGGAAAACGCTTCACACCACCATGCCTTTCCTTAAGAACAAATTAATTAGAGAACGTCTTCTAATCAATTACTAATCAACAAATTGCCAAGGAACGTCCTTGGGCCAAAGGCATCAAAACAATTGTCAATTGCATAAAGAACTAGAAAGATCCAACCCTAGCTACTCCAAACGCTTGAAGATGGTGCTAGATCATGCAATTCTTTGGTTTTTACACCAAGTGTTCTATGGACAGAATATTTCCAGCAATTACGGACTAAAAAATATCCCAACCAACAATCAATTAACTTTGCAATCAAGAATCAAGTGGCCAATTTGATCAAAACAACAAAGCAATCTTAGAATTAAGCACAATTGCATGAATATTGAATAAACCAAAATCAAACACTTTATGTTCAGATCTCACAACCTTTTAAATAACCTTAGTTTCAACCAAACTTCAACTAGAATAAGGTTTTCAGCCACTCATGGCTGAACCAAAACAGAAAATCAAAGAAAAGAAAGCAAAAAGATGAAGAACTAAGGCGGAGAAGGCCTAGGAGAAGCCTTTCCGAATTCTTGATCAATCCTTGATGGGAGATGATCAATTCTTCGTCTTCTTGAAGCCTTTAAATAGATCTTGAGAGGCTCCTTAGGGTTTGGTGGCTATCCATGCATCTTTTAGAGAGAAGCCTTGCCGAATTCTTGATCAATCCTTAATGGGAGATGATCAGTTCTTGGTCTTCTTGAAGCCTTTAAATAGATCTTGAGAGGCTCCTTAGGGTTTGGTGGCTGTCCATGCATCTTTTAGAGCTTTGCCCAAAGTGCCCTTGTGTCTTCTATGTGCATGTGTGGAGTTGCAAGCCCTTTTTGGTCTTTTAATTGCTGTCCAAGGTGTGTCCAAGAAGATTCATGCACTAAAGAGGAAGGTGGAGCCTTGATTTGAATTTTGAATGTGCATGACACTAAGTGGGAAACATGTGATCTTCAAGATTTGGCTTTTTGAACAAGGAGGAGGCTGTTCGGAGGGACTTTCGGCCGCCTAAGTTTAGTTTCGGCGGCAGGACTTTCGGCTCTGGAATGAAGGTTCGGCTCTGGAATGAAGGTTCGGCGGCCGAAGGTGCCGCCGAACATGGGTGACTTTCGTCTCTGGAGCAAAGGTTCGGCCGCCGAAGGTGCCGCCGAAGATGACAGGCAGTTTTGGCTTCCGAAAGTGCTTCCGAAGGAGGTTGAGTTTCGCCTCTGGACCGAAGGTTCGGCCGTCGAAGGTGCTGCCGAAGGTGGCTTTTTCCAATTTTGGCACTTTTTGGTATTTTTAAGAGCATTTTCTCCAAATTGCTTCTTTACACCTAATATCTGCAAAATATGATTAAAACCACAAAATTAGGTAGAATAGGTGCAAATAAACATCAATAAGATCATGATAAAGTGGACTAAAATATGCTCTATCAACTACTGGCCGTAGACTATGTGTCCAAGTGGATAGAGGCCAAAGCAACAAGAGCTGATGATGCAAAAGTGGTTGTTGACTTTGTGAAAACCCACATCTTCTCTAGATTCGGTTTGTCCAAAGCCATAATCAGTGACTGAGGCACTCATTTCTGCAACAAGGTGGTGGAAACTCTCCTTAAAAATCACCATGTTGTCCATAGAACATCCACTGCCTATCACCCTCAAACAAATGGGCTGGCCGAAGTATCAAATAGAGAGATCAAGTCCATCCTCGAGAAGACAGTTTGCCCAAATCGCAAAGATTGGAGTGTCTACCTCAATGATGCCTTGTGGGCCTACAGAACAACTTACAAAATGCCCATAGGTATGTCCCCATATAGGCTGATCTATGGAAAGGCTTGCCATCTGCCCGTAGAACTTGAACACAGAGCCTATTGGGCTGTTAAAAGATGTAATCTTGATGAAAATTGCAACTTCAAGAGCTAGAGGAAATTCGGCGTGACGCATATGAAGCTTCATGGGACTATAAAGCCAAGACCAAAGCCTTCCATGATAAACATATCTCCAGGAAACAATTTTAGGTTGGTGACAAAGTCTTGCTTTTTGACTCACGGTTCAAATTATTTCCTAGGAAGTTTCAATCTAGGTGGATTGGGCCATTCTTGGTGGAGCATGTCTATCCACATGAGGATATGGACATACGCAATCTAGAAACGGGCAAGATTTTCAAGGTTAATGGGCACCGTTTAAAGCACTTCTATGAAGGATTTACCGTGCACCATGTGGAGGAGGTACCCTTGGACACCCCTTCCCCAACCTGCTGATCAAGGCAAGGAAGTCCAGCCCAAGACAGAAAACCAGGGCGCTACTGGGAGGTAGCCCAGCTGAAGCGATTTGCCCAAATCACTGGGGCAAATCGACTGACTATACCATAGTCACAAGTGATATGGGCAACTGATTTGCCCAAATCGACAAGCCAAATCGACAAGATCCGCCCATCAATAGAAAAGGCGTGACTAGGGCCAATCAATCAATTACATCTAGGATATGATTTGGCCAAGTGATTTGCCCAAATCACTGACCT
This sequence comes from Manihot esculenta, assembly GCF_001659605.2. Classification (NCBI taxonomy): domain Eukaryota; kingdom Viridiplantae; phylum Streptophyta; class Magnoliopsida; order Malpighiales; family Euphorbiaceae; genus Manihot; species Manihot esculenta. The sequence goes on from NC_035161.2 coordinate 25,131,710, forward strand.
AATCACCCTGCCGAAAAGCCAAAAACTCAGCATTTAATGATCAGGGCAGTTCAACTTCTCCAAATCACTTTAAATAAGTTTTCTTTAAATAAGTCCCTCCTGCCCACATCTGAAGCAGGCTGTCGTCCCAAACCGACATACTCCTTTGTGCGGCTTCCCACATGTAACGACCCGGAAACCGGACCGCTACCGACGCTAGGATTCAGGTCGGCTTAAGGCCGCCAGAACCCGTAGCAAGCCAAACATACATCTTGTGAACCTGTTTAATCCCATACATGGTCAACAACATACATAAAAATTTAAAACTTTTCTTTCATTCAAACATTTCTTTGCCAAGCCTAGCCTGTGCATGCACAAACATAACATAAACCTCTCATTGGAGTCCTCATCAAATACTCCAATGGGGTAACATAACATAACATAGGCTTGGGTTACATAGGCATCATAAAAACATTATATCTCATACAAGACCATGTGTACAGGGAATACAACAGACTCTAGTCAAGCACACTATTAAACTTTCATTACATTACATATCATACTTTTACATTACAAACAAAACATGTCCACAACTAAGCTATTACATAAACTTCTCTTACTCTGCTGACTTCTCTATCTACTCTGCACCTGCAAGACTGGGGTTAGGGGAGAGGGGGTGAGCTATAAAGCCCAATGAGCAGAAACTAAAAACATTGATTTTATTATTTCCTTTATTATTATTATTTTTATTCATTATTTATTATTTATTTTATTTTATTTTATTTCAACATATTATTTAACTTTTTTCTCTTTTTTTTTTTTTTTTCATGCTTTCATGAAATGCAACACATCACAGCTAATCACATAAAGGATGGTATTGTCACCATTAGTCCTCTTCCTTTCCAAAGTGCCGGGACATAGAATGGGTCAACCGGTCTTTCTCTTACATAACACATCATAACATAACATTCCAATATGCCGGGACGTAGAATGGGTCAACCGGTCTTTCTCTTTCTTTGTGCCAGGGACGTAGAATGGGTACAACCTGGACTTTCATACATAACATGCCATATCTCATCATAACATATCGAGGACTATGGATCATCCAATCAACCATCCACATCAACATCACTTTATACAATGCAGCATATTCGTGAATTCTAATGCAAACATCCTGAAATATTGCATGGCATTAGTGATGCATGGGCAATGCTTTATGATTCATTCATTTATTCATTTACTTTACTTTAAAACTTAAGGGGTTGTTCCACTCACCTGATGACTGAAGCTTTAACAACTCAAAGGCAGCTATCTCACTGCCGGGGGTCTCGGTTCCTCGGGTCCGAACCTACACAGGTGGACTTAGATGAGGTACCAAACAAACATAAACAAGACTCTAAACATACCCCCAAAAACCTCCTAAAAACACCTCAAAACACTCCTAGGAAGCATGCAAGAAAAGGCTGGACAGGGCACTTTCGACGGCACCTTCGGCGGCCGGAAGTCCCTCCAGAGCCGAAAGTCAGGCAGGTTCGGCGGCACCTTCGGCGGCCGAAACTCCCAGACAAAGGCGAAACTCATGCATGTTCGGCGGCACCTTCGGCGGCCGAAAGTCTCGGACAGAGCCGAAACTCCAACTTTCGGGGGCAAGCTTCGGCAGCCTAAAGCTGCCTCCCAAGCCATGTTCGGCGGCCGAAACTCCCTTCGGCTGCCGAACTTGGTTTCTGCCAAAGGGCAGAAACTTGGCTCCCTTAAGCATTTTTGCCTCCAAACTCACCAATCATGCATAAACTTGTTCTAAAACATGCATAAACACCATACATCACACCTAGGGGTCTCAAACTATCAAATACCCCAACTACAACACTTCACACACACACAAACAACATACATTGTTCATCAAAACATCAAAACCCATAAACTCATCAACAAGTCTAAACATGCATCTCTACCCATAAAACAACTTAAAACTTACTTAAAACATATAAGGAGCTTAAGATCGGCTCTTACCTCTTGAAGATCGAGAGGGAGACGACCTAAACTTGGAGATCCACGAAAATGAGCTCCTGAGTTTCCAAAGCTCCAAAACTTGTTTCAAAAGTTCAAAACCTTCAATGAGAGGTGAAAACTCAAGAAAAATGGTGGGGATTTGAAGGAAGAACACTAGATCTGGAAGAGGGAGGTCGGAAGCTAGCTGTGGCCGAAAATGGGAGAAAGCTCGCCCATTTCGGCTAAGTGCCCCTTTTATAGTGGCTGGCCAGACCACGTTCGGGGGCCGAAAGTGCCTCCGTACGCATGACATGTTCGGCGGCCGAACTTGACTTTCGGCGGCCGAACCTGAACTTCCCTCACTCATGCTTTCGGGGGCCTAACGTGCCTCCAAAACGCATGCATGTTCGGCGGCCGAACTTGACTTTCGGCGGCCGAACCTGGGTTTTCCTCCAAAGACTTTTCATGCAAAAACTCATTTAATTTTCATACTTAAAACCATGAAATGCTTTAAAACATTTTATGAAAACATGTTTCTACCCTACTAGAGGCTTCCGACATCCGAGATTCCACCGAACGGTAGGAATTCCGATACCAGAGTCTAGCCGGGTATTACATTCTTCCCCCCTTAAGAACATTCGTCCCCGAATGTTCACCAAACAACACATAACATGGCAAACATATAACATACATATATAGCACATCAACACATAGGGATCCAACCTTAAAAGAGATGAGGGTACTGCTGGAGCATAGACTCCCGTGTCTCCCAAGTGCACTCTTCCAAGTTGTGGTGGTTCCACAGGACTTTCACCATCGGGATTTCCTTGTTTCTTAACTTTCTGATCTGGGTGTCTATGATCCGTACTGGCTGTTCAACATAGGTGAGATCCTCTTGGACCTCCACATCAGGCTCACTAAGAACCTTGCTCGGATCTGACACAAACTTCCTCAACATTGAAACATGGAAAACCGGATGGATTCTTTCCATTGAAGCAGGTAAATCCAGCTTGTACGACACATTCCCAATCTTTTGCAAGATTTCGAAGGGTCCAATGTATCGTGGGGCTAGTTTACCTTTCTTCCCGAAGCGAACCACTCCCTTCATTGGAGACACCTTGAGCAATACCAGATCCCCCTCTTGAAACTCTAACTGTCTCCTGCGGACGTCTGCATAACTCTTCTGTCTGCTTGCAGCAGTCTTGATTCTCTCTCTGATTATGGGTACTACCCTGCTGGTGATCTCTACTAGCTCAGGCCCTGCTAAGGCCTTTTCTCCAACTTCCTCCCAGCACACAGGTGATCTGCATTTCCTTCCGTACAAAGCTTCATATGGAGCCATCCCGATGCTAGCATGATGGCTGTTATTGTAGGCAAACTCCACCAAAGGTAGATGCTGCCTCCAAGAACCGCCAAAGTCCAGCACACACATCCTGAGCATATCCTCTATAGTCTGGATGGTCCTTTCTGACTGTCCATCAGTCTGGGGGTGGAAGGCAGTACTGAAATCCAACCTAGTACCCATGGCATTCTGCAGACTCCGCCAAAACCTGGAGGTGAACTGGGGCCCTCTATCTGACACTATCGAAACAGGAACCCCATGCAGCCTGACAATCTCATCCACATACACCTGCGCCAACTTGTCCACAGAATAGCCACTCCTGACAGGAATGAAGTGAGCAGATTTGGTGAGTCTGTCCACAATCACCCATATGGAGTCCACTCTGTTGGACGCCGCCGGTAACCCCACTACGAAGTCCATAGCTATGTTTTCCCATTTCCATTCTGGAATCGGTAGCGGGTTAAGCATTCCAGCCGGCTTCTGATGTTCCAGCTTCACCCTCTGACACACTTCGCAGGCTGACACGAACTGTGCCACTTCTTTCTTCATTGCTGGCCACCAATAAACTTTCTTCAAATCTTGATACATCTTGGTGGCTCCGGGGTGAATGCTGTATCTTGCATTATGAGCCTCTCTCATAATGTCTCCTTTTAGCCCTATGTCATCTGGTACACATAATCGACTCCCATAGCGGAGGATCCCCTTACTGTCGAATCTGAACTCACTACCATTGCCTGACTGAACAGTCCTGGCAATCTTTACTAACTCTGGGTCCTCATGCTGTTTCTGAGCCACCTGCTCCAGAAACACGGGTGCTACTCTCATCTGGGCCACCAAGGCACCTGTACCAGACAACTCCATCTGTAGACCTTCCTCAATAAGCTTGTAGAACTCCTTCACCACCGGCCTCCTCTCTGCCGATATGTGGGATAAGCTACCGAGTGATTTCCGGCTTAGGGCGTCTGCCACGACATTCGCCTTACCCGGATGATACTGAATCTTGCAATCATAGTCACTCAGCAGCTCTACCCATCTCCTCTGTCTCAAGTTCAAATCTCTTTGACTCAAGATGTACTGCAGGCTCTTATGATCTGTAAAGATCTCACATTTTACCCCGTAGAGGTAGTGCCTCCACATCTTGAGTGCAAAGATTACTGCTGCCATCTCAAGGTCATGTGTGGGGTAATTTAACTCATGCTTCTTCAGCTGCCTAGAAGCATAAGCAATCACCCTCTCATTCTGCATCAGTACACAAACCAGTCCCACACGGGACGCATCACAAAAGACTGTAAAGTCCTCCTCACTAGATGGCAGAGCTAAAACTGGTGCTGAAGTCAACCTCTTCTTAAGCTCTTCAAAACTCTCTTCGCACAGGTCGGTCCACAGAAACTTCTGATTCTTCCTGGTTAGTCTGGTCAGAGGAGCTGCTATCTTAGAGAAGTCCTGAACGAACCTCCTGTAGTAACCTGCCAAACCCAAGAAACTTCTAATCTCTGTCACTGAAGTGGGTCTAGGCCAGTTAGCCACAGTTTCTGTCTTCTTGGGGTCCACCTCAATCCCATTCTCTGACACTACATGCCCCAAGAACGAAATGCTCCTCAGCCAGAATTCACATTTAGAGAACTTGGCATACAAGCCGTGTTCCCTCAGAGTCTGCAAGACCAACCGCAGATGATGGGCATGCTCTTCTGCATTCCTGGAATACACTAAGATATCATCTATGAAGACAATAACGAAGTGATCCAGGTATTGGCTAAATACTCTGTTCATGAGATCCATGAATGCTGCAGGGGCGTTTGTTAACCCGAACGGCATCACTAGGAACTCATAGTGCCCATATCTGGTCCTGAAAGCTGTCTTTGGCACGTCTTCATCTCTGATCCTCAGCTGATGATACCCAGATCTCAGATCTATCTTGGAGAAACAACCTGCTCCTGCTAGCTGGTCGAATAGATCATCGATCCTAGGCAACGGGTACTTGTTCTTGGTAGTGACCTTGTTCAACTGTCTGTAGTCGATACAAAGTCTGAGGGATCCATCCTTCTTTTTCACGAACAACACTGGAGCACCCCAAGGTGAGGTACTCGGTCGGATGAAACCCTTATCTACCAGCTCTTGTAACTGTTCCTTAAGCTCTTTCAGCTCTGCTGGCGCCATTCTGTAGGGAGGGATAGAGATCGGTCTGGTTCCTGGCATCAATTCTATCTCGAACTCTATCTCCCTAGGAGGCGGTAAACCTGGCAGCTCGTCTGGGAAAACATCTAAGAACTCTCTAACCACAGGCATCGAGGCGGGCTCTCTAACATCTCTGTCTAGCTCTCTCACATGAGCTAGATAACCCTGACAACCCCTCCTGAGCAGCCTACGAGCCTGTAGGGCTGATATCAAACCTCTAGGTGTACTCCCCCTGTCTCCTCTAAAGACAACCTCTGACCCATCCTGACATCTGAACTTAACTACCTTGTCTCTGCAATCCAAGGTAGCACCATGGGTAGATAGCCAATCCATCCCTAGAATGACGTCAAAATCTGTCAAGTCTAGAACCACTAGGTCGGCGGATAGGCATCTTCCCTCTATGAAAACTGGATTGTACTGGCAGACTGACTCTGCCACTGACGGGTCACACTTGGGTCCACTGACCCATAGGGGACACTCTAACCCAGAGACCATCAAACCCAACCTCTCGACCGCTCTCGGAGAAACAAAAGAATGGGATGCACCCGGGTCCATTAAGGCATAAACATCTGAACAACCAATGATGATATTACCTGACACCACGGTGTTGGATGCATTCGCCTCTTGCTGCGTCATCGTGAAGATCCGTGCTGGAGCTGACGGACCTTCCCCTCTGTAACCTGTTGAAGAAGAGACTGACCCTCTCCCTCGGCCTCTGCCACTAGCCTGTGTCGCGACTGAAGCTGCTGGCTGTGCCACACTACCCGAAGCTGTCTGCTGGGGCTGTGCCATAGGAACTGCTCTCGGACACTCCCAAGACATGTGTCCCTCTTGCCCACACCTGTAGCAGGCTGTCGTCCCAAACCGGCATACCCCCCGGTGTAGCTTACCACACCTCGCACAAACTACGTTATCAGCACCAGAGCTTGAGCCACCTCCTAATCCCAGACCTGATTTGATCTTGCTCCAGAACTTATTCTTCTTTGTCTTCCTGGTGGTATTATTCCACCTCTTACTGCCTGAACTCAAGGATGAAGGGTCAATCCTTCCCCCACCTGGGGTCTTGGAACCAGAAGGTTGCGCCACCGACTGCTTGACTTTTCCCTCTATTACGGCACTAGCCTCCATTCTCCTGGCCATGTCTATAATGGCATGGAAACTTTCTCTATCAGCTGACTGAATCAAAGAGGAATACCTGGAATTGAGCCTCATGATATACCTCCTCGACTTCTTCGGATCTGTGTCCAGATGTTGCCCAGCAAACGGCAACAACTCTAAGAATCTATCGGTGTACTCATCGACACCCATCTCATCTGTCTGCTTCAGCTGTTCAAACTCAATCATCTTCAGCTCCCTGGAACTGTCAGGGAAAGCCCATCCTGCGAACTCATTCGCAAACTCCTCCCATGACAGACTGTCCACCCTTGGTTTCACATAGTTCTTGAACCACTCTCGTGCCTTCTTGCATTTCAGAGTGAAACCAGCCATCTGAATGGCTCTACTGTCATCCGCCCCTATCTCATCTGTAATTGTTTTGACCTTCTCCAGGTACACAAACGGATCATCACCTGTATCAAACTGGGGAGCACCCAACTTTATGTAGTCAGTCATCTTGACTTTGCTCCCTCCAGATGAGCTAGGCTGAGGTATTAGGGTTTCTGGAACTGTGGGTTCTGCTGGTGGTGGTGGTGCAACATCCCCTGGGATAGGGTTTGCTGTGCCTGGATAGGAGGGTTGAGGTGGGTACATAGGGTATTGTGGATACTGTGGGTGGAAAGGTGGGTATGGCATGTGAGAAGGGTAAGGATTAAAACTGGGGTAATCCGATGTACTTCCCATCGAATACCCGGGGTATGGTGAAAAAGGTGGGTACTGGGGAGGTGGAACAAACCCCGAGGCCTGAGTGCCTCCCTGAGACTCACCCATGCCCTCTTCTGGCATGCTCACACCAAGATTACCATCCCTCCTCTGATCCATATCCATCTCTTCTCCCACATCCACTGACCTGCCTCCTTGAACCGTTCCTCTTACTGATCTGTTTCTCCCCAGATCCAAAGACCTTCTAGGGTCTCCCACTGCTCTGTCCCTGTTGGACCTACTTGACATTGCCCTTGGCAATGCTGGAAGACGGGCGCTCGTGCCCTCATCCTCCGGTGGTACTCTAGTCAATCTAGCCAATCGACGAGTTCCTCGCATTCTGTTTACTGAAAAACCGCACAGATAACAAAACATTAGCATCAAATGGTTCATGTGGAAACACATGAACCCACATCATATACACATCATATTCATAGCATATCTCATGGCATACATACTTTCATTCTAGACAGGACTCTACATCCTATCCTAGTGGACATGATTTCCTATTGTGCTTGACATTCTATAACATCTATGAGCCCGACACTCTAGGTCCGACCATATGAACCTAGGGCTCTGATACCACTCTGTAACGACCCGGAAACCGGACCGCTACCGGCGCTAGGATTCAGGTCGGCTTAAGGCCGCCAGAACCCGTAGCAAGCCAAACATACATCCTGTGAACCTGTTTAATCCCATACATGGTCAACAACATACATAAAAATTTAAAACTTTTCTTTCATTCAAACATTTCTTTGCCAAGCCTAGCCTGTGCATGCACAAACATAACATAAACCTCTCATTGGAGTCCTCATCAAATACTCCAATGGGGTAACATAACATAACATAGGCTTGGGTTACATAGGCATCATAAAAACATTATATCTCATACAAGACCATGTGTACAGGGAATACAACAGACTCTAGTCAAGCACACTATTAAACTTTCATTACATTACATATCATACTTTTACATTACAAACAAAACATGTCCACAACTAAGCTATTACATAAACTTCTCTTACTCTGCTGACTTCTCTATCTACTCTGCACCTGCAAGACTGGGGTTAGGGGAGAGGGGGTGAGCTATAAAGCCCAATGAGCAGAAACTAAAAACATTGATTTTATTATTTCCTTTATTATTATTATTTTTATTCATTATTTATTATTTATTTTATTTCAACATATTATTTAACTTTTTTCTTTTTTTATTTTTTTTTTTTCATGCTTTCATGAAATGCAACACATCACAGCTAATCACATAAAGGATGGTATTGTCACCATTAGTCCTCTTCCTTTCCAAAGTGCCGGGACGTAGAATGGGTCAACCGGTCTTTCTCTTACATAACACATCATAACATAACATTCCAATATGCCGGGACGTAGAATGGGTCAACCGGTCTTTCTCTTTCTTTGTGCCAGGGACGTAGAATGGGTACAACCGGTCTTTCTCTTTCTTTGTGCCAGGGACGTAGAATGGGTACAACCTGGACTTTCATACATAACATGCCATATCTCATCATAACATATCGAGGACTATGGATCATCCAATCAACCATCCACATCAACATCAATTTATGCAATGCAGCATATTCGTGAATTCTAATGCAAACATCCTGAAATATTGCATGGCATTAGTGATGCATGGGCAATGCTTTATGATTCATTCATTTATTCATTTACTTTACTTTAAAACTTAAGGGGTTGTTCCACTCACCTGATGACTGAAGCTTTAACAACTCAAAGGCAGCTATCTCACTGCCGGGGGTCTCGGTTCCTCGGGTCCGAACCTACACAGGTGGACTTAGATGAGGTACCAAACAAACATAAACAAGACTCTAAACATACCCCAAAAAACCTCCTAAAAACACCTCAAAACACTCCTAGGAAGCATGCAAGAAAAGGCTGGACAGGGCACTTTCGGCGGCACCTTCGGCGGCCAGAAGTCCCTCCAGAGCCGAAAGTCAGGCAGGTTCGGCGGCACCTTCGGCGGCCGAAACTCCCAGACAGAGGCGAAACTCATGCATGTTCGGCGGCACCTTCGGCGGCCGAAAGTCTCGGACAGAGCCGAAACTCCAACTTTCGGAGGCAAGCTTCGGCAGCCTAAAGCTGCCTCCCAAGCCATGTTTGGCGGCCGAAACTCCCTTCGGCTGCCGAACCTGGTTTCTGCCAAAGGGCAGAAACTTGGCTCCCTTAAGCATTTTTGCCTCCAAACTCACCAATCATGCATAAACTTGTTCTAAAACATGCATAAACACCATACATCACACCTAGGGGTCTCAAACTATCAAATACCCCAACTACAACACTTCACACACACACAAACAACATACATTGTTCATCAAAACATCAAAACCCATAAACTCATCAACAAGTCTAAATATGCATCTCTACCCATAAAACAACTTAAAACTTACTTAAAACATATAAGGAGCTTAAGATCGGCTCTTACCTCTTGAAGATCGAGAGGGAGACGACCTAAACTTGGAGATCCACGAAAATGAGCTCCTGAGTTCCCAAAGCTCCAAAACTTGTTTCAAAAGTTCAAAACCTTCAATGAGAGGTGAAAACTCAAGAAAAATGGTGGGGATTTGAAGGAAGAACACTAGATCTGGAAGAGGGAGGTCGGAAGCTAGCTGTGGCCGAAAATGGGAGAAAGCTCGCCCATTTCGGCTAAGTGCCCCTTTTATAGTGGCTGGCCAGACCACGTTCGGGGGCCGAAAGTGCCTCCGCACGCATGCCATGTTCGGCGGCCAAACTTGACTTTCGGCGGCCGAACCTGAACTTCCCTCACTCATGCTTTCGGGGGCCTAACGTGCCTCCAAAACGCATGCATGTTCGGCGGCCGAACTTGACTTTCGGCGGCCGAACCTGGGTTTTCCTCCAAAGACTTTTCATGCAAAAACTCATTTAATTTTCATACTTAAAACCATGAAATGCTTTAAAACATTTTATGAAAACATGTTTCTACCCTACTAGAGGCTTCCGACATCCGAGATTCCACCGGACGGTAGGAATTCCGATACCAGAGTCTAGCCGGGTATTACACCACACTTCATACATACTGCATTATCTGCACCTGAGCTCGAGCCACTTCCTAATCCCAGACCTGACTTGATCTTATTCCAGAACTTGTTATTCTTTGACTTTTTGGTAGTATTGCTCCACCTCTTACTGCCTAAACTCAGAGAAGAAGGGTCTAATCTTCTCCCACCTGGGGTCTTGGAACCAGAAGGCTGTGCTACTGACTGCTTGACTTTCCCTTCGATGATTGCACTAGCCTCCATTCTCCGAGCCATATCCACTATGGCATGGAAACTCTCCCTCTCTGCTGATTGGATCAAGGAGGAACACCTGGAATGGAGCCTCATGATATACCTCCTTGACTTCTTCTGATCCGTGTCCAGATTTTGCTCGGCAAACGGCAATAGCTCCAAAAACCTGTCTGTGTACTCATCCACACTCATCTCCTCCGTCTGCCTCAACTGCTCAAATTCAATCATCTTCAACTCCCTTGAACTGTCAGGGAAAGCCCATCCTGCAAACTCCTCCCATGATAGGCTATCTAACCTCGGGTTCACATAGTTTTTAAACCACTCTCGCGCCTTCTTGCATTTTAGTGTGAACCCAGCCATCTGAATGGCTCTACTGTCATCAGCTCTTATCTCATCTGTAATCATTTTGACCCTCCCAAGGTACTCAAACGGGTCATCACCTGTTTCATACTGGGGGGCACCCAGCTTCATGTAATCGGTCATCTTGACCTTGCTCCCTTCAAATGAGCTAGGTTTAGGCATTTGGGTTTCTGGTTCTGCTGGTGGTGGAGGAGGTGCAGCATCCCCTAGGGTAGGGTTTGCTGGACCTGGGTAGAAAGATGAGGGTGGGTACATAGAGTACTGTGGGTATGGTGGGTAGAAAGGTGGGTATGGCATATGAGAGTGGTAAGGGCTAAAGCTGGGGTAATCCGATGTACCTCCCATCGAATACCCAGGATTCTGAGAAAAGGGTGGGTACTGGGGTGGCTGAACAAATCCCGAGGGCTGAGTGCCTCCTTGAGACTCTCCCATACCCTCCTCTGGTCCATATCCATATCATTCCCCACATCTTCCGACATTCCACCTTGCACTGTCCCCCTTCTGCTCACATCAAAAGACCTTCTAGGGTCCCTTGATGCTCTTTCCCTGCTAGACCTGCAGGACATCGCCCTAGGCAATGCAGGAGGACAGGCATTCGTGCCCTCGTCCTGGGGTGGTACTCCAGTCAATCGTGCAGATCGACGAGTTCCTCTCATCTTGCTTACTGAAAAACAACACACATCACGTAAAACATTAGCATCAAATGGTTCATGTGCAAACACATGAACCCGCATCACATACATCACATACATAGCATATCATTAATGCACATGCATATAATCATGGCATTTCACATCATCATTCAAGACAGGACTCTACATCCTATCCTAGTGGACATAATTTTCCTATTGTACTTGACCTTCTAGAACATCTATGAGCCCGACACTCTAGGTCCGACCATATGAACCTAGGGCTCTGATACCAATCTGTAACGACTCGGAATCCGGACCGCTACCGGCGTTAGGATCCAGATCGGCATAAGGCCGCCGGGACCCGTAGCAAGCCTGACATACATCCTGTAAACCTGTTTAATCCCATACATGACAACATAAACATAAAAATTTTGAACTTTTCTCATTCATTTACCAAACTCAACCTGTGCATGCATAACTAATGATCATAATCATCAACATAAACATAAAACTTTTCTCATTCATTTTGAACTTTTCTCATTCATTTACCAAACTCAACTTGTTGACTAGTGTTTGATTAACGAATGTTTTCTAGTCAAACTAAAATTAAAGAGGAATTTGGTTGTAAAAAGCGTCTTTCACAATCTAAACTAATTTATTGAAATAAATAGGAATATCAAAGAATAAATGATCAATTTCAAAACTGAAATGAATCCATACTTCAACTAGAATCCTTCTTCCATTGATTTACTCATAATTTTTATTGCTTTCTCTTACTACTTAGTTTTAATTTTAATTCACTATCATAAAAAAAATCCCCTCTTTTTATTTTACTTTTATTATTTATCTGCCAAAGTCATTATTAAGAAGATTCTTAGTGTCAAATCCCTGTGATTCGATCCTATTGCCACTATCTACAAGTTATTTTGTTAATTGATAATAAATTTATTTTTTATGGTTTCGACAACCGCTATCGTATATATGTATATATATGGGAATAAATATAATATATTAAATATAAATATATTTTTGATATAAAAAATAAATACTTCAAATAAAATATTTAAATAATAATTTTAGAGAGAATTAAGTAATAGTATAAATATTCTTTGATAGAAATAAGTTATAAATATTATATCAGTATAAGTAATATTATTATAAATTCTCCCTCAATTTTTAATATTATTTATATTATATCTTTTTTTATTTTTAAACTCTTAAAAGATTAAATAATAATAGGCATATAAATATATATTTCTCCCTCTAATAGAATAATTAGACTATTAATCTATATATTTTTCACCTATTATATATCTTTTTAAGTAAATACTATTCCTATAAATTTTAAAAATTTCTCTTAAATTTCTCACAATTGACTACTGATATTGTTACTAATTTTTTTTGGTTAAATTATAGGAATGAAGAACTTCTTAATATAAATGTTATTAAGATTTTTCTTCTAATAGTTTAAAAAGAATTAATGATATTGTTTACCTTTTAGTAATGAGAATGACATTTGATTATTCTTATATTAATATACTCATTTGGTATAATAGTTTATATTTATATTATAATAGTAATTTTTGCATTATGCATAATAATTTAATATAAATATCATACTTAATTAAAAATAAAAAAAATAATATATTAGTAATTAAATGATAATATATTATTAATAATATATTATATTGATAAATTTAGTATAAAAATATATTTTAATATTAACAGTAAAATTACATAATTTAATTTGTGTAATTTAAATAGAAACTCTCTCCCTTACTTAAATAGAATATATATATATATATATATATATATATATATATATATTAAATTTTACACATTAGTCAAATATGTAATGACCTTTTTTTATTGATAAAAAAAATCTACAAATAGATTTTTTTAAAAAAATAAAATATTTTTATATAAAATATTATATTATTAATATTATAATTTAAAGAATTTTTAAATTTTAAAAATATTTAATTAATTATTAATTTATTAATAAATATTGTGATGTAAACATAATAACCATGTTGATGAGTTACTGTAATTATATTATTTTAAAGTAGTATTTTAAAATTCGTTAATATTTAATTGGTTCATATATTTATTATTTTATTTTATTTCATTATTTTATTATGTATAAGTGTTTTCATTTTTTTTTAATTTTTAATTTTAATATATTGAATTGTGGTGTTTTAAAGAAATTATTTATATAAACCACTATAATAAACTGAATTATAAAATTCATTCAATTGAATATAATTCAATATTAAATTATTTAGATCATAAAATAATTAATATTATTTTAAATAAATATTCTATAAATAGATTTTAAATAAATTGTGAGAGTTAATTTAATATTTGAAATTCAAATGAATTTGTTATTTAAAAGGATTTGTACTGATTTTAATTATTTTAAAAAATTAAGGATTAATTTATAGTTTCTAATTTTTAAAGTGAAAAAAAGGAAGTGCAAACTCCCTCTCGTGCTCTCTCTCTCCCTCTCTCTTTCCCTCTTCTTTTCTTTCTTTCTTTTCCTCCTCCTTCTCATTTTCACCCGTTACCATCTCATCACCTGCGACAATTCAAAATACCTCGACCAGGTGAAGTTTCAACGACTCTCCCATGACCAAAATGACGTTAGATTCCGATGAGAGAAAAAATTGTAAAGAGAGAGAAAATGAGTTTCTAAACTTTGAAATCTCATTTCTTGCAATCCTGACATTCGATCAAAGTGATTCCAATGGCTATAAATTTTTTGTGAAGAGAGATTTTAGATGGGACCAATTTCGTCGGATATGGTTCTTATTTCCGGCACTGGTGAGGAGAGAGAAAATCATGAAGAGAGAGAACAAGCAACCAAAACTTTCTGACATCATTTTCGGTAATTTCGATGTCGGATTAAAGCATTTCCGGTAGTGTTTAGACTTCTGGCTGTATGGGTTTTCATTTGGGACCAACCCTATTGGATTTTATGAAGTTTTTGGTGAGATTGAAGAGAGAGAAAATTGAGACTTATATCTCAGATCTCGGCCGATTAATGATGTATTTCAATGAATGATCGAGTCCGGTAACCGTGATATACCTTCCATAAGCTTTGATTCGATACCTAATACGCCTTGATCAGACGCCTTATGGCGAAGAAATGAAACAGATGGACAAAATTAAATTGGTCGATATTAGACAATCGGAAAGGAATTTAACGAACCATCTTTGAATCTATCACTAGAGAATTTTGGGTATTTCAAAAGTGTATTTGGAGCATCAATAGCTCATCTACAGATCAATATACTCGGTGGACTGTTTCAAAAGATGATTGTGTTTACAGTAGTTTGCACCAATTTCAGATGCTTTGAATGCATTCTAGATGTAAGTTTTTGCAAAGGTAATTTGAATAAACTATTTTCTTTCTAGCAAGACCATTACACCATTTTGTGAGTTGGATATTAATCATTTTTGTAAATTTAATAATATTTATATTTATCTAACATACTTATGTATCACTTATATTATGTACCTAGTTGATATGGTAGGAGCTTTCTCTACTTTTTGCATTATTTATTTTGTATTGTGTTACTTGGGGGTAAGTTGTAGCTTTTATATATGCATACATAGATGGATGGATGTGGATTTTCGGGGTAGATATGGTGCATTATCTCGCTGACTCATGAGGATGTGAATAGGTGGGGTAGGTACAACACTATGTTTCGTTGACTCTTGCCACTGCAAGGTAGGTACAATGCTATATTTTGGTAACTCTTGCATAATAGTTT
Source organism: Manihot esculenta (assembly GCF_001659605.2). NCBI lineage: Eukaryota > Viridiplantae > Streptophyta > Magnoliopsida > Malpighiales > Euphorbiaceae > Manihot > Manihot esculenta. The sequence continues at coordinate 25,147,095 of NC_035161.2, forward strand.
AAGTGAATGTATTGGATTGAGAGAGCCAATATATGGGTCAGCTCTCAATATTTATTCTTAAATAAGTGTATGAGTAGCTCCAATTTATCCTTTTGTGTGAAAATTTATGATTAATTGATTGATGCATTTTCATAAGTAGGATTGCATTAGTATTAGATAATTATAGGATTTATGATTATAATTAATATCCATACTCATTGACTAGAATGCTCACCCTTGTTTAAATATTTTTTTTTTAGATGACAGGTATATTTCTGACAGATATATTTCTTTGAGAGTCGACCTGCAATTCTTTCTCACAGTATTATTTATATTTTTATTACATTTTAATATTTGAAACTTTAATTCTAGAACTTTGTAGTGACTATTTAATGTATTTCCTATGGTGTTATTACGTTTTTTTTTTATGATTATTTGAGAATGTTGTGGATTATGAGGGTGAGCTGAGCTCCCCAAGTTATTGGGTTTTATTCATATGCAAATCGGATGAGTTTTCTCCCTATTGGTATTGATGTCTGAGATCTAGTAAGGGGTAGGCTCAGAGTATATTTTTGTAAGCTTGGTCTGTCCCCTCCCCTTTGTTCTCTTTTGTCCTCTAGTGATGTGTAACCATCATCCTGCGCTCGTATCCTCTTGTCACAGTCTTGTTCTCTGTACGTATGCATATACTGTGTCCTTTCCTATCATCAGGCGGTCATTTAATTCTATCTGGCGCTATCTGGACATGATCCCAAGCATCATAGGGTCTGTTATCCCATGCGACTAATGGATATTCGAGGCCAGTTTCTCCATGTGTAGATTCGCGCCCAGCTTGGCTCATCAAGGTAAGTCCATGGCTTGTATATGGAGTAGACCCATGCATTGGGACCTAATGGAACTAAACCCAACCTTCCTAGCGCGGGCTTAGCTATGGCTAGGGTTTCTAGGGCTCGGTTGTCATCAAGTGCCCCTTTACCCGCTCATTAATTATTCCATGATTAATGAGGGGGTAAATTTTGAGATTCCAATTATTACTGCGCAACTCTAGGAGAGTTTTGTCAAAACGTCTCTTCTTCGCCTTTACCCATTTCAAACTTACGCTCTTGCTTTTAATCGTTGCTATGCCCTTGTGCTACTTCTACTATCTTGTTCTTTATCTCCTATGTAATTTTTTATTTTCCAATCTGAGGTACGTCTTACTCCTCTCATGACTTCTATTAGGATTCTCGATGTAGTGGGTCTGATGTTCTTTGTTACTTTTTCCTCCTTCTCCGACTACTTTTCCTATGAGTATTCTAACACAACAATCTTTAGAATTAAGACTCCTTTGCCTAATGAGTGAATTATTCTCACCTACCCACCGCTGGAGGGTCTTGTAGACGCTCAGCAAAGGCATAACTTGGCTTTTTTCGTCAAGCAGGATTACTTCGGGCTAACCTTCCTTTTTACTCCTGTCTTTATTGAGGTTTCCGTTATTTTAAGGTGACTCATCGGATGTTGTCCCCTAACTCTATTATATTTATGTGCTATTTTGAGTCCATCTATCTGTGCTGGGCTTTTGCCCCTTCTATCGAGTTGTTTTGTAATTTTTTCTATCTTGTTAGGTCTACTCATGAGTTTTTTTACTTTGGTCTCCAGGCTGGATTGTTTATATTTGCGGGGTACAAGGACTCAATTAAAGGTTGGGCAGAAAATTTTGTAGTTGTCAAGTTATAGAAAAGCTCAGGGGTTAACTGGGATATTGACCTCTCCTGGGGAAAGTTCCTCAGGCCTGTAATGACTTTCCTAGGTTAAGCCTAGTAGCCCAAATTTGCCTTCTCTGACTGTCCTTTGTAAAAAATAAATATGATGTCGAGAAGTGCATATTTATGTCTAACATGCGGGACTGCCGAAAAGCTGTTATTCTTTTTTGGTTTTCCTTTTTGTTGTTTCAAGCTCTAACCGGACTGATATTTCCCTTTTAGCTTCCGTTGTGCCCATGGGTTCTATTAAGCTTCCCAAGAACTTCACTCTATCCCGAGAAAGCATGAAGGTGACTTTGGCCACCTTTACGGCCAAAAAGTCAATAGCTGATGTGACCAGGGAGGTTTTCCAGGCCGCAAATCCTGCATCTTTAGTTTGTCGCTCTACTCCTGCACCTTCTCTGGTTTTGGTGCCTGTGTTAGGGGCTCTTGTTCAGCGACATCTAGGACGTCGGTCCCTCTAAAAGTGCCAACTTCTTCCCAGGTTCCTCCTGCTCCAAAGTAAGTTCCTAAGGGGCCTATCGCGATTAGCGAGTCCGCTGAGAGTAGCTCAAAGGAAGGCACCAGGACTGCTCCCTTAGATGTCCCACCCATTCAAGTCGTGGGTCTTATCACAATAGAAGGCAGGGCTGCAGTGTGCCTAGACTTCGAAACCTGCAAGGGCAGCCCCTTCCCCTCCCGTTAATAAGGGAAAAAAGGTGATGGAGCACTTGTCATTTGCCCTAGACAACGAGCTACTGAATGCAACCGAGGTGACTGCTGAGTCTACGCTGGCCTTTATTGTAACGACCCGAAAATCGGACCGCTACCGGCGCTAGGATCCAGATCGGCTTAAGGCCGCCGGGACCCGTAGCAAGCCAAACATACAATCTGTAAACCTGTTTAATCCCATACATGATCAACATATACATAAAAATTTGAACTTTTCTCATTCAATTACCAAACTCAACCTGGGCATGCATAACTCATAATCATCAACCCCACACTGGAGTCCTCATCAATGCTCCAATGGGGTAACATACATACATTAAGTTTGGTTTACATAAAACATTATAAAACCATTACATTTGAAAGATCATGTATAAAAAGGGATAACCATACAAACTAGGGTCAAGCACACTCTAATCCTCAATAACATCATTACATTACATAACTATTCAATATTATACATTTCAATATCCATCATGTCCACCACTAGCTATTACATAAGCATGACTTTACTCTAGCCGACCTCCGGGTCTATCCCGCACCTGCATACCTGGGGGATTAGGGAAATGGGGTGAGCTACTAGAGCCCAGTGAGCAGAATAATAAAGCATTTAATTTAAAACTCATGATCTCATGAAATGCATCACATCACAAATAAATCACAATCAAGGATGGTATTGTCACCAATAGTCCTCTACATTCCAAGGTGCCGAGACGTAGAATGGGTCAACCGGACTTTCTCTTACATAAATGCCGGGACGTAGAATGGGTCAACGGGACTTCCATATCATACCGTACAGTATCATATCACATCGCATCATATCGAGGACTAAGGATCATCCAACAACCATCCACATCGTCATAGAATTATGCAATGCAACATATTCGTGAATTCTAATGCAAACAACCTAGAATATCACATGGCATTCATGATGCATGAACATGCTCAAAATTTATATTTATTTGCTTTAAAACATAAAGGTTTATTCAACTCACATCAGGCTAGCTCTGACAATATACTGAAGTAGTTGTCTCACTGCTGGAGTCCTCGGTTCCTCGGGTCCGAACCTACACAGGTGGACTCAAATGAGGGACCAAACATACATAAACATGACTCTAAAATACTCCCCAAAAACTCCCCTAAAACACCATAAAACAATCATAGAAATCATGCAAAGGAAGGCTGGACAGGGCACTTTCGGCGGCAGGTTCGGCGGCCGAAAGTCCCTCTAGAGACGAAAGTCATGCATGCTCGGCGGCACCTTCGGCGGCCGAAACTCCCCTCCAGAGCCGAAAGTTCACTTTCGGGGGTAGGGTTCGGCAGCCGAAAGCTGGCCTCCAAAGGCGGGTTTGGCGGCCGAAAGTCCTTTCGGCAGCCGAACCTGGGTTCTTCCCAAGTGGCAGAACCCAGCCATCTATGCACATTTGCCTCCCAAACCATTTCATCAAGCATTTACCTATTCTACAACAAGCAACACAAGCCAACAAGCATAAAGGGGTCTCAAACTAACCTAAACCCCAACCAAAGCACATCAAACATGCATAAATAACCCATATTGCTCAAAAACTCAACATAGACCCATAAACTCAGAGATAACCTAACATGCATTTCTACCCCATAGATCTTCATAAAACTTGTTTAAAACATACAAGGAAGGTTGGATCTAAGCTTACCTCTTGAAGATCGAGAGGAAAGACGATCTTAGCTTGGAGATGGGGAGAAATCACCTCTTTGGTCTCCAAGTTTCAAAACTTGCTCTTTTGCTCAAATATCTTCAAACCAACTAAAAAATCATAAGAAAATCATGAAGATTCGAAGGAAAAAGCTCAAAATCGATGAGGGACGGCGGAGAACTCACCTTGGCCGAAAACGGGAAGAAAAGCTCACCCGTTCGGACATGGGGACCCCTTTATAGGTGGCTGGCCAGGCCACTTTCGGGGGCCTAACGTGCCTCCGCATGCATGCCATGTTCGGCGGCCAAACATAAGGTTCGGCGGCCGAACCTGGACTTCCTTCACTTATGCCTTCGGGGGCCTAAAGCACTCCCAAAGCGCATGCATGTTCGGCGGCCGAACTTGAGGTTCGGCGGCCGAACCTGGGTCTTCCTCCAATGCTATTTTCATGCAAAAAAACTCATTTTCTTACTTGCTTAAAACATAAAATACCTTAAAACATTTTATAAAAACATGATTTCACCCTTCTAGGGATTTCCGACATATGAGATTCCACCGGACGGTGGGAATTCCGATGCCGGAGTCTAGCCGGGTATTACATTCTCCCCCCTTAAGAACATTCGTCCCCGAATGTTCACCAAACAACACATGCAAGGCATAAACATGAACGTACAACAAAAACACATAAAACTCACCTTAGAAGAGATGAGGATATTGCTGGAGCATGGACTCCCGTGTCTCCCAGGTACACTCTTCGATGTTGTGGTGATTCCAAAGGACTTTCACCATCAGAATTTCCTTGTTTCTTAGCTTTCTAATCTGGGTGTCTATGATCCGCACTGGCTGCTCAACATAGGTGAGATCTTCTTGGATCTCCACATCAGGCTCACTAAGAACCTTGCTCGGATCTGACACGAACTTTCTTAACATGGAAACATGGAAAACCGGATGGATTCTCTCCATAGAAGCAGGTAAGTCCAACTTATACGATACATTCCCGATCTTTTGCAAGATTTCAAAGGGTCCGATGTACCGTGGAGCTAGCTTACCTTTCTTCCCGAACCGAATCACCCTTTTCATTGGAGACATTTTGAGCAATACCAAATCCCCCTCCTGAAACTCTACTTGCCTTCTGTGGATATCTGCATAACTCTTTTGCCTGCTTGCAGCAGTCTTGATCCTTTCTCTGATTATGGGCACCACTCTACTGGTAATCTCTACAAGCTCAGGCCCTGCTACGGCCCTTTCTCCAACTTCCTCCCAGCAAACAGGTGACCTGTACTTCCTTCCATACAAAGCTTCATATGGAGCCATCCCTATGCTAGCATGATGGCTGTTATTGTAGGCAAACTCCACCAGAGGTAGATGCTGCCTCCAAGAACCGCCAAAATCTAGCACACACATTCTGAGCATATACTCTATAGTCTGGATGGTCCTCTCTGACTGTCCGTCCGTCTGTGGATGGAAAGCAGTGCTAAAATCCAACCTGGTACCCATAGCGTTCTGCAGACTCCGCCAAAACCTGGAGGTGAACTGGGGCCCTCTATCAGACACTATTGAAACAGGAACCCCATACAGCCTGACAATCTCATCTACATACACCTGCGCCAACTTGTACACAGAATAGCCACTCCTGACAGGGATGAAGTGAGCAGATTTGGTCAATCTGTCCACAATCACCCATATGGAGTCCAATCTGTTGGACGCCGCTGGTAGCCCCACCACGAAGTCCATAGCTATATTCTCCCATTTCCACTCTGGAATAGGTAGTGGGTTAAGCATTCTAGCCGACTTCTGATGTTTCAGCTTCACCCTCTAACATATTTCGCAGGCTGACACAAACTGTGCCACTTCTCTCTTCATAGCTGGCCACCAATACACTCTCTTCAGATCTTGATACATTTTGGTGGCTCCAGGGTGAACACTGTATCTGGCATTATGAGCCTCTCTCATAATGTCTCCTTTTAGACCCACGTCATCTGGTACACACAATCTATTCTCATAGCGGAGGATCCCCTTACTGTCAAATCTGAACTCTTCATTCTTGCCTGACTGAACAGTCCTGGCAATCTTCACTAACTCTGGGTCCTCATGCTGTTTCTGAGCCACCTACTCCAAAAACACAGGTGTTACTCTCATCTGGGCTATCAAAGCACCTGTACTAGACAACTCCAACTGTAGACCTTCATTAATGAGCTTATGAAACTCCTTCACCACTAGTCTTCTTTCTGCTGAAATATGGGACAAACTGCCAAGTGATTTTCGGCTTAAGGCGTCTGCCACAACATTCGCCTTACCCGGATGGTACTGGATCTTGCAATCATAGTCACTGAGCAGTTCTACCCATCTTCTCTGCCTCAAATTCAGCTCTCTCTGACTCAGGATGTACTGCAGGCTTTTATGATCTGTGAAGATCTCGCATTTTACCCCATAAAGGTAGTGCCTCCACATCTTGAGTGCAAAGATTACAGCTGCCATCTCTAGGTCATGTGTAGGGTAATTCAACTCGTGCTTCTTCAGCTGCCTAGAAGCATAAGCAATCACCCTTTCATTCTGCATTAGCACACAACCCAGTCCCACACGGGACCCATCATAGAAAACCGAGAAGTCTTCATTACTAGTCGGCAGAGCTAACACCGGTGCTGAAGTCAACCTCTTCTTTAGCTCTTCAAAGCTCTCTTCACATTGGTCGGTCCACACAAACTTCTGGTTCTTCTTAGTCAGTCTGATCATAGGAGCTGCAATCTTAGAGAAGTCCCGAACGAACCTCCTGTAGTAACCTGCTAAACCCAAGAAGCTCTTGATCTCTGTTACTGTAGTGGGTCTAGGCCAGTTAGCTGCGGCTTCCACTTTCTTGGAGTCTACCTCGATTCCATTTTCTGACACAACGTGCCCCAAGAATGAAATGCTCCTCAACCAGAACTCACACTTGGAGAACTTGGCATACAAGCCGTGTTCCCTCAAGGTTTGCAGAACTAACCTCAGATGATGGGCATACTCCTCTGCATTCCTAGAATACACTAAGATATCATCTATGAAAACAATAACAAAGTGATCCAGGTATTGACTGAAAACTCTGTTCATGAGATCCATGAATGCTGCAGGGGCATTGGTTAACCCGAACGGCATCACAAGGAACTCATAGTGCTCATATCTGGTCCTGAATGTTGTCTTCGGTACATCCTCTTCTCTTATCCTCAGCTGATGGTACCCCGATCTCAGATCTATTTTGGAGAAACAACCTGCTCCAGCTAGCTGGTCGAATAGATCGTCGATCCTTGGCAATGGGTACTTGTTCTTGGTAGTGACCTTGTTCAACTGCCTGTAGTCGATACAAAGTCTAAGGGATCCATCTTTCTTTTTCACAAATAGCACTGGTGCTCCCCAAGGTGAGGTACTCGGTCGGATGAAGCCCTTATCTACCAGCCCTTGCAACTGCTCCTTAAGCTCCTTCAATTCCGCTGGTGCCATCCTGTAGGGAGGGATAGAGATCGGTCTGGTTCCAAGCATCAACTCAATTTCAAACTCTATCTCCCTAGCAGGCGGTAGACCTGGCAGCTTGTCTGGGAAAACGTCTAAGAACTCACTGACCACGGGCACTGAGGCGGGCTCTTTGACATGACTATCTAGCTCTCTCACATGAGCTAGAAAACCCTGACAACCCCTCCTGAGTAGCCTACGAGCCTGTAGGGCTGATATCAAACCTCTAGGTGTACTCTCCCTGTCTCCTCTGAAGACAACCTCTGACCCATCCTGACATCTGAACTTGACTACCTTGTCTCTGCAGTCCAAGGTAGCACCATGGGTAGATAGCCAATCCATCCCTAGAATGACGTCAAAATCTGTCAAATCTAGAACCACAAGGTCGGCTGAAAGGCATCTTCCCTCAACAAAAACTGGACTATACTGGCAGACTGACTCTGCCACTGATGGGTCGCACTTGGGTCCACTGAACCATAGGGGACACTCTAACCCAGAGACCATCAATCCCAACCTCTCGACGGCCCTCGGAGCAATGAAAGAATGAGATGCACTAGGGTCTATTAAGGCATAAACATCTGAGCAACCAATGATGAGATTACCTGCCACCACGGTGTTCGATGCATTTGCCTCCTGCTGTGTCATGGTGAAGATCCGTGCTGGAGCTGATGGACCTTCTCCCCTGAAACCCTCTGAAGAAGATGCTGCCCCCCTCCCTCTGCCTCTGCCACTAGCCTGAGTCGCGGCTGGAGCTGCTGGCTGAGCCACACTACCAGAAGCTGTCTGCTGAGACTGTGCCATAAAAGTTGCTCTAGGACACTCTCGAGCCATGTGTTCCTCCTGCCCATATCTGAAGCAGGCTGTCGTCCCAAACCGACATACTCCCTTATGTGGCTTCCCACACTTCACACATGCTGCATTATCTGCACCAGAGCTCGAGCCACTTTCTAATCCCAGACCAGACTTGATCTTGTTCCTAAACTTGTTCTTCTTTGACTTCCTAGTGGTGTTACCCCACCTCTTGCTGCCTGAAGCTGCTGCACCCAAAGATGAGGGATCTAGCCTTCCCCCACCCGGGGTCTTAGAACCAGAAGACTGTGCCACTGACTGCTTAACTGTCCCCTGAATGATGGCACTAGCCTCCATTTTTCGGGCCATATCCACTATGGCATGGAAGCTCTCCCTATCTGCTGACTGAATCAAGGAGGAATACCTGGAATGGAGTTTCATGATATACCTCCTTGACTTCTTTTGGTCTGTGTCAAGATTTTGCCCTGTAAACGGCAACAGCTCCAAGAATCTGTCTGTGAACTCCTCTACACCCATTTCCTCTGTCTGCCTCAACTGCTCAAATTCAATCATCTTCAACTCCCTTGAACTGTCAGGGAAAGCCCATCCAGCAAGTTCATTAGCAAACTCCTCCCAAGAAAGACTATCCATCCTCGGATTCACATAGTTTTTAAGCCACTTGGGGGCCTTCTTACATTTCAATGTGAACCCAGCCATCTGAATGGCTCTACTGTCATCAGCTCCTAACTCATCTGTAATCATCTTGACCCTCTCAAGGTACACAAATGGGTCATCACCTGTTTCAAACTGGGGAGCACCCAGCTTCATGTAATCAGTCATCTTGACCCTGCTTCCACCAGATGAGCTAGGTTTAGGCATTTGGGTTTCTGGAATAGTAGGTTCTGCTGGTGGTGGAGGAGGTGCAGCATCCCCTGGGGTAGGGTTTGCTGGACCTGGGTAGAAAGATGGGGGTGGGTACATGGGGTACTGTGGGTATGGTGGGTAGAAAGGTGGGTATGGCATATGAGAAGGGTAAGGATTAAAGCTGGGGTAATCCAATGTACCTCCCATCGAATACCCGGGATTTTGTGAAAAGGGCGGGTACTGGGGTGGCTGAACAAATACTGAGGTCCGAGTGCCTCCTTGGGACTCTCCCATGCCCTCTTCCGACATACCCACTCCAAGACTGCCATCCCTCCTCTGGTCCACATCCATATCATCCCCCACATCTTTTGACATTCCTCCTTGCATTGTTCCCCTTACTGATCTGCTGCTGTACATATCCAAAGACCTTCTAGGGTCTCTCACTGCTCTTTCCCTGCTAGACTTGCTAGACATTGCCCTTGGCAATGTAGAGGGACGGGCACTCATGCCCTCATCCTCCGGTGGTACTCCAGTCAATCGTGCAGATCGACGAGTTCCTCTCATCTTGCTTACTGGAAAACAGCACACATCATATAAACATTAGCACCAAATGGTTCATGAGCAAATACATGAACCCGCATCACATACATCACATACATAGCATATCATTAATGCACATGCATATAATCATGGCATTTCACATCATCATTCAAGACAGGACTCTACATCCTATCCTAGTGGACATGATTTTCCTATTGTGCTTGACCTTCTAGAACATCTACGAGCCCGACACTCTAGTTCCAACCATATGAACTTAGGGCTCTGATACCAATCTGTAACAACCCGAAAATCGGACCGCTACCGGCGCTAGGATCCAGATCGGCTTAAGGCCGCCGGGACCCGTAGCAAGCCAAACATACAATCTGTAAACCTGTTTAATCCCATACATGATCAACATATACGTAAAAATTTGAACTTTTCTCATTCAATTACCAAACTCAACCTGGGCATGCATAACTCATAATCATAATCATCAACCCCACACTCGAGTCCTCATCAATGCTCCAATGGGGTAACATACATACATTAAGTTTGGTTTACATAAAATATTATAAAACCATTACATTTGAAAGATCATGTATAAAAAGGGATAACCATACAAACTAGGGTCAAGCACACTCTAATCCTCAATAACATCATTACATTACATAACTATTCAATATTATACATTTCAATATCCATCATGTCCATCACTAGCTATTACATAAGCATGACTTTACTCTAGCCGACCTCCGGGTCTATCCCGCACCTGCATACCTGGGGGATTAGGGAAATGGGGTGAGCTACTAGAGCCCAGTGAGCAGAATAATAAAACATTTAATTTAAAACTCATGATCTCATGAAATGCATCACATCACAAACAAATCACAATCAAGGATGGTATTGTCACCAATAGTCCTCTACATTCCAAGGTGCCGGGACGTAGAATGGGTCAACCGGACTTTCTCTTACATAAATGCCGGGACGTAGAATGGGTCAACGGGACTTCCATATCATACCGTACCGTATCATATCACATCGCATCATATCGAGGACTAAGGATCATCCAACAACCATCCACATCGTCATAGAATTATGCAATGCAACATATTCGTGAATTCTAATGCAAACAACCTAGAATATCACATGGCATTCATGATGCATGAACATGCTCAAAATTTATATTTATTTGCTTTAAAACATAAAGGTTTATTCAACTCACATCAGGCTAGCTCTGACAATATACTGAAGTAGTTGTCTCACTGCTGGAGTCCTCGGTTCCTCGGGTCCGAACCTACACAGGTGGACTCAAATGAGGGACCAAACATACATAAACATGACTCTAAAATACTCCCCAAAAACTCCCCTAAAACACCATAAAACAATCATAGAAATCATGCAAAGGAAGGCTGGACAGGGCACTTTCAGCGGCAGGTTCGGCGGCTGAAAGTCCCTCCAGAGACGAAAGTCATGCATGTTCGACGGCACCTTCGGCAGCCAAAACTCCCCTCCATAGCTGAAAGTCAACTTTAGGGGCAGGGTTCGGCAGCCGAAAGCTGGCCTCCAAAGGCGGGTTCGGCAGCCGAAAGTCCTTTCGGAAGCCGTACCTGGGTTCTTCCCAAGTGGCAGAACCCAGCCATCTATGCACATTTGCCTCCTAAACCATTTCATCAAGCATTTACCTATTCTACAACAAGCAACACAAGCCAACAAGCATAAAGGGGTCTCAAACTAACCTAAACCCCAACCAAAGCACATCAAACATGCATAAATAACCCACATTGCTCAAAAACTCAACATAAACCCATAAACTCAAAGATAACCTAACATGCATTTCTACCCCATAGATCTTCATAAAACTTGTTTAAAACATACAAGGAAGGTTGGATCTAAGCTTAACTCTTGAAGATCGAGAGGAAAGGCGATCCTAGTTTGGAGATGGGGAGAAATCACCTCTTTGGTCTCCAAGCTTCAAAACTTGCTCTTTTGCTCAAATATCTTCAAACCAAGTAAAAACTCATAAGAAAATCATGAAGATTCGAAGGAAGAAGCTCAAAATCGATGAGGGACGGCGGAGAACTCACCTTGGCCGAAAACGGGAAGAAAAGCTCACCCGTTCGGACATGGGGACCCCTTTATAGGTGGCTGGCCAGGCCACTTTCGGGGGCCTAACGTGCCTCCGTATGCATGCCATGTTCGGCGGCCGAACATAAGGTTCGGCGGCCGAACCTGGACTTCCCTCACTTATGCCTTCGGGGGCCTAAAGCACTCCCGAAGCGCATGCATGTTCGGCGGCCAAACCTGGGTCTTCCTCCAATGTTGTTTTCATGCAAAAAAACTCATTTTCTTACTTGCTTAAAACATAAAATACCTTAAAACATTTTATAAAAACATGATTTCACCCTTCTAGGGATTTTCGACATCCGAGATTCCACCGGACGGTGGGAATTCCGATGTCAGAGTCCAGCCGGGTATTACATTTATGGCCGAGATGGTGTGTGAGAGGATGTTTAGGGGAGGGATCCCAGATGCTTTTGATTCCCGCTTTCTGGCCCTTGTTAGCCACCTAGCATGTTCTACCAAACAGAAGGTGATCTTTAGCTCACACTCCCTAGAGGATCATAGGGACAATCTGAGGGAGATGTTCCTCATGGTAAATTATTTGTCTTTTTTAAAAGTGTTTTTGATCTTCTAGCTTTCTTAACTCTATTTTTTCTTTTCTGTGGAAGGCTTTCAGCCTGTTTATAGAGATCGATGCCCAAAACAGTCTCTCCAAAGCTCGATGGACTAGCGCATTGCTGAGGCATGCCTGGATGAGAATCTGGTTACTACTATTAAGGCTCGTCGGCACATTATCGAGTTTTAGGGGCAAATCGAGGACCTCATCAAAAAGTTAAGGAAGATGAGGGAAAAGGTCGCCAGGGCTTCCCAATGGGCGTCTGCAGCAAAGTTTCAGTGAGATGAAGCCCTCGCGCAGCTATCTGCTTTAAAGAAGACCCCCCGTCAGTGCGATGAGGCCTAGGCCCAGCGTGACAAGGCCTTGGCCGTGCTACTATCTTCCAGTAGGAGCTCAAAAAATACATTAAGGACCTGAAGAGCATGACGTCAGTGATGGAGGAGTCTCATCTTCAACAGCAGCAACTCTGCCAAGAGATTTCTACCCTAGAGGAGAGGTGTGCTTCTTTGCTGAGGGATACCTTGGCTATAGAGGATAGGGTTCAGCAGACCTGTGAAATGCAGCTGCAGGAGTACAATGATTCTTCAGAGTTGAAGTAGAAAATTCAACAGGACTACAAAGCACGGTTGGAGGAGTACAAGGGCTCGACGGAGCTAAAGAAAAGAATATATAAGAAGGCCTTTCGCATGTTCGCTTTAGGCTTCAATCAAGGCCTTAAAGCAGCTCGTGATACCCCCTCCGCTCTGTTGGTTGACCTACGAGCCCTCGAACTTGATTCTGATGGCGAAGAGGTCTGCTAAGGAGAGGACGATAATCCCTTGCCAAGAACCCCCTTCCTTGCCACTTGGATTGCAGGTGGGTAAACTTGTAAATGATTTAGTTAGTTTTGCTCCCCCTTATCCTGCTGCTTTTGCAACCCATTCTAATGGTGTAGGGAAGGAGTGATTAATAAAATTATGAACTTTTCTATTATTTTTCAGTTGTTTGCTTTTATTTTTTCTGTCTATTCGAATTTTATTTGTTCTCATACTTAGATTATTTTTTATGTATGTTGCCTGTGAGCTATGTCGAGCTAGCTACTCGTTTAATATTTTTCTTGTAAAAATGTCTAACTTATTGCGTTTTGTATTCTATTTATTGAATACCTTAGTTTTTTATGGCTTCTATTCCCCTGGAACCTTTAGATGGCCGGGTTTTGAGCCTTATTCCAGGCTAATTTAGTGTCAGGGACTAGTTTTTAGGTCGATTTTTCTTGTTATTACCCTTAGTTGTAATATTGTTCCAAAGTTTGTTCTTTTTCCTTATTTGAATTTCAATATTGGGGGATTAGGGTCCATTTTTGAGGTTGGCACCATGCCTTAATTTTATTTTTCCTTTGGGCATTAGGGGTGTCAAGCTCTTTTTTGAAGTTGGTACACCATACCTTAATTTTATTTTTCCTTTAGGCCTTAGGGGTGCCAAGCTCTTTTGTAAGGTAGGCACCATGCCTTAGCCTTATTTTTAGTTGGGCTCTGTGGGTGCTGAGCTCTTTTATGAGGTCGGCACCGTATCTCTATTTCATTTCTTTTGGCTTATATTTTTGCTAGTACGGGCCTTTAGAATGGCCTTCATCTCCTCAACTAGTTTTGTAGTGACGGCGGTCTATTTCTGAGATCAGTCACCCACCTTATTGAGGTCTTCATCTCTTCAATCGGTTTTATAATGCCGGCAGTCTTATTTTCGAGATCGGTCACCCACCTCATTGAGATTTTCATCTCCTCAATCGATTTTGTGGTATCGACGATTTTATTTTCGAGATCGGTCACCCACCTCATTGAGGTCTTCATCTCCTCAACCAGTTTTGTGGTGCCGACAGTCTTATTTTCGATGCTAGTCATTCACCTCATTGAGGTCTTCTTCTCCTCAATTGATTTTGTGGTGTCGGCGGTCTTATTTTTTAGATTGGTCATCCACCTCATTGAGGTCTTTGTATCCTCAACCGGTTTTGTAGTGCTGGTTGTCTTATTTTCGAGACTGGTCACCCACCTCATTGAGGTATTCATCTCCTCAACTAGTTTTGTAGTGTTGGCGATCTTATTTTTGAGATCGGTCACCCACCTTATTGAGGTCTTCGTCTCCTCAATCGGTTTTGTGGTGCCGATAGTCTTATTTTTGAAATCAGTCACCCACCTCATTGAGGTCTTTGCTGTGTTGTTCAGAAGCGTTTTGAAAGTAGAAAAGAGGATTTTTATTCATATTCTTCACTATAATACTTACACTATATATCTTTATGAAAAGCACCTCTTTAAATGCTGAATATTCTAGGCGTGAAGTTCTGAATTTTCCTGCAAATCTTTGATTCTGTGTACTCCTGGTCTGATGACTTTGGCGACTCTAAATGATCCTTTCTAGGCCAGTGCTAGTTTTCCCACAACAACTCTTTTTCGTGTGGCTTCTAGTCTTCTCAAAGCTAGGTCCCCAATCTTCAAGTTTCTCTCCCGGACTTTCTGGTTATAGTATCGAGCTACTTTCTGCTGATAAGCGACTATTTGTACTTGTGCTTCATCCTTGATTTCCTTTAGGGCATCCATGTTGCTCCTCAATTTCTAACCATTGGTGTTTCATCACTGAATTGAACCCGTTGAGTGGATATTTGCAGCTCTATAGGGACTACAGCCTCTATCCCAAATGCTAGTGCGAACGAGGTTTCCCCTGT
This sequence comes from Manihot esculenta, assembly GCF_001659605.2. Classification (NCBI taxonomy): domain Eukaryota; kingdom Viridiplantae; phylum Streptophyta; class Magnoliopsida; order Malpighiales; family Euphorbiaceae; genus Manihot; species Manihot esculenta. The sequence continues at coordinate 25,162,242 of NC_035161.2, forward strand.
CGGTGTCTGAGGTGTAGTCCAGAATGGCCACAAGATACTATGCAGCTCAGCTGCCCAATTCTTTTTAGCACCATCTAACCATTTTTTCAGTCTTTGAAGGATAGCTCAGTTCGTTACCTCAGTTTGGCCATTCGTTTGCAGATGAGCTACTGAGAAAATTTTGTGCCATATACCCATGTTCCTTGTGAAATCTCGAAAAGAATTGCAGTCGAACTGCTTTTCGTTATCTAATATGAGTGTCCTGGATATCCCAAACCGGTAGATGATGTTGTCCCATACAAAGTTTATCAATTTTCGGACTGTGATGGTGGGTACAGCCTCTACCTCGGCCCACTTGGAGAAGTACTCTACAGTCATGATTACAAATCTCGTTTGCCTCACAGTCTTAGGGAATGGTTCCAGAATATCTATCCCCCACTAGGAGAACGACCACAACGCTAATTAATATCTGAGATTCAGTAAGGGGTAGGCTCAGAGTATATTTTTATAAACTTGGTCTGTCCTCTCCCTTTTGTTTCCTTTTATTCATTTTCTCTTTTATCCTCTAATGACGTGTAACCGTCGTCCTATGATCGTACTCTTCTGTTACAGTCACGCTGGCTGTATGTACGGATATACTGCGTCTTTTTCTATCATCAGGCGACCATTTAATTCTATTTAGTGCCATTTGGACATAATCCTGAGCATCACAGGGTCTGTTATCCCATGGGGTTAATGGATATTCGAGGCCAGATTCCCATGTGCAAGTTCGCGCCCAACCCGACTCGTCAAGGTAAACCCAAAACTTGTATATGGAGTAGACCCATGCATTGGACCTAATAGAACTCAGCCCAACTTTTTTAGCACGGTCTTAACCATGCTCAGCCCAACTTTTTTAGCGCGGGCTTAACCATGGCCGGGGTATCTAGCGCCGGGTTGTCATCAGGTATATTCAGTTTATGGCGAAATTTTATCCATTTAATTTCTTGATTTGAGATTTACTACGGATTTTGAAAAACTTAGTTGATCTAAATTCTAATGTCAGTCCGGCCACGAAGTTGAGTCAAGATACTCATTATTATATGATATTAAATTTATACTAAATATATTTTATATAATTAATTAAAAATTTTATAATTAGAAATTGAGTTAACGAATATTAATATTTAAAGTTATAAATAATAATAACTTAAAATATTTTAAAATTTTAATATATATTATCATATGATAATTTGTTTTAGTTAAGTAATAAGAAAATAAAAAAATATAAATTGAAAATAAAATTAGTTGGCCAAAATCAAACCTAGGAGACCTAACGGATACTAACTTCCGCCTGCTCCGCTACACCACTAGTACTCGATGATTAAAAGACCACGTCGATTTTTTTTTTTTTTATTTTTATCAAAGACCACGTCGTTCACTATATAGCAAATTTAAAACCCAATCAAAAGTTGAGGGATACAGAGAATGTTTTTACAACTTTTGGTTGTGAGATACTTTAATTAAATTTAGAAAATTAATTTAGAAGTCCCTAAATAATTTTATAGTTTAAATTTTATTTTTATTTTAAATATTTTAAGATTAATTTAAATTTATTTATAATTAACGAATTTAAATAATTTTATTAATTCGATTGTTTTGAAAGAGAATATTCCATGGAAATTTACCGATTATTATGGGTTTTTGGAATCGCAACGACGACATCGGTCTTGAAATTTTATTTAAGTTTTATCTTGTAAAAACTCTTTTTTGTAACTTTATTCGGAAGATTTTAATAATTTATATTTGAGTGAAATGAGAAAAAAAAATGAGTATTTTTGTAAAATTATTTTATACAGGGGTTTAGACAGGTACTTAAAAATTATTTTTGTCAAATTATGTTATGTAGGGGTTTGATTTTGAATTATTGTAAATTTTTGTTAGATTCTAACTGCTCATACTTTGCCTAGAGAATCTATTAGGTATAATCGTCTCTTCGTTTGGGATGATATTTTTTTTATTTGATGAAATTTTATTAATACAATCAGTAATTTTGCTTTAGAAAAAAATTATTGAGTGTGAACTTTAAAATTTTTTTCTTTCTAACGGAGGTTGAGCCCTTCTCAATTTAATTACACCATTATTTGTTAGTTATAGTTTAAAAATTCGTTTGAAAGATGATTCGTGATTTAAAGGCAAATGATTTAATTTGAATAATTGTTTAACAGTAGTTTGAATAAAAAAATTGGAGGAAAAATATATTTATTTGAAATTAAACATTTTTGTTCAAATATTTTATTTTTGTTTAAAAATTTGATAATTAAAATAAATAAGAAGAAAAATGAAATTAATTTTTTTAAGAAAATTTAATAAAACTTAATTAAGAAAAATTAAAAGAGCAAAAAGTTGCGATTTTTTTTTTCAGGAGATTAGAACTGATATCATTAATAGAAAAATAGTCCAAGCCGAAAGTACGTAAATTAAAATATCAGAAATAATCTGGACTTTTAAAACCCAAAAAAAATAATAATCCATTAATAGTAGAATCCTAGAAACCCAAAAATCCATGCAACCCAACCCGAACCCAGACTAGGATGAAACTTGAGCATATGTCGCTCCGCATCGCAAGAATACACCAAGGATCTCCAATCACCGCTGTCCAAAGAAGACGAAAGATGGTTTTGACCCCAAACAAAAGAAGCGCTGAAGCCATGAATCCATACTAAGAGAACAAATGAGCCAACTTGCAACCAAGAGAAAATAATCAACGCGTTCAGAACAGATGAGAGGTCGAGACTTACAACAAGGCGCATGCAACGTTGAATCTGAAGGTCGACGATGGTAACTGGACCCTAATAGCAAGGGAGTGACCTCCTCAATCGAGTTTAGTCACTGCCTGAATCACAAGAGAGTCCTCCAAACGAACAGAACCAACAAAAAGGAAGACTATGTAGCTCTGTCTTCTTTCCGCCAGCGATCCCTTTGAACGCACATACTGGAGACTCAACAACCAAAAGTTCTGGAAGGAAGAAAGCAACACAAGTCAAATCATCGAAAACACCTTACATACATAAACTCAATCTGTCAAACAAAAGAAGTAGATAATAAAAGTAAAAACAAGACAACCTCATCCCGGTAGGAAAGAAAGGAAACTACCATCGGGTGAGGTAAGGAAACTTCTCTTTCTAAGAAGCTTAGAGAGAGGCATGTAACTTTTTCTTTGTTCTTTTAGGTTCTAATTTCAGCGAGTCAATTGATGCGGAACTCTATTTCACTAATTCAAGCCTATTAGAAATTGAATCGACATATACCCTAATAAAAAAAATTTAATTTAATAAACAATTTTCCAATCTAAAGCATTCTTAATTAATATGCAATTAAGAACATTTATAACTCTGATTTTAAGAGTAGCAAGAATAAGAACTATACAAGTTAGTATCAAACCTTATTCGTGATGCAATATCAAGAACCAAGATCTCTATTAAGCTCTCAAAAAATAATTACGTAAAGTAGTTGTATTAAATAATTGATAATCTGTCTACAATATAGAAAAAGAGATGTTTTATATACCTAGGCCAGCCTAACTCAATTAGGAAAAGAAAATAAGTAAAAATCTAAATAAAAACCTATGATTTTTGCCACTACACATTACTATATATGGATCACTATCCACTACTGGTTAACTATCCACTACTGAATAACTATCCACTACTGAATTAGTGATGAGGAATCTGTTAATGCAAATACAAAATTTGAATTATCAATAAGGACATATTCGGCCTAATTGACTTGGAATAGCCAGATTGTTTTTCAACTCCGAAATGAACTTGTAAAGCTTCAATATATCCTTTCATGAATCTTTAAAGTGCTTCCTTCAACCTTTTGGATATCAACCTTGTAATTGGTCCTTAAGGTAATGCTAGCTCATCTTTTTTGGTGTTGTTGGTTGTGCTTACATCATCCCCTCCCTCTTGAAAAAGATTTATCCTCTAATCTATACTAAAATCAAAAGGAGACAAATCAGAGATATTAAAGGTAGCACTTACACCAAACTCACCTGACTGATCAATTATGTATGCATTGTCATTGATCCGTTTCAGCACTTGATATGGTCCATTCTCTCGTGCATCGAGTTTTGATTTTTTTTTTTTACTAGGAAACCTCTCGTTTTGCATATGGATCCAAACCCAATCACCTGGTCTAAATACAACTTTCTTGTGACCCTTATTGGTCTGTTTCTCATACATTTTGTTACGCTTCTCAATATGCTCACGTGTTTTTATGTGTATTGATTTAACCATTTCAGCCTTTGCTTTTCCATCTAAATTAGACAACTCATTCAAAGATAAAGGCATTAAATCTAATACAGTCAATAGATTAAAACCATACACAACCTCAAAAGGTGAATAACTAATAGAAGAATAGACAGCGCGATTATAAGCAAATTCAACATATGACAAATATTTTTTCCAAGTTTTCAAGTTCCTACCAACAATAGCACAAAGTATAGTTCCTAAAGTCGTATAACAACTTCAGTTTGACCATCTATTCAATTTCTCCCACAAAACATGCTAGAAATGACTAAAAAACTTTGAATCTTTATAAAAAACAATAGTCTTAGGTATACCATACAAACGAACTACTTCCCTAAAAACCAAATTAGCTATGTTCATTGTATCATCAGTTTTATAACATGGAATAAAATATAATTGTAACGACCCCAAAAAGGACCGCCACCGGCGCTAGGATTCAGGTCGGCTTAAGGCCGCCAGAACCCGTAGCAAGCCTGCTATACTCTCTGTGTACCTGTAAACCTTATACATGATCATACATTTTAGTGAAAATAAAACTCTGTTCTGAACCAAGGCTTAACCTGTGCATGCACTATCTCTGTACTCTGTACTCATGTACTCTGTACTCTGTATCCCTGACTAGAGCTTGCTCTAGATGGGTTAATTCATACCTGTTAAGCCTGGTTTTCACATACAGGAAAATATATATACATATACAGATCATGTACAAAACATACATCACTAGGTCTAGGTCAAGCAACAACTAGTACATCTCTTTAATATTACATGTCCACTCTAAGCTATTACAGATCTCTTCACTTTTCCTGTATTCTGCTGGACTGTCCCTGTACACTGTACACTGAACCTGCAAAACTGGGGTTAAGGGAGTGGGATGAGCTCTATAGCCCAGTGAGTAGAACAGTAAAACATCTCAGTAAAATATGATCTCATGGAATGCATCATATCACAGACAAGCCACATCAAGAGTAAACCTGTCACCACATAGTCCCAGTAACTCTGTGCCAGGGCGTAGAATCGAGCACCTGGTCTTCCTGTCATATATGTATATGTGTATATAACACCTGTGAACTTACCATTGCCAGGGCGTAGTCAAAGGCTCCTGGACTTTGCTATACCTGCCAGGGCGTAGTCAAAGGCTCCTGGTCTTTGCTATACGTGCCAGGGCGTAGTCAAAGGCTCCTGGACTTCCTGTCTGAGACTATTGGATCATTCAGCATTCACTCACATCACCAAATAACAATGCAATGCAACATATTCGTGTATACTAATGCAATCAACCTATGGCATAATCATGATGCATGAGATATGCTAAAAACAGTTTGTAGTTCAATTAAAAGTCATAAGTTTAGTTCCACTCACCTCTGGCTATCTGGACTGACTGACTCTGCAGGTTCTGAACCTCTGGAGCAGTACTCACTGCTGCTCTCTCTGGTTCCTCTGGTCTGTATAAGCACATAAAGACTCACATGAGGGACCAAACTTTCGTACGACTACCTCTTTTAAACTATCCAAGAAAACCCCTTCATCTCACTTTAAAACTCATGCAAAGCAAGCAAAGGAAAGCTGGACAGAACACTTTCGGCGGCAGGTTCGGCGGCCGAATGTCCTCTCCAGAGACGAAACTCAAGCACCTTCGGCGGCACCTTCGGCGGCCGAATCCCCCAAACAGAGCCGAACATGCAAAAACACTCGGGGGCAAGCTGTGGCAACCAAGTCACCATGCAGGAGGTTCGGCGGCCGAATGAACCTTCGGCTGCCGAACCTGAGTTCCTCCAGAACTCAGCTTCAACGGCAAACCATCTCCTCCTTCCCTTCAAACTCTCAAAACATGCATATCTCATCTACTCAACATACATATACTCATGTATATGATCACAGGGGTCCAAAACTATCTAATACCCCAAACAACAAATCAAACATAACACAGAAACATATATTCATGCATATATCCGCAAACCTCCCATTGAAAACCTAAACATGCATCTCTCTCTTCACAACTCCCATAAAACCTTCAGACAACATATAAAACATAGGCAACACATCACTTACCTCCTGGTGAGTGATCTCAACAAAGGAAAACGGATCAACTCTCTTCACACTCTCAAAATCTCAAAAGCGTCACTTTTGTTTCTCTCAACTCTCAACACCTTTGCAAGCACCTCAAACTGCTGTAAGAACAACCAAAACAACATGTACAGATGAGTCATAAGAGACGTGGTCATTCCATGGCAAGAATCTGAGGCCAACACTTGTCAAAACAAACATGACTCAGCTCACTAGCCAACTCATCGTCGGCTGCCCAATCACAGGCAAGACCATGCAACATTCGGAGGCCGAACTTCCCTTCGGAAGCCAGACACTTTCGGCGGCCGAACTTACTTTCGGCGGCCGAACTTGGCTCAACTGCATTAGGTCATTTCAACTCAACACTCACTTCCCTTAACCTAAAAACATCTCATAACCCTTAGAAAAACGCAACTCCTACCCTTATATAGAATCCCAACACCCCGGATTCCACCAGACATTAGGAATTCCGGTGCCGGATTCTAGCCGGGTGTTACATTCTCCCCTCCTTAAGAACATTCGTCCTCGAATGTTCCTAAAACACACAAAAACAAAACATAAGGAGGAAACGCACCTCAAAACAAATATGGATACTGCTGGAGCATAGCCTCCCGTGTCTCCCATGTGCACTCTTCTAGATTATGGTGGTTCCATAAAACTTTCACCATTGGAATCTCCTTGTTCCTTAGCTGTCTGATCTGCGTGTCCAGAATCCGCACTGGCTGCTCTATATAGGTGAGATCTGTATGAATCTCCACCTCAGGCTCACTCAGAACCTGATTCGGATCTGACACAAACTGCCGTAGCATCGAAACATGAAATACCGGGTGAATCCTCTCCATAGAAGCAGGTAAATCCAGCTTATACGACACATTTCCGATCCTTTGTAACACCTCAAAGGGTCCAATGTACCGTGGAGCTAATTTACCTTTTTTCCCAAAACGAACCACTCCTTTCAGTGGAGACACTTTCAGCAATACCCAATTACCCTCTTGAAACTCCAACTGCTTTCTGCGAACATCTGCATAACTTTTCTGTCTACTCTGAGCTGTTCTGATTCTCTCTCTGATTATGGGCACCATTCTACTGGTAATGTCTACTAACTCTGGCCCTGCAAGAGCCTTCTCTCCTACTTCTTCCCAGCAAACAGGGGATCTGCACTTCCTCCCATATAAGGCTTCATAAGGAGCCATCCCAATGCTAGCATGATGACTGTTATTGTAGGCAAATTCCACCAAAGGTAGATGCTGCCTCCAAGAACCGCCAAAGTCTAACACACAAAGGCGAAGCATATCCTCTATGGTCTGGATGGTCCTTTCTGACTGTCCATCAGTCTGTGGGTGGAAAGCAGTACTAAAATCCAATCTCGTGCCCATTGCACTTTGCAGACTCCGCCAAAAGCGGGAAGTAAACTGAGGTCCTCTGTCTGAAACTATAGATACTGGAACTCCATGTAATCTCACTATCTCATCCAGATAGACCTGTGCCAACTTATCCACAGAATAGTTACTCCGTACTGGAAGAAAATGAGCAGATTTCGTGAGTCTGTCCACAATCACCCATATCGAGTCTATCCTGTTGGACGCTACTGGTAAACCCACTACAAAATCCATGGCTATGTTCTCCCATTTCCACTCTGGAATCGGTAATGGGTTAAGCATTCCGGCTGGTTTCTGATGCTCTAATTTCACCCTCTGACAAACCTCACAGGCTGTCACGAACTGCGCCACTTCCTTCTTCATGGCTGGCCACCAATAAACCCTTTTCAGATCCTGATACATTTTGGTAGCTCCTGGGTGAACACTATACTTCGCATTATGAGCTTCCCTCATAATGTCTTCCTTCACACTGCCCCTATCTGGTACACAAAGTCGACTCCCATAGCGAAGGATCCCTTTGGTGTCCAATCTGAACTCTACACTATTGCCTGACTGAACAGTCCTAGCAATTTTCATCAACTCAGGGTCTTCATGCTGTTTCTGAGCTATCTGCTCCAGAAACACAGGTGTCACCCTCATCTGTGCTATCAACGCACCTGTACCAGATAACTCTAGCTGTAATCCCTCGTCAAAGAGCTTATAAAGCTCCATCACAACTGGTCTCCGCTCTGCTGCTATATGGGACAAACTGCCTAGTGACTTCCGGCTTAGGGCGTCTGCGACAACATTCGCCTTACCCGGATGATACTGGATCTTACAATCATAATCACTGAGCATTTCGACCCACCTTCTCTGCCGCAAATTCAGTTCTCTCTGACTTAAGATGTACTGTAAATTCTTGTGATCAGTGAAGATCTCGCATTTAACCCCGTAGAGGTAATGCCGCCACATCTTAAGTGCAAAGATAACTGCTGCCATCTCGAGGTCATGAGTAGGGTAATTCAACTCGTGCTTCTTCAACTGTCTAGAAGCATAAGCGATTACTCTATCACGCTGCATCAATACACAACCCAATCCCACTCGAGATGCATCACAGAACACTGTGAACTCTTCATTACTGACAGGCAGAGCTAACACTGGTGCTGTTGTCAATCTCCTCTTGAGCTCCTCAAAGCTCTCTTCACACTGGTCTGACCAGATAAACTTCTGGTTCTTCTGAGTCAATTTGGTCATAGGAGCTGCTATCTTTGAGAAGTTCTGAACGAACCTCCTGTAGTAACCTGCCAGTCCCAGAAAGCTTTTAATCTCAGTCACTGTCGTGGGTCTGGGCCAGTTAGCTACAGCCTCTATCTTCTTGGGATCTACCTCAATACCCTCTGCTGATACCACATGTCCCAAGAAGGCAATGCTCCGTAACCAAAACTCACACTTCGAGAACTTGGCATATAAACCATGCTCTCTCAGTGTCTGCAAAACAATCCTCAGATGCTGGGCATGCTCCTCTGCATCTCTGGAATACACTAAGATATCATCGATAAACACAATGACAAAGTGATCCAGAAACTCACTAAAAACTCTGTTCATGAGATCCATGAATGCTGCAGGGGCGTTAGTTAACCCGAACGGCATCACTAAGAACTCATAATGCCCATATCTGGTCCGAAACGCTGTCTTAGGCACATCTGCCTCTCTGACTCTCAACTGATGATACCCAGATCTCAGATCTATTTTCGAGAAACAACCTGCTCCAGCTAACTGGTCAAATAGATCATCAATCCTAGGTAAAGGATACCTATTCTTGATAGTGACCTTGTTCAACTGTCTGTAGTCGATACAAAGTCTAAGGGATCCATCCTTCTTTCTGACAAAAAGCACTGGAGCACCCCAAGGTGAGGTACTAGGGCGGATGAAACCCTTATCTACCAAGTCCTGCAACTGTTCTTTCAACTCTGTTAACTCAGCTGGCGCCATCCTGTAGGGAGGAATAGAGATAGATCTAGTACCTGGCAGTAATTCAATTTCAAATCCTATCTCCCTATCAGGTGGTAGTCCTGGCAAATCGTCTGGGAACACATCGAGAAACTCTCGAACTACTGGTACTGTGGCTGGTTCCCTCACCTGACTATCTAGCTCTCTCACATGAGCTAGAAACCCCTGACAACCCCTCCTAAGCAAACGACGAGCCTGAAGGGCTGAAATCATACCTCTGGGTGTACCTCTCCTGTCTCCTCTGAAGACACACTCTGACCCATCCTGGTCTCTGAGACTCACTAACTTCTCTCGACAGTCCAACGTAGCACCATATGCAGATAGCCAATCCATCCCTAGAATGACATCAAAATCTGTCAAGTCTAGAACCACAAGGTCAGCTGGAAGGCATCTACCCTCTATGAATACTGGACTGAAACGACAGACTGACACTGCCACTGATGGGTCACATCTAGGTCCACTGACCCAGAGAGGATACTCTAACTCAGAACTGATCAAACCCAATCGCTCTATGGCTCTCGAAGCAATAAAGGAATGAGAAGCACCGGGGTCCATCAAAGCATACACATCTGAACACCCAATGATGAGATTACCTGACACCACTGTGTTCGACGTGTTAGCCTCCTCCTGTGTCACCGTGAAAATCCGTGCTGGGGCTACCGGATTTCCACCTCGGGAACCTGCTGCTGAAGTAGAGGCTACCCCTCTCCCTCTACCTCTGCCACTAGTCTGAGGCATGACTGGAGCTGCTGGCCGTACAACTGGCTGTACCACACTGCCAGAACTCATCTGCTGGGATGGTGCAAAAGTCATCTGCGGACAATCCCGCGCAATATGCCCTTCCTGTCCACATCGAAAACAAGCTGAAGATCCCAATCGACAAACTCCTCCATGTGGTTTTCCGCATCGTCTGCAGACTGGAGCTGTGCCAGAGCTTGAGCCACTACCTATTCCCAGACCTGACTTGACTTTACTCCAGAACCCTTTCCTTATTCCTCTCACTCTATCCCATCTCTTACTGCCTGTTGAACCTGAACTGGGGGCCTTAGAACCCGAAGCCTGTGCCTTTGACTGTTTCTGACTCTTAGCACTAGCTTCCATCTTCCTAGCTGCATCTATAATAGAGTGGAAACTCTCCTTTTCTGCTGGAAGGATCAAAGAAGAATACCTGGGATGAAGTCTCATGGTATATCTCCTCGCCTTCTTCTGATCAGTATCATAGGCCTGACCCACGTATTGAAGCAGATCTAAGAACTTATCTGTGAACTCATCAACAGTCATCTCATCTGTTTGTCTCAACTGTTCAAACTCAATTATCTTCATCTCTCTGGAACTGTCAGGAAAAGCCCACCCTGCAAACTCATTAGCGAACTCTCCCCATGACATGCTGTCCATTCTCGGCTCCACATAATTCTTAAACCATTCTCTGGCTTTCCTGCATTTTAATGTGAAACCTGCCATCTCAATGGCTCTCCTATCATCTGCTCCCAATTCGCTGGTGATCATCCTAACTGCTCTGAGGTAATCAAATGGATCATCTCCCGTATTGTATTTCGGAGCATCCAATTTCAAGTATTCCGTCATTTGGACTTTACCTCCAGATGAGCTAGGTTCATGTCTGTCAACAACAGGGGCTACTGGTTCTGGTGGTAGTACTGGGTCATTTGGCTCTAAGTGTGCTGCACTTGGATGGGTAGGGGAAGATGGATACATCGGATATGGTGGATATGATGGGTAATAGTGAGGATATGGCATATATGGCATGTATGTAGGATATGGGTCAAATCGAGAGTACTCCGACATCCCCTCCATCGGATACTCTGGCTCCTGAAACAAGGATGGATAACCAAAACCTGAGGTCTGAGCACCTCCCTGCGACTCTCCCATACCTTCCTCAAAACTGCCTATACCCATGCTGTCATCTCCAGCCTGATCAATCTCCATAGCTTCCCTCCTTTCCTCTGATCTTTCTCCCCTCACTGTTCCTCTTCTGCTCTCGTCGACAGACCTTCTCGGGTCTATTGACGTACCTTCCCTGCTAGATCTCTGAGACCTTGCCCTTGGCAATGCAGGAGGACGAGCAGCTGGTCTCTCATTCTCTGGTGGGACTCCAGTCAATCGAGCTGATCGACGAGTTCCTCGCATCTTTACTCTGGAAACACAACATATAACATACCACTTTAGCACATAAACATCACATAACAATACAGCACATGTATAACTCATGGCAGATCATAGCAAATAAGACTCAAGACCCTATCCTTGTGGACATGATTTCCTATTGTGCTTGACCACTTCTAACCTGTCTGCACCCAACTCTGTCTCTATAGGTCCGATCATGTGAACCTAGGGCTCTGATACCAATCTGTAACGACCCCAAAAAGGACCGCCACCGGCGCTAGGATTCAGGTCGGCTTAAGGCCGCCAGAACCCGTAGCAAGCCTGCTATACTCTCTGTGTACCTGTAAACCTTATACATGATCATACATTTTAGTGAAAATAAAACTCTGTTCTGAACCAAGGCTTAACCTGTGCATGCACTATCTCTGTACTCTGTACTCATGTACTCTGTACTCTGTATCCCTGACTAGAGCTTGCTCTAGATGGGTTAATTCATACCTGTTAAGCCTGGTTTTCACATACAGGAAAACATATATACATATACAGATCATGTACAAAACATACATCACTAGGTTTAGGTCAAGCAACAACTAGTACATCTCTTTAATATTACATGTCCACTCTAAGCTATTACAGATCTCTTCACTTTTCCTGTATTCTGCTGGACTGTCCCTGTACACTGTACACTGAACCTGCAAAACTGGGGTTAAGGGAGTGGGATGAGCTCTATAGCCCAGTGAGTAGAACAGTAAAACATCTCAGTAAAATATGATCTCATGGAATGCATCATATCACAGACAAGCCACATCAAGAGTAAACCTGTCACCACATAGTCCCAGTAACTCTGTGCCAGGGCGTAGAATCGAGCACCTGGTCTTCCTGTCATATATGTATATGTGTATATAACACCTGTGAACTTACCATTGCCAGGGCGTAGTCAAAGGCTCCTAGACTTTGCTATACCTGCCAGGGCGTAGTCAAAGGCTCCTGGTCTTTGCTATACGTGCCAGGGCGTAGTCAAAGGCTCCTGGACTTCCTGTCTGAGACTATTGGATCATTCAGCATTCACTCACATCACCAAATAACAATGCAATGCAACATATTAGTGTATACTAATGCAATCAACCTATGGCATAATCATGATGCATGAGATATGCTAAAAACAGTTTGTAGTTCAATTAAAAGTCATAAGTTTAGTTCCACTCACCTCTGGCTATCTGGACTGACTGACTCTGCAGGTTCTGAACCTCTGGAGCAGTACTCACTGCTGCTCTCTCTGGTTCCTCTGGTCTGTATAAGCACATAAAGACTCACATGAGGGACCAAACTTTCGTACGACTACCTCTTTTAAACTATCCAAGAAAACCCCTTCATCTCACTTTAAAACTCATGCAAAGCAAGCAAAGGAAAGCTGGACAGAACACTTTCGGCGGCAGGTTCGGCGGCCGAATGTCCTCTCCAGAGACGAAACTCAAGCACCTTCGGCGGCACCTTCGGCGGCCGAATCCCCCAAACAGAGCCGAACATGCAAAAACACTCGGGGGCAAGCTGTGGCAACCAAGTCACCATGCAGGAGGTTCGGCGGCCGAATGAACCTTCGGCTGCCGAACCTGAGTTCCTCCAGAACTCAGCTTCAACGGCAAACCATCTCCTCCTTCCCTTCAAACTCTCAAAACATGCATATCTCATCTACTCAACATACATATACTCATGTATATGATCACAGGGGTCCAAAACTATCTAATACCCCAAACAACAAATCAAACATAACACAGAAACATATATTCATGCATATATCCGCAAACCTCCCATTGAAAACCTAAACATGCATCTCTCTCTTCACAACTCCCATAAAACCTTCAGACAACATATAAAACATAGGCAACACATCACTTACCTCCTGGTGAGTGATCTCAACAAAGGAAAACGGATCAACTCTCTTCACACTCTCAAAATCTCAAAAGCGTCACTTTTGTTTCTCTCAACTCTCAACACCTTTGCAAGCACCTCAAACTGCTGTAAGAACAACCAAAACAACATGTACAGATGAGTCATAAGAGACGTGGTCATTCCATGGCAAGAATCTGAGGCCAACACTTGTCAAAACAAACATGACTCAGCTCACTAGCCAACTCATCGTCGGCTGCCCAATCACAGGCAAGACCATGCAACATTCGGAGGCCGAACTTCCCTTCGGAAGCCAGACACTTTCGGCGGCCGAACTTACTTTCGGCGGCCGAACTTGGCTCAACTGCATTAGGTCATTTCAACTCAACACTCACTTCCCTTAACCTAAAAACATCTCATAACCCTTAGAAAAACGCAACTCCTACCCTTATATAGAATCCCAACACCCCGGATTCCACCAGACATTAGGAATTCCGGTGCCGGATTCTAGCCGGGTGTTACAATAATATCTTACTAAAGCGATTTACAACAATAAACACAAAATCTCTACCTCTTTTTGTCCTGGGTAAATCTATCACAAAATACATAGATATATCAGTTCAAAGTTCAATAGGTATAGACAAAGAAGTATACAGCCCATGTGGTAAGGACTTAGATTTAGTCTGTTTACATGCAAAGTATTGAGTACAAATTTTCTCTACATATTTTCATATATTAGACTAATAAAAGTGTTCATTCAATATGTTTAAAGTCTTTTGAATACCAAAATGTCCTATTAACCCTCTTGAATGCTATTCTCTAACAAGCAACTCACGCATCAAACAATTGGGTAAGCATATTTATTTCCTCCTAAAAAGAAACCCATCATACAAATAAAACTTGTTAAACGCTCTATGTTCACATGCCTTAAATACATCAGAAAAATCAATATCATTCTCTTACATATCTTTCAAATGCTTAAACCCAAATAACTTAGAACTAAGCATGAAAATCAATGCATAACGTCTAGATAATGCATCATCAACCATATTCTCCTTACCATGCTTGTATTTAATTACATAAGGAAAGATTTCGAGATACTCAACCCACTTACCATGCCGCTTGTGAAACTTACCTTATCCCTTCAAGTGTTTGAGAGATTGATGGTCGGTATGAATCACAAACTCATTTAGACAGCAAGTAGTGTTTCCAAACTTCAAGAGTCCTAATCAGTGCATAGAACTCTTTGTCATAGGTAGAATAGTTCAAATATGCGCCACCTAACTTCTCACTGAAATATGCTATAGATCGGTCTTCCTGCATAAGAACAGCACCAATACCAATACTAAAAGCATCACATTCAATTTCAAAGGTTTTAGAAAAATTAGGTAACCTTAAAACAGGAGCAATAGTAAGTTTTTCTTTTAATGTGTTAAATGCAAGTTTTATTCTTTACCACATTTAAACCCAACAATGTTTTTAAAGATTTCATTTAGAGGTGCAACAATTATGCTGGAATCTCTAACAAACCTCCTATAGAAGCTTACTATTCCATAAAAGGATCTCACCTCATTAGCATTTTTAGGTGTAGGCCATTCTTGGATAGCCTTAACCTTTTTAGTATTTACATCAACTCTATATGAACTAACAACAAATCCTAGAATATGATACTATCCGTACAAAATGTGAATTTCTTAAGATTAGCATACAATTCATATACATGCAACTTCTGTAGAACAAGTTCAACATGCCTAATATGCTCATCCAAATTTCGACTATAAATCAATATATCATTAAAATACACAACCACAAACTTACTTAGGTAATCATACAAAACATGGTTCATTAATATCATAAATCTCATAAATGTACTAGATGCATTAGTTAAGCCAAAAGGCGTCACTAATCATTCATATAAACCATATTTAGTCTTAAAGACAGTTTTCCTCTCATCACCTAACTTCATCCTAAATTGATGATAACTACTTTTCAAATCAATTTTGATAAAGAACACAACACCACATAATTCTTCAAGCATATTATCTAATCTAGGAATAGGATGGCGATACTTTATAGTGATTTTGTTTATTGCATGATAATCAACATACATACGCATTGTTTCATCTTTCTTTAGAACCAGCAAAGCATGTACTGTGTATAGACTGAGGCTCTCCCTGATATGTCCCTTAGCTAGCAACTCATCAACTTGTATTTGCAATTCATTTGATTCCTCAGGATTACTTCGATAAGCTGGACGGTTTGGAATCTAAGCTCCAAGAATAAAATCAATATGATGTTCTATTCTCCTAATGAGTGACAACCCTTTAAGGTTTCAGATTTGTATAGACTTTAATCCTTTAAGGCATTTTAATAGTTAATCATACATCCTAATGAGTTCTAGCTGATTTTATACCATGAAAATCGGTATTGATTTAGTTGAGATATAATCACTACACTTGAAAAAAGACTTAGAATATTATAGGATTAATTTCCTTCAAATAAGTAATTTCTTGTTTATTTAAGATTCAATTTTTGTCCATTTCAATTAAAGTGTAAATCCCTAATTTTGGAATATTCATCTCATAAATGGTCATCCAATTCAATTATTAGCTCATTTATTGCTTTCTTTAAATTAATTTAAATTTACAATCATCTCTTGATAGTCTAAATAATTAAAATAATCAACATTTGGTACTCAACATATTCTTCGTGAGAATGATACTTCTCTCATCACTTTATTACTTGTTAACGATGAATGCACTTTCAAAAATTGTGCAAAAGTTTTTAGTACTTCATTAGACTCTGTGATGACTTCATCGATGGAAACATAGAAAGATGACAGAGACCAATACGGTACCATCAGCAGCTTCTCCGCTAGTCGCAACTAGGAGAGCTACCCGTTCGTAGACCAAAGGCAAAACCCCTATCCATGAAGTGCACACCGATAAAGATGATGAATGGGAGGTCAAGTCCAAAATTTTAAAATAGCTACAAGACCGGAAAGCACAACCTAAGACCACCACGTTGGTCTTAGAAGCCTCAACAGAAATCAGTAGCAAGGACACAACCTTTAGCCATAGTGGAAAGGAAACCACGGGCCAAGCATAGGAGGCAGAGGATACAATAGTGAGGAGATTGATGAGTTATAAAACTCACCACTTTTTCCTTATTAAATTTCATGATTTTGCTATGATTTTGATATAAATAATTAATTTTTACTTGGAATTTGATTTTGGAAAGGTTTTTAAGCAAAAGTTAAGAAAAGGAATAAAAAGAGGCTAAATTGGAAGATTTTCAGACTGGGGAGTTACAGCCTTGGGCAAGCCTATAGCCCAAGGCGATAGACAGCTCTAGATTTCAAAAAATGCCACCTCAGCTCGAGTTTTCCACCTATGCAAGGATAAGATCAGCTTCAAATTGGATCAAATACAATCAGATTAGGATAGTGATAAGGTAGGAGTAGTAGCATTTATTTTAAATTATTAAATTTTATATTTTTATTGAGGGAAAACCTATATAAAGGCTTCTCAAGAATTAAACCTACATCATATTTTTCCCTCTCTCCCTCCTCTTCTCTTTAAGTCGGTGCCTCCCCCTCTTCTTCTCCTTCTTCTTCCTCTTTTCTTCTTCTTTTCATCTTCTTTTCTTTAGCTTTTTTGCAATTTCATTATGGCCCTTAGAGGCTAAACAATTCTTTTCAGTTGCAAATTAATCCAAATTGAGGTTTTATTCAAGTTGTGAGATTATGTACTTAAATTCTCTTCATCTTATTTCTATTTTCTATTAATTTCTATTTTCAAGGAACACCACCTCTATTGTTGTCCTCTTAGGAATTCAAGGAGCCCACTAAATCTCTTGGAAAGATAACATATTGCTAACTAATCCAATTAAATCCGTAATTGTTTAATTGAGTTAATAATAAGTAGCAATTATCATATTTATTTATGTTAAGGAATTAGTAGATTTGATTTAAATAATTCACGTATTTTTATTGATCAAGCTTGGGTTCTTCTCTTTTAATACAGTTGACTAATTAAATCTATAAAAGTATTAAGATTATTAGTTAACTAGGAATTAATTTAAGCGCGAAGCAAATTAATTTAATCATAAGGAATAATTGGTGGGATTCGCGTGTTTGACCACTATGACCAAACAATAGATAATAAAATGAATTATTTTTCTAATTAATGATCAACGGCCAAACCCCTCAATTTGATTACCTTCAGTTGAATTTAATTTAATTATTTATTTCATGAACTCAATTGGATTGCTTGTTTTTCTTTTAAGTATTTTTGGCTTGCCCAAGGCAAAAACCAATTTCATAAAAAACTTTCTTCTTCTCACTTTTTGTATTACACTACCCTTCTGTTTCAACTAAATCATCTAAATTAAACAGATTTAAGGTTTCTGTGGGATTGATACTCACTTATCCTATCTATAAGTTCTTATTAAATCAAGAAAAGGGAAGTAAATTTTAATTGATGGATTCGACACCCGTCAAATTTGGCGCCATTGTCGGGGACCTTTAACAGTTTATTTTTATTTTTATGACTAGGTCTGAAAATAGTAGAATTCAGTTTGATCCAGAAATCGAGAAGACTGCAAAAAGGTTAAGAAAAGCAACAAAGTTGCAAAAACATGTCAATTTAGGAGCCTCTCAACCATCTACTCGATCCCCTCCACGCACCAAAGACAACACGTCTTTAACACCAACCGAGCCTCCAATTTACACCAACCGAAGAGACACAATGGCCGTAGCTGCCACCGCTGAAGAACAACCCCTTTGCATCACATACTCAGTGTTGAATTCACCCTTGAAATTGCGAACAAGTATGATTCACATGTTACCAAAATTCCAAGGTTTGGAGAATGAAGACCCCATCGTCATCTAAAAGAGTTTTATGTGGTTTATTCAAGTATAAGACCATGGGGTATAACTGACGAGCAAATAAAGTTAGTAACTTTTACTTTTATTTTGATTGAATCTGCTAAGGATTGACTCTACTATTTGCCTCCAGGTTCAATCACCACTTAGATGCAAATTAGAGACTTATTTTTAGAAAGTTTTTTTTTTTTCAGCAACCAAAGCATCATCTATAAGAAAGGAAATAAGTGGAGTCAAACAAACAAAAAATGAAACTCTACATGAATATTGGGAAAATTATAAGAAATTAATTCCAAGTTGTCCAAAATATGGAATCACTCCAAAACAGCTCAACCTTCACTTCTATGAAAGGCTTTTGCCATTAGAACGAAGAATAATAGATGTTGCTAATGGAGGAGCCATTGTGGAAATGGAATCTGAAGAAGGTAAAACTTTAATCTCCAAATTAGCTACCAATTTTAGACAGTATGGCTGAGATGAGGACATTTCAAGGAATGCGAATGAGGTAAGTATTGCATCTTTAGATTCTAAAATTTCACAACTAACAGCTGCAATTTAACAATTGGCTGCAGGGAATAATGTACGAACTTGTGGTATTTGCAAACAAACCGACCATCGCACAGATATGTGTTCTATCCTTCAGGAAGGAGAGCAACAGGTAAATGTCATCAGAGGGTTCAATGGACAACAAAGGAAGTATGACCCATTTTCAAGTACCTACAATCCGGGGTGGAGAGACCATCCAAACCTTAGTTATAGGAATAGACAGCAGAATTACCAGCCAAGAACCAACTATCAAGCTGCAAAATCAGGTATGTCTTTAGAAAATATTGTTCAATCCTTTGCTAATAGCACTCTTGCTTTCCAACAGGAAACAAAATCGAGCATACAGAATTTGAAAAATCAAGTGAGCCAACTTGCTACATTAATGAGCAAGCTCTCAAGGAAAACTGCCCTCCCAAACCGTGCCAAATCTGAAACAGAATGTAAGCGCAATTACACTATGAAGTGGGAAGGAGTTGGAATCTGTTAGTGTATTTGCCCTAGGCCATTATCTTGAACCTTTTTGTATGACATTTTGGTCATTAATAAAAGAGGTTTTTATTATTATCATTATTATTTGTTTGCATGTTACGTAATAATGATTAACATCCCTGGTTACTTATTATTATGTTGATAATAATAAAATATAGCTAGTATGATTATTGATTAATAATCATGAGATGATTATGTATATGTTGATATAATTCAATAATCATAGATACTTGTTAGAGAACAAAGTATTGGATGGACCCGCATTTAGATCATTACATGGGTTATTGTCATAAGTGAATCTCAAAGTAGTCATGTCTTAATCTTTTGACTTGAGATTGTCATAGTTTCCAACATAAGGACTATTATGTTTTGACATAACCAAACATTGTCTTTAATCAGACAATCATAAAGGTTATGATTGAGCATAATAGAAATTATGTAGAGGATATTGAACAATCAAGATAGGATTTGTCCCTCTCTTTGAGAGAGATATCTTCTGGGCCCCTCAATAAGTGAGACTGAGAAATGTATGGCCGTGCTCAAATAAATTGATAGTGTAATCAATATCATTTGAATTTATCAGTCTACTTAGAGATCGAGAAATCATAAGTTTGAACATTATAAGTTTGACATTGACCATGACTTATGTTCAAACTAGATATCGTGTGACAAATGGATTAATACATGTTCTATTTATTAGGCTTTATCGGATTATTGATCCTCATATTAGTTGGGTAGTCATAATGTCTTACTAGAGGCCACTTATGACTTATGGGCCTTATGGGACTGGGCCTATTGCCAATTAATGTGAGCCTATTGGGTCACACACAAAAAAATGTTGTTGATGTGCTATGACATATTAATGGGCTAAAAGCTCAAAGCCTATTAATATAATTAATAATAATAAAAAAGTATTATTATTATTAATATAATTAATAATAATAAAGTGTTATTATTATTATTAATATAATTAATAATAATAAAGTGTTATTATTATTAATTGATAATAATAAAGTGTTATTGTTATTAATTATTTATTATTATGAGATAATAATACTTAAAAGATCTGCAGTCTATCTGTAACTGTTACAGATAAAGGACTCTATTTTATAAGATATTTGAGTATCTGCGAGATTGTGATAGTGGGCTCTGAACACAACTCTTTTAGGAAAAGAGTTGTGGGAAAACAAAGACTGAAACATATAAATACTCCTTCTACAAATTGTGGGGATGATGAGGTTTTTTAGAAAATTCAGTCTAACAGTTGCAGATTGTGGAGCACATAATCTATCCATCCTTGAGAGAGCTAGCACTCTAGAAGGATAGAAGACGTTCGTGTGGATACCATAGAGGGTGTTCGTTTGAAAAAGCAGCACCATCAGTCCGGTATTATATCTTCTCGACGAGATTAACAGGTTAGTCTCATATCCTTCTTTAGAAAATAAATGAAGCACTCGGATTTTGGGAAAAGAAAATCCGAGATTTTTATTTTTTCCGCTGCGCAATTTGGGTTGCAATAATCTCGGGATTTTCCAACAGAATCTGCCAGCCCGAAGAGGCTTGCCTAAGGCAGTACGACAGACCTGAAGACAGAAGCAGAAATAAAAATTCCAGCAGAGAATCAGCCTCAAAAATCAAAGGTAGAATAGCCTCCAATTCAGGTAATATGTCCTCTTTTTCTTGAAAGATTTGCACAATCAAAAAGAGAAAAGGAAGAAAAAGAGATCTTGGAGATTTTTCGCAAAGTCCAGATAAACGTACCTCTTCTTGAAACCATAAAGTAAATACCCAAGTATGCGAACATTTTTAAAAGACCTTTGCACTAATAAAAGAAAATTGTATGAGCACAAAAAGATTAAAGTAGAGAAGAATGTATCAGTTGTAGTTCAAAGAAAGTTTCTACAAAAATGTAAAGATAAAGGCATGTTTGCAATATCATGTAAAGTTAAAAACATTGAAATCAAGAAGGCAATGTGTGATTTAGGAGCTTCCATAAATGTTATGCCTCTGTCTATTTATTTGTCTTTGGATGCAGGTCCTTTAAACCAAATAGAAATCACACTCCAACTCGTTAATAGATCAATAGTTTATCCTAAAGGTGTGTTGGAGGATGTTTTGGTCCAAGTGGGAAAATTAATTTTTCCACCAGACTTCTTTGTCTTGGATACGAAAGAGGACAGTTCATCAAACTCTACAAATTTATTGCTAGGAAGACCATTCCTTAGCACAGCTAGAACGAAGATCGACGTGCATGAAGGCACGCTCACAATGGAGTTTGATGGAGAAGAGGTAAAATTTAATGTCTACGATGCAATGAAGTATTCTGATGATAGTTTTTCTCTTTGCAGCATAGACATTGTTAATCCTCTTGCTCAAGAAGCATTTGGATTAAGCAAGGAAAACAAGTTGGAGGTAGTTTTAACCGAAAACTTGACAATGGATTGCCTTAACAATAGCACATCGCAATTCAATGAAGAAATCATAGAAACAGTTCACTCATTGGACACTTTGAGCCACAAGGCACTAGAACTTAAGTTAAAAATGCTTCCAGCTCTTTTGAAATATGCATTTTTGGGAAGTAATAACATACTTCCAATCATAATCTCCTCTAAGTTTAATTCTTTAAAAGCAATGAAGTTGATTTGGATGCTGAATGAATACAAAGATGGAAGTGGATGAAGCTTAACATGCCACTAAAGTCTAGCCTAGGACAATAAACAAGGACGCTGCTTGAGAGGCAAACTAGGGTTACTGGCTTACCCAAGCCTGTAGATTCACCAGTAAGTTTCTTTTAATTTTTCAGTTTTAATTAATTTCTCTGTTATTTTTGGAGCAGATTAAACCTTCTAGACTTAATGGGACCTTTTTGGTGGTAAGTTATTATTAATTTTTTTTAACTGCTCTAAAGGAAGGTAAATTCTATTCTACTTGGTTTTATTCAAAAAAAAAAGAGAAATATAAATTAACCCTATTTTTCTTTTTTTTTTTTTAAATTTCCTTATTCTCTTTCTTCCTCGTGGTTCTCTTCAAAATTGTAGGTCCCTCAATGACGAAGAACCAGCCCGATGCTGCTGATCAGACTGATGTTGCCCCTCCAACCGAAGGCTGCTCCTCATCGCGCCGCTGCCGGGCCTTGCCGACGACACCAGCAACCTCGGTGACTGGTTCGCGTGTGTAACGACCCAAAAATCGGACCGCTACCGACGCTAGGATCAAGGTCGACTTAAGGTCGCCGGGACCTGTAGCAAGCCTGCTATACTCTCTGAGTACCTGTAAAATCTCATACATGATCATACATTTTCTGTAAAACATAAAACTTTACTTTGAAACAAGGCTTAACCTGTGCATGCACTATCTCTGAAACCTCTTACTAGAGCTTGCTCTAGACGGGTTAAACTCATACTATGTTAAGCCTGGTTTTCACATACACATCAAGAAAACATTTACATAAAATAAACAGACCATGTATACAAAAGGGATTTACAATACATAAGGGATTTACAATACATAAGGGTCAAGCACACTACTAAACTCTATACAATGCTAAAACATCTCTTTAAAACATTACATGTCCACACTATGCTATTACAACTCTGTATTCTTCCTGTACCCTGCTAACTTCCCCTGCCCTCAGAACCTGCAAGACTGGGGTTAAAGGAGAGGGATGAGCTATACTAGCCCAGTGAGTAGAACAAATAAAACATGTCAATAAAACATGCTCACATGGAATGCATCACATCACAAGTAAATCACCCATCTCAGACGGACAGATTCAAAACTCCCTCTGTTTTGTGCCTCGCCCGTGAAGGAGCTCCTCAGGACTTGATTACGCACCCTATGGTGCTCTGTGCCCGGCCCTCTCAGGGCTCCTCAGGACTGTAACGACCGCAAAATGGACCATCACCGGCGCTAGGATTCAAGTCGGCTTAAGGCCGCCAGAACCCGTAGCAAGCCTGTTATACTCTAGAAAACCATAAATCTCACCCTTCTAAAGATTCCGACATCCTGGATTCCATCGGACGATAGGAATTCCGATGCTGGACTCTCGCCGGGTATGACAAGGACTTTACTCGGAGGGCTAATGAATCCAAACTATGTCCGATACGTAGAAGCATAGAATAATGCAAGGCGTCACATTAGTGTATTCTAGTGCACTCAACCTATTACATATCATGATGCATGGAACATGCTAAAAGCATTTAATTTTTCAATTTAAAACATTAAGTTTAGTTCCACTCACCTCTGGCTGACTCTGAACTGACTCTGAATACTCTGAAGCAGTGCTCACTGCTGCTCTCTTCGGTTCCTCTGGTCCGTTCCTACACACGTGGACTCAAATGAGGGACCAAACTAGCTCAAGAACAACTCTATAAAACTCCCTAAAACCCCCCTAAAACATCCTAAAACAATCAAGTAAAACATGCAAAAGAAGGCTGGACAGGGCACTTTCGGCGGCAGGTTCGGCCGAAAGTCCCTTCCAGAGCCGAAACTCAAGCACTTTCGGCGGCACTTCGGCTGCCGAAAGTCCTCTCCAGAGACGAAAGTCCCTAACCTTCGGTGGCACCTTCGACGGCCAAAACCCCCCTCCAGAGCCGAAAGTCCAAACTTTCGGGGGCAAGCTTAGGCAGCCGAAACCACCTCCTTAACATGTTTGGCGGCCGAACCCTCTTTCAGCGGCCGAAACTGGGTTCCCCAGTAAGGCAGAACCCTGTTCTGCTTTCATGCAAAACTTGCCCAAACCTCACTCAACATGCAAACCTCAACTCTACAACACACATATACTCACACATATGCACAAAGGGGTCCAAAACTACCTCAAAACCCCAACAAACATCACAACTAAACACATAAGCATGCTTTGACCACAAATCAATCAAAAACTCAACTTAACCTAAACATGCATCTCTACCCATAAAACTCCATAAAACTTGCATAAATCATGAAAAGAAGTTCAGGATCTTCACTTACCTCTTATAAACAAGAAGATAAACAATCCCAACGTGGAGATATGGAGAAATTCTCCCTCAAAGTCTCCAACTTCAAAACTTTTGGTTGATTTGCTCAAAAGCTTCAAAACAACATAAAACCCATCAAAACTTTGAAAGATTTGGAGAAAATATGAAAATCACCCAAGGAAGAGCATGGTCTCACCTCTGTCTATGAAAATGGAAGAAATCTTATCCATTCACCGACCTAGGGCCTTTTATAGGTGGCTGGCCAGACCACCTTCGGCGGCCAAACGTGAAACCAAAATCATGTAACGTTCGGCGATCGAACCTCACTTTCGGCGGCCGAACCTTGCATTTCTTCCTTGGTTCTTTTCTTTCAAAACTCATTTCCTTTACACTTAAAACATTAAAACATACTAAAATTCTTTAGAAAAACATATCTACTACCCTTTTAGAGGGTTCCGACATCCTGAATTCCACCGGACAGTAGAATTCCGATCCCAGACTCCAACCGGGTATTACATTCTCCCCCCCTAAAGAACATTCGTCCCCGAATGTTCCACAAACAATGAAACACATAAAAAGGAGGAAAACAAACCTTAAAACAGATATGGTTATTGCTGGAGCATAGACTCCCGTGTCTCCCAGCTGCACTCTTCTAGATTGTGGTGGTTCCAAAGGACTTTCACCATTGGAATTTCCTTGTTCCTTAGCTTTCTGATCTGCGTGTCTAGGATCCTCACTGGCTGCTCTACATAGGTGAGATCTCCAAGGATCTCCACTTTAGGCTCACTAAGAACCTTACTTGGATCTGACACGAACTTCCGTAGCATAGAAACATGGAAAACCGGGTGAATTCTTTCCATAGAAGAAGGTAAATCCAGATTATACGACACATTTCCGATCTTCTGCAAGATCTCAAAGGGTCCAATGTATTGTGGAGCTAGCTTACCCTTCTTCCCAAAGCGAACCACTCTCTTCATTGGAGACACCTTCAGCAATACCATATCACCTTCCTGAAACTCTATCTGCTTCCTGCGGATATCTGCATAGCTTTTCTGTCTGCTCTGAGCAGTCTTGATTCTCTGTCTGATCATGGGCACCACTCTGCTGGTGATCTCTACTAGCTCCGGCCCTGCAAGAGCCTCCTCTCCTACTTCTTCCCAGCAAACAGGTGATCTGCACTTCCTCCCATACAAAGCTTCATAAGGGGCCATCCCTGTGCTAGCATGATGGCTGTTGTTGTAAGCAAACTCCACCAAAGGTAGATGCTGCCTCCAAGAACCACCAAAGTCTAACACACACATTCTGAGCATATCTTCTATGGTCTGGATGGTCCTCTCTGACTGTCTGCCAGTCTGTGGATGGAAAGCAGTGATGAAATCCAACCTTGTACCCATAGCACTCTGCAGACTTCGCCAAAATCTGGAGGTGAACTGAGGTCCTCTGTCTGATACTATAGACACTGGAACTCCATGCAACCGTACTATCTCTTCCACATAAACCTGTGCTAACTTATCCACAGAATAAGTACTCCGAACAGGGATAAAATGAGCAGATTTCATCAGTCTGTCCACAATCACCCATATGGAGTCTAACCTGTTGGACACTACCGGTAAGCCCACTAAAAAATCCATAGCTATGTTCTCCCATTTCAATTCTAGAATCGATAGTGGGTTAAGCATTCCAGCCAGCTTTGGATGTTTCAGTTTCACCCTCTGGCAAACCTCACAGGCGGACACAAACTGTGCCACTTCTTTCTTCATAGCTGGCCACCAATACACCCTTTTCAGACCCTAATACATCTTAGTGGCTCCAGGGTGAACGCTGTACCTTGCATTATGAGCTTCCCTCATAACGTATCCTTTTAGCTTGATGTCATCTGGTACACATAATCGATTCCCATAGCGGAGGATCCCTTTGCTGTCAAATCTAAACACTGCACTGTTGCCTGACTGAACAGTCCTGGCAATTTTAACTACCTCAGGGTCCTCATGCTATTTCTGAGCCACCTGCTCCAGAAACACAGGTGTCACTCTCATCTGTGCTATCAACGCACCCATACCAGACAACTCTAGCTGTAGCCCTTCGTCGATGAGCTTATAAAACTCCATCACCACTGGTCTTCTCTCCACTGCTATATGGGACAAACTGCCAAGTGATTTTCGGCTTAGGGCGTCTGCCACAACATTCGCCTTACCCAGATGATACTGGATCTTGCAATCATAGTCACTGAGCAGTTCTACCCATCTCCTCTGCCTCAAATTCAGCTCTTTCTGACTCAAGATGTACTGTAAACTCTTATGATCTGTGAAGATCTCGCATTTAACCCCATAAAGGTAATGCCTCCACATCTTGAGTGCAAAGATAACTGCTGCCATCTCCAGGTCATGGGTGGGGTAATTTAACTCGTGCTTCTTCAACTATCTAGAAGCATAGGCAATCACCCTGTCATTCTGCATCAGAACACAACCCAATCCCACTCTGGATGCATCACAAAACACTGTGAAGTCCTCATTACTGACAGGCAGAGCTAACACTGGTGCTGATGTTAATCTTCTCTTTAGCTCTTCAAAGCTCTCTTCACACTGGTCTGACCATACGAACTTCTGGTTCTTCTTAGTCAGTTTGGTCATAGGAGCAGCTATCTTTGAGAAGTCCTGAACGAACCTCCTGTAGTAACCTGCCAAACCCAGAAAGCTTTTAATCTCAGTCACTGTGGTGGGTCTAGGCCAGTTAGCCCATATCTGGTCCTGAAAGCTGTCTTTGGCACATCTGCTTCCCTGACTCTCAACTGATGATACCCGGATCTCAGATCTATTTTAGAAAAATAACCTGCTCCAGCTAGCTGGTCAAATAGATCGTCGATCCTAGGTAGGGGATACTTATTCTTGGTAGTGACCTTGTTCAACTGCTTGTAGTCGATACAAAGTCTGAGGGATCCATACTTCTTTCTGACAAACAGCACTGGAGCACCCCAAGGTGAGGTACTAGGGCGGATGAAACCCTTATCTACCAACTCCTACAACTACTCTTTCAGCTCTTTTAACTCTGCTGGCGCCATCCTGTAGGGAGGAATAGAGATAGGTCTGGTACCAGGTAGCAATTCTATTTCAAACTCTATCTCCCTATCAGGTGGTCATCCTAGAAGCTCGTCTGGGAAGACGTCTGGAAATTCTCGGACTACTGGCACTGAAGCTGGTTCCCTAACCTGACTATCTAGCTCTCTGACATGAGCTAGAAACCCCTGACAACCTCTCCTAAGCAACCTACGAGCCTGAAGGGCTGAGATCAAACCTCTAGGTGTCCCCCTCCTGTCTCCTCTGAAGACACACTCTAACCCATCTTGGTCTCTGAGACTGACTACCTTGTCTCTACAGTCCAAGGGTTCACACTCAAATGTAAGAAGGCTCGAGAGTGGTTCAAGAATTATGTGGACCCCAGGTTGGACAGAATGTCATGGGGAGAGTTCGCCAATGAGTTTGCAGGGTGGGCTTTTCCTGACAGTTCCAGGGAGCTGAAAGTGATAGAATTTGAGCAGCTGAGACAGATTACAGTATGTGGGTCAGGCTTATGACACTGACTAGAAGAAGGCAAGGAGATATACCATGAGACTGCATCCCAGGTATTCCTCCTTGATTCTTCCAGCAGAGAAAGAGAGTTTCCACTCTATAGTGGATGCCGCCAGGAAAATGGAGGCGAGTGCCATTATTCAGGGCACAGTTAAACAACAAGTGGCACAGTCGTCGGGTTCTAAGACCCCCAGTGCAGCAGCTTCGGGCAGCAAGAAGGGAGAAAAATTTAAAGGTAGGAAGGGCAAGTTCTGGAATAAGATCAAGTCTAGTCTGGGAATGGGTAGTGGCTCAAGCTCTGGCACAGGCAGTACAGTGTGCATGAGATGTGGAAGGCCGCACAAAGGGGTTTGTCGTATGGTATCTACAGCCTGCTTTAAGTGTGGGCAGGAGGGACATTTTGCTCGGGAATGTCCTCAGTTGACCTTTATGGCACCATCCCAGCAGATGAGCTCAGGCAGTGTGGCACAGCCAGCAGCGCCAGCCATGCCTCAGAGTAGTGGCAGAGGGAGAGGGAGAGGGTCAGCCTCTTCTTTAGCGGCAGGTTCCCGAGGAGAAGGTCCAGTAGCCCCAGCACGGATCTTCACTATGACACAAGAGGAGGTAAACACGTCAAACATAGTGGTGTCAGGTAATCTCATAATTGGGTGTTCTGATGTATATGCTTTGATGGACCCCGGTGCTTCTCACTCTTTTATTGCTCCGAGAGCCGTGGAGAGATTGGGTCTAATGATCTCTGAGTTAGAGTGTCCTCTCTGGGTCAGTGGACCCAAATGTGACCCATCAGTAGCAGTGTCAGTCTGTCGCTTCAGTCTAGTGTTCATAAAGGGTAGATGCCTTCCAGCTGACCTCATGGTTCTAGATTTGACGGATTTTGATGTCATTCTAGGGATGGATTGGCTATCTACATATGGAGCTACCTTGGACTGCAGAGACAAGGCAGTTAGTCTTAGAGACCAGGATGGGTCAGAGTGTGTCTTCAGAGGAGACAGGCGAGGGACACCTAGAGGTTTGATCTCAGCCCTTCAGGCTCGTCGTTTGCTTAGGAGGGGTTGTCAGGGGTTTCTAGCTCATGTGAGAGAGCTAGATAGACAGGTTAGGGAACCAGCCTCAGTTCCTGTAGTCCGAGAGTTTTCAGACGTCTTCCCAGACGAACTTCCAAGACTACCACCTGATAGGGAAATAGAGTTTGCAATAGAATTGCTGCCTGGTACCAGACCTATCTCTATTCCTCCCTACCGGATAGCGCCAGCAGAGTTAAAGGAGTTGAAAGAGCAGCTGCAGGACTTGGTAGATAAGGGTTTCATTCGCCCTAGTACCTCACCTTGGGGTGCTCCAGTGCTTTTTGTCAGAAAGAAGGATGGATCCCTCAGACTTTGTATCGACTATCGACAGTTGAACAAGGTCACTACCAAGAATAAGTATCCCCTGCCTAGGATCGATGATCTATTCGACCAGCTAGCTGGAGTAGGTTGTTTCTCTAAAATAGATCTGAGGTCCGGGTATCATCAGTTGAGAGTCAGAGAAGCAGATGTGCCAAAGACAGCTTTCAGGACCAGATATGGGCATTATGAGTTCTTAGTAATGCCATTCGGGTTGACTAATGCCCCTGCAGCATTCATGGATCTCATGAACAGAGTTTTCAGCGAGTATCTGGATCACTTTGTGATTGTCTTTATCGATGATATCTTAGTGTACTCCAGAGATGCAGAGGAGCATGCCCAGCATCTGAGGACAGTGCTACAGACACTGAGAGAGCATGGTTTATATGCCAAGTTCTCTAAGAGTGAGTTTTGGTTGAGGAGCATTTCCTTCTTGGGGCATGTTGTATCAGCCGAAGGTATAGAGGTAGACCTCAAGAAGATAGAAGCTGTAGCTAACTGGCCTAGACCCACCTCAGTGACAGAGATTAAAAGCTTTCTGGGTTTGGCAGGTTACTACAGGAGGTTCGTTCAGAACTTCTCCAAGATAGATGCTCCGATGACCAAACTGACTCAGAAGAACCAGAAGTTCGTGTGGTCAGACCAGAGTGAAGAGATCTTTGAAGAGTTAAAGAGAAGATTAACATCAGCACCGGTGTTAGCTCTGCCTGTCAGTAATGAGGACTTCACAGTGTTCTGTGATGCGTCCAGAGTGGGATTGGGTTGTGTTCTGATGCAGAATGACAGGGTGATTGCTTATGCTTCTAGACAGCTGAAGAAGCACGAGGTGAATTACCCCACCCATGACCTAGAAATGGCAGCAGTTATTTTTGCACTCAAGATGTGGAGGCATTACCTTTATGAGGTTAAATGCGAGATCTTCACAGATCACAAGAGTTTACAGTACATCTTGAGTCAGAAAGAGCTGAATTTGAGGCAGAGAAGGTGGGTAGAACTACTCAGTGATTATGATTGCAAGATTCAGTATCATCCGGGTAAGGCGAATGTTGTGGCAGACGCCCTAAGCCAGAAATCACTTAGCAGTTTGTCCCACATAGCAGCAGAGAGAAGACCAGTGGTGATGGAGTTTTATAAGCTCATCGACGAAGGGCTACAGTTAGAGTTGTCTGGTACAGGTGCATTGATAGCACAGATGAGAGTGACACCAGTGTTTCCGGAGCAGGTGGCCCAAAAACAGCATGAGGACCCTGAGTTAGTGAAAATTGCCAGGACTGTTCAATCAGGCAACAGTGCAGAGTTTAGATTTGACAGCAAAAGGATCCTCCGCTATGGCAATCGACTATGTGTACCAGATGACATTAATCTGAAAGGAGACATTATGAGGGAAGCTCATAATGCAAGGTACAGTGTTCACCCTGGAGCCACCAAGATGTATCAGGATCTGAAAAGAGTGTATTGGTGGCCAGCTATGAAGAAAGAAGTGGCACAGTTTGTGTCCGCCTGTGAAGTTTGCCAGAGGGTGAAACTGGAACATCAGAAGCCGGCTGGAATGCTTAACCCACTGCCGATTCCAGAATGGAAATGGGAGAACATAGCTATGGATTTTGTAGTGGGCTTACCGGCAGCGTCCAACAGGGTAGACTCCATATGGGTGATTGTGGACAGACTGACGAAATCTGCTCATTTCATCCCTGTTAGGAGCAACTACTCTGTGGATAAGTTAGCACAGGTTTATTTGGAGGAGATCGTAAGGTTGCATGGAATCCCAGTGTCTATAGTTTCAGATAGAGGACCTCAGTTCACCTCTAGATTTTGGCGGAGTCTGCAGAGTACTATGGGTACAAGGTTGGATTTTAGCACTGCTTTCCACCCACAGACTGATGGACAGTCAGAGAGAACCATCCAGACCATAGAGGATATGCTCAGAATGTGTGTGTTAGACTTTGGCGGTTCTTGGAGGCAGCATCTACCTTTGGTGGAGTTTGCTTACAATAACAGTCATCATGCTAGCATCGAGATGGCCCCTTATGAAGCTTTGTATGGAAGGAAGTGCAGATTACCTGTTTGCTAGGAAGAAGTAGGAGAGGCGGCTCTTGCAGGGCTGGAGTTAGTTGAGATCACCAGCAGAGTGGTGCCCATGATCAGAGAGAGGATCAAGACTGCTCAGAGCAGACAGAAAAGCTATGCAGATATCCGTAGAAAGCAGATAGAGTTTCAGGAAGGTGATATGGTATTGCTCAAGGTGTCTCCAATGAAGGGAGTGGTTCGGTTTGGAAAAAAGGGTAAGCTAGCCCCACGATACATTGGACCCTTTGAGATCTTGCAGAAGATCGGGAATGTGTCGTACAAGCTGGATTTACCTGCTTCTATGGAGAGAATTCACCCAGTTTTCCATGTTTCTATGCTCCGAAAGTTTGTGTCAGATCCGAGTAAGGTTCTTAGTGAGCCTGAGGTGGAGATCCTTGGAGATCTCACCTATATAGAGTAGCCAGTGCGGATCCTTGACACACAGATCAGACAGCTAAGGAACAAGAAAATTTCAATGGTGAAAGTCCTATGGAACCACTACACCTGGGAGACACGGGAGTCTATGCTCCAGCAATATCCATGTCTGTTTTAAGGTTAGATTTTCCTCTTTTTATGTGTTTATTTGTTTGTGTGAAGAGCATTCAAGGACGAATGGTCTTAAGGGGGGAGAATGTAATACCCGGCTAGAGTCTGGCATCGGAATTCCTGTAGTCCAGTGGAATCTCGGAAGTCGGCACCCTCTAGCAGGGTATAGACATGTGTTTTTTTAAGTGTTTTGATATGGTTTAATGTTTTAAGTATAAAGAGTTTTTGCATGGAAAACACAAAGGAAGGAACTGGCAAGTTCGGCCGTCGAAAGTGAGTTTCGGCCGCCGAACCTTGCATGGTTTCGAACGCACATTTGGCCGCCGAAGGTGGCCTGGCCAGCCACCTATAAAAGGCCACATGTCGGTGAAATGGATAGAATGTTACTCCATCAGCCGCTAGAGGTGTGTTCCTCTCCTTCCTCATGTGATTTTTATGTTTTCCTTTAAATCTTTCAAGGTTTTGAGAAGTTTTATGTTTGTTTTGAAGTTTTGAGCTAAAAGACCAAGTTTGAGAGTTTGGAAGCTTTGGAAGCTTGGTTCTCTATATTTCCACGTTAGGATTACCTATCCTCAAGTATTTTAAGAGGTAAGTGGAGATCTTTAGCTCTTTGTATGTTTCATGAAAGTTTTATAAGATTTTATGGAGTTTTTATGGGTAGAGATGCATGATTAGGTTAAGTAGGTTTTATGTGAGTTTTGTGCAAGACTATGTTTATGTGTTGTATTGATGTTGTTGTTTGGGGTTTTAAGTTAGTTTTGGACCCCTTTGTGCATGTACATGAGTATATGCTAGTTGTGGTTTGGTTGGTTGCATGTTTGAATGTGTTTGGAGGAAGTTGTGCATGAAGCAGAACAAGTTTCTGCCTAACTGGGAAATCCAGTTTCGGCCGCCGAAGGAAGGTTCGGCCGCCGAACGTGCTAAGGAGGTGGTTTCGGCTGCCTAAACTCGCCCCCGAAGGTTTGAACTTTCGGCTCTGGAGCGGAGTTTCGGCCGCCGAAGGTGCCGCCGAAGGTTATAGACTTTCGTCTCTGGAGTGCCTTTCAGCCCCCGAACCTTGCCCCCGAAAGGGTTCGGCTGCCGAAAGTAAAGTTCGGCCGCCGAAGGTGCTTGAGTTTCGTCTCTGGAAGGGACTTTCGGCCGCCGAACCTGCCGCCGAAAGTGTCCTGTCCAGCCTTCTTTTGGCATGTTTTATGTGATTGTTGTAGGATGTTTTAAGGGGGTTTTGGGGAGTTTTATAGAATTGTTCTTGAGTTAGTTTGGTCCCTCATTTGAGTCCACCTGTGTAGGAATGGACCAGAGGAACCGCAGAGAGCTGCAGTGAGCACTGCTTCAGAGTATTCAGAGTCAGTACAGAGTCAGCCAGAGGTGAGTAGAACTAAACTTAATCTTTTACTGCACGAAATCATATGCCTAAAGCATGTTCATGCATCATGATGATATGTAATAGGTTGATTGCACTAGTATCACGAATATGACGCATTGCATAATATGTTGAGGATGTGGATGGACCAAGGCGACCCCAACAGCCCTAGAGATGTTGTAAGACCTGGCTGGGCCAGGCATACTGCTGTTGTAAGACCTGGCTGGGCCAGGCATACTGATGTTGTAAGACCTGGCCGAGCCAGGCATACTGATGTTGTAAGACCTAGCCGGGCCAGGCATACTGACACTGGGGGGAGTTTTGGTGGTCATATCCATCCGATATGAAATGTTTGTGCTGTGACGCATTTCATGAGAGCATGTACTGAATGAACTGTTTTCAGTGTTTCTACTCACTGGGCTTTATAGCTCACCCCTCTCCCCTAACCTAGTTTTGCAGGATCAGTGTACAGGGGAAGTCGAGCAGGGTACAGGAAAGAAAGAGTAAGAGATATGTAATAGCATAGTGTGGACATGTAATGATGTAAGGAGATGTAATGGATCTGTATAGAGTTTGTATCTAGTAGTGTGCTTGACCCATATGTAATGAAAATCCCTTTTGTATACATGGTCTATTATGTATATGGCTAGTTGATGAGTATGGATGACTAGGTTTGATATATACTGTGTGGACCCAGCTAGGGCTTTAATGAGTGCTCTGGCAAGGGGGTCTGTGTACAGAGTTAGTGCATGCACAGGTTGAACCATGGGACAGGGTTGTGTTTTCAATGTTTAGAGGTTATGTTGATCATGTATGGGGTTTTACAGGTACACAGAGAGTATAGCAGGCTTGCTACGGGTCCCGGCGACCTTAAGTCGATCTGGATCCTAGCGCCGGTAGCGGTCCGATTTCGGGTCGTTACATCACTGCTGCTCTCTTCGGTTCCTCTGGTCCGTTCCTACACAGGTGGACTCAAATGAGGGACCAAACTAGCTCAAGAACAACTCTATAAAACTCTCCAAAACCCCCCTAAAACATCCTAAAATAATCAAGTAAAACATGCAAAAGAAGGCTGGACAGGGCACTTTCGGCGGCAGGTTCGGCGGCCGAAAGTCCCTTCCAGAGCCGAAACTCAAGCACTTTCGGCGGCACTTCGGCTGCCGAAAGTCCTCTCCAGAGACGAAAGTCCCTAACCTTCGGCGGCACCTTCGGCGGCCAAAACCCCCCTCCAGAGCCGAAAGTCCAAACTTTCGGGGGCAAGCTTAGCCAAGCTTAGGCAGCCGAAACCACCTCCTTAGCATGTTCGGCGGCCGAACCCTCTTTCGGCGGCCGAAACTGGGTTCTCCAGTAAGGCAGAACCCTATTCTGCTTTCATGCAAAACTTGCCCAAACCTCACTCAACATGCAAACCTCAACTCTACAACATACATATACTCACACATATGCACAAAGGGGTCCAAAACTACCTCAAAACCCCAACAAACATCACAACTAAACACATAAGTATGCTTTGACCACAAATCAACAAAAAACTCAACTTAACCTAAACATGCATCTCTACCCATAAAACTCCATTAAACTTGCATAAATCATGAAAAGAAGTTCAGGATCTTCACATACCTTTTATAAACAAGAAGATAAACAATCCCAACGTGGAGATATGGAGAAATTCTCTCTCAAAGTCTCCAACTTCAAAACTTTTGGTTGATTTGCTCAAAAGCTTCAAAACAACATAAAACCCATCAAAACTTTGAAAGATTTGGAGAAAACATGAAAATCACCCAAGGAAGAGCATGGTCTCACCTCTGTCTGTGAAAATGGAAGAAATCTTATCCATTCACCGACCTAGGGCCTTTTATAGGTGGCTGGCCAGACCACCTTCGGCGGTCAAACGTGAAACCAAAACCATGTAACGTTCGGCGACCGAACCTTGCATTTCTTCCTTGGCTCTTTTCTTTTAAAACTCATTTCCTTTACACTTAAAACATTAAAACATACTAAAATTCTTTAGAAAAACATATCTACTACCCTTTTAGAGGGTTCCGACATCCTGAATTCCACCGGACAGTAGAATTCCGATCCCAGACTCCAACCGGGTATTACATTCTCCCCCCCTTAAGAACATTCGTCCCTGAATGTTCCACAAACAATGAAACACATAAAAAGGAGGAAAACGAACCTTAAAACAGATATGGATATTGCTGGAGCATAGACTCCCGTGTATCCTAGGTGCACTCTTCTAGATTGTGGTGGTTCCAAAGGACTTTCACCATTGGAATTTCCTTGTTCCTTAGCTTTCTGATCTGCGTGTCTAGGATCCTCACTGGCTGCTCCACATAGGTGAGATCTCCAAGGATCTCCAGTTCAGGCTCACTAAGAACCTTACTTGGATCTGACACGAACTTCCGTAGCATAGAAACATAGAAAACCGGGTGAATTCTTTCGATAGGAGCAGGTAAATCCAGCTTATACGACACATTCCCGATCTTCTGCAAGATCTCAAAGGGTTCAATGTATCGTGGAGCTAGCTTACCCATCTTCCCAAAGCGAACCATTCCCTTCATTGGAGACACCTTCAGCAATACCATATCACCTTCCTGAAACTCTATCTGCTTCCTGCGGATATCTGCATAGCTTTTCTGTCTGCTCTGAGCAGTCTTGATTCTCTCTCTGATCATGGGCACCACTCTGCTTGTGATCTCTACTAGCTCCGGCCCTGCAAGAGCCGCCTCTCCTACTTCTTCCCAGCAAACAGGTGATCTGCACTTCCTCCCATACAAAGCTTCATAAGGGGCCATCCCTGTGCTAGCATGATGGTTGTTGTTGTAAGAAAACTCCACCAAAGGTAGATGCTGCCTCCAAGAACCGCCAAAGTCTAACACACACATTCTGAGCATATCTTCTATGGTCTGGATGGTCCTCTCTGACTGTCTGTCAGTCTGTGGATGGAAAGCAGTGCTGAAATCCAACCTTGTACCCATAGCACTCTGCAGACTCCGCCAAAATCTGGAGGTGAACTGAGGTCCTCTATCTGATACTATAGACACTGGAACTCCATGCAACCGTACTATCTCTTCCACATAAACCTGTGCTAACTTATCCATAGAATAAGTACTCCGAACAGGGATGAAATGAGTAGATTTCGTCAGTCTGTCCACAATCACCCATATGGAGTCTAACCTGTTGGACACTGCTGGTAAGCCCACTACAAAATCAAAAGCTATGTTCTCCCATTTTCATTCTGGAATCAGTAGTGGGTTAAGCATTCCAGCCGGCTTCTGATGTTTCAGTTTCACCCTCTGGCAAACCTCACAGGCGGACACAAACTGTGCCACTTCTTTCTTCATAGCTGGCCACCAATACACCCTTTTCAGATCCTGATACATCTTGGAGGCTCCAGGGTAAACACTGTACCTTGCATTATGAGCTTCCCTTATAATGTCTCCTTTTAGACTGATGTCATCTGGTACACATAATCAATTCCCATAGCGGAGGATCCCTTTGCTGTCAAATCTGAACTCTGCACTGTTGCCTCACTGAACAGTCCTGGCAATTTTAACTACCTCAGGGTCCTCACGCTGTTTCTGAGCCACCTGCTCTAGAACCACAGGTGTCACTCTCATCTGTGCTATCAACGCACCCATACCAAAAAACTCTAGCTGTAGCCCTTCGTCGATGAGCTTATAAAACTCCATCACCACTGATCTTCTCTCCACTGCTATATGGGACAAACTGCCAAGTGATTTCTGGCTTAGGGCATCTGCCACAACATTCGCCTTACCCGGATGATACTGGATCTTGCAATCATAGTCACTGAGCAGTTCTACCCATCTCCTCTGCCTCAAATTCAGCTCTTTCTGACACAAGATGTACTGTAAACACTTATGATCTGTGAAGATCTCGCATTTAACCTCATAAAGGTAATGCCTCCACATCTTGAGTGCAAAGATAACTGCTGCCATCTCCAGGTCATGGGTGGGGTAATTCAACTCGTGCTTCTTCGGCTGTCTAGAACCATAGGCAATCACCCTGTCATTCTGCATCAGAACACAACCCAATCCCACTCTGGATGCATCACAAAACACTGTGAAGTCCTCATTACTGACAGGCAGAGCTAACACCGGTGCTGATGTTAATCTTCTCTTTAGCTCTTCAAAGCTCTCTTCATACTGGTCTGACCATACGAACTTCTGGTTCTTCTTAGTCAGTTTGGTCATAGGAGCAGCTATCTTTGAGAAGTCCTGAACGAACCTCCTTTAGTAACCTGCCAAACCTAGAAAGTGTTTAATCTCAGTCACTGTGGTGGGTCTAGGCCAGTTATGTAATACCCGGCTAGACTCCGGTATCGGAATCCCTACCGTCCGGTGGGACCTCGGATGTCGGAAACCTCTAGAAGGGTAAAACTATGAATTTATGAAATGTTTTCATGTATTTCATGTTTTTAAGTAAGAAATTAAATGAGTTTTTACATGAAAAGTCTTTGGAGGAAAACCCAGGTTCGGCCGCCGAAAGTCAAGTTCGGCCGCCGAACATGCATGTGTTTTGGAGGCACGTTAGGCCCCCGAAATCATGAGTGAGGGAAGTCCAGGTTCGGCCGCCGAACCTCATGTTCGGCCGCCGAACCTTGCATGCATGCGGAGGCACTTTCGGCCCCCGAACGTGGTCTGGCCAGCCACTATAAAAGGGTCCCTTAGCCGAAAACGGGCGAGTTTTTCCCCATTTTCGGCCAAGGTGAGCTTTCCGCCGCCCCCCACCCATTTTTGATGTTCTTCCTCTAAATCTTTCAAGATTTTCACTTGTTTTCCCTTGGTTTTGAAGATTTAAGCTTTTGAAACAAGTTTTGGAGCTTGGAAGTCTTGGAGCTAAATCCCTCCATTTTTCGAGCTAGGGTCGTTCTTCCTCTCGATCTTCAAGAGGTAAGCTTCGATCTATGCTTCTTTTATGTTTTATGAAAGTTCTATGCAAGTTGATGGGGTAGAATGCATGTTTAGGCTTGTTGTTAGGTTTATGTTGCGATTTGAACAATGTATGTTGGAAATGTGTTGTTTGAAGTGTTGTAGTTGGGGTATATTATAGTTTGAGACCCCTAGGTGTGATGTATGATGTGTATGCATGTGTAGAAACAAGTTTATGCATGTTTTGAGGTGTTTTGGAGGCTGTGGACACAAGGAAGCCAAGTTTCTGCCCTTCGGCAGAAACTCAGGTTCGGCCGCCGAAGTGACTTTCGGCCGCCGAACCCCCTTGTGGAGGCAGTTTCGGCTGCCGAAGCCTGCCCCCGAAACTCAAGTTTCGTCTCTGTCTGGGAGGTTCGGCCGCCGAAAGTGCCGCCGAACCTGCATGACTTTCGGCTGCAGAGGGACTTTCGGCCGCCGAACCTGCCGCCGAAAGTGCCCTGTTCAGCCATTTCCTGCATGTTTTCATGTGATGTTTTCAGGATGTTTTAGGGGGTTTTTGGGGAGTATTTTAGAGTCATGTTCATGTATGTTTGGTCCCTCATTTGAGTCCACCTGTGTAGGTTCGGACCCGAGGAACCGAGACCCCCAGCAGTGAGCCAGCTGCTTCAGAGTCTCTTCAGAGCTAGCCAGAGGTGAGTGGAATAAACTTTAAGTTCTAAAGCAAATTAATGAAATGTTTTAGCATGATTCACGCATCATGAATGCCATGAGATATATCAGGTTGATTGCATTAGAATTCACGAATATGTTGCATTGCATACTTTGTTGTTGATGTGGATGAATGTTGAATGATCCATTAGCCCTTTTATGTCATGATAGCCTATGTGAGTCCAGGTGTGCCTGCTACGGCTCTACGCCCCTGGCACTATGACTGATTATGGAAGTCCGGGTGTGCCTGCTACGGCTCTACGCCCCCGGCATGTATAAGTAAGAAAGATAGGGGCTAAATGGTGACAAGTTCATCCTTGTTGTGAAATGTTTGTGTTATGGCGCATACATGAAAGCATGATTTAAATTGATGTTTTATTATTCTGCTCACTGGGCTCTAGTAGCTCACCCCACTCCCTTTATCCCCAGAGTTGCAGGTACAGGATAGATCGGGAAGTCGACTAGAGTGAAGTTAAGTCATGTATGTTGTAATAGATGGTAGTGGACATGAACATGATGTAACGAGTATTTATGACCATGTAATGTAATGAATGATTGATGATGTATTGAGGATTATAGTAGTGCTTGACCTAGAGGTGTGTGAATCCCCATTATGTACAGAGTGTTTAATGAGTAATGATGTTAATGACCATGATTATCCAAGCTGATATGTATGATGATGATACCCCATTGGAGTATTTGATGAGGACTCCAGTAAGGGGTTTATGTATGATTTTGTGCATGCACAGGTTTTGCTTGGATAAGAGAAAAGAAAAATTTTTACAGATCATGTTTATGTTGTTATGTATGGGATTCCACAGGTTTACAGGAGGTATGTAGGCTTGCTACGGGTCCCGGCGGCCTTAAGCCGATCTGGATCCTAGCGCCGGTAACGGGTCGGATTTCCGGGTCGTTACAGAGTGGTATCAGAGCCCTAGGTTCATATGGTCGGACCTAGAGTGTCGGGCTCATAGATGTTATAGAAGGTCAAGCACAATAGGAAAGATCATGTCCACTAGGATAGGATGTGGAGTCCTGTCTTGCATGATGATGTGAAATGCCATGATTATATGCATGCGCATTGATGATATGATATGATATGTGATGTATGTGATGCGGGTTCATGTGTGCCCACATGAACCATATGATGTTAATGATTATGTGCTGTGTACTGTTTTTCAGAAAATAGAATGAGAGGAACTCGTCGATCTGCACGATTGACTGGAATGCCACCTCAGGACGAGGGCGCTGATGCCCGTCCTTCAGCTTTGCCTAGGGCAATGTCCAGTAGGTCCAACAGAGACAGAGTAGCTAGAGACCCTAGAAGGTCTTTGGATCTGGGTAGAAGCAGATCAGTAAGGGGAACAGTGCAGGGAGGAATGTCTGAGGATATGGAAGTAGATCAGAGGAGGGATGGCAGTCTCGGTGTGAGCATGCCGGAAGAGGGCATGGGAGAATCAGAAGGAGGCATTCAGGCCTCGAGTTATGTCCAGCCACATCACTACCCACCCTATTCACACCATCCAGGGTATTCGATGGGAGGTACATCGGATAACCCCAGTTTTAGCCCTTAT
Organism: Manihot esculenta; assembly: GCF_001659605.2. Taxonomy (NCBI): domain Eukaryota; kingdom Viridiplantae; phylum Streptophyta; class Magnoliopsida; order Malpighiales; family Euphorbiaceae; genus Manihot; species Manihot esculenta. The sequence goes on from NC_035161.2 coordinate 25,202,929, forward strand.
CCTCCACACATGCCATACCCACCTTACTACCCACCATACTCTCAGTACCCCACGTACCCACCTCCACCTCCCCATACCAGTACAGCAAACCCTACCCCAGGGGATGTTGCACCTCCACCACCACCAGTACCTACTGTCCCGGAAACACAAGTACCCAAATCTACCTCATCTGGAGGGAGCAAGGTCAAGATGACCGATTACATGAAGTTGGGTGCTCCTCAGTACAGAGCAGGTGATGACCCATTTGAGTATCTGAGCAGGGTCAAGACTATTACAGATGAGATAGGGGCTGATGACAGTAGAGCCATTCAGATGGCTGGGTTCACACTGGAGTGCAAGAAGGCACGTGGTTGGTTTAAGAACTATGTGAACCCGAGAGCGGACAGTATGTCCTGGGAGGAGTTCGCAAATGAGTTTGCAGGATGGGCTTTTCCTGAGAGCTCTAGAGAGCAGAAGATAATAGAATTCGAACAGTTGAGGCAGACTGAACAGATGAGTGTGGAGGAGTACACAGACAGGTTCCTGGAGTTGTTGCCATATGCTGGGCAGAATTTGGACACAGATCAAAAGAAGTCAAGTAGATATATTATGAGGCTGCACTCCAGGTATTCCTCTTTGATACAGTCAGCAGAGAGGGAGAGTTTCCATGCCATAGTGGATATGGCTAGGAGAATGGAGGCTTGTGCCATCGTTGAGGGGAAGGTAAAACAGTCAGTAGCACAGTCTTCTGGTTCCAAGACCCCAGGTGGGGAAAGGTTAGACTCTTCTTCTCTGAGTGCAGCAATTGCAGGCAGTAAGAAGTGGGACAGAGGCCACAGAAAATCTAAGAAGAATAAGTTCTGGAACAAGATCAAGTCAGGTCTGGGTTTAGGCAGTGGCTCAAGCTCTGGCGCAGAGGTTACAGCATGTATGAGATGTGGGAGACCACACAAGGGAGTATGTCTGGCAGGGACAAACACATGTTTCAGGTGCGGACAGGCGGGTCATTTGGCTCGAGATTGTCCTAGAGCAGCCTTTGCAGCACCGTCTCAGCAGACAGCCTCCGGCAGTGTGGTGCAGCCAGTAGCTCCAGCCGCAACACAGGCCAGTGGCAGAGGCAGAGGGAGAGGGTCAGCCTCTTCATCAGCAGGATACAGAGGTGAAGGTCCATCAGCTCCGGCACGGATCTTCACTATGACTCAGCAGGAGGCCAACACCTCCAACACCGTGGTGGCAGGTAATCTCATCATTGGTTGTTCTGATGTGTATGCCTTAATGGACCCGGGTGCATCTCATTCTTTTGTTGCTCCGAGAGTCGTGGAGAGGGTAGGATTGATGGTCTCTGGGTTAGAGTGTCCCCTATGGGTCAGTGGACCCAAGTGTGACCCGTCAGTGGCAGAGGCAGTCTGCCAATGTAGTCCAGTTTTCATAGAGGGAAGATGCCTTTCCGCCGACCTCGTGGTTCTAGATTTGACAGATTTTGACGTCATTCTAGGGATGGATTGGTTATCGACCCATGGTGCTACCTTGGACTGTAGAGACAAGGTAGTCAGATTCAGAGATCAGGATGGGTCAGTGGTCGTCTTCAGAGGAGACAAGAGGGGTACACCTAGAGGTCTGATCTCAGCTCTTCAGGCTCGTAGGTTGCTTAGGAGGGGATGTCAGGGGTTTCTAGCTCATGTGAGGGAGTTAGATAGTCATGTCAGAGAGCCCGCCTCAGTGCCTGTGGTGAGTGAGTTCTTAGATGTTTTCCCAGACGAGCTGCCAGGGTTACCACCTGCTAGGGAGATAGAGTTCGAGATGGAGTTAATGCCTAGTACCAGACCGATCTCTATCCCTCCCTACAGGATGGCACCAGCTGAATTGAAAGAACTGAAGGAACAGTTGCAAGAGCTGGTAGATAAGGGTTTCATCCGACCGAGTACTTCACCTTGGGGTGCTCCGGTTTTGTTTGTGAGGAAGAAGGATGGATCCCTCAGACTTTGTATCGACTACAGACAGTTGAACAAGGTCACTACCAAGAACAAGTACCCTTTGCCGAGGATCGACGATCTATTCGACCAGCTAACAGGAGCTGGTTGTTTCTCCAAAATAGATCTGAGATCAGGGTACCATCAGTTGAGGATAAGGAATGAAGATGTACCGAAGACAGCTTTCAGGACCAGGTATGGGCACTATGAGTTCCTTGTGATGCCGTTTGGGTTGACCAACGCCCCTGCAGCATTCATGGACCTCATGAACAGAGTATTCAGTCAGTATCTGGATCACTTCGTTATTGTCTTCATAGATGATATCTTAGTGTATTCCAGAAATGCAGAGGAGCATGCCCATCACCTGAGGACAGTTTTGCAGACCTTGAGAGAGCATGGCTTGTATGCCAAGTTCTCCAAGTGTGAGTTTTGGCTTAGGAGCATATCATTCTTGGGGCACATTGTGTCAGAACAGGGTATTGAAGTAGACCCCAAGAAGGTAGAGGCTGTAGCTAACTGGCCTAGACCCACCACAGTGACCGAGATCAAGAGTTTTCTGGGTTTAGCAGGTTACTACAGGAGGTTCGTTCAGGACTTCTCAAAGATTGCTGCTCCTATGACCAAATTGACAAAGAAGAATCAGAAGTTCATATGGACCGATCAGTGCGAGGAAAGCTTTGAGGAGCTTAAGAGGAGGTTGACTTCAGCACCGGTGTTAGCTCTGCCAAAAAGTGATGATGACTTCTCAGTATATTGTGATGCGTCCCGAGTGGGATTGGGTTGTGTGCTAATGCAAAATGAGAGGGTGATCGCTTATGCTTCTAGACAGCTGAAGAAGCATGAGCTGAATTACCCCACACATGACCTAGAGATGGCAGCAGTGATCTTTGCACTCAAGATGTGGAGGCATTACCTTTATGGGGTAAAGTGTGAGATCTTCACAGATCATAAGAGCCTGCAGTACATCCTGAGTCAGAGAGAACTGAACATGAGGCAGAGGAGATGGGTAGAGCTGTTGAGTGACTATGATTGCAAGATTCAGTACCATCCGGGTAAGGCGAATGTTGTGGCAGACGCCTTAAGCCGGAAATCACTCGGCAGTCTATCCCACATTTCAGCAGAGAGGAGGCCGGTGGTGAAGGAGTTCCACAGACTTATGAGTGAGGGATTACAGTTGGAGTTGTCTGGCACAAGTGCCTTAGTGGCTCAGATGAGAGTGGCACTCGTGTTTCTGGAGCAGGTAGCTCAGAAACAGCATGAGGACCCAGAGTTGGTCAGGATAGCCAGAACGGTTCAGTCAGGCCAGAGTAATGAGTTCAGGTTTGATGATAAGGGGATCCTCCGCTACGGGAACAGATTATGTGTGCCAGATGACATTGGTCTGAAGGGAGATATTATGGGGGAAGCCCATAATACCAGGTATAGTGTTCACCCTGGGGCCACCAAGATGTATCAGGATCTGAAGAGAGTGTATTGGTGGCCAGCTATGAAGAAGGACGTGGCACTGTTCGTGTCAGCCTGCGATGTGTGTCAGAGGGTGAAACTAGAGCATCAGAAGCCGGCTGGAATGTTGAATCCACTACCGATTCCAGAGTGGAAATGGGAGAATATAGCTATGGACTTCGTAGTGGGGTTACCGGCGACGTCCAACAGATTGGACTCCATATGGGTGATTGTGGACAGACTCACCAAATCTGCTCACTTCATCCCTGTCAGGAGTGGTTACTCTGTGGACAAGTTGGCGCAGGTGTACGTAGATGAGATTGTCAGACTGCATGGGGTCCCAGTATCTATAGTGTCAGATAGAGGGCCCCAGTTCACCTCCAGGTTTTGGCGGAGTCTGCAGAACGCTATGGGTACCAGATTAGACTTTAGTACTGCCTTCCACCCACAGACAGACGGACAGTCAGAGAGGACCATCCAGACAATAGAGGATATGCTCAGAATGTGTGTGCTAGATTTTGGCGGTTCTTGGAGGCAGCATCTACCTTTGGTGGAGTTTGCCTACAATAACAGCTATCATGCTAGCATAGGGATGGCTCCATATGAAGCTTTGTATGGGAGGAAGTGCAGATCACCTATCTGCTGGGAGGAAGTAGGAGAGAGGACTCTTGCGGGTCCGGAGTTAGTAGAGCTTACCAGCAGGGTGGTACCCATAATCAGAGAGAGGATCAAGACTGCTGCTAGTCGGCAGAAGAGTTATGCAGATATCCGCAGAAGACAGCTAGAGTTTCAGGAGGGGGATTTGGTTTTGCTCAAGGTGTCTCCTATGAAAGGAGTGGTTCGGTTCGGGAAGAAGGGTAAGTTAGCTCCACGGTACATCGGTCCTTTCGAGGTGCTTCAGAGGATCGGTAATGTGTCGTACAAGCTAGACTTGCCTACTTCGATGGAGAGAATCCATCCGGTTTTCCATGTTTCTCTATTACGGAAGTACGTGTTGGATCCTGGAAAGGTTCTTAGTGAGCCTGATGTAGAGATCCAAGAGGATCTCACCTATGTAGAGCAGCCAGTGCGGATCCTTGACACTCAGATCAAAAAGCTGAGGAACAAGGAAATCCCGATGGTGAAAGTCCTTTGGAACCACCACAATATTGAAGAATGCACCTGGGAGACACGGGAGTCCATGCTCCAGCAATACCCCCATCTGTTTTGAGGTGAGTGTTAGTTGTTCTATGTGTTGCATGTATGATATATCGTATGCTATGTTCTATGTTATGATTGATGCCATGCTTTGTATGTTAGTTGAGGAACATTCGGGGACGAATGTTCTTAAGGGGGGGAGAATGTAATACCCGGCTAGACTCTGGTATCGGAATCCCTACCGTCCGGTGGGACCTCGGATGTCGGAAACCTCTAGAAGGGTAAAACTATGAATTTATGAAATGTTTTCATGTATTTCATGTTTTTAAGTAAGAAATTAAATGAGTTTTTACATGAAAAGTCTTTGGAGGAAAACCCAGGTTCGGCCGCCGAAAGTCAAGTTCGGCCGCCGAACATGCATGTGTTTTGGAGGCACGTTAGGCCCCCGAAAGCATGAGTGAGGGAAGTCCAGGTTCGGCCGCCGAACCTTGCATGCATGCGGAGGCACTTTCGGCCCCCGAACGTGGTCTGGCCAGCCACTATAAAAGGGTCCCTTAGCCGAAAACGGGCGAGTTTTTCCCCATTTTCGGCCAAGGTGAGCTTTCCGCCGCCCCCCACCCATTTTTGATGTTCTTCCTCTAAATCTTTCAAGATTTTCACTTGTTTTCCCTTGGTTTTGAAGATTTAAGCTTTTGAAACAAGTTTTGGAGCTTGGAAGTCTTGGAGCTAAATCCCTCCATTTTCCGAGCTAGGGTCGTTCTTCCTCTCGATCTTCAAGAGGTAAGCTTCGATCTATGCTTCTTTTATGTTTTATGAATGTTCTATGCAAGTTGATGGGGTAGAATGCATGTTTAGGCTTGTTGTTAGGTTTATGTTGCGATTTGAACAATGTATGTTGGAAATGTGTTGTTTGAAGTGTTGTAGTTGGGGTATATTATAGTTTGAGACCCCTAGGTGTGATGTATGATGTGTATGCATGTGTAGAAACAAGTTTATGCATGTTTTGAGGTGTTTTGGAGGCTGTGGACACAAGGAAGCCAAGTTTCTACCCTTCGGCAGAAACTCAGGTTCGGCCGCCGAAGTGACTTTCGGCCGCCGAACCCCCTTGTGGAGGCAGTTTCGGCTGCCGAAGCCTGCCCCCGAAACTCAAGTTTCGTCTCTGTCTGGGAGGTTCGGCCGCCGAAAGTGCCGCCGAACCTGCATGACTTTCGGCTGCAGAGGGACTTTCGGCCGCCGAACCTGCCGCCGAAAGTGCCCTGTTCAGCCATTTCCTGCATGTTTTCATGTGATGTTTTCAGGATGTTTTATGGGGTTTTTGGGGAGTATTTTAGAGTCATGTTCATGTATGTTTGGTCCCTCATTTGAGTCCACCTGTGTAGGTTCGGACCCGAGGAACCGAGACCCCCAGCAGTGAGCCAGCTGCTTCAGAGTCTCTTCAGAGCTAGCCAGAGGTGAGTGGAATAAACTTTAAGTTCTAAAGCAAATTAATGAAATGTTTTAGCATGATTCACGCATCATGAATGCCATGAGATATATCAGGTTGATTGCATTAGAATTCACGAATATGTTGCATTGCATACTTTGTTGTTGATGTGGATGAATGTTGAATGATCCATTAGCCCTTTTATGTCATGATAGCCTATGTGAGTCCAGGTGTGCCTACTACGGCTCTACGCCCCTGGCACTATGACTGATTATGGAAGTCCGGGTGTGCCTGCTACGGCTCTACGCCCCCGGCATGTATAAGTAAGAAAGATAGGGGCTAAATGGTGACAAGTTCATCCTTGTTGTGAAATGTTTGTGTTATGGCGTATACATGAAAGCATGATTTAAATTGATGTTTTATTATTCTGCTCACTGGGCTCTAGTAGCTCACCCCACTCCCTTTATCCCCAGAGTTGCAGGTACAGGATAGATCGGGAAGTCGGCTAGAGTGAAGTTAAGTCATGTATGTTGTAATAGATGGTAGTGGACATGAACATGATGTAACGAGTATTTATGACCATGTAATGTAATGAATGATTGATCATGTATTGAGGATTATAGTAGTGCTTGACCTAGAGGTGTGTGAATCCCCATTATGTACAAAGTGTTTAATGAGTAATGATGTTAATGACCATGATTATCCAAGCTGATATGTATGATGATGATACCCCATTGGAGTATTTGATGAGGACTCCAGTGTGGGGTTTATGTATGATTTTGTGCATGCACAGGTTTTGCTTGGATAAGAGAAAAGAAAATTTTTTACAGATCATGTTTATGTTGTTATGTATGGGATTCCACAGGTTTACAGGAGGTATGTAGGCTTGCTACGGGTCCCGGCGGCCTTAAGCCGATCTGGATCCTAGCGCCGGTAACGGGTCGGATTTCCGGGTCGTTACAAGTTAGCTACAGCTTCTATCTTCTTGGGGTCTACCTCAATACCTTCTGCTGATACAACATGCCCCAAGAATGAAATGCTCCTCAACCAAAACTCACTCTTAGAGAACTTGGCATATAAACCATGCTCTCTCAGTGTCTGCAGAACAGTCCTCAGATGCTGGGTATGCTCCTCTGCATCTCTGGAATACACTAAGATATCATCAATGAAGACAATAACAAAGTGATCGAGATACTCGCTGAAAACTCTGTTCATGAGATCCATGAATGCTGCAGGGGCGTTAGTTAACCCGAACGGCATTACTAAGAACTCATAATGCCCATATCTGGTCCTGAAAGCTGTCTTTGGCATATCTGCTTCCCTGACTCTCAACTGATGATACCCGGATCTCAGATCTATTTTAGAAAAACAACTTGCTCCAGCTAGCTGGTCAAATAGATCGTCGATCCTAGGTAGGGGATACTTATTCTTGGTAGTGACCTTGTTCAACTGCCTGTAGTCGATACAAAGTCTGAGGGATCCATCCTTCTTTCTGACAAACAGCACTGGAGCACCCCAAGGTGAGGTACTAGGGCGGATGAAACCCTTATCTACCAACTCCTGCAACTGCTCTTTCAGCTCTTTTAACTCTGCTGGCGCCATCTTATAGGGAGGAATAGAGATAGGTCTGGTACCAGGTAGCAATTCTATTTCAAACTCTATCTCCCTATCAGGTGGTAGTCCTGGAAGCTCGTCTGGGAAGACGTCTGGAAATTCTAGGACTACTGGCACTGAAGCTGGTTCCCTAACCTGACTATCTAGCTCTCTCACATGAGCTAGAAACCCCTGACAACCCCTCCTAAGCAACCTACGAGCCTGAAGGGCTGAGATCAAACCTCTAGGTGTCCCCCTCCTGTCTCCTTTGAAGACACACTCTGACCCATCTTGGTCTCTGAGACTAACTACCTTGTCTCTACAGTCCAAGGTAGCACCATATGTAGATAGCCAATCCATCCCTAGAATGACATCAAAATCTGTCAAATCTAGAACCACTAGGTCAGCTGGCAGGCATCTACCCTCTATGAACACTGGACTGAAGCGACAGACTGACACTACCACTGATGGATCACATTTGGGTCCACTGACCCAAAGAGGACACTCTAACTCAGAAATAATTAGACCCAATCTCTCCACGGCTCTCAAAGCAATAAAAGAGTGAGAAGCACCGGGGTCCATCAAAGCATACACATCAGAACACCCAATGATGAGATTGCCTGACACCACTGTGTTCGACGTGTTTGCCTCCTCCTGTGTCACAGTGAAGATCCGTGCTGGGGCTACCAGACCTTCACCTCGGGAACCTACTGTTGAAGAAGAGGCTGACCCTCTCCCTCTGCCTCTGCCACTGCTCTGAGGTATGGCTGGAGCTGCTGGCTGACCTACACTGCCTGAGCTCATCTGCTGGGATGGTGCCATAAAGGTCACCTGCGGACATTCCCATGCAAAATGTCCCTCCTGCCCACACTTATAGCAGGCTGTAGATCCCATCCGACAAGCTCCTCTGTGCGGTCTCCCACATCTCATACATACTGTACTACCTGTGCCAGAACTTGAGCCACCACCCATTCTCAGACTAGACTTGATCTTATTCCAGAACTTACCCTTTCTAGCTTTAAACTTTTCTCCCTTCTTGCTGCCAGAAGCTGCTGCACTGGGGGTCTTAGAACCCGAAGACTGTGCCACTTGCTGTTTTACTGTTCCCTGAATAATGGCACTCGCCTCCATCTTCCTGGCGACATCCACTATAGAGTGGAAACTCTCTTTCTCTGCTGGAAGAATCAAGGAGGAATACCTAGGATGCAGTCTCATGGTATATCTCCTTGCCTTCTTCTGGTCAGTGTCATAAGCCTGACCCACATACTAAAGCAATTCCAGGAACTTATCTGTGCAGTCATCTACACTCATCTCTTCAGTCTGTCTCAGCTGTTCAAATTCTATTACTTTCATCTCCCTGCAACTGTCAGGAAAAGCCCACCCAGCAAATTCATTGGCGAACTCTTCCCATGACATGCTGTCCAACCTGGGGTCCACATAATTCTTGAACCACTCTCATTCACTTGGCAATGCAGGAGGACGAGCATCTGAACCCTCATTCACTTGTGGGACTCCAGTCAATCGTGCAGATCGACGAGTTCCTCTCATCTTAGCTTACTAGAAAACACCACATAAGAGCACACATTAGCATGAATACATCACATAACAACAATGCACATGCATAAGTCATGGCATTACACATCATCATAAAGACAAGACTCAACATCCTATCCTAGTGGACATGATTTCCTATTGTGCTTGACCAACTATAACCTCTATGAGCCCGACACTCTATCTAGGTCCGACCATATGAACTTAGGGCTCTGATACCAATCTGTAACGACCCGAAAATCGGACCGCTACCGGCGCTAGGATCCAGGTCGACTTAAGGTCGCCGGGACCCGTAGCAAGCCTGCTATACTCTCTGAGTACCTGTAAAATCCCATACATGATCATACATTTTCTGTAAAACATAAAACTTTACTTTGAAACAAGGCTTAACCTGTGCATGCACTATCTCTGAAACCTCTTACTAGAGCTTGCTCTAGACGGGTTAAAGTCATACTATGTTAAGCTTGGTTTTCACATACACATCAAGAAAACATTTACATAAAATAAACAGACCATGTATACAAAAGGGATTTACAATACATAAGGGTCAAGCACACTACTAAACTCTATACAATGCTAAAACATCTCTTTACAATATTACATGTCCACACTATGCTATTACAACTCTGTATTCTTCCTGTACCCTGCTAACTTCCCCTGCCCTCTGAACCTGCAAGACTGGGGTTAAAGGAGAGGGATGAGCTATACTAGCCCAGTGAGTGAAACAAATAAAACATGTCAATCACATGGAATGCATCACATCACAAGTAAATCACCCATCTCAGACGGACAGATTCAAAAATCCCTCTGTTCTGTGCCCGGCCCGCGAAGGAGCTCCTCAGGACTTGATTACGCACCCTATGGTGCTCTGTGCCCGGCCCTCTTAGGGCTCCTCAGGACTTTACTCGGAGGGCTAATGAATCCAAACTATGTCCGATCCTTACAAGCATAGAATAATGCAAGGCGTCACATTAGTGTATTCTAGTGCACTCAACCTATTACATATCATGATGCATGGAACATGCTAAAAGCATTTAATTTCTCAATTTAAAACATTAAGTTTAGTTCCACTCACCTCTGGCTAACTCTGAACTGACACTGAATACTCTGAAGCAGTGCTCACTACTGCTCTCTTCGGTTCCTCTGGTCCGTTCCTACACAGGTGGACTCAAATGAGGGACCAAACTAGCTCAAGAACAACTCTATAAAACTCCCAAAACCCCCCTAAAACATCCTAAAACAATCAAGTAAAACATGCAAAAGAAGGCTGGACAGGGCAGTTTCGGCGGCAGGTTCGGCGGCCGAAAGTCCCTTCCAGAGCCGAAATTCAAGCACTTTCGGCGGCACTTCGGCTGCCGAAAGTCCTCTCCAGAGACGAAAGTCCCTAACCTTCGGCGGCACCTTCGGCGGCCGAAACCCCCCTCCAGAGCCGAAAGTCCAAACTTTCGGGGGCAAGCTTAGGCAAGCTTAGGCAGCCGAAACCACCTCCTTAGCATGTTCGGCGGCCGAACCCTCTTTCGGCCGCCGAAACTGGGTTCCCCAGTAAGGCAGAACCCTGTTCTGCTTTCATGCAAAACTTGCCCAAACCTCACTCAATATGCAAACCTCAACTCTACAACACACATATACTCACACATATGCACAAAGGGGTCCAAAACTACCTCAAAACCCCAACAAACATCACAACTAAACACATACGCATGCTTTGACCACAAATCAACCAAAAACTCAACTTAACCTAAACATGCATCTCTACCCATAAAACTCCATAAAACTTGCATAAATCATGAAAAGAAGTTCAGGATCTTCACTTACCTCTTATAAACAAGAAGATAAACAATCACAACGTGGAGATATGGAGAAATTCTCCCTCAAACTCTCCAACTTCAAAACTTTTGGTTGATTTGCTCAAAAGCTTCAAAACAACATAAAACCCATCAAAACTTTGTAAGATTTGGAGAAAACATGAAAATCACCCAAGGAAGAGCATGGTCTCACCTCTGTCTATGAAAATGGAAGAAATCTTATCCATTCACCGACCTAGGGCCTTTTATAGGTGGCTGGCCAGACCACCTTCGGCGGCCAAACGTGAAACCAAAACCATGTAACGTTCGGCGGCCGAACCTCACTTTCGGCGGCCGAACCTTGCATTTCTTCCTTGGCTCTTTTCTTTCAAAACTCATTTCCTTTACACTTAAAACATTAAAACATACTAAAATTCTTTAGAAAAACATATCTACTACCCTTTTAGAGGGTTCCAACATCCTGAATTCCACCGGACAGTAGAATTCCGATGCCAGACTCCAGCCGGGTATTACATTCTCACCCCCTTAAGAACATTCGTCCTCGAATGTTCCACAAACAATGAAACACATAAAAAGGAGGAAAACGAACCTTAAAACAGATATGGATATTGCTGGAGTATAGACTCCCGTGTCTCCCAGGTGCACTCTTCTAGATTGTGGTGGTTCCAAAGGACTTTCACCATTGGAATTTCCTTGTTCCTTAGCTTTCTGATCTGCGTGTCTAGGATCCTCACTAGCTGCTCTACATAGGTGAGATCTCCAAGGATCTCCACTTCAGGCTCACTAAGAACCTTACTTGGATCTGACACGAACTTCCGTAGCATAGAAACATGGAAAACCGGGTGAATTCTTTCCATAGAAACAGGTAATCCAGCTTATACGACACATTCCCGATCTTCTGCAAGATCTCAAAGGGTCCAATGTATCGTGGAGCTAGCTCACCCTTCTTCCCAAAGCGAACCACTCCTTTCATTGGAGACACCTTCAGCAATACCATATCACCTTCCTGAAACTCTATCTGCTTCCTGCGGATATCTGCATAGCTTTTCTGTCTGCTCTGAGCAGTCTTGATTCTCTCTCTGATCATGGGCATCACTCTGCTAGTGATCTCTACTAGCTCCGGCCCTGCAAGAGCCGCCTCTCCTACTTCTTCCCAGCAAACAGGTGATCTGCACTTCCTCCCATACAAAGCTTCATAAGGGGCCATCCCTATGCTAGCATGATGGTTGTTGTTGTAAGCAAACTCCACCAAAGGTAGATGCTGCCACCAAGAACCGCCAAAGTCTAACACACACCTTCTGAGCATATCTTCTATGGTCTGGATTGTCCTTTCTGACTGTCTGTCAGTCTATGGATGGAAAGCACTGCTGAAATCCAACCTTGTACCCATAGCACTTTGCAGACTCCGCCAAAATCTGGAGGTGAACTGAGGTCCTCTATCTGATACTATAGACACTGGAACTCCATGCAACCGTACTATCTCTTCCACATAAATCTGTGCTAACTTATCCATAGAATAAGTACTCCGAACAGGGATGAAATGAGCAGATTTCGTCAGTCTGTCCACAATCACCCATATGGAGTCTAACCTGTTGGACACTGCCCGTAAGCCCATTACAAAATCCATAGCTATGTTCTCCCATTTCCATTCTGGAATCGGTAGAGGGTTAAGCATTCCAGCCGGCTTCTGATGTTCCAGTTTCGCCCTCTGGCAAACCTCACAGGCGAACACAAACTGTGCCACTTCTTTCTTCATAGCTGGCCACCAATACACCCTTTTCAAATCCTGATACATCTTGGTGGCTCCAGGGTGAACACTGTACCTTGCATTATGAGCTTCCCTCATAATGTCTCCTTTCAAACGGATGTCATCTGGTACACATAATCGATTCCCATAGTGGAGGATCCCTTTGCTGTCAAATCTGAACTCTGCACTGTTGCCTGACTGAACAGTCCTGGCAATTTTAACTACCTCAGGGTCCTCATGCTGTTTCTGAGCCACCTGCTCCAGAAACACAGGTGTCACTCTCATCTATGCTATCAACGCACCCATACCAGAAAACTCTAGCTGTAGCCCTTCGTCGATGAGTTTATAAAACTCCATCACCACTGATCTTCTCTCCACTGCTATATGGGACAAACTGCCAAGTGATTTTCGGCTTAGGGCATTTGCCACAACATTCGCCTTACCCGGATGATACTGGATCTTGCAATCATAGTCACTGAGCAGTTCTACCCATCTCCTCTTCCTCAAATTCAGCTCTTTCTGACTCAAGATGTACTGTAAACTCTTATGATCTGTGAAGATCTCGCATTTAACCCCAAAAAGGTAATGCCTCCACATCTTGAGTGCAAAGATAACTGCTGCCATCTCCAGGTCATGGGTGGGGTAATTCAACTCCTGCTTCTTCAGCTGTCTAGAAGCATAAGCAATCACCCTGTCATTCTGCATCAGAACACAACCCAATCCCACTCTGGATGCATCACAGAACACTATGAAGTCCTCGTTACTGACAGGCAGAGCTAACACCGGTGCTGATGTTAATCTTCTCTTTAGCTCTTCAAAGCTCTCTTCACACTGGTCTGACCATACGAACTTCTGGTTCTTCTTAGTCAGTTTGGTCATAGGAGCAGCTATCTATGAGAAGTCCTGAACGAACCTCCTTAGTAACCTGCCAAACCCAGAAAGCTTTTAATCTCAGTCACTGTGGTGGGTCTAGGCCAGTTAGCTATAGCTTCTATCTTCTTGGGGTCTACCTCAATACCTTCTACTGATACAACATGCCCCAAGAATGAAATGCTCCTCAACCAAAACTCACTCTTAGAGAACTTGGCATATAAACCATGCTCTCTTAGTGTCTGCAGAACAGTCCTCAGATGCTGGGCATGCTCCTCTGCATCTCTGGAATACACTAAGATATCATCAATGAAGACAATAACAAAGTGATCGAGATACTCGCTGAAAACTCTGTTCATGAGATCCATGAATGCTGCAGGGGCGTTAGTTAACCCAAACGGCATTACTAAGAACTCATAATGCCCATATCTGGTCCTGAAAGCTGTCTTTGGTACATCTGCTTCCCTGACTCTCAACTGATGATACCCGGATCTCAAATCTATTTTAGAAAAATAACCTGCTCCAGCTAACTGGTCAAATAGATCGTCGATCCTAGGTAGGGGATATTTATTCTTGGTAGTGACCTTGTTCAACTGCCTGTAGTCGATACAAAGTCTGAGGGATCCATCCTTCTTTCTGACAAACAGCACTGGAGCACCCCAAGGTGAGGTACTAGGGCGAATGAAACCCTTATCTACCAACTCCTGCAACTGCTCTTTCAGCTCTTTTAACTCTACTAGCGCCATCCTGTAGGGAGGAATAGAGATAGGTCTGGTACCAGGTAGCAATTCTATTTCAAACTCTATCTCCCTATCAGGTGGTCATCCTGGAAGCTCGTCTGGGAAGACGTCTGGAAATTCTCGGACTACTGGCACTGAAGCTGGTTCCCTAACCTGACTATCTAGCTCTCTCACATGAGCTAGAAACCCCTGACAACCCCTCCTAAGCAACCTACGAGCCTGAAGGGCTGAGATCAAACCTCTAGGTGTCCCCCTCATGTCTCCTCTAAAGACACACTCTGACCCATCTTGGTCTCTGAGACTGACTACCTTGTCTCTACAGTCCAAGGTAGCACCATATGTAGATAGCCAATCCATCCCTAGAATGACATCAAAATCTGTCAAATCTAGAACCACTAGGTCAGCTGGCAGACATCTACCCTCTATGAACACTGGACTGAAGCGACAGACTGACACTGCCACTGATGGGTCACATTTGGGTCTAATGACCCAGAGAGGAAACTCTAACTCAGAAATGATCAGACCCAATCTCTCCACGGCTCTCGAAGCAATAAAAGAGTGAGAAGCACCGGGGTCCATCAAAGCATACACATTAGAACACCCAATGATGAGATTACCTGACACCACTGTGTTCGACGTGTTTGCCTCCTCCTGTGTCACAGCGAAGATCCGTACTAGGGCTACCGGACCTTCACCTCGGGAACCTGCTGCTGAAGAAGAGGCTGACCCTCTCCCTCTACCTCTGCCACTACTCTGAGGTATGGCTGGAGCTGCTGGCTGAGCTACACTACCTGAGCTCATCTGCTGGGATGGTGCCATAAAGGTCACCTGCGGACATTCCCGTGCAAAATGTCCCTCCTGCCCACACTTATAGCAGGCTGTAGATCCCATCCGACAAGCTCCTCTGTGCGGTCTCCCACATCTCATACATACTGTACTACCTGTGCCAGAGCTTGAGCCACTACCCATTCCTGGACTAGACTTGATCTTATTCCAGAACTTACCCTTTCTAGCTTTAAACTTTTCTCCCTTCTTGCTGCCAGAAGCTGCTGCACTGGGGGTCTTAGAATCCGAAGACTGTGCCACTTGTTGTTTTACTGTTCCCTGAATAATGGCACTCGCCTCCATCTTCCTGGCGGCATCCAATATAGAGTGGAAAATCTCTTTCTCTGCTAGAAGAATCAAGGAGGAATACCTGGGATGCAGTCTCATGGTATATCTCCTTGCCTTCTTCTGGTCAGTGTCATAAGCCTGACCCACGTACTGAAGCAATTCCAGGAACTTATCTGTGTAGTCATCTACACTCATCTCTTCAGTCTGTCTCAGCTGTTCAAATTCTATTACTTTCATCTTCCTGGAACTGTCAGGAAAAGCCCACCCAGCAAATTCATTGGCGAACTCTTCCCATGACATGCTGTCCAACCTGGGGTCCACATAATTCTTGAACCACTCTCATGCTTTCTTGCATTTCAATGTGAACCCTGCCATCTCAATGGCTCTGCTATCATCAGCTCCTAACTCATCGGTCATCATCTTAACCGTTCTAAGGTACTCAAATGGATCATCTCCCGTATTGAATTTGGGAGCATCCAACTTCAGGTACTCTGTCATTTTCACTTTGCTTCCCTCAGCTGAGCTAGGTTGAGGTACTTGGACAACTGGTGCTACTGGTTCTGGTTCTGGTGGTGGAGGAGGTGCTGAACTTGGCTCTGGGTATGCTGAACTGGGATGGAAAGGTGTGGGTGGATACATGGGATATGGTGGGTAAAAAGGAGTATAAGGCATGTAAGGCATGTAGGTAGGATATGGGGTAAAACTAGAGTAATCCGACGTACCCCCCATCGGATACCCTGGGCCCTGTGGAAAGGGTGGATAGTGGGGTGGATAACTAAACCTCGAGGCCTGAGCGCCTCCTTGCGACTCTCCCATACCCTCTTCAGACCTGTCCATACCCATGCTTTCCTCTCTTGGCTGATCCACATCCATAGCCTCCCTCACTTCATCTGACCTCCCTCCTCTATCTGTTCCTCTTCTGCTCTCGTTAAAAGACCTTCTCGGGTCCCTTGACGTATCCTCCCTGCTTGATCTCTGAGACATTGCCCTTGGCAATGCAGGAGGATGAGCATCTAAACCCTCATTCACTTGTGGGACTCCAGTCAATCGTGCAGATCGACGAGTTCCTCTCATCTTAGCTTATTGGAAAACACCACATAACAGCACACATTAGCATGAATACATCACATAACAACAATGCACATGCATAAGTCATGGCATTACACATCATCATAAAGACAGGACTCAACATCCTATCCTAGTGGACATGATTTCCTATTGTGCCTGACCAACTATAACCTCTATGATCCCGACACTCTATCTAGGTCCGACCATATGAACCTAGGGCTCTGATACCAATCTGTAACGACCCGAAAATCGGACCGCTACCGGCGCTAGGATCCAGGTCGACTTAAGGTCGCCGGGACCCGTAGCAAGCCTGCTATACTCTTTGAATACCTGTAAAATCCTATACATGATCATTGTAACGACCCGGAAATCCGGACCGCTACCGACGCTAGGATCCAGATCGGCATAAGGCCGCCGGGACCCATAGCAAGCCTATTATGCATCCTGTACAGCTGGTATAATCCCAAACATGATCCAACATAAGCATAAACTTTAAAACATAAAACTATAAACTTTTTCTTTAACCCGTTTGACCTGTGTATGCACTATGACTGAACTCATAGAACCCCTAGGGTCAGCATACCCTATGTCAAACTCGGTCCATCACATGAAACAACATAAAATAAAACTCATGTACAAAGGGATTATCCAACTCGGGCCAAGCACAATACTATAACTCTGAACATATAACATAAGGTCATATTACAATACAACTCTTTTTACAACAATACATAATCTTATATTACATCATGTCCACTACTATTCTATTACAAAAAAAAACACGACCATGGACGCAACCTGCTGATCTCCTGACTATCTCTGACCCTGCAAACCTGGGGTTAGGGGAGAGGGGTGAGCTAAAAAGCCCAGTGAGTAGAAACCATAAAGAAAACAATTCATTTTTAACATATGCTTTCATGAAATGCGCCACAGCACAAACATATCACATCAAGGATGAATTTGTCACCACTAGCCCTCTACATATCATAACATGTCCAACTACACCAGGGGCGATTAGGCCTCACCTAGTGCTCGCTTACATAACTCATATCATAACATGTCCGACTACACCAGGGGCGATTAGGCCTCACCTAGTGTTCGCTTGCATAAACATAGTACCAGGGGCGACCTGGTCTTTTCATCTCATATCATACCATCATCATCATTATCATATACTATCATGGTGAGGGCTAGAGGATCATTCAACATTCATCCACATCAACAACATAATATGCAATGCATCATATTCGTGAGTACTAGTGCAGCACAACCTATTTTATATTTCATGGCATTTTATGATGCATGGATCATGCTAAAACATTCGTTTAATTTTTAAAACATAAGGGTTAGTTCCACTCACCTGTGACTAGCTCAGGGCCGACTCTGAAACGGCTAACTCTGATGGCCTCCTCGTTCCCTCGGGTCCGATCCTACACAGGTGGACTCGAATGAGGTGCCAAACATACTCTAAACAACTCATAAACAACTACCCAAAAACCCCCTAAAGCATCACTTAAACATGCATAGAAAACACTCAAGAAAAGGCTGGGCAGGGCACTTTCGGCGGCACCTTCGGCGGCCGAAAGTCCCAGACAGAGACGAAAGACAGGCAGGTTCGGGGGCACCTTCGGCGGCCGAACCTTCTCTCCAGAGACGAAAGTCAGGCACTTTCGGCGGCCGAACATTACCTTCGGCGGCCGAAAGTCTGCTTTCAAGCCAAAACTCAACTTTCGGGGGCAAGGTTAGGCGGCCAATCCCTGCATCCTCAGGCAGGTTCGGCGGCCGAAACCACCTTCGGCGGCCGAACCTGAGTTCGTCCAGAACTCAGCCTTTGTGCATTTCAAGCCTCCCAAACCTTCCAAACACCCCAAAACAAGCATCCAACTTCTCAAACACATGCATACATCCTCAACCATGCACAAGGGAGCTCAAACAAGCTTAAACTCCCAAAAACAACATCTAAAGCATACATAGATAGTTTATGACCCACATAGGCCAAAACCATCAAAACAAACCAAACCTCACATACTCTCTCCCAATCATGCATACTCTCTCCCATATGCTCAAGGGGCTTGAAAACTAACTTAAACCCCAACACAAACATCACATGAATATACATTATCATACATTGGGCATAAAACCCACATAAACCCTAACATGCATATCTACCCATCAAAACCATCTTAAAACTTCATGAAACGTAAAGAAAAGCATAGATCCACACTTACCTCTTGAAGATCGAGGGTTGGTGCGACCCAAAGCTTGAGATGTGGAGAACCCAAACTCTTAAAGTCTCCAAGCTCTCCAAACCTTGATCCAAGCTTTAAAACTCTTCAAAACAACCATATAGCTTATAAAACGTGAAGGGTTTGAAGAAAAAGCAAGAAAACGACTAGAGGAGGACATGAACACACCTGAGCTCGAGAATGGGGAGAAAACTCGCCCATTTTCGGTCTGAGGGGCTTTTATAGGTGGCCAGCCAAACCTCCTTCGGCGGCCTAACATGCACGCAAAACACCCCCATGTTCGGCGGCCGAACTTGAGGTTCGGCGGCCGAACCTGGTTTGTTCAAACATAGCTTTCGGAGGCCAAAAGCGCTCCCAAAACCAACTCATGTTCGGCGGCCGAACTTCACTTTCGGCGGCCGAACCTGGCAAAACCTCCTTGGTCTTTTCTTTTCAAAACTCAAATCTTTTTCATTTAAAACCATGAAATCAGTAAAAATCATTTTAGAAAACACATTTTACCCCTCTAGAAGACTCTGGCATCATCAACATTCCATATTCCAACGGAGATTCCGCCGGAAGGTAGGGATTCCGATGCCGGAATCTAGCCGGGTATTACATTCTTCCCCCCTTTAAGAACATTCGTCCTCGAATGTTCAAACATCAAACATGTATCAAGCATACATCAACAAGCAAGCAACAAGCAAGCAAAACCTAAAAACCTCTCTTCTAAAAGAGAGACACGGTCATTGCTGGAGTATAAACTCTCGGTCTCCCCGGTGAACTTTTCATCTTAAGGTGATTCTAAGGGGCTTTCACCATCGGGATCTCCTTGTTTCCACACTTTCTGACCTGTGTGTCTGCGGTTCGTACTAGCTGCTCAACATAGGTGAGATCCTCTACGGTCTCCACCTCTGGTTCCTTTAAGAACCTCACTCGGACCCGACACGAACTCATATATTGTGGAAACATGGAAAAACGAATGGATCTCTTCCATTGAAGTAGGTAAATCTAACTCGTGGGATGCATTCCCAAATCCTTTGCAGGATTCCAAAGGGTCCAATGTATCTGAGAGCTAATTTACCTTTCCGCCCATAGCGAATCACCCTCTCCTTAGGAGACACCTCCAGCAAACCTCGACTTCCTCGAGAACCTCAACACGCTTCCGCTGCGCACTCTGACAAAACTCTTCTTCCCTTCTGAAACTCTACATGCCACTTGCGGACAACTTCATAACTCTCCTGCTGACTCACAGCAGTTCTGATTCTTCTCATCCTCTGACTATGCAGCTCTTACTCCTTTTCTCTGCCTCTGATTTTCCTCTCTTGACTCAAGATGTATTGCAAGCTCTTTCGATCTGTAAGGATCTGTCCTCATACCTTATACAGGTACCGCCTCCACATCTTGAGTGCAAAGATTACCATCGCCATCTCTAGGTCGTGCGTAAGATGATTCAACTCATGCTTCTTCAGCTACCTAGAAGCATAAGCAATCATTCTACCACTTTACATAACACACAACCTAGTCCCACACGGGACACATCACAGGACACTGTGAAATCTCCATCACTGGCGGACAGAGCCACCACTGGTGCTGACATCAACATTTCCTTTGGCTTTTCAAAGCCCTCATCACTCTGAGTAGACCACACACCTTCTGGTTCTTCTTGATCCATCTGGCCATAGGAGCGGCAACTCTAGAAAAGTTCTAGATGAACCTTCATTAGGTAACCTGCCCAACCCAAAAAGCTCTTGATCTTAGTCATTACCATGGGCCTGGGCTAGCTAGCTACAACTTCAACTTTCTCAGGTCTACTTCACTTTTCTTTTCTCCGACACACATGACCCAAGAAGGATATGCTCCTCGACCAGAACTCGCATTGGAGAACTAGGCATCCAAGCCATGTTCTCTCAGGATCTGCAATCCTGATTTCAGATGATGGGCATACTCTTTTGCATTTCTGGAACTCGCCGAGATACCGTCAATGAAGACAATAACGGAGTGATCCAGAAACCGACTAAAACTCTGCTTATGAGATCCATGAATGCCGTAGGGGCGTTCATTGACCCGAACGACACTCCTAGAAACTCATAGTGCCCATATCTGGTTCTAAACACTGTTCTCAGTACATCTTCTTCCTTGATCTTAACTGATGGTACCTAGACTTCAGATCTATCTTGGAAAGGCAACTAGCTCCTGCTAGCTGGCTTAAAATAGATCGTCGATCCAAGGTAACAAATACTTGTTCTAGGTAGTGACTTTGTTCAACGACTAGTAGTCGACACAAAGTCCTAGGGATCCATCCTTCATCCTCATAACAACACTGGAACACCCCAAGGCGAAGTGCTCAGTCAGATGGGAACCCTTGTCTACCATCTCTTACAACTGATCCTTATAACTCCTTTAACTTTGTTGATACCATCCTGTGGGGAGGGATAGAGATTGGTCCAATTCCATGAATTACTTCTATTTTAAACTCTATCTCCCTGATAGGTGGTAGCCCTGGGAACTCATCTGGGGAAACATCTAAACTCTCTAACAATGGGCACTGAGGCGGGCTCCCTGACCTGACTGCTATACTCTTTCTCAAGAGCTAAAACCTCTGACAACTTTTCCTGAACAGCCTACAAGCCTATAGGGTTGATACTGAACCTCTAGGTATCCCTATTCTGTCTCCTCTAAGGACTACCTCT
The DNA here is from genome assembly GCF_001659605.2 of Manihot esculenta. NCBI lineage: Eukaryota > Viridiplantae > Streptophyta > Magnoliopsida > Malpighiales > Euphorbiaceae > Manihot > Manihot esculenta. Next base: position 25,224,286 of record NC_035161.2, read on the forward strand.
GATCCATCCTGACCTCTGAACCTGACTACCTTGTCTCTGCAGACTAGGTAGTACCACTAGTAGAAGAACCAATCCAACCCTAGAATGACGTCAAACAGTCAAATCTAGAACCGCTAGGTCAGCTGGAAGGCATCTACTCACAACACATACTCTGACTATACCGGCAGACTGACTCTGCCACAGATGGATCACACTTGGGTGCACTGACCCCAAGGGGATACTCTAACCCATAAGCTATCAACCCATCCTCACAAGGGCTCACAAGCAAACAAAGAAAAGAGAAACATCAGGGTTCATGAAACAGACACACCAGAACATACCAGAGTGAGATTACCTGATCCCATCGGGTTCGATGTGTTAGCCTCCTGCTGAGTCATGGCGAAGATCTGCGCTGGAGCTGATGGACCTTCCCCACGGGAACCTGCTGAAGAAGGGGCTGTCCCCCTGTCTCCGCCTCTACCACTGCCCTGAAACATGGATGGAGCTACTGGGTGAGCTACACTGCCCGAAACTGTCTGCTGGGACCGTGCCACCAAGGTCGCGGTGGGACACTCACGTGCCATGTGCCCCTCCTGTCCGCACCTGAAGCATGCTGTTGTCCCAATCAAACAGACTCCCTTGTGCTGCCTACCGCACCGTGTACATCTGGAGTTACCTGAACCAGAGCTCGAACCATCACCTAAACCCAGACCAGACTTTATCTGTTCCCAAAACTTGCTCTTCTTCGATCTTCTGAGGCCTCTGCCTCCCTTCTTACTCTTTGTGACAGCCTCGCTTAGAGGGGAGAGATCAACATCACTTGTCCCCGGGATTTTGGAACCCGAAGACTGTGCCACGCACTGTTTAACTGTCCCCTGGACAATGGCACTAGCCTCCATTCTCCGCGCCATATCCACTATAGCATGGAAGTTCTCCCTTTCTGCTGATTGAACCAACGAGGAATACCTGGAGTGAAGCTTCATAACATATCTCCTAGACTTCTTCAGGTCTGTGTCAAGACCTTGTCCTGCAAACGGCAACAGCTCCAGGAACCTGTCCGTAAACTCCTCTACGCTCATCTCTTCCGTCTGCCTTAGCTGCTCAAACTCAATCATCTTCAGTTCTTTGGAACTATCCGGAAAAGCCCATCCTGCAAACTCATTGGCAAACTGTTCCCAGGATAAGCTCTCCAACTTTGGGTCCACATAGTTTTTGAACCACTCCCTTGCCTTCTTGCATTTCAATGTGAACCCTGCCATCTGAATGGCTCTACTGTCACTTGCTCCTAGCTCATCTGTTATCATCTTTACCGTTCTGAGGTACTCAAAAGGGTCATCTCCTGCTTCGAACTTAGGGGCATCCAACTTGAGGTAATCCGTCATCTTTACTTTACCCCCAACTGATGAACCAGGTTTGGGTATCCGGACATCAGGGACTATTGGTTCTGCTGATGGAGGAGGAGGTGCAGCATCCCCTGGGTTAGGGTTTGCTGGACCTGGGAAAAAGGGTGAGCATGGAAACATGGGGTACTGTGGGTAAAAGGGAGGATAGGGCATAAAGGTGGGATATGGGTTATAGCTGAAGAAATCCGACGTACCTCCCATCGGATACCCTGGCCCTTGCGGGTAGGGTGGATACTGTGGTGGAATAAAACCCGAGGCCTGAGTGCCTCCTTGGGACTCTCCCATATCCTCTACTGACATACTCATGCCCAAACTACTATCTCTTCTCTGGTTATCCTCCTCTGTTTCCATCACATCCGCTGACATACCTTCATGAACTGATCTCCTCCGACCTGCATCAAAAGACCTTCTAGGGTCCCTTGATGTACTTTCCCTGATCGTCCTACAAGATCTTGCCCTCTGCAGAGCAGGGGAATGGGCATTCATGCCCTCATTCTCTGGCGGAGCTCCAGTCAATCTCGCAGATCGACGAGTTCCTCTCATCTTGACTTCTGAGAGCATAACATAGCACATAAACATTAGCATATAAACATTAGCATCTTATGGTTCATGTGAAAACACATGAACCTGCATCACATACATAACATACATATCATAGCATTAATGCACATGCTCATCATCATGGCATTTCACATCATCATACAAGACAGGACTCCATATCCTATCCTAGTGGACATGATCTTCCTATTGTGCTTGCCCTACTATAACCTTTATGAGCCCGACACACTATAGGTCCGACCATGTGAACCTAGGGCTCTGATACCATTCTGTAACGACCCGGAAATCCGGACCGCTACCGGCGCTAGGATCCAGATCGGCATAAGGCCGCCGGGACCCATAGCAAGCCTACTATGCATCCTGTACAGCTGGTATAATCCCAAACATGATCCAACATAAGCATAAACTTTAAAACATAAAACTATAAACTTTTTCTTTAACCCGTTTGACCTGTGTATGCACTATGACTGAACTCATAGAACCCCTAAGGTCAGCATACCCTATGTCAAACTCGGTCCATCACATGAAACAACATAAAATAAAACTCATGTACAAAGGGATTATCCAACTCGGGCCAAGCACAATACTATAACTCTGAACATATAACATAAGGTCATATTACAATACAACTCTTTTTACAACAATACATAATCTTATATTACATCATGTCCACTACTATTCTATTACAAAAAAAAACACGACCATGGACGCAACCTGCTGATCTCCTGACTATCTCTGACCCTGCAAACCTGGGGTTAGGGGAGAGGGGTGAGCTAAAAAGCCCAGTGAGTAGAAACCATAAAGAAAACAATTCATTTTTAACATATGCTTTCATGAAATGCGCCACAGCACAAACATATCACATCAAGGATGAATTTGTCACCACTAGCCCTCTACATATCATAACATGTCCAACTACACCAGGGGCGATTAGGCCTCACCTAGTGCTCGCTTACATAACTCATATCATAACATGTCCGACTACACCAGGGGCGATTAGGCCTCACCTAGTGTTCGCTTGCATAAACATAGTACCAGGGGCGACCTGGTCTTTTCATCTCATATCATACCATCATCATCATTATCATATACTATCATGGTGAGGGCTAGAGGATCATTCAACATTCATCCACATCAACAACATAATATGCAATGCATCATATTCGTGAGTACTAGTGCAGCACAACCTATTTTATATTTCATGGCATTTTATGATGCATGGATCATGCTAAAACATTCGTTTAATTTTTAAAACATAAGGGTTAGTTCCACTCACCTGTGACTAGCTCAGGGCCGACTCTGAAACGGCTAACTCTGATGGCCTCCTCGTTCCCTCGGGTCCGATCCTACACAGGTGGACTCGAATGAGGTGCCAAACATACTCTAAACAACTCATAAACAACTACCCAAAAACCCCCTAAAGCATCACTTAAACATGCATAGAAAACACTCAAGAAAAGGCTGGGCAGGGCACTTTCGGCGGCACCTTCGGCGGCCGAAAGTCCCAGACAGAGACGAAAGACAGGCAGGTTCGGGGGCACCTTCGGCGGCCGAACCTTCTCTCCAGAGACGAAAGTCAGGCACTTTCGGCGGCCGAACATTACCTTCGGCGGCCGAAAGTCTGCTTTCAAGCCAAAACTCAACTTTCGGGGGCAAGGTTAGGCGGCCAATCCCTGCATCCTCAGGCAGGTTCGGCGGCCGAAACCACCTTCGGCGGCCGAACCTGAGTTCGTCCAGAACTCAGCCTTTGTGCATTTCAAGCCTCCCAAACCTTCCAAACACCCCAAAACAAGCATCCAACTTCTCAAACACATGCATACATCCTCAACCATGCACAAGGGAGCTCAAACAAGCTTAAACTCCCAAAAACAACATCTAAAGCATACATAGATAGTTTATGACCCACATAGGCCAAAACCATCAAAACAAACCAAACCTCACATACTCTCTCCCAATCATGCATACTCTCTCCCATATGCTCAAGGGGCTTGAAAACTAACTTAAACCCCAACACAAACATCACATGAATATACATTATCATACATTGGGCATAAAACCCACATAAACCCTAACATGCATATCTACCCATCAAAACCATCTTAAAACTTCATGAAACGTAAAGAAAAGCATAGATCCACACTTACCTCTTGAAGATCGAGGGTTGGTGCGACCCAAAGCTTGAGATGTGGAGAACCCAAACTCTTAAAGTCTCCAAGCTCTCCAAACCTTGATCCAAGCTTTAAAACTCTTCAAAACAACCATATAGCTTATAAAACGTGAAGGGTTTGAAGAAAAAGCAAGAAAACGACTAGAGGAGGACATGAACACACCTGAGCTCGAGAATGGGGAGAAAACTCGCCCATTTTCGGTCTGAGGGGCTTTTATAGGTGGCCAGCCAAACCTCCTTCGGCGGCCTAACATGCACGCAAAACACCCCCATGTTCGGCGGCCGAACTTGAGGTTCGGCGGCCGAACCTGGTTTGTTCAAACATAGCTTTCGGAGGCCAAAAGCGCTCCCAAAACCAACTCATGTTCGGCGGCCGAACTTCACTTTCGGCGGCCGAACCTGGCAAAACCTCCTTGGTCTTTTCTTTTCAAAACTCAAATCTTTTTCATTTAAAACCATGAAATCAGTAAAAATCATTTTAGAAAACACATTTTACCCCTCTAGAAGACTCTGGCATCATCAACATTCCATATTCCAACGGAGATTCCGCCGGAAGGTAGGGATTCCGATGCCGGAATCTAGCCGGGTATTACAATCATACATTTTCTGTAAAACATAAAACTTTACTTTGAAAAAAGGCTTAACCTGTGCATGCACTATCTCTGAAACCTCTTACTAGAGCTTGCTCTAGACGGGTTAAACTCATACTATGTTAAGCCTGGTTTTCACATACACATCAAGAAAATATTTACATAAAATAAACAGACCATGTATACAAAAGGGATTTACAATATATAAGGGTCAAGCACACTACTAAACTCTATACAATGCTAAAACATCTCTTTACAATATTACATGTCCACACTATGCTATTACAACTCTGTATTCTTCCTGTACCCTGCTAACTTCCCCTGCCCTCTGAACCTGCAAGACTGGGGTTAAAGGAGAGGGATGAGCTATACTAGCCCAGTGAGTAGAACAAATAAAACATGTCAATAAAACATGCTCACATGGAATGCATCACATCACAAGTAAATCACCCATCTCAGACGGACAGATTCAAAACTCCCTCTGTTCTGTGCCCGGCCCGCGAAGGAGCTCTTCAGGACTTGATTACACACCCTATGGTGCTCTGTGCCCGGCCCTCTCAAGGCTCTTCAGGACTTTTCACGGAGGGCTAATGAATCCAAACTATGTTCGATCCGTACAAGCATAGAATAATGCAAGGTGTCACATTAGTGTATTCTAGTGCACTCAACCTATTACATATCATGATGCATGGAACATGCTAAAAGCATTTAATTTCTCAATTTAAAACATTAAGTTTAGTTCCACTCACCTCTGGCTGACTCTGAACTGACTCTGAATACTCTGAAGCAGTGCTCACTGCTGCTCTCTTCGGTTCCTCTGGTCCGTTCCTACACAGGTGGACTCAAATGAGGGACCAAACTAGCTCAAGAACAACTCTATAAAACTCCCCAAAACCCCCCTAAAACATCCTAAAACAATCAAGTAAAACATGCAAAAGAAGGCTGGACAGGGCACTTTTGGCGGCAGGTTCGGCGGCCGAAAGTCCCTTCCAGAGCCGAAACTCAAGCACTTTCGGCGGCACTTCGGCTGCCGAAAGTCCTATCCAGAGACGAAAGTCCCTAACCTTCGGCGGCACTTTCGGCGGCCGAAACCCCCCTCCAGAGCCGAAAGTCCAAACTTTTGGGGGTAAGCTTAGGCAAGCTTAGGCAGCCGAAACCACCTCCTTAGCATGTTCGGCGGCCGAACCCTCTTTCGGCGGCTGAAACTGGGTTCCCCAGTAAGGCAGAACCCTGTTCTGCTTTCATGCAAAACTTGCCCAAACCTCACTCAACATGCAAACCTCAACTCTACAACACACATATACTGACACATATGCACAAGTCCAAAACTACCTCAAAACCCCAACAAACATCACAACTAAACACATAAGCATGCTTTGACCACAAATCAACCAAAAACTCAACTTAACCTAAACATGCATCTCCCATAAAACTCCATAAAACTTGCATAAATCATGAAAAGAAGTTCAGGATCTTCACTTACCTCTTATAAACAAGAAGATAAACAATCCCAACGTGGAGATATGGAGAAATTCTCCCTCAAAGTCTCCAACTTCAAAACTTTTGGTTGATTTGCTCAAAAGCTTCAAAACAACATAAAACCCATCAAAACTTTGAAGATTTGGAGAAAACATGAAAATCACCCAAGGAAGAGCATGGTCTCACCTCTGTCTGTAAAAATGGAAGAAATCTTATCCATTCACCGACCTAGGGTTTTTTATAGGTGGTTGGCCAGACCACCTTCGGCGGCCAAACGTGAAACCAAAACCATGTAACGTTCGGCGGCCGAACCTCACTTTCGGCGGCCGAACCTTGCATTTCTTCCTTGGCTCTTTTCTTTCAAAACTCATTTCCTTTACACTTAAAACATTAAAACATACTAAAATTCTTTAGAAAAACATATCTACTACCCTTTTAGAGGGTTCCGACATCCTGAATTCCACCGGACAGTAGAATTCCGATGCCAGACTCCAGCCGGGTATTACAGTGCGCGCCTGAAAGATTTGCAATCGTGTCCCCAATGCCGGCCATGCCATTCTCGCCGGCTGCTAAGCCAACAACACAATCCTCGGCGCGTTCATCGCCCTTCCCGATGCCGCCATTCTCTTCGCTAGCCACAACCATGCGACAGACGCGTTCGCAAAGGCACCTGTCCATGAATTTCCCAGTGATGATGATGAAGAAGAGTGGGAGGTAAAACCCAAGATTCTAAAGCAACTCCAGGTCCTATTATTCCACCACAATCGCACTTATTTCGAATAGAGGATAAGTCAGTGCCAGCAATATTAGTAGCACCTCCAGAACCTGATGATCAAACCCACTTAGCTAGAATTGAGGCAAAAATGCACCACGTTGATGCAAAGTTGGATGTCATTCTCTCTCACTTGGGGTTGCCCATACCCCAACCACCACCAGCCTGAATTCTATGCGACTTACTCCTCAGGGAAGTTCTCTTTGACTCACTTTTAATTTATTTATAAACTTCCCTTATTGCTTAAATTTTTTCCACATTAAGGACAATGTGAGGAATAAGTGTGGGGAGGGGGAAGAAATGGTTGGAATAGAAGTGTTTTTGTGATTGGTTGATAGGTTGATGTACATATTTTTCTGCTGTGTTCTGAAAATTTTTTCGGTTCTACTGTTTCTGCACAATTTTTCTGCTGATTGCTAGAGGCTTGTCCAAGCCTGTAAGATTTTTCTGTTTCTCAGCAGTTTCTCAATACTTGCATTTGCTGAATTGTTTCTCAGATTTTAATTTTTCTAGGTTTTTCCAGTATTATTTTCAGTTTTAAGTTTTATTCAAAAAAATTTTTCATAGAATTCAAGTTCTTATACCATTTGTATGCTAGCTTAAATAGAATAAATTCATCATTGTTCATTATGTTAGTTTTGTTTTTAAGACTTGTTTTGAAAGCTCATGATATATGGTTCTTATTTAAATAATTGATAATGAATGCATGTTCTTTTAAATGAGTTGCTGCCCTTTGTTGAGAATGATTTAAAGGACATTATCTAGACTATATGTTTATGTGAGAATTAAGGAATGTCATCAAAGAAAAAAAAGAGAAAAAAGAGTAATAGCAAAAGCAAAAATTAGAAATAAATGCACTCCTATGAATCACTCCTCTAGTTGCTTGATTAATTGGCTACCAACCCTATAACCCAAGTAGTGCGGTACTTGATGACCCCTTAAGTTGATTCTGTATGGAAAAATCGTTGTTTGGGGGAGTATCACCCCTTCGACCCGTTTAAAAACTCGCCCCAGATAACCATGAGTGGAGCTAGTAGCCACCTGAGTTGAATAACCTGGGGCAAGTGGTTCAATAACCATTTGTTTTACGTCTACTTTATCGATTTCAGGCAAGATATAGTAGAAAATGTAAAAAAATAATAAACCCCCAAGTCTTTAAATTTTATTAGTCTAGTCAAGAGTTTTTAAGATTCTATTCTTTCAAAAGGGCAGTTTAATATTATATGGCATTCTAATATTTTATGTGCTTGAAATGGAATTGAGGACCAACTTTATGTTTTGAGAAACACGCTTTAAATATGAAACTTGTTGAATGAACTTTGGTGAAATTAAGTTATTTCTGCTATCATTCTATTGCATGAAAATTTCGTTCTTTATTTTGGACAAATTAAATTTCAGATTGGTTGAGGATAGGGCTATGTTTTATTGTTAGATTTGAATTTCTATACTTGAGGACAAGCAAAGGTGCAAGTTTAGGGGAATCTGATAAGTTGCAAAACTCACTACTTTTTCCTTATTAAATTCCATGATTTTGCTATGATTTTGATATAAATAGTTAATTTTTACTTGAAATTTGATTTTGGACAGATTTTTGAGCGAAAGTTAAGAAAATGAACGAAAAGAGACTGAATTGAAAGATTTTTGGACTGGGGGATTACAGCCTTAGGCAAGCCTGTAGCCCAAAGCGATAAACAGCTCTAGATTTCAAAAAATACCACCTTATTCTGATTTTTCCAACTAAGTAAGGATAATATCAGTTTCAAATTGGATCAAATACAATCATATTAGGATAGGATAAGATAGGAGTAGTAGATTTTATTTTAAATTATTAAATTTTATCTTTTTATTGAGGGAAAAACATATATAAAGGCTTCTCAAGAATTAAACTTGCATCATATTTTTCCCTCTCTCCCTCCTCTTCTCTTTAAGCCGCCCCCCCTCTTCTTCTCCTTCTTCTTCTTCTTTTCTTCTTCTTTTCATCTTCTTCTTCTTTTCTTCTTCTTTTCATCTTCTTTTCTTTAGTTTTTTTCCAATTTTATTATGGCCCTTAGAGGCTAAACAATTCTTTTCAGTTGAAAGTTAATCCAAATTGAGATTTTATTTAGGTTGTGAGATTATGTGCTTAAATTCTCTTCATCTTATTTCTATGTTCTATTAATTTCTATTTTCGAGGAACACCACCTTCATTGTTGTCCTTTTAGGAATTCAAGGGGCCCATTGAATCTCTCGGGAATACAACATATTGCTAATTAATCCAATTAAATTCGTAATTGTTTAATTGGGTTAATAACAAATAGCAATTAGCATATTCGTTTATGTTAAGGAATTAGTAGATTTGATTTAAATAATTTGCATACTTTTATTGATCAAGTTTGGATTCTTCTCTCTAAATGCAGTTGGCTAATTAAATCTACACGCGTATTGAGATTGTTAGTTAGCTAGGAATTAATTTAAGTGCGAAGCGAATTAATTTAATTATAAGGAAGAATTGGTGGAATCCGCGTGTTTGACCATTATAACCAAACAATAGATAATAAAATGAATTATTTTTCTAGTTACCCCTCAATTTGATTAGCTTCAGCTGAATTTAATTTAATTATTTATTTCACGATCTCAATTGCATTACTTGTTTTTCTTTTAAGTATTTTTGGCTTGCCCAAGACAAAAACCAATTTCATCAAAAACTCTCTTTTTCTCACTTTTTGTATTAACTACTCTTCTATTTTAATTAGTCATGTAAATTAAACAGAGTTAAGATCTCTCTGGGATCGATACTCACTTATCCTATTTACAAGCTCTTATTGAATCAAGAAAAGGGAAGTAAATTTTAATTGAGGATTCGACACCCGTCAGAGGTTCAGCTTGTTTCTCCTCCGAAAAAGAAGCAGAAGAAAAGAATGCCTAGAATAGTCGGTGGTAAGGCCAGATACTTGTCAGAGGAACAAGACTTACATGGTAACTTCAATTTCGAGGGTGATGATAAGGTTAGGTATCAAATTTTTCTCAATTTTGATATTTTTTCTTGCAAGAGCATAAGTCATTCTGCCTTAACTAAATTGTAATTGCTTGATAAAGTTTATGCTTTAATTAATAATATTGAATGGAGGAAATTTTTTGCAATAAAATGCCCCTCATACGTTGAGTTGTGCTATGAGTTTTATGCCACCTATGAATTCTCTTTTGATGTGCAGAATTTTAATTTAAATGTGCCTATTGTTTATTTTAGGCTGTAGAATAAATTGATACATTCTTCAATTACAAGTTTTAATATGCATTTGGGTGTTTATAATGATGATTATATTAAAACTGTTGAGTACTTAGACTCTTTGTGTGATTATCCAGCTGGTTAGAATACAAATTTTTGTATACAAAGAATTAACAGGGAACCTTGCACTTGAGTTTAAGGGATGGAAATCTAAAGCAAATGATATCTAGAGCCCTATCCTTAGGTACATTCACAGGTTTCTTTATTATAGGAAAAATAAAGATCCCACCAAGCTGACCAAATATGAACTCTTCTTTGTGCAGTATATGTTGAATAAACGCAAGGTTAATTTTGGTTTCTGGTTAGCCTCCTAGTTTAAAAGTATATCTGATGTTGGGTGTGGTATATATCTAGGTCTTGTGATTTCTATACTAGCTGTAGGATTGGGTTTGGTTGACACATAACACACTGATTTGCACATTGCTGATAATATCCTTCCTCTTGACATATATGCATTTAATTTTATGGGCTTATTTTGCGTCAATGAGAGGAAAGAAATTGTATTTTGCCATTCAGATCCTATCATTCCACAACGATCGCGTTTATTTTTGACAGAGGACCAGTCAGACCCAGCCACTTCAGCAGCACCTCCAGAACCTGATAATCAAGCCTGCCTAGCCAGAATTGAGGCGAAAATACACCATATTGATGCTAAAGTTGATGCAATTTTCTCTCACTTAGGGTTGCCCATACCTCAGCCTCTACTAGCCTAAAGTTTTAGGCAACTCACTCCTAAGAGAAGTTTTCTTTACTCAATTTTGCTAATTTGCAAATGAACTTTTCCCATTGCTTGAATTTTTTTTCCACATTGAGGACAATGTGAGGAGTAAGTATGGGGAGGAGAAGTTATTGAATTAGAAGTATTTTTATTGTGTTTTTGCTATGTTAACTGATATACATATTTTTCTGCTTTATTTTCTTTTCTATTGTTGCTGTTTTGCACAAAATTTTATTATGCTGTTAGAGTCTTGCCCAAGCTTGTATGACTTGCTCTGTTTTTTTTTTTGTTTCTCAGCACTTGCACTTTCTGATTTGTCTTTTTTATTTTCAACTCTCTAAATATTTTTTTCTATTTTTCAGTATTATTGTTTATATTTAAAAAAATATTTTAAAATTTTTTTTACAGTTCTCACTTACCATCAAAAGTTTGATATGTCCTTATCAAAGAATTCAAGCTTTTATGCTATATGTGTGCTAGCCTAAATAGAATAAATTCATCCTTATTCATTTTGTTAGTCTTGTTCTTAAGGCTTGTTTTGAGAGTTCATGGAGTATGGTCCTTGCTTTAGGGTAATAAATGTATATTTTTCTTAAATGAATTGCTGCCCTTTGTTAAGAATAATTTTAAGGATATTGTCTAGACCATATATTTATATTAAAATTAAGGAGTGTCATCAAGAAAAGAAAGAAACAAAAATAGCAAAAAGCAAAAGCACTCCTATGACCCACTCCTCTAGTTACTTGGTTATTTGGTTACCAGCCCGATGGCCCAAGTAATGCGATATTTGGTGACCCCTTAAGGTGATTTTGTATTAGAAAAATTAGTGTTTGGGAGAGTATCACCCCTTTTGGGCCGTTTTAAAAACTCATCCCATGCCTTTAGTTAGGTGATCATGAGTGGAGCTAGTAGCCACCTGAACTGAATAACCTGCAGCAAGTGGCTCAATAACCATTTGTTTCACGTTCACTTCATCGGTTTCAGGCAAGATATAGTAGGAAGTGTAATAATCCCCCAAGTCTTTAAATTTTGTTGGTCCAGTCAAAAGTTTCTAAAAAGTCTATTCTTTTAAAAAGCTAGTGTAATATTAATGGCATTCTAAATATTTTTTGCGCTTAAAATTGGATTGAAGGCTAGTTTTATGTCTTGAGAAACACGTTTTAAAAATGAGACTTGTTGAAATGAACTTTGGTGAAATTGAGCTATTTCTACTATTATCTTTTTGCATGACAATTTGGCTCTTTGCTTTGGACAAATCAAAGTTTCAAATGGTTGAGGACAGGGCTGTGTTTTTATTATTTTTGGAGATTTGAAACTCTATGCTGAAGGACAAGTAACAGTGTAAGCGTGGGGAAATCTGATGAGTTACAAAACTCACCACTTTTTTCATATTAAATTCCATAATCTTACTATGATTTTAATATAAATAAATTATTTTTACTTGAATTTTGATTTTGAATTGATTTTGAGCTGAAAATGAGAAAATGAACCAAAAGAGGCTATTTTAGAGCGCTTTCTGACCGGAAGATATAACTTTGTCCAAGGCTGTAGGCCAAGCCCGACGGACAGATTCCAGGATTACTGTTTTGCCAGTTATACAAAATTCAAAACTATTTCAAATAAATGCAAATATAATCATATCAGGATTAAGATAAGAGTCATCATAAGAGTAGTATATTTATTTTACTTTTTCTTTTAAATTGTGAACAATTATCTTTATGTTTGGGAAAAACCTATATAAAGACTGCCCTAAAAGTAGAATTTATCATCTCTTCTCATCATCTCCTCTCTCTTTTTCGGTTCCTCCTTGGCTGAATTTTTCTTCCCCTTCTTCTTTTATTTTCTGCAATTTTATTATGGCTCTTAGAGGCTATACTCTTTAATTCAGTTGAAGGTTAATCAAATTGAGATTTATTTAAAGTTGTGAGATTTTGTTCTTAATTTCTATTCATCTTATTTCTATTTTCAATTAATTTCTGTTTTTGAGGAACACCACCTCCATTGTTATTCTCTTAGGAGTTCAAAAGGCCTATTGAATATCCTAGGAAGATAATATATTGCTATTAAATCCAAGTAAATACCTAATTATTTAATTAGGTTAATACAAGTAGCAATTAGCATATTCATTTATGTTAAGTAATTAATTAATTTGGTTTAAATAACTTGCTTGCAATTGTTGATCAAGTTTGGTTATTCTCTTCTTAAAGCGGTTAATTAATTAAATCTATACGCTTGATGGGGTTATTAATTAATTAGGAATTAATTTAAGCGCTACACAAATTAATTTACTGATAAGAAAAAATTGGTGGGATTCGCTTGTTTGGACACTATAACCAAATAATAGATAATTAAATGAACAATCTTTTTAATCAATTATCAACCGCAAACCTCTCAATTTTGATTACCTTCATCTGAGTTTTTAGTCTAATTATTTATTTCATCATCCAACTATTTTAGTTCTTCTTTAATTTTTTTTTTTTAAATCAATTTCTCCAAAAGCAATTTTCTTCTTCTCTCTTTTTATTCTTTTTATTCTACTTGTCATTTAATTCAAACAAAGTTAAGGTCTATGTGGGATCGACACTCATTTACCCTATCTGCAAAAAACTTTTAATTCAAGAAAAGGAAAATCAATTTTAATTGACGGGTTCAATGCCCGTCAGTATTTTCGTCCAGTCTGATAGAACATGATACAAGGGGTTTCAGAACGATTAGAGATATATATATAACTGATCTAACCCAAAAGAGGAACTCTCTCGAGGGGAGGTGGGATTCCACATCTCTCTCCCTCACACTCTTTTTTCTCTCCAATTAGCTTCTTCTTTCTCTTCACTCTCTATACATCTCTTTCCATTAATGTATCACTCTAAAAATTTTAGCATTTAACTTTGAACGTCAGAGAGTCTCTACCGAGGCATCCTCGATAGACCCCTAACTATTGCAGACTCCTTTCTCAAGATCGAATGTGGAGGAACTCGTATGAAATCTCAAAAGTATTCATTCCTCGTCAAACCAATCACGAATCTTCTCATTAAACAAACCTCACTCCAGGTATCCGTATCTCACAACCCTACAAGATCTCAGTTTATCAATATCTATTTTAAAATCACTCAATTAGCCATCATATTAAAAGAATCATTATTTAATTTATTTTAATATTTGATCAAATGGCTAAATATTATGAATATTTAAAATTACAGAAACTAAATAATACATATAATTAAAACTATAGGATTAAATAGTATAAATAATTCAAAACAGCTAATAATTTTTTTAATGAAAAAACTAAAAAATTAAATTTTTAGACAACTTAATTAAATAATTTTAAAATAGGCATAAATTAATTAATCATATAAAGATTCACATATTTAATGGTAATTTAACCTTATTTATCTTGGGTATGACACATAGTAGCTTTCATATCTATTTTTTCCAATTGAATCCATACCCATTGTCGTATTAATATTTTACAGAAAATAAAAATTCTTCTTCTTTCATTGGTAAAGAATCACAATCAAGAGATGACCATTGGAGGGACCCCTTTGCAACTCTTCATAAAGAAAATAAAAAACATGGGCCCACAACAAGGACATTGCAAACACTACTATGTCTATGATGTAAATAAACAGTACCTTGTCCATCGGGGTATACAAATGGTCCTCATTTCTTAAGGCCTCAATAACATCAAAATTTACGGTGAGGAAATACACCTGCAAATTATAAAGTGCTTTCTAATATTTGTCATTCACCAACTAAAAATACTATCCAAAAATCGTTTTCATTATTGAAAAAAATATGGGCTACATTACGAAAAAGTATTGGTGGATCCAAAAGCACCATTTCATGGTTGGTATACTGAATCAATTACATTATAAAATATTAAAAAAATAATAAAAAAATATCCGTTAAACCCACATCACTATCAATTAAAAAAAAATTTATCATATTTTTATTTTTATTATCAATGTATTATAATTGATATCGTAGATATTAAATTGATGATGTGATCTGAATATAATTATACTGTGATTGGTTAAACTGGCAGTAATGTGGCCGGCTGCTTAATAATAAATATCGTCTGCTAATAGAAAGAAAATTACAGATGTAATAAAAATAAATTGCATTGTTCCTACTTAACAGTAACTTTGTATTGAGACTCGCCTTATTAAGGGGAGGGCGAATATTTGATTATGAATCAGCAGTTGAGGTGTTCGGGTCTTACTTTCTTTAGGTTGGACCACGTTACCAACTTGTTAGATCCTTACTACGTGGATCGTCTTGTGGTGCTAGCTTATGACTTACTATTCACCATAAACTCGCATCTCTATTCATTAAAAAAAATTATATTCTTTTTTTTTATCAATGCGTTAGAATATTATTAGATTAATTCATCACCTCAGTGTGATAAAATATACTCCAAGTATGCTTAATAAATTTTCTTTGCCTATATTACGAAGACTCGACTGTTTCGGTCCCAACACTCCCTGTTAGAATTATCAATGCATGCTATATTTTTCATAATTTTGTAAGAGGAAAGATACCTGAAGATACATTATTAAAGGAAGTGGACCAAAAGTTGGAAAGTATTATGGAAATTAATAATAAAAATATAAATGCAGAGAGCATTAAGGTTGTTTTGATAAGATAAGAATGGATGACACTTAGAAGATGCTTTAGCTGTGCAAATGTTTGATGAGTATAACACCCACACATGCTCATGTTGTGTAGCGTTGTAATAGCTTAAATTTTATCTATTTAGTGTTTTAGATCATTTTGATTCTAATTTATTTATTTATTTATATAATATCAATTTGATTCGAATTTATTTATTTAATGTTTTATATATGTTTATTTGGTTTAGAATCTAAAATTTTTACATAATTAAAACTATTTTTTCATATAAAAATTAATAATAAAAAATATTTTATGAAAAATTATAATTTTTTTATGCAAAATAATAGAAAAAAAAGTTCTGTAAGAATTAATACGATTTAAATCTCATTCAAAATGTATTATATGGTGGCAACTTTTTATTAGTCAGACTGATGACATGTCCATAATTAGGAAACTCAGACATTTAAACTTGAGCACCCGAAACATGAAAATCAGGACTTTCATGACCGGAGTATCCGATTATGACAAAGATCCGCCCTAGTGTATCCGTAGAGTATTCACAGATCGTGCTTCTTACTGTTGAGAGTTGTTACAAAACAATCTTTAGAATCTCAATTATCATGAGATTTCTTATCCACTACCTGGTACAATCCAGATTATAAGAAAAAATCATTAACTAACCTACTCTTTTTATAGTATAAAAAACAAATCAATATATAGGTTCAAGATACACATTTTACTGCTCATTGATCATTGATTGCAGTATTTATCTCACTTGCTGATCAAACATAATTTCAACACATGTTTTATATTGTTCTCAGCATTGAATTGAGTATTTTTCTAACTAATTTTGTAATACCCGGCTAGAATCCGGCACCGAAATTCCGGTCGTCCGGTGGAGTCCGGGGTGTCGGACTTCTAGAGGAGGGTAGGATTGATGGTTTACTATGTGTGGTGATGTGAGTTAGTATGGTAAAGTCAAATGGACTTAAGTTTTGAGCTGAAATGACCCAAGGCAGATGAGCCAAGTTCGGCCGCCGAAGGTAAGTTCGGCCGCCGAAAGTGCTCAAGGTTCGGCTTCCAAAGTGCAAGTTCGGCCCCCGATTGTTGCATGAGTTTGCATGCGCTTCGGCAGCCGAAGCTGAGTTGCTGAGCCAGCAGTTTTGTAACCCTTAGTCAGCATGTTGGACAGGTGTTATCACCAGATTATGTCCAGAAGTTGGTCACGCCTCCCATGCTTTATTTGCTCAGTTTGAGCAGCTCATGCAGGAGTTGCTTGTGTGCAAGAGATTGTGAGAGTGTTGACGCAAAAGTGAAGCTTTTGAGAGTTAGTAAGGTTGAAGAAGAGTTGATCTGTTTTCCTTGGATTCAGAACGTTCATCTTCCTGTTTATAAGGTAAAGGAAGATCCGGACCTTGTTATATGTTTTCTGAAGGTTTTATGAAAGTTAAGGGAGAGCGATGCATATGTAAGTGAGAAGTAGTGGTTTTGTTGATTTATGCATGTATACATGTTCATGTGTTATGTTTGATTTGTTGTTTGGGGTTAGTAGATAGTTTTGGACCCCTGTGAACATATACTTATGTATATGAGTTTTGAGGTGTTGATATATGCATGTTTGGAGATGTTAAAGGGAAGGAGGAGCTTGGTTTGCCATCGGGCTGAGTTCTGGAAGAACTCAGGTTCGGCAGCCGAAGGTTCATTCGGCCGCCGAACCTCTTGCATGGTGGCTTAGGCTGCCACAGCTTGCCCCCGTGAGTTTTGCATGTTCGGCTCTGTTTGGAGCTTTCGGCCGCCGAAGGTGCCGCCGAAGGTGCTTGAGTTTCGTCTCTGGAGAAGACATTCGGCCGCCGAACCTGCCGCCGAAAGTGTTCTGTCCAGCTTTCCTTTGCATGCTTTGCAAGAGGTTTAGAGTGAGTTTAAGGGGAGTTTTGGGAAGTTTCATAGAGTTGGTCATAAGCTAGTTTGGTCCCTCATTTGAGTTTATCTGTATCTGTACAGACCAGAGGAACCAGAGAGAGCAGCAGTGAGTACTGCTCCAGAGTTTTCAGAGCCTGCTCAGTCAGTCAGTCCAGTTAGCCAGAGGTGAGTGGAACTAAACTTAAACTTTTAATTGACTAATGGAATGTTTTAGCATATCTCATGCATCATGATTATGCCATAGGTTGATTGCATTAGTATCCACGAATATGTTGCATTGCATAGTTAGTTGTTGATGTGGGTAAATGCTGAATGATCCAATAGTCACAGACAGGAAGTCCAGGAGCCTTTGACTACGCCCTGGCAGGTATAGTAAAGACCAGGAGCCTTTGACTACGCCCTGGCAGGTATAGTAAAGACCAGGAGCCTTTGACTACGCCCTGGCAATGGTAAGTACAGAGGTGTTATATACACATATACATATATGACAGGAAGACCAGGTGCTCGATTCTACGCCCTGGCACAGAGTTACTGGGACTATGTGGTGACAGGTTTACTCTTGATGTGATTTGTCTGTGTTATGACGCATTCCATGCGAGCATGTTTTACTGAGATGTTTTACTGTTCTACTCACTGGGCTATAGAGCTCATCCCACTCCCTTAACCCCAGTTTTGCAGGTTCAGTGTACAGTGTACAGGGACAGTCCAGCAGAGTACGGAAAGAGTAAAGAGAATAGGGTGTTGCGTCCTATCTGTGATATGCCATGAGTTATGCATGTGCCTTATTGCTATGTGCTGTTTATGTGCTAAAGTGCTATGTTATATGTTGTGTTTCCAGAGAGTAAAGATGCGAGGAACTCGTCGATCAGCTCGATTGACTGGAGTCCCACCAGAGAGTGAGAGACCAGCTGCTCGTCCTCCTGCATTGCCAAGGGCAAGGTCTCAGAGATCTAGCAGGGAAGGTACGTCAATAGACCCTAGAAGGTCTGTCGACGAGAGCAGAAGAGGAACAGTGAGGGGAGGAAGATCAGAGGAAAGGATGGAAGCTATGGAGATTGAGCAGTCTAGAGATGACAGCATGGGTATAGGCAGCTTTGAGGAAGGTATGGGAGAGTCGCAGGGAGGTGCTCAGACCTCAGGTTTTGGCTATCCAGAGTATCCGATGGGAGGTATGTCGGAGTACTCTAGTTTTGTGCCATATCCTTCTTACATGCCATATATGCCTTATCCTCCTTATTATCCACCATATCCTATGTATCCATCTTCCCCTACCCATCTAAGTGCAGCACACCCAGAGCCAAATGAACCAGTACCACCACCAGAACCAGTAGCCCCTGTTGTTGACAGACATCAACCTAGCTCCTCTGGAGGTAAAGTGCAAATGACGGAGTACTTGAAATTGGATGCTCCTAAATACAACACGGGAGATGATCCATTTGAATACCTCAGATCAGTTAGGATGATAACTAGTGAATTGGGAGCTGATGATAGTAGAGCCATTGAGATGGCAGGGTTTACATTGAAATGTAAGAAAGCCAGAGAATGGTTTAAGAACTATGTGGAACCCAGAATGGACAGCATGTCATGGGGAGAGTTCGCCAATGCGTTTGCAGGGTGGTCTTTTCCTGATAGTTCCAGAGAGATGAAAGTAATAGAGTTCGAACAGTTGAGACAGACAGATGAGATGAGTGTTGATGAATTCATAGATAAGTTCCTGGATTTGCTTCAGTATGTGGGTTCAGCCTATGATACTGATCAGAAGAAGGCAAGGAGATATACTATGAGATTGCATCCCAGGTATTCTTCCTTGATTCTTCCAGCAGAAAAGGAGAGTTTCCACACTATAGTAGACGCAGCCAGGAAAATGGAAGCTAGTGCCCATATTCAGACACAGTCAAAGGCACAGGCTTCGGGTTCTAAGGCCCCCAGTGCAGGCACGTCAGGCAGTAAGAGATGGGTTAGAGCGAAAGGAACAAAGAGTAAGTTCTGGAATAAAGTGAAGTCAGGTCTGGGAATAGGTAGTGGCTCAAGCTCTGGCACAGCTCCAGTCTGCAGAAGATGCGGAAAACCACATGGCGGAGTTTGTCGGTTGGGATCTACAGCTTGTTTTAGATGTGGACAGGAAGGGCATATTGCTCGGGATTGTCCGCAGGTGACTTTCGCACCATCCCAGCAGATGAGTTCAGGCAGTGTGGTACAGCCAGTTGTACGGCCAGCAGCTCCAGTCATGCCTCAGAGTAGTGGCAGAGGTAGAGGGAGAGGGGCAGCCTCTACTTCAGCAGCAGGTTCCCGAGGTGGAAATCCGGTAGCCCCAGCACGGATTTTCACTGTGACACAGGAGGAGGCAAACACGTCGAACACAGTGGTGTCAGGTAATCTCATCATTGGGTGTTCAGATGTGTATGCTTTGATGGACCCCGGTGCTTCTCATTCCTTTATTGCTTCGAGAGCCATAGAGAGATTGGGTTTGATCAGTTCTGAGTTAGAGTATCCTCTCTGGGTCAGTGGACCTAAATGTGACCCATCAATGGCAGTTTCAGTCTGTCGTTTCAGTCCAGTGTTTATAGAGGGTAGATACCTTCCAGCTGACCTTGTGGTTCTAGATTTGACGGATTTTGATGTCATTCTAGGGATGGATTGGTTATCTACATATAGTGCTACTTTGGACTGTAGAGAAAAGATAGTGAGTCTCAGAGACCAGGATGGGTCAGAGTGTGTCTTCAGAGGAGACAGGAGAGGTACACCCAGAGGTATGATTTCAGCCCTTCAGGCTCGTCGTTTGCTTAGGAGGGGTTGTCAGGGGTTTCTAGCTCATGTGAGAGAGCTAGACAGTCAGGTGAGGGAACCAGCCGCAGTACCAGTCGTCCGAGAGTTTCTCGATGTGTTCCCAGATGATTTACCAGGACTCCCACCTGATAGGGAGATAGGGTTTGAAATTGAATTGCTGCCAGGTACGAGACCTATCTCTATTCCTCCCTACAGGATGGCACCAGCAGAGTTAAAAGAGTTAAAAGAACAGTTGCAGGACTTGGTAGATAAGGGTTTCATCCGCCCTAGTACCTCACCTTGGGGTGCTCCAGTGCTCTTTGTCAAAAAGAAGGATGGATCCCTCAGACTTTGTATCGACTACAGACAGTTGAACAAGGTCACTATCAAGAATAGGTATCCTCTACCTAGGATTGATGATCTATTCGACCAGCTAGCTGGAGCAGGTTGTTTCTCGAAAATAGATCTGAGATCCGGGTATCATCAGTTGAGAGTCAGAGAGGCAGATGTGCCTACGACAGCTTTCAGGACTAGATATGGGCATTATGAGTTCTTAGTGATGCCGTTCGGGTTGACTAACGCCCCTGCAGCATTCATGGATCTCATGAACAGAGTTTTCAGTGAGTTTCTGGATCACTTTGTCATTGTTTTCATCGATGATATTTTAGTGTATTCCAGAGATGCAGAGGAGCATGCCCAGCATCTGAGGATAGTTCTGCAGACACTGAGAGAGCATGGTTTGTATGCCAAGTTCTCGAAGTGTGAGTTTTGGTTGAGGAGTATTTCCTTCTTGGGACACGTGGTATCAGTAGAGGGTATTGAGGTAGACCCCAAGAAGATAGAGGCTGTAGCTAACTGGCCCAGACCCATGACAGTGACTGAGATTAAAAGCTTTCTGGGACTGGCAGGTTACTACAGGAGGTTCGTTCAGAACTTCTCAAAGATAGCGGCTCCTATGACCAAATTGACTCAGAAGAACCAGAAGTTTGTCTGGTCAGACCAATGTGAAGAGAGCTTTGAAGAGCTCAAAAAGAGATTGACAACAGCACCAGTGCTAGCTCTGCCTGTGAGTCATGAGGATTTCACAGTGTTCTGTGATGCATCTCGAGTGGGATTGGGCTGTGTATTGATGCAGAGTGATAGGGTGATAGCTTATGTTTCTAGACAGTTGAAGAAGCACGAGTTGAATTACCCTACCCATGACCTAGAGATGGCAGCAGTTATCTTTGCACTTAAGATGTGGCGGCATTACCTCTACGGGGTTAAATGCGAGATCTTCACTGATCATAAGAGTTTACAGTACATCTTGAGTCAAAGAGAGCTGAACTTGCGGCAGAGAAGATGGGTAGAATTGCTCAGTGATTATGATTGTAAGATCCAGTATCATCCGGGTAAGGCGAATGTTGTGGCAGACGCCCTAAGCCGGAAGTCACTAGGCAGTTTATCCCATATAGCAGCAGAGCGGAGACCAGTTGTGATGGAGCTGTACAAGCTCTTAGAAGAGGGGTTACAGTTAGAGTTGTCTGGTACAGGTGCGTTGATAGCACATATGAGAGTGACACCTGTGTTTCTGGAGCAGATAGCTCAGAGACAGCATGAGGACCCTGAGTTGATGAAAATTGCCAGGACTGTTCAGTCAGGCAACAGTGCAGAGTTTCGTTTTGACAGCAAAGGGATCCTTCGTTATGGGAGTCGACTTTGTGTACCAGATAGGGGCAGTGTGAAGGAAGACATTATGAGGGAAGCTCATAATGCGAGGTATAGTGTTCACCCAGGAGCCACCAAGATGTATCAGGATCTGAAAAGAGTTTATTGGTGGCCAGCCATGAAGAAAGAAGTGGCGCAATTTGTGACAGCTTGTGAGGTTTGCCAGAGGGTGAAACTAGAGCATTAGAAACCAGCAGGAATGCTTAACCCATTGCCGATTCCAGAGTGGAAATGGGAGAACATAGCCATGGATTTTGTAGTGGGTTTACCAGCAGCGTCCAACAGGATAGACTCTATATGGGTAATTGTGGACAGACTCACGAAATCTGCTCATTTTCTTCCAGTACGGAGTAACTATTCTGTGGATAAGTTGGCACAGGTCTATCTGAATGAAATAGTAAGATTACATGGTGTTCCAGTGTCGATAGTGTCAGATAGAGGACCTCAGTTTACCTCTAGATTTTGGCGAAGTCTGCAGAGTGCGATGGGCACGAGATTAGAGTTTAGCACTGCTTTCCACCCACAGACTGATGGACAGTCAGAGAGGACCATCCAGACCATAGAGGATATGCTTCGACTATGTGTGTTAGACTTTGGCGGTTCTTGGAGGCAGCATCTACCTTTGGTGGAGTTTGCCTACAATAACAGCCATCATGCTAGCATTGGGATGGCCCCTTATGAAGCTTTGTATGGGAGGAAGTGCAGATCCCCTGTGTGTTGGGAAGAAATAGGAGAGAAGGCTCTTGCAGGGCCAGAGTTAGTGGAGATTACTAGTCGCGTAGTGCCAGTGATCAGAGAGAGAATCAGGACAGCTCAGAGTAGACAGAAAAATTATGCAGACGTTCGCAGAAAACAATTAGAGTTTCAGGAAGGTAATATGGTATTGCTGAAAGTGTCTCCAATGAAAGGAGTGGTTCGGTTTGGAAAGAAGGGTAAATTAGCTCCACGGTACATTGGACCCTTTGAAATTTTGCAGAGGATCGGAAATGTGTCGTATAAGCTAGATTTGCCTACTTCTATGGAGAGGATTCACCCGGTATTTCATGTTTCTATGCTACGGCAGTTTGTGTCAGATCCGAATCAGGTTCTGAGTGAGCCTGAGGTGGAGATTCATACAGATCTCACCTATATAGAGCAGCCAGTGCGGATTCTGGACACGCAGATCAGACAGCTAAGAAACAAGGGGATTCCGATGGTGAAAGTTCTATGGAACCACCATAGCCTAGAAGAGTGCACCTGGGAGACGCGAGAGTCGATGCTTCAGCAGTATCCATATTTGTTTTAAGGTTAGTTTCCTCCATTTCATGTGTTATTTATGTTTGGAACATTCGAGGACGAATGGTCTTAAGGAGGGGAGAATGTAATACCCGGCTAGAATCCGGCACCGGAATTCCGGTCGTCCAGTGGAGTCCGGGGTGTCGGACTTCTAGAGGAGGGTAGGATTGATGGTTTACTATGTGTGGTGATGTGAGTTAGTATGGTAAAGTCAAATGGACTTAAGTTTTGAGCTGAAATGACCCAAGGCAGATGAGCCAAGTTCGGCCGCCGAAGGTAAGTTCGGCCGCCGAAAGTGCTCAAGGTTCGGCTTCCAAAGTGCAAGTTCGGCCCCCGATTGTTGCATGAGTTTGCATGCACTTCGGCAGCCGAAGCTGAGTTGCTGAGCCAGCAGTTTTGTAACCCTTAGTCAGCATGTTGGACAGGTGTTATCACCAGATTATGTCCAGAAGTTGGTCACGCCTCCCATGCTTTATTTGCTCAGTTTGAGCAGCTCATGCAGGAGTTGCTTGTGTGCAAGAGATTGTGAGAGTGTTGACGCAAAAGTGAAGCTTTTGAGAGTTAGTAAGGTTGAAGAAGAGTTGATCTGTTTTCCTTGGATTCAGAACGTTCATCTTCCTGTTTATAAGGTAAAGGAAGATCCGGACCTTGTTATATGTTTTCTGAAGGTTTTATGAAAGTTAAGGGAGAGCGATGCATATGTAAGTGAGAAGTAGTGGTTTTGTTGATTTATGCATGTATACATGTTCATGTGTTATGTTTGATTTGTTGTTTGGGGTTAGTAGATAGTTTTGGACCCCTGTGAACATATACTTATGTATATGAGTTTTGAGGTGTTGATATATGCATGTTTGGAGATGTTAAAGGGAAGGAGGAGCTTGGTTTGCCGTCGGGCTGAGTTCTGGAAGAACTCAGGTTCGGCAGCCGAAGGTTCATTCGGCCGCCGAACCTCTTGCATGGTGGCTTAGGCTGCCACAGCTTGCCCCTGTGAGTTTTGCATGTTCGGCTCTGTTTGGAGCTTTCGGCCGCCGAAGGTGCCGCCGAAGGTGCTTGAGTTTCGTCTCTGGAGAAGACATTCGGCCGCCGAACCTGCCGCCGAAAGTGTTATGTCCAGCTTTCCTTTGCATGCTTTGCAAGAGGTTTAGAGTGAGTTTAAGGGGAGTTTTGGGAAGTTTCATAGAGTTGGTCATAAGCTAGTTTGGTCCCTCATTTGAGTTTATCTGTATCTGTACAGACCAGAGGAACCAGAGAGAGCAGCAGTGAGTACTGCTCCAGAGTTTTCAGAGCCTGCTCAGTCAGTCAGTCCAGTTAGCCAGAGGTGAGTGGAACTAAACTTAAACTTTTAATTGACTAATGGAATGTTTTAGCATATCTCATGCATCATGATTATGCCATAGGTTGATTGCATTAGTATCCACGAATATGTTGCATTGCATAGTTAGTTGTTGATGTGGGTAAATGCTGAATGATCCAATAGTCACAGACAGGAAGTCCAGGAGCCTTTGACTACGCCCTGGCAGGTATAGTAAAGACCAGGAGCCTTTGACTACGCCCTGGCAGGTATAGTAAAGACCAGGAGCCTTTGACTACGCCCTGACAATGGTAAGTACAGAGGTGTTATATACACATATACATATATGACAGGAAGACCAGGTGCTCGATTCTACGCCCTGGCACAGAGTTACTGGGACTATGTGGTGACAGGTTTACTCTTGATGTGATTTGTCTGTGTTATGACGCATTCCATGCGAGCATGTTTTACTGAGATGTTTTACTGTTCTACTCACTGGGCTATAGAGCTCATCCCACTCCCTTAACCCCAGTTTTGCAGGTTCAGTGTACAGTGTACAGGGACAGTCCAGCAGAGTACGGAAAGAGTAAAGAGAATTGTAATAGCTTAGAGTGGACATGTAATCTGAAAGAAATGTAATAATTGTGTGTCTAAAGGTAGACATGTGCTTGACTTAGTGATGTATGTGTTGTACATGATCTGGATATGTATCTATGTTTTTTTTCTGTATGTGAAAAACCAGGCTTAACAGGTATGAGTTAACCCATATAGAGCAAGCTCTAGTCAGGGGTACAGAGTACAGAGTACAGAGATAGTGCATGCACAGGTTAAGCCTTGGTTCAGCAAAGAGTTTTTATTTTCACAGAAACTGTATGATCATGTATGAGTTTTACAGGTACACAGAGAGTATAGCAGGCTTGCTACGGGTTCTGGCGGCCTTAAGCCGACCTGAATCCTAGCGCCGGTGACGGTCCATTTTGGGGTCGTTACAAATTTTGTATTTGTTGGTGATATTTCATAGAAAAGAAAAAGACAAGTGAATTTAATAAAAAAATGTTAAAAGGTGCTGAAATTGACTTGAACAACGATTTGGATAGACCTACGAGATGATCGTGCTTCACAGAATAAAGTATTACCTAGATTCTTGAGCTGAGTTGACCATATTCCAGTTGATAGATTGGAGCAGAGGTTTGCCCGAACCACTGGGCAAATCAACAGTCAGCAGTAGAGGCAGACCTGACATTGAGCAGAAAAATAATTCAAATTTGAAATAAAAGATTAAATCTCCTCATTCAAAACCACGAGATCTTACACGATTTTTCCCCTTAAGCACAACATAAAATCCTCCTTAAATTAAGGTGCCCTCTCCTAAATCTCCTCCTAAATGAAAACATATTAAATAAAAATTCCTCAATTGAAGTAATGAAGATTTCCTATTCCCAAAAGAATTCTACTAGGGTTCAGCATCTATTTAAGCCTATTTTTGTGGAAAGCCGCAGATCATCATCTATCTCTCTTCTCTTCTCTTTTGTATTTTCTTTCAAAGTCATGAGTGGCCAAACTCTTTATTTTTAGTTGGAGTTAGATTGAAATTTCAGTTTATCCATAAATTGTAAGATTTAAACATAATTGTTCATATTTTATTCTTCTAATATTTATGTAATTTCAGTTATTAATATTATTATTGCTTTGTTATTTAATCAATAAGACTCATTGTTCATATTTTCAAAGTGATATATTGTTAGTTTGAATGTTTAAGTCTATAATTGCTTAAGTTATTCAACAATAAGTAACAATTAATGTAATCCACTAAGAAATTACATGATCTACCTTGAACTCATCACGCGGTTTGGTTTGTTGATTAGAATTGGGTCTCTCTAATTCTTAAAGCAGTTGATAAATTAAAATTTCAAAGATGTTCTTTGGGCAATTTATTTATTAGAGTTAATTAGTGAACGTTTCCCAATTAATTTACACATAAAGAGAGATTGGTTATAAGGAGCGTCTTCCATTATTATAATTAATTTATTGAAACGAATGAAGGTATTTTTATTTCTATGATCAACTCCCAAAATTAAAATGGATCCTAATCTTCAACTAGAATTTACTTGTATTAATTTTATTCTCTTTTGATTATCGTTTTCTTTAATTACTTTGATTTTTATTTAGCTCATCATCAAAAACTCCCCTTCTACTTTTTTATTTTATTTTTTCTAGTTCATCATTTGGAAATTCTTAGTGTCAATTCTCAGTGGATTCGACCCTATTCACTCTATACACAATTTATATTTTTTATGTGGATTCGACCATAAAAAATTGGCACTGTTGCTGGGAAATTGATTTAAACTAATTTATTTCTTTTCATGACTAGGTTTGATCGTAAAGAAGATTTGCTTTGCAATCTTGAGATTGAAACAACTGCCAAAAGCTTGCGAAAACAAGCCAAATTGAGGAAATAAGCCTCATTAGTATCCATTTCTATAGCCTGCAAATAATAGCCCAAGAA
Organism: Manihot esculenta; assembly: GCF_001659605.2. Lineage (NCBI taxonomy): Eukaryota > Viridiplantae > Streptophyta > Magnoliopsida > Malpighiales > Euphorbiaceae > Manihot > Manihot esculenta. The sequence goes on from NC_035161.2 coordinate 25,251,296, forward strand.
CAAGAAATTTTTGCTGAAAAAATTTCAGAACCAACCCTTGAAACAACAGCTAAACTAGCTGCTATAGAGGAGGTCACAACAGCACCTGAAGAGGCAAAAAATGTAACAACTACTGCTCTTGAACCTGCTGCTTTCCTTGTTGAATTAAGGATGAAATCATCAAAGAAAGAGCTCCAATAGCACAAGAAAGGACCCTACATGAATTAGCAACCCCCTGTGGGTGATCAAGCACCATTGTGCATTAATTCTCAACTTTGACAATAATCTCTTTTGAACTAAAAACTGGATTAATTCACCTTCTTTCAAAGTTCAGAGGTCTAGAAAATGAAGATCCACACAAAAATCTCAAATAATTCCACATTGTATGCTCAACCATAAGACCCTAAGGGATAACCGAAGAACATGTTAAACTGAGAGTCTTTTCCTTCTCCCTTGATAAATCTGCCAAAGACTGGTTATTCTACTTGCCACCCGGATCCATTACCTCATGGACTGAGATGGTGAGAGCCTTCTTGAGCAAATACTTCCTAACCTCAAAGGCTATTGGCATCAAAAGAGAGATCAGTGGCATCAAACAAAATGATTTTGAAGAGCTATATGAATATTGAGAAAGATTCAAACAGTTGTGCACAAGTTGCTGCCCTCAACATGACATCTCTGATAAATCCCTTATTGAATACTTCTATGGAGGTTTGTTACCTTCTGAAAGGAGATTGATTGATGCAATATGTGGAGGATCAATTAAGGATAAGACACCTTAGGCCATAAGAAACCTAATCTCCACCGTGGCAGTAATCTCAAAGCAATATGGAGATAAAAAAGAACCACCTAGGAGAATCAATAAGGTAAGTACATCTTTTTTGGCTTCATAGATTGCTTATTTAACATCTTCTATACAAATTTTGGTTGTAGGTCAGGCTCAGCAGGTCAAACCCTGTGGGATCTATGCCACAATAGGACATTCAACATACATGTGTCCTTCTCTTCAAGATGATGAGCAGCAAGGAGGGTTCAATAGCCAAAGGAGGTATGACCCCTACTCCAACATATACAATCCAGGATAGAGGGGTGCTATGCAAGGTCCAACAAATTTCAGAATTTTCAGCACTATTACCCTTAACAAGCACCTCCTCAAAAGAAAGGTATGTATCTTGAAGATATTGTTAAGTCTCTTGCTAATTCTGTGCAAAATTTGGAATAACAGATAAGCCAAGTAGGCACATCAGTGAGTAGACTAGAGTCATAAGGAAAATTGCCTTCACAAATGGTGGTTAATCCAAAACAGAATGTTAGCACTATTACCTTGAAAAGCAAAAAAATAATGCAGAATGACAGACTTGAGCAGAGATTTTTCCAAACCCCTTGGCAAACCAGCAGGAAGGAACTATAGAATGACAGATTTGAGCCAAGATTTGCCCAAACCCTTAGGCAAACTACCGAGAAGGAGCTGTAGATTGAAGAGGCGACTCATGAACAACAAAAAGAGAACAAAGCAAACAAAGTTAAGCAGCAAGATTAGTTTAGAGTTCCTCCACCATTTCCAGGAAGGTTAGCCAATTACAAGAAGGAAAAAGAAGAAAAAAAATTCTTGAAACTTTTCGCAAGGTTGAGGTAAACATTCATTTACTTGATATTATTAAGCAAGTGCCTAAATATGCGAAATTTTTGAAGGAGTTTTATACCAAAAAGAAAAAGCTACCTGAGAATGAAAGGGTAAGTGTGGGGAAAAATATTTCTGTAGTTGTTCAAATAAAATTACCTCCTAAATGCAATGATAGAGGTATATTTGTTATTTCTTGCACCATTGGTAATATTGGATTTAAAAAGACTGTGTAATCTTGGAGCCTTAATTAATGTCATGCCTTTATCAATTTATAATTCATTAAATGTTGGTCCCTTAAAGAAAATAAGTGTTTTCATCCAACTTGCTAATAGATCCATTGTGCATCCTGAGGGTGTTTTAGAAAATGTGCTAGTCTAAGTTGATGGATTAGTTTTTCCTGCATATTTTTACATCATTGACATGAAAAAGGATAAAGCTAATATTACATCTAATATTTTATTAGATAGGCCTTTTCTTAGCACGGCTAGGACCAAAATAGATGTACATGATGGTACACTCACTATGACATTTGCTGGAAAAGTGATTAAATTTAATGTTTATGATTTTTTGAAATATTCTAGTGATGTAACTCATGTTGATGGCATAGATGCTCTTGATACTTTGAGTCAAAATACATTTGAATTAAGTGTTAATGACAAGTTGAATAGTGCTCAATACAGGGATATGGACATGGAAAATTCAAAGCCATTAAATCAGCAAATTGTTGCTGATAAAAAGTTACAAGAGAATGTTCATGCTTTAGACAGCATTCTGCCACTTGCCAAGTCAAGTTTGCCCATAGATTTGCCCTAATCAAACTCATAGCAGCAACCATTTGTTATGAAGCAATATGAATTGGAGTTCAAAGTGCTGCCCAATCACCTCAAAAATTCAGATCTAGGAGCTGGAGACACACTTCACTTAAAAGAGGAGAAACTAATTATGTTACTTTATGAGTATGTGGAAGAAATAGGATGGGATATAATTAACACAAAAGGCGCACTACAGTTCTTACTTGATCATGTTGGGATACATTTCCCTCCACTAATTACTTAAGCCTTGTCTTATTTTTTGCCCACATCAACTTGACCAGGATAGTATTATTCTAACCCTCTTTGTATAGCTTTTTATTTTTGCACATATTGAGGGCAATATGTTGGTCAAGTGTGGGAAAGATAAACAATATATGTTGTATTTTATTATTTCTTGTTTTATTCTGCATTTTTTTTTCAATTTTTATGCATTTTCTTTTATTTCTTCTTATGCATTTTGGTAGGAATTTTAGCTAAGGATTGCAAATTGATTATTCCTCTTACTTTTGAACTCTTTGAAATTTAGATTGAATTACAAACAGTATGTTAGTATTTATGTTGGTGATTATCTCGATTTTCATATTGCTTACAATAGTTTTTTATAATTGTCTTGAAGCATAAATAGTTAAGCTTGAATAAAATGTGTCTGCTTGTATGATTAAAGCACTAGTGGAGTATAATTAGGATTTACTAAAGTTATGAATTTTTAATTTTTATGGAACTTTTGTCAAAGAAAAAAGGTGTTCAAGGTACCAAAAAAAAAAAAGAGAGTACAAAATAAATCTACTTCGCTGGTTAAGTGACCATGAGTAATACTAGTAGCCACTTGAAATTGTAATTAATTGAGTAACTGAAGGTGGGTATCACAAATATATACCTTCGCGACAAAAGAGTGGTAACATTCCAAGCAAGAGATGAATAAGTTGTAACGACCCGAAAATCGGACCGCTACCGGCGCTAGGATCCAGGTCGGCTTAAGGCCGCCGGGACCCGTAGCAAGCCTAACATACATCCTGTGAACCTGCTTAATCCCATACATGATCAACAATATACATAAAAATTAAAACTTTTCTTTCATCATTTCCTCATACACCAACTCAACCTGTACATGCACTGAACATAAACATAACTATAAACATTGATCCCTCTGTAGGACCTCATCAAAGCCCCAATGGGCTACATAACATGCGTTGAGTTGGTTCACATATACATCATAAAACATCTGCGATCATGTATTAAAAGGGATAACAACATACTATGGTCAAGCACACTTCTAACATCCTTAAACATCATTACATTACATATCTATACTGTACTTTTACATTACATCATTCTACAATTCGTCATGTCCACACTCTATCTATTACATACACAAGACTTCATTACTCTTGCTGACCTCATGGTCTACCCTGTACCTGCAAGCCTGGGGGTTAAGGGAGAGGGGTGAGCTACAATAGCCCAGTGAGCAGAATAATAAAACATTTAAAACATATGATAACATGAAATGCATCACATCACAGCTAATCACATCAAGGATGAATTTGTCACCAATAGTCCCCTACATGGTCCAACTGTGCCAGGGTCGTAGAATGGGCCTCGCTGGTCTTTCTCTTACATAACATAACATAACATGGTCCAACTGTGCCAGGGGCGTAGAATGGACCTCGCTGGTCTTTCTCTTACATGGTGCCAGGGGCGTAGAATGGGCCTCACTGGTCTTCCGTACCGTATCATCATCATCATAACATATGGGGACTAAAGGATCATTCAACATTCATCCACATCATCAACATATTATGCAATGCAACATATTCGTGAGTCTAATGCAAACACCCTATTATATCTCATGGCATTCATGATGCGTGAATCATGCTAAAACTGATTTATTTATTTAAAAGCATAAGGTTTATTCCACTCACCTCTGACTGAAGCTCTACTGACTCAGAAGCAGCTGAACTCACTGCTGGGGTCCTCGGTTCCTCGGATCCGAACCTACACAGGTGGACTCAAATGAGGGACCAAACAACTAGAATATATCTCTAAAACATCCCCCAAAAACCCCCTAAAACATCATGAAACAATCATAGAAAAATATGCAAAAGAGGGCTGGACAGCGCACTTTCGGCGGCAGGTTCGGCGGCCGAAAGTCCCTCCAGAGCCGAAAGTCAGGCAGGTTCGGCGGCACCTTCGGCGGCCGAAACTCCCAAACAGAGGCAAAACTCATGCATGTTCGGCGGCACTTTCGGCGGCCGAAACTCCCAGACAGAGACGAAAGTCTCCTTTCGGGGGCAAGCTTTGGCAGCCGAAGGCTGCTCCCACAAGCATGTTCAGCGGCCGAAAGTTCCTTCGGCTGCCGAACCTGGTTTCTCCCTTAGTGGCAGAAACTCAGCTCTTCAATGCATATACGCCTCCCATTCCATCCAAACATGCATAAACCTATTCTACAACACACATACACAAGCATACAAGCTCCTAGGGGCTTCAAACTACCTAAAACCCCATCTACAACACATCAAACATACATTGGCAAGCCACATTGCTCAAAACACAACAATAACTCAAAAACCTAACTATAAGCTAAACATGCATTCTACCCCATAAATCTTCATAAAACTTACTTAAAACATGCATTGAGCTTAAGATCGGCTCTTACCTCGTGAAGATCGAGAGAGAGACGACCTAAACTCGGAGATGGGAGATTTACAACTTCCTTGGGTCTCCAAGCTCAAAACTTGCTCAAAACTTGAAAATCTTCAAAACAAGATGAAAACTTGTGAAAATCGTGAAAGATTTGAAGGAAGAACTCAAAGATTGGTGAGGGACGGCGGAGAGCTCACCTTGGTCGACAATGGGGAGAAAAGCTCGCCCATTTTCGGCTAAGGGACCCTTTTATAGTGGCTGGCCAGGCCATGTTCGGGGGCCGAACGTGCCTCCGCATGCATGCCATGTTCGGCGGCCGAACTTGAGATTCGGCGGCCGAACCTGGACTTCCCTCACTCATGCCTTCGGGGGCCTAAGGCACACCCGAAATGCCTGCATGTTCGGCGGTCGAACTTGAGGTTCGGCGGCAGAACCTGGGTTTTCCTCCAAGGTTGTTTTCATGCAAAAACTCATTTCCTTTTTATTTAAAACCATAAAACACATTAAAACATTTTATGAAAACATGGTCTTACCCTTCTAGAGGTCTCCGACATCCGAGATTCCACCGGACGGTAGGAATTCCGATACCGGAGTCTAGCCGGGTATTACATTCTCCCCCCCTTAAGAACATTCGTCCCCGAATGTTCCTCAACTAGCACATAGCATGCATACACATATCATACATATACAACACATAAAACTCACAGGGAACTAACCTCAGAAAAGATAAGGGTATTGTCGGAGCATGGACTCCCGTGTCTCCCAAGTGCATTCTTCCATATTGTAGTGGTTCCACAGGACTTTCACCATCGGGATTTCCTTGTTTCTCAGCTTTCTAATCTGGGTGTCTACGATCCGTACTGGCTGCTCAACATAGGTGAGATCTTCTTGGATCTCCACATCAGGCTCACTAAGAACCTTGCCCGGATCTGACACAAACTTTCTTAACATGGAAACATGGAAAACCGGATGGATTCTTTCCATTGAAGCAGGTAAATCCAGCTTGTACAACACATTCCCAATCTTTTGCAAGATTTCAAAGGGTGCGATGTATCGTGGGGCTAGTTTACCCTTCTTCCCAAAGCGAACCACTCCTTTCATTGGAAACACCTTGAGCAATACCAGGTCCCCCTCTTGAAACTCTACTTGCCTTCTGCGGACATCTGCATAACTCTTCTGTCTGCTCGCAGCAGTCTTGATCCTCTCTCTGATTATGGGTACCACCCTGCTGGTGATCTCTACTAGCTCAGGCCCTGCCAAGGCCTTTTCTCCAACCTCTTCCCAGCAAACAGGTGATCTGCACTTCCTTCCATACAAAGCTTCATATGGAGCCATCCCGATGCTCGCATGATGGCTGTTATTGTAGGCAAACTCCACCAAGGGTAGATGCTGCCTCCAAGAACCGCCAAAATCCAGCACACACATTCTAAGCATATCCTCTATTGTCTGGATGGTCCTTTCTGATTGTCCGTCCGTCTGTGGATGGAAAGCAGTGCTAAAATCCAACCTGGTACCCATGGCATTCTGCAGACTCCGCCAAAACCTGGAGGTGAACTGGGGCCCTCTATCGGACACTATTGAAACAGGAACCCCATGCAGTCTGACAATCTCATCTACATACACCTGCGCCAACTTGTCCACAGAATAGCCACTCCTGACAGGGATGAAGTGAGCAGATTTGGTGAGTCTGTCCACAATCACCCATATGGAGTCCAATCTGTTGGACGTTGCCGGTAACCCCACTATGAAGTCCATAGCTATATTCTCCCATTTCCACTCTGGAATAGGTAGCGGGTTAAGCATTCCAGCCGGCTTCTGATGTTCCAGCTTCACCCTCTGACACACTTCGCAGGCTGACACAAACTGTGCCACTTCTTTCTTCATAGCTGGCCACCAATAAACCTTCTTCAGATCTTGATACATCTTGGTGGCTCCGGGGTGAATGCTGTATCTTGCATTATAAGCCTCTCTCATAATGTCTCCTTTTAGCCCTATGTCATTTGGTACACACAATCTGCTCCCATAGCGGAGGATCCCCTTACTGTCGAATCTGAACTCACTGTCTTTGTCTGACTGAACAGTCCTGGCAAACTTCACTAACTCTGGGTCCTCATGCTGTTTCTGAGCCACCTGCTCCAGAAACACGGGTGCCACTCTCATCTGAGCAACCAAAGCACTTGTACCAGACAACTCTAACTGTAGACCTTCATCAATGAGCTTGTAAAACTCCTTCACCATTGGTCTCCTCTCTGCCATGATGTGGGATAGACTGCCTAGTGACTTTCGGCTTAGGGCGTCTGCCACGACATTCGCCTTACCCGGATGATACTGAATCTTGCAATCGTAGTCACTCAGCAGCTCTACCCATCTTCTCTGTCTCAAGTTCAAATCTCTTTGACTCAGGATGTACTGCAGGCTCTTATGATCTGTGAAGATCTCACATTTTACCCCATAGAGGTAGTGCCTCCACATCTTGAGTGCAAAGATTACTGCTGCCATCTCTAGGTCATGTGTGGGGTAATTCAACTCGTGCTTCTTCAGCTGTCTAGAAGCATAAGCAATTACCCTTTCATTCTGCATTAGTACACAAACCAGTCCCACACGGGACGCATCACAAAAGACTGTAAAGTCTTCATCGCTAGATGGCAGAGCTAACACTGGTGCTGAAGTCAACCTCTTCTTAAGCTCTTCAAAACTCTCTTCGCACTGGTCGGTCCACACAAACTTCTGATTCTTCCTGGTTAGTCTGGTCAGAGGGGCTGCAATCCTTGAGAAGTCCTGAACGAACCTCCTGTAGTAACCTACCAAACCCAAGAAACTCCTGATCTCTGTCACTGAAGTGGGTCTAGGCCAATTAGCTACAGCTTCTATCTTCTTGGGGTCCACCTCTATTCCATTTTCCGACACCACGTGCCCCAAGAATGAAATTCTCCTCAGCCAGAACTCACACTTAGAGAACTTGGCATACAAGCCATGTTCCCTCAAGGTCTGCAGAACCAACCTCAAATGATGGGCATGCTCCTCTGCATTCCTGGAATACACTAAGATATCATCTATGAAGACAATAACAAAGTGATCCAGGTATTGGCTAAACACTCTGTTCATGAGATCCATGAATGCTGCAGGGGCGTTGGTTAACCCGAACGGCATAACAAGGAACTCATAATGCCCATATCTGGTGCTGAAGGCTGTCTTCGACACATCCTCTTCCCTTATCCTTAGCTGATGGTACCCCGATCTCAGATCTATTTTGGAGAAACAACCTGCTCCGGCTAGCTGGTCAAATAGATCGTCGATCCTTGGCAATGGGTACTTATTTTTGGTAGTGACTTTGTTCAACTGCCTGTAGTCGATACAAAGTCTAAGGGATCCATCCTTCTTTCTCACAAACAAGACTGGTGCACCCCAAGGTGAGGTGCTCGGTCGGATGAAGCCCTTTTCTACCAGCTCTTGCAACTGTTCTTTCAATTCCTTCAACTCAGCTGGAGCCATCCTGTAGGGAGGGATAGAGATCGGTCGGTTTCCAGGCATCAGTTCTATCTCGAACTCTATCTCCCTAGCAGGTGGTAAACCTAGCAGCTCGTCTGGGAAGACGTCTAGAAACTCTCTAACCACTGGCACCGAGGCAGGCTCTCTAACCTGACTGCTAAGCTCTCTCACATGAGCCAAATACCCTTGACATCCCTTCCTAAGCAACCTACGTGCCTGAAGAGCTGATATCAGACCTCTAGGCGTGCTCCCCCGGTCTCCTCTGAAGACCACCTCTGACCCATCCTGACATCTGAACCTGACTACCTTGTCTCTGCAGTCCAAGGTAGCACCATGGGTAGATAGCCAATCCATCCCTAGAATGACGTCAAAATCTGTCAAATCTAGAACCACAAGGTCGGTGGAAAGACATCTCCCCTCAACAAAGACTGGACTGCACTGGCAGACTGACTCTGCCACTGATGGATCACACTTGGGTCCACTGACCCAGAGAGGACACTCTAACCCAGAGATCATCAGACCCAACCTCTCGACGGCTCTCGGAGCAATAAAAGAATGAGATACACCAGGGTCCATCAAGGCATACACATCTAAACAACCAATGACTAAGTTACCTGCCACCACGGTGTTAGATGCATCTGCCTCCTGTTGAGTCATGGTGAAGATCCGTGCTGGAGCTGATGGACCTTCACCTCTGAAACCCGCTGAAGAAGAGGCTGCTCCTCTCTCTCTACCTCTGCCACTGGCCTGAGTTACGGCTGGAGCTGCTGGCTGAGCCACACTACCTGAAGTTGTCTGCTGGGACTGTGCTCCAAAAGCTGCCCTAGGACACTCCCGAGCCATGTGTCCCTCTTGCCCGCATCTGAAGCAGGCTGCTGTCCCAGCCCGGCAAACTCCCTTGTGTGGCCTACCACACTTTGCACAAACTGCATTATCCGCACCAGAGCTCGAGCCACTTCCTAGTCCCAGACTAGACTTGACCTTGTTCCAAAACTTGTTCTTCTTTGGCTTCTTGGTGGTACTGCTCCACCTATTGCTGCACTGAAAGAAGAAGAGCCTGGGGTCTTAGAACCAGAAGGCTGTGCCACTGACTGCTTAACTGTCCCCTGAATGATGGCACTGGCCTCCATTTTCCGGGCCATATCCACTATGGCATGGAAGCTCTCCCTATCTGCTGACTGGATCAAGGAGGAATACCTGGAGTGGAGTTTCATGATATACCTCCTTGACCTTTTCTGGTCTGAATTTTGCCCTGCAAATGGCAACAGCTCCAAGAATCTGTCTGTGAACTCATCTATACTCATATCATCCGTCTGCCTCAACTGTTCAAACTCTATCATCTTCAATTCCCTTGAGCTGTCAGGGAAAGCCCATCCTGCAAACTCGTTTGCAAACTCTTCCCAAGACATGTTGTCCACCCTCGGGTTCACATAATTCTTGAACCACTCTCGTGCCTTCTTGCACTTAAGTGTGAACCCAGCCATCTGAATGGCTCTACTATCATCAGCCCCAATCTCATCTGTGATCACCTTGACCCTCTCAAGATACACAAATGGGTCATCCCCTTTCTCATACTGAGGAGCACCCAGCTTCAAGTAGTCGGTCATCTTGACCTTGCTCCCTCTAGATGAGCTAGGCTTAGGTACTGGGTTTTCTGGAACTGTGGATTCAGCTGGTGGAGGAGGAGGTGCAGCATCCCCCGGGGTAGGGTTTGCCGGATTTGGATAGTAAGGTGGAGGTGGATACATTGGGTACTGTGAGTATGGTGGATAATAAGGTGGGTATGGCATCTGTGTGGGATAAGGGCTAAAGCTATGGTAATCCGATGTGCCTCCCATCGAATACCCAGGGTTTTGTGAGAAGGGTGGGTAGTAAGGTGGCTGAACAAATCCCGAGGCCTGAGTGCCTCCTTGGGATTCTCCCATTCCCTCTTCTGACATGCTAACTCCCAGACTGCCATCCCTCCTCTGCTCTACATCCATATCATCCCCCATGTCTTCTGACATTCCTCCCTGAACTGTTTCCCTCACTGATCTGCTTCTACCCAGATCCAAAGACCTTCTAGGGTCTCTTACTGTTCTTTCTCTGCTAGACCTGCTTGACATTGCCCTAGGCAATGCTGGAGGACGGGCGCTCGTGCCCTCATCCTCAGGTGGCACTCCAGTCAATCGTGCAGATCGACGAGTTCCCCTCATCCTGTTTTCTGAAAAACAGTACACATCACACAAACATTAGCATCATATGGTTCATGTGAGCACACATGAACCCGCATCTCATACATCACATATCAGTAATGCACATGCATACCATCAAGGCATTTCACATCATCATACAAGGCAAGACTCCACATCCTATCCTAGTGGACATGATTTTCCTATTATGCTTGACCTTCTATAACCTCTATGAGCCCGACACTCTAGGTCCGACCATATGAACCTAGGGCTCTAATACCATTCTGTAACGACCCGAAAATCAGACCGCTACCGGCGCTAGGATCCAGGTCGGCTTAAGGCCGCCGGGACCCGTAGCAAGCCTAACATACATCCTGTGAACCTGCTTAATCCCATACATGATCAACAATATACATAAAAATTAAAACTTTTCTTTCATCATTTCCTCATACACCAACTCAACCTGTACATGCACTGAACATAAACATAACTATAAACATTGATCCCTCTGTGGGACCTCATCAAAGCCCCAATGGGCTACATAACATGCGTTGAGTTGGTTCACATATACATCATAAAACATCTGCGATCATGTATTAAAAGGGATAACAACATACTATGGTCAAGCACACTTCTAACATCCTTAAACATCATTACATTACATATCTATACTGTACTTTTACATTAAATCATTCTACAATTCATCATGTCCACACTCTATCTATTACATACACAAGACTTCATTACTCTTGCTGACCTCCTGGTCTACCCTGTACCTGCAAGCTTGGGGGTTAAGGGAGAGGGGTGAGCTACAATAGCCCAGTGAGCAGAATAATAAAACATTTAAAACATATGATAACATGAAATGCATCACATCACAGCTAATCACATCAAGGATGAATTTGTCACCAATAGTCCCCTACATGGTCCAACTGTGCCAGGGGCGTAGAATGGGCCTCGCTGGTCTTTCTCTTACATAACATAACATAACATGGTCCAACTATGCCAGAAGCGTAGAATGGGCCTCGCTGGTCTTTCTCTTACATGGTGCCAGGGGCGTAGAATGGGCCTCACTGGTCTTCCGTACCGTATCATCATCATCATAACATATGGGGACTAAAGGATCATTCAACATTCATCCACATCATCAACATATTATGCAATGCAACATATTCGTGAGTCTAATGCAAACACCCTATTATATCTCATGGCATTCATGATGCGTGAATCATGCTAAAACTGATTTATTTATTTAAAAGCATAAGGTTTATTCCACTCACCTCTGACTGAAGCTCTACTGACTCAGAAGCAGCTGAACTCACTGCTGGGGTCCTCGGTTCCTCGGGCCCGAACCTACACAGGTGGACTCAAATGAGGGACCAAACAACTAGAACATATCTCTAAAACATCCCCCAAAAATCCCCTAAAACATCATGAAACAATCGTAGAAAAATATGAAAAAGAGGGCTGGACAGAGCACTTTCGGCGGCAGGTTCGGCGGCCGAAAGTCCCTCCAGAGCCGAAAGTCAGGCAGGTTCGGCGGCACCTTCGGCGGCCGAAACTCCCAAACAGAGGCGAAACTCATGCATGTTCGGCGGCACTTTCGGCGGCCGAAAGTCCCAAACTGAGACGAAAGTCTCCTTTCGGGGGCAAGCTTCGGCAGCCGAAGGCTGCTCCCACAAGCATGTTCGGCGGCCGAAAGTTTCTTCGGCTGCCGAACCTGGTTTCTCCCTTAGTGGTAGAAACTCAGCTCTTCTATGCATATACGCCTCCCATTCCATCCAAACATGTATAAACCTATTCTACAACACACATACACAAGCATACAAGCTCCTAGGGGCTTCAAACTACCTAAAACCCCATCTACAACACATCAAACATACATTGGCAAGCCACATTGCTCAAAACACAACAATAACTCAAAAACCTAACTATAAGCTAAACATGCATTCTACCCCATAAATCTTCATAAAACTTAATTAAAACATGCATTGAGCTTAAGATCGGCTCTTACCTCGTGAAGATCGAGAGAGAGACGACCTAAACTCGGAGATGGGAGATTTACAACTTCCTTGGGTCTCCAAGCTCAAAACTTGCTCAAAACTTGAAAATCTTCAAAACAAGATGAAAACTTGTGAAAATCGTGAAAGATTTGAAGGAAGAACTCAAAGATTGGTGAGGGACGGCGGAGAGCTCACCTTGGCCGACAATGGGGAGAAAAGCTCGCCCATTTTCGGCTAAGAGACCCTTTTATAGTGGCTGGCCAGGCCACGTTCGGGGGCCGAACGTGCCTCCGCATGCATGCCATGTTCGGCGGCTGAACTTGAGGTTCGGCGGCCGAACCTGGACTTCCCTCACTCATGCCTTCGGGGGCCTAAGGCACACCCGAAATGCCTGCATGTTCGGCGGCCGAACTTGAGGTTCGGCGGCCGAACCTGGGTTTTCCTCCAAGGTTGTTTTCATGCAAAAAATCATTTCCTTTTTATTTAAAACCATAAAACACATTAAAACATTTTATGAAAACATGGTATTACCCTTCTAGAGGTCTCCGACATCCGAGATTCCACCGGACGGTAGGAATTCCAATACCGGAGTCTAGCCGGGTATTACATAAGTGCTCATAAATAATTAATAAATTGTTTTTAGAATTAAGAACCAGTTTTAAACAAAATGGAATTGGCTAAAGTAAGATCTAGTGATTGTTCCATGAATGCTACTTGACTATTTGTGTGATTGAGTATGAACAGCTTAAACTCTCCTATTTATGTCAAAGATTTTATTAGGATTATTGTTTGCAATGTAACTCCTGGGATTGTTACTTATATGCATGCTGGTATATTTTTGTGCTTCAATCCAAAAGTCTAGATGAAAGAGTAGAGTTGATGATCTAAATTATTTGAATCCTTAAGGGCAAGCATGGTTCAAGTGTGGGGGTATTTGATCAAACATAATTTTAACATATATTTCATACTGTTCTCAGCATTGAATTGAGTATTTTTCTAGCTAATTTTGTATTTTTTGGTGATATTTCACACAAAAGAAAAAGAGAAGTGTATTTGATAAAAAAAGGTGTTAAGAAGTGCTAAAATTGACTTGACCAACAATTTGAGTAAACCTACTGTAACGATCCAAAAACCGGACCGCTATCGGCGCTAGGATCCAGATCGGCTTAAGGCCGCCGGGACCCGTAGCAAGCCTAACATACATTCTGTACAGCTGGTATAATCCCATACATGATCAGACATAAACATAAAAACTTTAAAACATTTACTAGACCAAGCTTGACCTGAACATACAACATACTATAAACATATAACCCACATAAACCTTAACATGCACATCTACCCTATCCCATGCATCAACACCCTTAAAACTCTTCATAAAACTTGCTTAAAACAAAGAAAAGGGTGTGGATCTACACTTACCTCTTGAAGACCGAGGGTTGGTGCGATCCCTAACTTGGAGATGGGAGATGTAACGACCCGAAAATCGGACCGCTACCGGCGCTAGGATCCGGGTCGACTTAAGGCCGCCGGGACCCGTAGCAAGCCAAACATACATCCTGGAAACCTGTTTAATCCCATACATGATCAAGAAAATACATAAAAATTTAAAACTTTTCTTTCATTCATACACCAAACTCAACCTGTGCATGCACTGTTCATAAACATAATCATGATCATAGTCATGACCCCTCTGTGGGATCTCATCAATGCCCCAATGGGCTATACATCATACGTTGAGTTGGTTTGCATAATCATCATAAAATATTGAAGATCATGTATTAAAAGGGATATCTTATACATATAGTCAAGCACAACCTCTAATCCTCAAAGTCATTACATACCTAAAACTGTACTTTTACATAACATTAATACATTTATCATGTCCACACTATCTATTACATACACATGACTTCATTACTCTTACGGACCTCCTGGTCTACCCTGTACCTGCAATCCTGGGGAAAATGGGAGAGGGGTGAGCTACTAGAGCCCAGTGAGCAGAATAATAAAAAGATTTAAGTCATATGGATCATGGGATGCATCACATCACAGCTAATCACATCAAGGATGAACTTGTCACCAATAGCCCTCTACATAGTCCAACTGTGCCAGAACGTAGAATGGGTCCTGGTCTTTCCCTTACATAACATGTCATAACATAACAGTCCAATTGTGCCAGAACGTAGAATGGGTCCTGGTCTTTCCCTTACATAGTGCCAGCGAACGTAGAATGGGTCTCACTGGTCTTACATTCCGTACTGTACATATCACATCGTCATATCATAGATCGAGGGCTTTGGATCATCCAACGTTCATCCACATCAATCAACAATAAAGTATGCAATGCAACATATTCGTGAATTCTAATGCAAACAACCTAGTACATCTCATGGCATTCATGATGCGTGAAGCATGCTAAAAAGTCCATTATTTGCTTTAAAACATAAAGAGTTATTCCACTCACCTCTGGGTAGCTCTGACCAGACACTGGAGCAGCTGACTCACTGCTGGAGTCCTCGGTTCCTCGGGTCCGAACCTACACAGGTTGACTCAAATGAGGGACCAACAAACAAGAACATAACTCTAAACTACTCCCCAAAAACCCCCTAAAACATCATGAAACAATCATAGAAAAACATGCAAGAGAGGGCTGGACAGGGCACTTTCGGCGGCAAGTTCGGCGGCCGAAAGTCCCTCCAGAGCTGAAAGTCAGGCAGGTTCGACGGCACCTTCGGCGGCCGAAACTCCCAGACAGAGGCGAAACTCATGCATGTTCGGCGGCTAAAACACCCAGACAGAGATGAAAGTCTCCTTTCGGGGGCAAGCTTCGGCAGCCGAAGGCTGCTTCCACAAGCATGTTCGGCGGCCGAAAGTTCCTTCGGCTGCTGAACCTGGTTTGTCCCTTAGTGGCAGAAACTCAGCTCTCCTATGCACATTGCCTCCAAAACTACCCAAATCATGCATAACCTATTCTACAACATTCCCAACCACACACAAACAAGCATACAAGTTCCTAGGGGCATCAAACCAACAAAAACCCCAACTACAACACAACAAGCAACTCACATTGTTCATAATCATATATAAAGCCCATAAACCTAACCATGAGCTAAACATGCATTCTACCCCATAGATCTACTTAAAACTTACTTAAAACATGCAATGAGCTTAAGATCGGCTCTTACCTCTTGGAGATCGAGAGAGACGACCTAAACTCGGAGATGGGAGGGGTTGAGTTCCTTTAAACCTCAAAGCTCCAAAACTTTGCTCAAAGCTTGAAAATCTTCAAAACAACGTAAAAACTCATGAAAATTGAGTAGGATTGGAAGGAAAGAACTCAAGATCGGTGAGGGACGGCGGAGAGCTCACCTTGGCCGAAAATGGGGAAAAAGCTCGCCCGTTTTCGGCTAAGGGACCCTTTTACAATGGCTGGCCAGGCCACGTTCGGGGGCCGAACGTGCCTCCGCATGCATGCCATGTTCGGCGGCCGAACTTGAGGTTCGGCGGCCGAACCTGGACTTTCCTCACTTATGCTTTCGGGGGCCTAAAGGCGCTCCCAAAGGCACGCATGTTCGGCGGCCGAACTTGAGGTTCGGCGGCCGAACTTGAGGTTCGGCGGCCGAACCTGAGTTTTCCTCCAAGGTTGTTTTTATGCAAAAACTCATTTCCATTTTACTTAAAACCATGAAATACCTTAAAACATTTTATGAAGACATGTTTCTACCCTACTAGAGGCTTCCGACATCCGAGGTTCTACCGGACGGTAGGAATTTCGATACCGGAGTCTAGCCGGGTATTACATTCTCCCCCCCTTAAGAACATTCGTCCCCGAATGTTCCTCAACTAGCACATAGCATGGCATACAACATAACATACATACATAGCACATAAACACATAGAGATCTAACCTTAAAAGAGATGAGGGTATTGCTGGAGCATAGACTCCCGTGTCTCCCAAGTGCATTCTTCCAAATTGTGGTGGTTCCACAGGACTTTCACCATCGAGATTTCCTTGTTCCTTAGCTTTCTGATCTGGGTGTCTATAATCCGTACTGTCTGTTCAACATAGGTGAGATCCTCTTGGACCTCCACATCAGGCTCACTAAGAACCTTGCTCGGATCTGACACAAACTTCCTCAACATTGAAACATGGAAAACCGAATGGATTCTTTCCATTGAAGCAGGTAAATCCAGCTTGTACGACACATTCCTAATCTTTTGCAAGATTTCAAAGGGTCCGATGTATCGTGGGGCTAGTTTACCTTTCTTCCCGAAGCGAACCACTCCCTTCATAGGAGACACCTTGAGTAATACCAGATCCCCCTCCTGAAACTCTAACTGTCTTCTGCGGATGTCTGCATAGCTCTTCTGTCTGCTTGTAGCAGTTTTGATCCTTTCTCTGATTATGGGTACTACCCTGCTGGTAATCTCTACTAGCTCAGGCCCTGCCAAGGCCTTTTCTCCAACCTCTTCCCAGCAAACAGGTGATCTGCACTTCCTTCCATATAAAGCTTCATATGGAGCCATTCCGATGCTAGCATGATGGCTGTTATTGTAGGCAAACTCCACCAAAGGTAGATGCTGCCTCCAAGAACCGCCAAAGTCCAGCACACACATTCTGAGCATATCTTCTAAGGTCTGGATGGTCCTTTTTGATTGTCCGTCTGTCTGTGGATGGAAAGCAGTGCTAAAATCCAACCTAGTACCCATGGCATTCTGCAGACTCCGCCAAAACCTGGAGGTGAACTGGGGCCCTCTATTTGACACTATCGAAACAGGAACCCCATGCAGCCTGACGATCTCATCTACATACACCTGCGCCAACTTGTCCACAGAATAGCCACTCCTGACAGGGATGAAGTGAGCAGATTTGGTGAGTCTGTCCACAATCACCCATATGGAGTCCAATCTGTTGGACGTCGCCGGTAACCCCACTACGAAGTCCATAGCTATATTTTCCCATTTCCACTCTGGAATAGGTAGCGGGTTAAGCATTCCAGCCGGCTTCTGATGTTCCAGCTTCACCCTCTGACACACTTCGCAGGTTGACACAAACTGTGCCACTTCTTTCTTCATAGCTGGCCACCAATAAACCTTCTTCAGATCTTGATACATCTTGGTGGCTCCGGGGTGAACGCTGTATCTTGCATTATGAGCCTCTCTCATAATGTCTCCTTTTAGCCCTATGGCATCTGGTACACATAGTCTGCTCCCATAGCGGAGGATCCCTTTGCTATCGAATCTGAACTCACTATCTTTGCCTGACTGAATAGTCCTGGCAATCTTCACTAACTCTGGGTCCTCATGCTGTTTCTGAGCCACCTGCTCCAGAAACACGGGTGCCACTCTCATCTGGGCTACCAAAGCACCTGTACCAGACAACTCCAACTGAAGACCTTCCTCAACGAGCTTATAAAACTCCTTCACCACTGGCCTCCTCTCTGCCGATATGTGGGATAAACTGCCGAGTGATTTTCGGCTTAAGGCGTCTGCCACAACATTCGCCTTACCCGGATGGTACTGAATCTTGCAATCATAGTCACTCAGCAGCTCCACTCATCTTCTCTGTCTCAAGTTCAAATCTCTTTGACTCAGGATGTACTGCAGGCTCTTATGATCTGTAAAGATCTCACATTTAACCCCATAGAGGTAGTGCCTCCACATCTTGAGTGCAAAGATTACTGCTGCCATCTCCAGGTCATGTGTGGGGTAATTCAACTCATGCTTCTTCAGCTGCCTAGAGGCATAAGCAATTACCCTTTCATTTTGCATTAACACACAACCCAAACCCACTCGGGATGCATCACAGAAGACCGTGAAGTCCTCACTGCTAGCTGGCAAAGCTAACACTGGTGCCGAAGTCAACCTCCTCTTAAGCTCTTCAAAACTCTCTTCGCACTGGTCGGTCCACACAAACTTCTGATTCTTCCTGGTTAATCTGGTCAGAGGAGCTGCGATCTTTGAGAAGTCCTGAACGAACCTCCTGTAGTAACCTGCCAAACCCAAGAAACTCCTGATTTTCGTCACTGTCGTGGGTCTAGGCCAGTTAGCCACAGCTTCTAGCTTCTTGGGGTCCACCTCTATTCCATTTTCTGATACTACATGCCCCAAGAATGAAATGCTCCTCAGCCAGAACTCACACTTAGAGAACTTGGCATACAAGCCATGTTCCCTCAAGGTCTGCAGAACCAACCTCAGATGATGGGCATGCTCCTCTGCGTTCCTGGAATACACTAAGATATTATCTATGAAGACAATAACAAAGTGATCCAGGTATTGGCTAAATACTCTGTTCATGAGATCCATGAATGCTGCAGGGGCGTTGGTTAACCCGAACGGCATCACAAGGAACTCATAATGCCCATATCTGGTCCTGAAAGCTGTCTTTGGCACATCTTCATCCCTTATCCTTAGCTGATGGTACCCCAATCTTAGATCTATTTTGGAGAAACAACCCGCTCCTGCTAGCTGGTCGAATAGATCATCGATCCTTGGCAGAGGGTACCTATTCTTGGTAGTGACTTTGTTCAACTGCCTGTAGTCGATACAAAGTCTAAGGGATCCATCCTTCTTGCTCACAAACAAGACCGGAGCACCCCAAGGTGAGGTACTCTGTCGGATGAAACCCTTTTCTACCAGCTTCTGCAACTGCTCTTTCAACTCCTTCAACTCAGCTGGGGCCATCCTGTAGGGAGGGATAGAGATCGGTCTAGTTCCAGGCACCAACTCTATCTCGAACTCTATCTCCCTAACAAGTGGTAAACCTGGAAGCTCGTCTGGAAAGACATCCTGAAACTCTCTGACAACTGGCACCGAGGCTGGCTCCCTGACCTGACTACTAAGCTCTCTCACATGAGCCAAATACCCTTGATATCCCTTCCTAAGCAACCTACAAGCCTGAAGAGCTGATATCAGACCTCTAGGTGTACCCCTCTTGTCTCCTCTGAAGACAACCTCTGACCCGTTCTGATCTCTGAACCTGACTACCTTGTCCCTGCAGTCCAAGGTAGCACCATGGGTAGATAGCCAATCCATCCCTAGAATGACGTCAAAGTCTGTCAAATCTAGAACCACAAGGTCGGCGGAGAGGCATCTTCCCTCAACAAAAACTGGACTGTATTAGCATACTGACTCTGCCACTGACGGGTCACACTTGGGTCCACTGACCCATAGGGGACACTCTAACCCAGAGACTATCAGACCCAACCTCTCAACGGCTCTCGGAGCAATAAATGAATGAGATGCACCCGGGTCCATTAAAGCATACACATCAGAACACCCAATGACGAGATTACCTGACACCACGGTGTTGGATGTGTTAGCCTCCTGCTGAGTCATGGTGAAGATCTTGGCTGGAGCTGATGGACCTTCACCTCGGGAACCAGAAGAAGAGGCTGCCCCTCTCCCTCTACCTCTGCCACTGCCCTGAGTTGTGGCTGGAGCTGCTGGCTGTGCCACACTACCAGAAGCTGTCTGCTGGGGCTGGCCCATAAAAGATGCTCTAGGACACTCCCGAGCCATGTGTCCCTCCTGTCCACATCTGAAACATGAATTGGTTCCAGCTCGACACACTCCTTTGTGTGGCCTCCCACACCTTTGGCATTCTGTACCGTCTGAACCTGAGCTCGAGCCATCGCCGAATCCCAGACCGGATTTCAACTTACTCCAAAACTTATTCTTCTTCGGTTTCTTGGTGGTGTTATTCCACCTCTTGCTACTTGAGCCCTGAGAAGAGAGACCTGGCCCTCCTCTACTTGGGGTCTTAACCCCTGAAGACTGGGTCACTGACTGCTTCACTGACCCCTCAACTATAGCACTCGCCTCCATCCTTCGAGCCATATCCACCACAGTGTGGAAACTTTCCCTCTCAACTGACTGAATCAAAGAGGAGTACCTGGAATGCAGCTTCATAACATATCTCTTGGCTTTCTTCGAATCGGTATCTAGAGCTTGCCTTGAAAAAGGCAATAGCTCTAAGAATTTATCTGTGAACTCCTCCACACTCATGTGTTCTGTCTGCCTCAACTGTTCAAACTCAATCATCTTCAGTTCTCTGGAACTGTCTGGAAAAGCCCATCCAGCGAACTCATTTGCAAATTCTTCCCATGTCATGCCGTCTAGTCTCGGGTCCACATAACACTTGAACCATTCCCGTGCCTTCTTGCACTTTAAGGTGAACCCTGCCATCTGAATGGCCCTGCTATCATCCGCCCCTAGCTCATTAGTTATTGTCTTCACTACTCTCAAATACTCAAAGGGGTCATCCCCTGACTTGTATTTGGGAGCATCCAGCTTAAGGTAATCTGTCATCTTTACCTTGCTCCCACCGGCTGAGCTAGGTCTAGAAGGTTGAGTAACTGGGGCTGCTGGTTCTGTAGGTGGTGGAGGTGGGGGTGCAGCATTCCCCGAGGTGGGGTTTGCTGGGTTTGGATAGAGGGGTGAGGGTGGATAAGCTGGGTACTGCGTGTAAGGTGGATAGAAAGGTGGATAAGGCATGTAGGTAGGGTAGGGGTTAAAGCTGGAGTAATCCGATGTACCTCCCATCGGATACCCTGAACCCTGTGGGAAGTGTGGATAATGGGGTGGAAAACCATACCCCGAGGCCTGAACGCCTCCCTGTGACTCCCTTGTCCCCTCTTCCTCCATGCTAACATCCAGATTCCCATCCCTCCTCTGATCCTCTTCCATAACCTCCCTCACATCTGAAGAACTTCCTCCTCTATCTGTCCCCCTTCTGCTAGCATCAAAAGACCTTCTAGGGTCCCTTGACACTCTTTCTCTGTTTGCTCTACATGACATTGCCCTAGGCAATGTAGGAGGACGGGTGCTCGTGCCCTCATCCTCAGGTGGCACTCCAGTCAATCGTGCAGATCGACGAGTTCCTCTCATCCTGTTTTCTGAAAAACAGCACACATCACATAAACATTAGCATCATATGGTTCATGTGGGCACACATGAACCCTCATCACATATACATCATTCATATCATAGCATCAATGCACATGTATATAATCATGGCATTTCACATTTTCATACAAGACAGGACTCCACATCCTATCCTAGTGGACATGATCTTTCCTATTGTGCTTGACCTTCTATAACATCTATGAGCCCGATACTCTAGGTCCGATCCTATGAACCTAGGGCTTTGATACCATTCTGTAACGACCCGAAAATCGGACCGCTACCGGCGCTAGGATCCGGGTCGACTTAAGGCCGCCGGGACCCATAGCAAGCCAAACATACATCCTGGAAACCTGTTTAATCCCATACATGATCAAGAAAATACATAAAAATTTAAAACTTTTCTTTCATTCATACACCAAACTCAACCTGTGCATGCACTGTTCATAAACATAATCATGATCATAGTCATGACCCCTCTGTGGGATCTCATCAATGCCCCAATGGGCGATACATCATACGTTGAGTTGGTTTGCATAATCATCATAAAATATTGAAGATCATGTATTAAAAGGGATATCTTATACATATAGTCAAGCACAACCTCTAATCCTCAAAGTCATTACATACCTAAAACTTTACTTTTACATAACATTAATACATTTATCATATCCACACTATCTATTACATACACATGACTTCATTACTCTTACAGACCTCCTGGTCTACCCTGTACCTGCAATCCTGGGGAAAATGGGAGAGGGGTGAGCTACTAGAGCCCAGTGAGCAGAATAATAAAAACATTTAAGTCATATGGATCATGGGATGCATCACATCACAGCTAATCACATCAAGGATGAACTTGTCACCAATAGCCCTCTACATAGTCCAACTGTGCCAGAACGTAGAATGGGTCCTGGTCTTTCCCTTACATAACATGTCATAACATAACAGTCCAACTGTGCCAGAACGTAGAATGGGTCCTGGTCTTTCTCTTACATAGTGCCAGCGAACGTAGAATGGGTCCCACTGGTCTTACATTCCGTACTGTACATATCACATCGTCATATCATAGATCGAGGGCTTTGGATCATCCAACGTTCATCCACATCAATCAACAATAAAGTATGCAATGCAACATATTCGTGAATTCTAATGCAAACAACCTAGTACATCTCATGGCATTCATGATGCGTGAAGCATGCTAAAAAGTCCATTATTTGCTTTAAAACATAAAGAGTTATTCCACTCACCTCTGGGTAGCTCTGACTAGACACTGGAGCAGCTGACTCACTGCTGGAGTCCTCGGTTCCTCGGGTCCGAACCTACACAGGTGGACTCAAATGAAGGACCAACAAACAAGAACATAACTCTAAACTACTCCCCAAAAACCTCCTAAAACATCATGAAACAATCATAGAAAAACATGCAAGAGAGGGCTGGACAGGGCACTTTCGGCGGTAGGTTCGGCGGCCGAAAGTCCCTCCAGAGCCGAAAGTCAGGCAGGTTCGGCGGCACTTTCGGCGGCCGAAACTCCCAGACAGAGACGAAAGTCTCCTTTCGGGGGCAAGCTTCGGCAGCCGAAGGCTGCTTCCACAAGCATGTTCGGCGGCCGAAAGTTCCTTCGGCTGCCGAACCTGGTTTGTCCCTTAGTGGCAGAAACTCAGCTCTCCTATGCACATTGCCTCCAAAACTACCCAAATCATGCATAACCTATTCTACAACATTCCTAACCACACACAAACAAGCATACAAGTTCCTAAGGGCATCAAACCAACAAAAACCCCAACTACAACACAACAAGCAACTCACATTGTTCATAATCATATATAAAACCCATAAACCTAACCATGAGCTAAACATGCATTCTACCCCATAGATCTACTTAAAACTTACTTAAAACATGCAATGAGCTTAAGATCGGCTCTTACCTCGTGGAGATCGAGAGAGACGACCTAAACTCGGAGATGGGAGGGGTTGAGTTCCTTTGAACCTCAAAGCTCCAAAACTTTGCTCAAAGCTTGAAAATCTTCAAAACAACGTAAAAACTCATGAAAATCGAGTAGGATTGGAAGGAAAGAACTCAAGATCGGTGAGGGATGGCGGAGAGCTCACCTTGGCCGAAAATGGGGAAAAAGCTCGCCCGTTTTCGGCTAAGGGACCCTTTTATAGTGGCTGGCCAGGACACGTTCGGGGGCCGAACGTGCCTCCGCATGCATGCCATGTTCGGCGGCCGAACTTGAGGTTCGGCGGCCGAACCTGGACTTTCCTCACTTATGCTTTCGGGGGCCTAAAGGCGCTCCCGAAGGCACGCATGTTCGGCGGCCGAACCTGAGTTTTCCTCCAAGGTTGTTTTTATGCAAAAACTCATTTCCATTTTACTTAAAACCATGAAATACCTTAAAACATTTTATGAAGACATGTTTCTACCCTACTAGAGGCTTCTGACATCCGAGGTTCCACCGGACGGTAGGAATTCCGATACCGGAGTCTAGCCGGGTATTACAGGAGAAATCTAGCTCCTTGGGTCTCCAAACTCCAAAACTTGGTCTTAAGCTCAAAACACTTCAAAACAAAGATAAAACTTATGAAAACTTGAGGGATTTGAAGAAAAAGCATGAAAACAACCAAAGGAGATCAAGAACTCACCTACACCCGAAGAGAGAGAGAAAACTCATCTCAAATCCAGATAAGGGGCCTTTTTATAGGTGGCCGTTCAACCACCTTCGGCGGCCTAAGCTGTCTCCACAGCTCCACCACCTTCGGCAGCCTAACGTGCCCCCTAAACTATCCCATGTTTGGCGGCCGAAAGAAAGCCACTTTCGGAAGCCTAACGTGCCTCCTAAACAGCCCCATGTTCGGCGGCCGAACATGGGTTCTTCCCTCCTTGGTCTTTTCTTTTCAAAACTCAATTTCTTTTGCATTAAAACCATAAAATCATGTGAAAACATTTTTAGAAAACACAATTTTACCCTTCTAGAAGGCTCCGACATCTTTGAATTCCGGATTTCGATGCCAGGATCTAGCCGGGTATTACATTCTTCCCCCTTTAAGAACATTCGTCCCCGAATGTTCAAACAACAAACAAACAAGCAAGCAAGCAAAACTCAGAAAAACCTCTCCTAAGAGAGACACGAGTACTGCTGGAGTATGAACTCCCGGGTCTCTCAGGCACACTTTTCCATTAGGCGGTGATTCCAAAGGGCTATCACCATCGGGATTCCTTGTTCCTTAGCTACCTAACTTGTGTGTCTATGATCCGTACTAGCTGCTCAATATAGGTGAGACCCCCTAAGATCTCCACCTCTGGTTCTTTAAGAATCTCACTTGGATCTGACACGAACTTCCATAACACAGGAACATGGAAATCCGAATGGATTTTCTCCATTGAAGCAGGTAAATCTAGCTTATACGATACATCCCCAATCCTTTGCAGGACTGCAAAGGGTCCGATGTATCTTGGAGCCACTTTACCCTTCGACCCACAACGGATCACCTCTTTATTGGAGACACCATAAGCAATACCCCAACCTTCTCCTGAACTCCACAAGCTTCCACTGCGCACTCTGATCCTTTCTCTTCTTCCTTCATCTCTACTGAACTGACTTCATTTCTGTCCCTCAACAGGTAGGGAATACCTGTTCTTGGTAGCGACCTTGTTTAACTGCCCAAAGTCGACACAGGGTCTCAAGGATCTATCCTACCTTTTCCCACAACAATACTGGAGCAATCCAGGGTGAGGTACTAGGTCGGATAAAACCCTTTTCTACCAAGCTCTCAACTGCTCCTTCAACTTCTACAACTCTGTAGGTGCCATCCTGTAGAGAAGAGTAGAGATGAACCTGATTCCTGACATCACTTCTATGTCCAAACTCTATCTCAACAACAGACACGGAGGCTGGTTCCCTGACCTGACTGCTAAACTCTCAACAAGAGCTCGAACCCTCTGACAACCCCTCCTACGCACCCTACAAGCCTGATAGGCTGACATCAAACCTCTAGGCATCCTTACACTATCCCCTCAACAGACTAACTCTGACCCATCCTGTCCTCTGAATCTGACTACTTTGTCTCTACAGCCCAAGGTAGCACCACGAGTAGAAAAACCTAATCCATCCCTAAAATGACGTCCAGACAGTCAAGTCTAGGACCTCAAGGTCAGGTGGAAGGCATCTACCCTCAACTGACACTGAACTGGACCGGTAGACTGACTCTACCACAGATGGATCACACTTGGGTCCACTGACCCAAAGAGAACACTCTAGCCCAGAAGTTATCAACTCAATCTCTCGACGGCTCCTAGAGCAACTAAAGAAAAAGAAACACCAGGGTTCACAAAAACATACACATCAGAACATTCAAAAGTGAGCGTACCTGACACCACCATGTTCGATGTGTTTGCCTCTTGCTGAGCTTGGGTGAAGATCCGAGCTGGAACTGACGGACCTTCTCCGCGGGAACCTTCAGAAGAAAAGGCTGACCCTCTCCCTCTGCCTCGACCACTAACCTGCAACATGGCTAGAGCTGCTGGCTGAGCCGCTCTACCTCAAGTTGTCCGCTGGAACAATGCCAACCAGGGTGCAGTGGGATTCTCACGAACCATGTGCCCTTCCTGACCGCATCTAAAACATAGATTAGTCCCAATCAGACAAACTCCCTTGTGCGGCCTTCCACACCTCAAGCACCTTGAACTGCATGAGCCAGAGCTTGAGCCACTACCAAAACCCAGACTGGACTTCAACCCCTTCCAAAACTTACTCTTCTTGTAACGACCCGAAAACCGGCCGCCGGGACCCGTAGCAAGCCTGACATATAACCGGTGAACCTGTCAAATCCCATACATGATCATACATACTCAAAAACCTGTAAAATTTTTCTTTCCATAAACCAAGCTCAACCTGTACATACTCATAACATAACATAACCCACATACTGGAGCTCTCATCAAATGCTCCAATGGGGTAACCCAACATGCATACATTAAGCTTGGTTGAACATAAACATCATAAAAACATTCTATAGATCATGTATCAAAAGGGATAACCATATACATAGGGTCAAGCACAACCTCTAATCCTCAATATCATTATTACATATCATGACTACATAAAACATTACATTACAATTTCATCATGTCCACAACTTCTAACTATTACATAAAAATAAACTTTAATCCTGCTGACCTCCTGGTCTACCCTATACTTGCAAACCTGGGGGATAAGGGGAAAGGGGTGAGCTACAAGAGCCCAGTGAGCAGAATAATAAAACATTTATATTTTTCATGCTTTCATGAAATGCAACATATCACAGACAATTCACATCAAGGATGGACTTGTCACTAAGGGTCCCCTACATAGTCCAACTGTGCCAGGGGCGTAGTGCAGGCCACACCTGGTCTTTCTCTTACATATATCATAGCATACATGTCCAACTGTGCCGGGGGTATAGTGCAGGCCACACCCGGACTTTCACTTACATGGTGCCAGGGGCGTAGTGCAGGCCACACCTGGTCTTACATATCATATCATATCTCATCATACTGAGGACCAATGGGTCATCCAACATCCATCCACATCAACATCAAGATATGCAATGCAACATATTCGTGAATTCTAATGCAAACAACCCAAAATATTACATGGCATTCGTGATGCATGATCCATGCTAAAATTTTCATTTTTCATTTAAAAGATAAGAGTTTATTCTACTCACCTCAGTTAGCTCTGACAAAGACTGAAGCAGCTGACTCACTGCTGGGGTCCTCGGTTCCTCGGGTCCGAACCTACACAGGTGGACTCAAATGAGGGACCAAACAACTAGAATAAAACTCTAAAAATACTCCCCAAAAACCCCCTAAAACACCTCAAATCATCCATGGAAAACATGCAAAGGAAGGCTGAACAGGGCACCTTCGACGGCAGGTTCGGCGGCCGAAAGTCCCTCTAGAGCCGAAAGTCAGGCAGGTTCGGCGGCACCTTCGGCGGCCGAAACTCCCAGACAAAGACGAAACTCATGCATGTTCGGCGGCACTTTCGGCGGCCGAAACTGCCCTCCAGAGACAAAAGTTCTCTTTCGGGGGCAAGCTTCGGCAGCCGAAGGCTGCTTCCACAAGCGGGTTCGGCGGCCGAACCTGAGTTTCTCCAAAGTGGCAGAAACTCAGCTCCAACATGCACAAACGCCTCCCAAACCTTTCAAACATGCATAAACCTATTCTACAACACTCCCAAACATACACAAACAAGCATACAAGCTCCTAGGGGCTTCAAACTATAAAAAACCCCAACTACAACACATCAAACAACTCACATTGTTC
Organism: Manihot esculenta; assembly: GCF_001659605.2. Taxonomy (NCBI): domain Eukaryota; kingdom Viridiplantae; phylum Streptophyta; class Magnoliopsida; order Malpighiales; family Euphorbiaceae; genus Manihot; species Manihot esculenta. The sequence continues at coordinate 25,279,234 of NC_035161.2, forward strand.
ATAAACATACATAAACCCATAAACCTAACAATAACCTAAACATGCATTTCTACCCCATAGATCAACTTAAAACTTGTTTAAAACATATACTGAGCTCAAGATCGGCCCTTACCTCTTGAAGATCGAGAGGAAAACGACCCTAGCTCGGAGATGGGAGAGATTGAGTTTCTTGAACCTCAAAGCTCCAAAACTTGCTTTATACTTGGAAATCTTCAAAACAAAGTGAAAACTAGTGAAAATCGTGAAAAATTTGAAGGAAGAAACTCAAGATTGGTGAGGGACGGCGGAGAGCTCACCTTGGCCGAAAATGGGGAGAAAAGCTCGCCCGTTTTCGGCTAACGGACCCCTTTATAGGTGGCTGGCCAGGCCACATTCGGGAGCCGAACGTGCCTCCGCATGCATGCCATGTTCGTTGGCCGAACATAAGGTTCGGCGGCCGAACCTGAACTTCCCTCACTTATGCTTTCGGGGGCCTAAAGCACTCCCGAAGTGCATGCATGTTCGGCGGCCGAATTTGAGGTTCGGCGGCCGAACCTGGGTCTTCCTCCAAGATTATTTCCAAGCAAAAAAACTCATTTTCCTTCTAACTTAAGAACATAAAATACTTTAAAACATTCTATAAAAACATGGTTTTACCCTTCTAGAGGTCTCCGACACTCGAGATTCCACCGGACGGTAGGAATTTCGATACCGGAGTCTAGCCGGGTATTACATTCTTCCCCCCTTAAGAACATTCGTCCCCGAATGTTCCTCAACTAGCACATGCAAAGCATACAACATGACATACACATAAAACACATGAACTCACAAGGAACTAACCTTAGAAAAGATAAGGGTATTGCTGGAGCATGGACTCCCGTGTCTCCCAGGTGCACTCTTCCATATTGTGGTGGTTCCACAGGACCTTCACCATCGGGATTTCCTTGTTTCTCAGCTTCCTGATCTGGGTGTCTATGATCCGCACTGGCTGCTCAACATAGGTGAGGTCTTCTTGGATCTCAACATCAGGCTCACTAAGAACCTTGTCCGGATCTGACACAAACTTTCTCAACATAGAAACATGGAAAACCAGATGGATTCTTTCCATTGAAGCAGGTAAATCCAGCTTGTACGACACATTCCCAATCTTTTGCAAGATTTCAAAGGGTCCGATGTATCGTGGGGCTAGTTTACCCTTCTTCCCAAAGTGAACCACCCCTTTCATAGGAGACACCTTGAGCAATACCAGATCCCCCTCCTGAAACTCTACTTGCCTTCTGCGGATGTCTGCATAACTCTTCTGTCTGCTTGCAGCAGTCTTGATTCTTTCTCTGATTATGGGTACCACCCTGCTGGTAATCTCCACTAGCTCAGGCCCTTCCAAGGCCTTTTCTCCAACCTCTTCCCAGCAAACAGGTGATCTGCACTTCCTTCCATATAAAGCTTCATATGGAGCCATCCCGATGCTAGCATGATGGCTGTTATTGTAGGCAAACTCTACCAAAGGTAGATGCTGCCTCCAAGAATCGCCAAAATCCAGCACACACATTCTAAGCATATCCTCTATCTTCTGGATGGTCCTTTCTGATTGTCCGTCCGTCTGCAGATGGAAAGCAGTGCTAAAATCGAACCTGGTACCCATGGCATTCTGCAGACTCCGCCAAAATCTGGAGGTGAACTGGGGTCCTCTATCGGACACTATTGAAACAGGAACCCCATACAGCCTGACGATCTCATCAACATACACCTGCGCCAACTTGTCCACAGAATAGCCACTCCTGACAGGGATGAAGTGAGCAGATTTGGTGAGTCTGTCCACAATTACCCATATGGAGTCCAATCTGTTGGACGTCGCTGGTAACCCCACTACGAAGTCCATAGCTATATTCTCCCATTTCCACTCTGGAATAGGTAGCGAGTTAAGCATTCCAGCCGGCTTCTGATGTTCCAGCTTCACCCTCTGACACACTTCGCAGGCTGACACAAACTGTGCCACTTCTCTCTTCATAGCTGGCCACCAATAAACTTTCTTCAAATCTTGGTACATTTTGGTGGCTCCGGGGTGAACGCTGTATCTTGCATTATGAGCCTCTCTCATAATGTCTCCCTTTAGCCTTATGTCATCTGGTACACAAAGTCTGCTCCCATAGCGGAGGATCCCCTTGCTGTCAAATCTGAACTCACTATCCTTGTCTGACTGAACAGTCTTGGCAATCTTCACTAACTCTGGGTCCTCATGCTGTTTCTGAGCCACTTGCTCCAGAAACACGGGTGCCACTCTCATCTGGGCAACTAAAGCACCTGTACCAGACAACTCCAACTGTAGACCCTCATCAATGAGTGTGTAAAAATCCTTCAGCATTGGTCTCCTCTCCGCCGTGATATGGGATAAACTGCCTAGTGATTTTCGGCTTAGGGCGTCTGCTACAACATTCGCCTTACCCGGATGATACTGAATCTTGCAATCATAATCACTCAGCAGTTCTACCCATCTTCTCTGTCTCAAGTTCAAATCTCTTTGACTCAGGATGTACTGTAGGCTTTTATGATCAGTGAAGATCTCACATTTAACCCCATAGAGGTAGTGCCTCCACATCTTGAGTGCAAAGATTACTGCTGCCATTTCCAGGTCATGTGTGGGGTAATTCAACTCATGCTTCTTTAGCTGCCTAGAAGCATAAGCGATCACCCTTTCATTCTGCATTAGCACACAACCCAAACCCACTCGGGATGCATCACAGAACACTGTGAAGTCCTCATTGCTAGCTGGCAAGGCTAACACTGGTGCTGACGTTAACCTCTTCTTAAGCTCTTCAAAACTCTCTTCGCACTGGTCGGTCCATGCAAACTTTTGATTCTTCCTGGTTAACCTGGTCACAGGAGCTGCAATTTTTGAGAAGTCCTGAACGAACCTCCTGTAGTAACCTGCCAAATCCAAGAAACTTCTTATCTCTGACACTGAAGTGGGTCTAGGCCAGTTAGCCACAGCTTCTACCTTCTTGGGGTCCACCTCTATTCCATTTTCTGACACAACATGCCCCAAGAATGAAATGCTCCTCAGCCAGAACTCACACTTGGAGAACTTGGCATACAAGCCATGCTCCCTCAAGGTCTGTAGAACCAACCTCAGATGATGGGCATGCTCCTCTGCATTCCTGGAATACACCAAGATATCATCTATGAAGACAATAATGAAGTGATCCAGGTACTGGCTAAACACTCTGTTCATGAGATCCATGAATGCTGCAGGGGCGTTGGTTAACCCGAACGGCATCACAAGGAACTCAAAATGCCCATATCTGGTCCTGAAAGCTGTCTTTGGCACATCTTCCTCTCTTATCCTCAGCTGATGGTACCCGGACCTCAGATCTATTTTGCAGAAACAACCCGCTCCTGCTAGTTGGTCGAATAGATCATCGATCCTTGGCAAAGGGTACCTATTCTTGGTAGTGACTTTGTTCAACTGCCTATAGTCGATACAAAGTCTGAGGGATCCATCCTTCTTTCTCACAAACAAAACTAGAGCACCCCAGGGTGAGGTACTCGGTCGGATGAAGCCCTTGTCTACCTACTCCTGTAACTGCTCCTTCAACTCTTTCAATTCTGCTGGTGCCATCCTGTAAGGAGGGATAGAGATCGGTCGGGTTCCAGGCATTAGTTCTATCTCGAACTCTATCTCCCTAGCAGGTGGTAAACCTGTCAGCTCGTTTGGGAACACATCCAAAAACTCTCTGACCACCGGCACCGAGGCGGGCTCTCTAACCTGACTGCTAAGCTCTCTCACATGAGCCAAATACCCCTGACATCCCCTCCTAAGCAACCTACGAGCCTGAAGAGCTGATATCAGACCTCTAGGTGTACCCCTCCTGTCTCCCCTGAAGACGACCTCTGACCCATCCTGACCTCTGAACTTGACTACCTTGTCCCTGCAGTCCAAGGTAGCACCATGGGTAGATAACTAGTCCATCCCTAGAATGACGTCAAAATCTGTCAAGTCTAGAACCACAAGATCGGCGGAAAGGCATCTTCCCTCAACAAAGACTGGACTGCACTGGCAGACTGACTCTGCCACTGATGGATCACACTTGGGTCCACTGACCCAGAGAGGACACTCTAACCCAGAGATCATCAACCCCAACCTCTCAACGGCTCTCGGTGCAATAAAAGAATGAGGCTGTTAGATGCATCTGAACAACCAATGACTAAGTTACCTGCCACCACGGTGTTAGATGCATCTGCCTCCTGCTGAGTCATCGTGAAGATCCGTGCTGGAGCTGATGGACCTTCACCTCTGAAACCCGCTGAAGAAGAGGCTGCCCCTCTCCCTCTACCTCTGCCACTGGCCTGAGTCGTGGCTGGAGCTGCTGGCTGCGCTACACTACCTGAAGCTGTCTGCTGGGACTGTGCTATCGGGACTGCTCTTGGACATTCTCGAGATATATGCCCCTCCTGACCACATCTGTAACAGGCTGTCGTCCCAAACCGACATACTCCCTTGTGTGGCTTACCACACCTTGCACAAACTGCATTATCCGCACCAGAGCTTGAGCCACCTCCAAATCCCAGACTGGACTTAACCTTGTTCCAGAACTTATTCTTCTTAGACTTCCTAGAGCCTCTGTCCCACTTTTTACTACCTGAAGCTGCTGCACTCAGAGAAGAAGAGCCTGGGGTCTTAGAACCAGAAGGCTGTGCCACTGACTGCTTGACTTTCCCCTCGATGATAGCACTAGCCTCCATCCTCCTAGCCATATCCACTATGGCATGGAAGCTCTCCCTATCTGCGGACTAGATCAAGGAGGAATACCTGGAGTGAAGTTTCATGATATACCTCCTTGACTTCTTCTGATCGGTGTCAAGAGTTTGCCTTGCAAACGGCAACAGCTCCAAGAACTTGTCGGTGTACTCATCTACACTCATTTCCTTTGTCTGCCTTAACTGTTCAAACTCAATCATCTTCAATTCTCTTGAACTGTCAGGAAAAGCCCATCCTGCAAATTCATTTGCAAACTCCTCCCATGATAGGCTGTCCAACCTCGGGCTCACATAGTTCTTAAACCACTCACGGGCCTTTTTGCATTTGAGTGTGAACCCAGCCATCTGAATGGCTCTGCTGTCATCCGCCCCTATCTCATCTGTAATTGTTTTGACCCTCTCAAGGTCCACAAACGGGTCATCACCGGTTTCAAATTAGGGAGCACCTAGCTTCATGTAGTCGATCATCTTGACCTTGCTCCCACCAGATGAGCTAGGCTTAGGTATATGGGTTGCTGGAACTGTGGGTTCTGCTGATGGTGGAGGAGGTGCAACATTTTCTGAGGTAGGGTTAGATGGATTTGGATGGTAGGGTGGGGGTGGATACATTGGGTACTGTGGGTATGGTGGGTAGTAGGGTGGGTATGGCATGTGTGTGGGATAAGGGGTAAAGCTAGGGTAATCCGATGTACCTCCCATCGAATACCCGGGATTTTGTGAGAAGTGTGGGTAGTGGGGGGGGGCTGAACAAATCCCGAGGCCTGCCTCCTTGGGACTCTCCCATTCCCTCTTCTGACATGCTAACTCCCAGACTGCCATCTCTCCTCTGCTCTACATCCATATCATCCCCCATGTCCTCTGACATTCCTCCCTGAACTGTTCCCCTCACTGATCTGCTTCTACCCAGATCCAGAGACCTTCTAGGGTCTCTTACTGCTCTTTCTCTGCTAGCCCTACTAGACATTGCCCTAGGCAATGTAGGAGGACGGGCGCTCATGCCCTCATCCTCAGGTGGCACTCCAGTCAATCGTGCAGATCGACGAGTTCCTCTCATCCTGTTTTCTGAAAAACAGCACAAATCACATAAACATTAGCATCAAATGGTTCATGTGTCAACACATGAACCCGCATCACATACATCACATAACAATCATAACATTAATGCACATGCATATTATCATGGCATTTCACATCATTATACAAGACAGGACTCCACATCCTATCCTAGTGGACATGATCTTTCCTATTGTGCTTGACCTTCTATAACATCTATAAGCCCGACACTCTAGGTCCGACCATATGAACCTAGGGCTCTGATACCACTCTGTAACGACCCGAAAACCGGACCGCTACCGGCGCTAGGATCTAGATCGGCTTAAGGCCGCCGGGACCCGTAGCAAGCCTGACATATAACCTGTGAACCTGTCAAATCCCATACATGATCATACATACTCAAAAACCTGTAAACTTTTTCTTTCCATAAACCAAGCTCAACCTGTACATACTCATAACATAACATAACCCACACACTGGAGCTCTCATCAAATGCTCCAATGGGGTAACCCAACATGCATACATTAAGCTTGGTTGAACATAAACATCATAAAAACATTCTATAGATCATGTATCAAAAGGGATAACCATATACATAGGGTCAAGCACAACCTCTAATCCTCAATATCATTATTACATATCATGACTACATAAAACATTACATTACAATTTCATCATGTCCACAACTTCTAACTATTACATAAAAATAAACTTTAATCCTGCTGACCTCCTGGTCTACCCTGTACTTGCAAACCTGGGGGATAAGGGGAAAGGGGTGAGCTACAAGAGCCCAGTGAGCAGAATAATAAAACATTTATATTTTTCATGCTTTCATGAAATGCAACATATCACAGACAATTCACATCAAGGATGGACTTGTCACCAAGGGTCCCCTACATAGTCCAACTGTGCCAGGGCGTAGTGCAGGCCACACCTGGTCTTTCTCTTACATATATCACAGCATACATGTCCAACTGTGCCGGGGGCGTAGTGCAGGCCACACCCGGACTTTCACTTACATGGTGCTAGGGGCGTAGTGCAGGCCACACCTAGTCTTACATATCATATCATATCTCATCATACTGAGGACCAATGGGTCATCCAACATCCATCCACATCAACATCAAGATATGCAATGCAACATATTCGTGAATTCTAATGCAAACAACCCAAAATATTACATGGCATTTGTGATGCATGATCCATGCTAAAATTTTCATTTTTCATTTAAAAGATAAGAGTTTATTCTACTCACCTCAGTTAGCTCTGAAAAAGACTGAAGCAGCTGACTCACTGCTGGGGTCCTCGGTTCCTCGGGTCCGAACCTACACAAGTGGACTCAAATGAGGGACCAAACAACTAGAACAAAACTCTAAAAATACTCCCCAAAAACCCCCTAAAACACCTCAAATCATCCATGGAAAACATGCAAAGGAAGGCTGAAAGGGCACTTTCGGCGGCAGGTTCGGCGGCCGAAAGTCCCTCCAGAGCCGAAAGTCAGGCAGGTTCGGCGGCACCTTCGGCGGCCGAAACTCACAGACAGAGACGAAACTCATGCATGTTCGGCAGCACTTTCGGCGGCCGAAACTGCCCTCCAGAGATGAAAGTTCTCTTTCGGGGGCAAGCTTCGGCAGCCGAAGGCTGCTTCCATAAGCGGGTTTGGCGGCCGAAAGTTCCTTTGGCGGCCGAACCTGAGTTTCTCCAAAGTGGCAGAAACTCATCTCCAACATGCACAAACACCTCCCAAACCTTTTAAACATGCATAAACCTATTCTACAACACTCCCAAACATACACAAACAAGCATACAAGCTCCTAGGGGCTTCAAACCATCAAAAACCCCAACTACAACACATCAAACAACTCACATTGTTCATAAACATACATAAACCCATAAACCTAACAATAACCTAAACATGCATTTCTACCCCATAGATCAACTTAAAACTTGTCTAAAATATATAGTGAGCTCAAGATCGGCCCTTACCTCTTGAAGATCGAGAGGAAAACGACCCTAGCTCGGAGATGGGAGAGATTGAGTTTCTTGAACCTCAAATCTCCAAAACTTGCTTTATACTTGGAAATCTTCAAAACAAAGTGAAAACTAGTGAAAATCGTGAAAATTTTGAAGGAAGGAACTCAAGATTGGTGAGGGACGGCGGAGAGCTCACCTTGGCCGAAAATGGGGAGAAAAGCTTGCCCGTTTTCGGCTAAGGGACCCCTTTATAGGTGGCTGGCCAGGCCACATTCGGGAGCCGAACGTGCCTCCGCATTCATGCCATGTTCAGCGGCCGAACATAAGGTTCGGCGGCCAAACCTGGACTTCCCTCACTTATGCTTTCGGGGGCCTAAAGCACTCCCGAAGTGCATGCATGTTCGGCGGCCGAATTTGAGGGTCGGCGGCCGAACCTGGGTCTTCCTCCAAGATTATTTCCAAGCAAAAAAACTCATTTTCCTTCTAACTTAAAAACATAAAATACTTTAAAACATTCTATAAAAACATGGTTTTACCCTTCTAGAGGTCTCCGACACTCGAGATTCCACCGGACGGTAGGAATTCCAATACCGGAGTCTAGCCGGGTATTACACTTCTTCGATCTTCTAAGGCCTCTGCCCCCCTTTTTAGTGGTGTTCCCCCACTTTTTACTCCTCGTGGTAGCTGTACTCAGGGTGGAGGGATCAATTCCTCCTGAACCCGAGATTCTGGAATCCTGAGTCTGAGCGCCTTCTTGAGACTCTCCCACGCCTTCTTGAGACATGCTCACATCCAGACCTCCATCTCTCCTCTGAACATCCATCTCTACTTCTCTCGCATCTGCAGACATTCTCCTTAGATCCATTCCTTCTCTGCTTACATCAAAAGACCTTCCAGGGTCCCTTGATGTTCCCCATCTGCCAACTCTACACGACTGCGCTCTTGGCAGAGCAAGGGGAAAGGTGCCCATACCTTCCCTCTCAGACGGAACTCCAGTCGATTCCACAGATCGACGAGTGCCACGCATCCTAGCTCCTCTGAAGAACAACACACAAGCATACAAACATTAGCATCATACGGTTCATGTGGAAACACATGAACCCACATCACATACATAGCATAACATTAATGCACATGCATAAAATCATGGTATTTCACATCATCATTTAGACAGGACTCTATATCCTATCCTAGTGGACATGATTTTGCCTATTGTGCTTGCCCTTCTATGACATCTATGAACCCAACACACTCTAGGTCTGACCATGTGAACCTAGGGCTCTGATACCACTCTGTAATGACCCGAAAACTGGACCGCTACCGGCGCTAGGATCCAGATGGGCTTAAGGTCGCCGGGACCCGTAGCAAGCCTAACATACATCCTGTACAACTGGTATAATCCCATACATGATCAGACATAAACATAAAAACTTTAAAACATTTACTAGACCAAGCTTGACCTGAACATACAACATACTATAAACCTATAACCCACATAAACCTTAACATGCACATCTACCCTATCCCATGCATCAACACCCTTAAAACTCTTCATAAAACTTACTTAAAACAAAGAAAAGGGTGTGGATCTACACTTACCTCTTGAAGACCGAGGGTTGGTGCGATCCCTAACTTGGAGATGGGAGAAATCTAGCTCCTTGGGTCTTCAAGCTCCAAAACTTGGTCTTAAGCTCCAAAACTTGGTCTTAAGCTCAAAACTCTTCAAAACAAAGATAAAACTCATAAAAACTTGAGGGATTTGAAGAAAAAGCATGAAAAAAACCAAAGGAGATCAAGAACTCACCTACACCCGAAGAGAGAGAGAAAACTCATCTCAAATCCGGATAAGGGGCCCTTTTATAGGTGGCCGGTCAACCACCTTCGGCGGCCTAAGCTGTCTCCACAGCTCCACCACCTTCGGCAGCCTAACGTGCCCCCTAAACTATCCCATGTTCGGCGGCCGAACTTGAGGTTCGGCAGCCGAAAGAAAGCCACTTTCGGAAGCCTAACGTGCCTCCTAAACAGCCCCATGTTCGGCGGTCGAACCTGGGTTCTTCCCTCCTTGGTCTTTTCTTTTCAAAACTCAATTTCTTTTGCATTAAAACCATAAAATCATGTGAAAATATTTTTAGAAAACACAATTTTACCCTTCTAGAAGGCTCCGACATCTTTGAATTCCGGATTCCGATGCCAGGATCTAGCCGGGTATTACACCTACCAGATGATCATACTTCACAGAACTAAGAATTACCTAGATTCTTGAGCTGAGTTGACCTATTCCAGTTGATAGATTAGAGTAGCGGTTTACCCAAACCACTAGGCAAATCAATAGTCAGCAGAAGAGGCAGACTTAACAGTGAGCGAAAAAATAATTCAAATTTAAAATTAAATATCAGATCTCCTCATTCAAAGCCATGGAATCTCACACAATTTTTTCCCTTAAGCACAACATAAAATCCTCCTTAAATCAAAGAGTCATCTCCTGAATGGAAACATATCAAACAAGGATTCCTTAATTGAAGTAATGAAGATTTCCTATTCCCAAAAGGATTCTACTAGAGTTTAACACCTATTTAAGCCTATCTTTGTGGACAGCCGCAGATCATCATCTATCTCTCTTCTTTTCTCTTTTGTATTTTCTTTCAACTCTATGAGTAGCTAAACTATTTATTTCTAGTTAGAGTTAGGTTGAAATTCAATTTATCCATGAATTGTGAGATCTAAATATAATTGTTCATATTTTATTCTTCCAATATTTATGCAATTTCAGTTCTTAATATTATTATTATTTTATTATTTGATCAATAAGGCTCATTGTTCATATTTTCAACATGATATATTGTTAGGTTGGATGCTTAAAGTTCGTAATTACTTAACTTATTCAACAACAAGTAACAATTAGTGTAACCCACTAAGAAATTGCATGATCTACCTTGAGCTCATCACGCGGTTTGGTTTATTGGTTAAAATTAGGTCTCTCTAATTCTTAAGACAGTTGATAAATTAAAATCCTAAAGACGTTCTATGGACGATTTGTTGACTATGGTTAATTAGCGAATGTTTTTTAATTAATTTACACATAAGGAGATATTGGTTACGAGAAGCGTCTTCTATTACGATAACTAATTTATTGGAATGGATGAAAGTATTTTTATTTCTATGATCTTTCCAAAACTGAAATGGATCCTAATCTTCAACTAGAATTTACTTGCATTGATTTTATTCTCTTTTGATTATCACTTTCTTTATTTACTTTATTTTTATATAGCTCATCATCAAAAACCCACTTCTTTTACTTTTTTATTTTATTTTCCTAATTCATTGTTTGAAAATTCTTAGTATCAATTCTCTTTGGATTTGACCCTATTCACTCTGTACACAATCCACAATCCATATTTGTTAGTTTTTAATAGGTTATTTTTTGTGGTTTCGATACACATTACTTGCCCACTTGAGTATTCTTCTGACTTGGGTGTTGGAGTGGTTGCCTCTAGGCACCAGCTATCTCACTTTCATTCTTTATAGGTTGTCGGATCACATAAGAAGCATTTTCGGCAGCATCATTTGATTCTATTGCTGGGATCCCATCAAATTCTCTTGATCATTTGGGGAATTTAGATTATTAAATATTTTTTATTCTATTTTCTAAAACTCATTTCATTCTTTGTTCACCTCTAAATGGCTGAAAATTCACGGGCAATTACAATATTTGCAGCTAACATGGGAGCCATTCTCTCTTCCACACCAGGAAGTGGATAAAACACTCCCCCATGGCAGCAAAAATGGACCTTAATAATCTAAATAATGAGGAGATGGTATAGTATATCAAAAAGCTGCAGGCAATTCTCGAGCAATATAAGACTCGGGAGGAGGCTTCATAAGGGGTTGCTAGGATGAGAGAGGAGACCTCTTTCTGAACGCCTAAAACTTAGACGGAGGTAGTCCACGCCTAGTCTAAAGGGAAGGTCAAAGTTAAAGACGAGGAGTTCTCAAACGAGATTCCAAGAAGTCTAGACTGAAAGTTGATGCTCATTGTCTAGAAGTACCAAAAGGAGTAAGAGGAATACTATGACTTGGATGATGCTTCACACTTATTCAAGAAGGTCTTGGCGGAGACCTTTTCACTAAAGTTCAAGTTGAAAAATACGATAGAACTACAGATCCCATGAGTCATTTGGTTATCTTCAAGACCACGATGCAGCTGCAAGATGTTAAAGATTTCATCATGTGAGGAGTCTTTCCGTCTACTTTAACAGGTTTGGCCCAAACATGGTACTCCTTAGTCTAGGTTCTATTAACAACTTTACTCAATATGTTGTAACTTTAAATTCAAGTTTATTATATGCATATTTCCTAAGAAACTCTCCTCTGACCTCCGAAGATCTGGTAAGGCGAGGTTGAAAACTAATCAATCGAAAAATGAATAAAAAATTAAATCAAATTAATTCAGTTTGATTTTATTTCAAAAAGTAATATTGTAAAAAAATAAAATAAAAGACCTCTATATATTGTTAAAAAATCCTTTTTCTCTTAGAGGTTATAATTGGTCTATTTATGTTTGTTGCGGTGGGCAAATATCGGGAGGTTCTTGCTATTATTGGCTAGGTGCAATTAAGAGAGTGTTTAGTTTAGTTTATGAAAATCAATTTATAAATCTTAAGTGCTTATAAGTTATTTAAGGCGTATAATTATTTAAAATTAAAAATAATTATGTATTTAATTAAAATATTTATAAATGACTAATTAGTAGTTAACATATTTAATAATAAGTAATTTATAAGCATATTTTATTATTAAAATTATTAAAAAGAATATCAAATAAAACATGTGATGAAATTTTAAAATTAAATGAGATAATATAGTAACTTATTTGTAAAAGCACCTTGTGAATTTTATAAAATCATGTTAATTACGTACATAAATTCTATTACAAATTCAGATACTTAACCATCCAAATAATAAATTTGAAATTTAGAGTTTGAAATTTTTTATTTGCCAAAAAAAAATTAACTTTATGAATTTTAAATTTTAAATTCCATATTTGAAATCTAACGCTTATGTTTATTTTATAAAAAAATATTTTTCATATTTAGATATTTAAAAAAATTAATTAATAATTTTCTTAATTTCAGAAAAAATTAAGTTAATTTTAAAAAGTCTGTATTTTAAAAATTTTATTAAAATCTTTATATTATAAATTTATAAATATATTTTATTTTTCGAACCCAAGTGATTAGTTGCATATCTTCAGAGAATGGAGAATTTCAATTTATGTTATATTTATATTCTTGTCATATCTGTTTTAATTAGTCTGAATCCAAATTTAAATATAAATATCCAATCTAATAATTGCATTTCTATATGAGATCCAATTAATGTTTTTTTTCTGTGAGAATAGAAAGCTCCACGTATAAATATTTGAAAAATATTTTTTATAGAAAATATTAAAATAATTTATTTTTCATTATTTAATTTTAATTTAAAAAATAAAATATATTAAAAAATTTTAATAAAAAATTTAAAATATAAAAAAATAATTTTTTAACCAAAAAATATTTTTTTATTAATTCTGAATATTTTAAATATCAAATATTTTTCATGAGAAATAAAGAGGCTAAATGCTTATAAATATTTTAATAAAATTAATATAATTAAATAATAAATTTTATATTATTTTTCATAATATATCTTAATGTAAGTTTTATTATTAATTTTTTTTTAATTATTGTTTCAATGTGATGACCGTAGAACCTTTTACACTTAAGTAAGGTCAGATCCTAATAAGAAATGCAAGTTCAAAGCCACAAAACCTATCTTGAAGTGAACTAGTTCAGACCGTGCATCTCAGTTCAGTCAAGAAATCAGGCTAAATGGACCTCACGTGCAAGCCCTTTGAAAGGAAGTTCAATCTTATGATGTGACCAGAAAAATGAGAGCAGACCCGGTCACTTTACAGTCCTATTCGTATGTGCGTCGGGGGAGTTAAATAGCGGCCCGGCGTAGAGAGAGATTTTGACACATTCATATATACTGACTTGAGTGACAGAGACATGTGGCACTATAGCAGAAAGACGGTTAAACGTTACTAGCAGATAAAAAAAAAATGAATAAAAGAGAAGGAACGTCTTTTTTTTAAGATTACACAACTACTATAAACTATCTTGTTTAGATTTCAGAATATCACAATGCATATTGAGAAGAATATTATTAACTATTATTGTTGCATTTAGTAATTTGACACCTTTGGTATGTGTGGTCAAATGTTCATACTCTATTTAATGTGATGGAAATACATGTAGTTAAATAAAGAGGAAAAGACTATATTAACCTAAACTAATTTAATTTAGTAGCCGATGCAGATTCAAAACTTTACCCTCTCAATCTTCTATTAAAAAAATATTAATAAATAAATTACTATTTTAAAAATATAAAATAATTATAATTAAATACACTAGAAATTAACATCTTCTCCAAAGCTAAAAATAAAAAGGAAGGAAAAAAAAAATCTCTCTTTAAATTTTAGCAAGAAAAGCATTTATGAGATTTGGTGTAGTTGTTGTAGTAGGCAGTTAGCAGTTGCATAAATTTCTATCAAGTAGCAGTAGGCAATTAATTATGAAATTCAATGATGAGACAGACAAGCAAGTCTCGATACCCATTAATTAACAACTTTTTCTATAATTTTATATAAATATTAAAATTAATTTTAAAATAAATTGATTGGTTAAAAAAAGAACATTTTATAATTTAATTTAAATGTTTAAATATTAAATAAATTATTAATGTTTACATTTAATTATAGAATTGAAATAAATAATGAATAACTCAATTATTAAATATATACTTTATATTTTTAATAATAATTAATTTTATTTTATAATATTAATTATAAATATTTTATAACATATATATTATTTAATTTAAAATATAATATTTATTATTATAAAATAAAATTTATTTATTGTTACAACTGTGGACGGCTTATTTTATATTGTCATTAAAATTAATATATTAATTATTTATAGTTAAATATGAATTAATATTACTTTTATATATATAATTAATTTATATTTAAAAAATAATAAAATATTACATATGTCATATTATTTAAATTTTTATATTTTAATTTTTAAAAATTGATTAAAATTAATATAAATATTAAGATAATTTATTTAAAATTTAAATGTTAGATTAAAATACAAAATACTATAAATATTTTTTTTTAGTGAATTGACCTGTCAATTATATATATAAAAGTTTAAATAAAAATAAAAATAGGAGAACCAATGAAGTTGCCAAATATACTTGTAATGGAACTAAAAATTAACGAGTTTTTTATTTTAATTTGTTAAAAATTATATAAAATTATTAATATTTTAAAAAAATTATGTGCTTAGTTAACTGAATTAGTTTTCTTACTTAAATTTCATTAGGTAATTTATTATCAATATAATTTTTTTAAAATTATTAACTAAAATAAAAAGTTTTTAGATCACTCTAAAAATTTATTTAAGAGAACAGAGCGTCTAATACACTTATAATAAAAAATATATTATTTTTATTTCAAATCGACGAAAAAAATAAATTTTTTAAAATTTTTTTAAGGAAAAATTATTTTTTAGTCCCTGAGGTTTAACGTAATTAACACTTCTATCCCTCTATTTTGACGATCCAACATTTAAGTCCTTCACTTTCTCTTTTGTCCAAATTCGTAGTCCTTCCGTCTATTTAAACCGTTTGGTCAAAGAGTCAAAGGTGAGAGATGATAATTTTTTCCAAAAATACCCTTCTCTCAATGTGAAATCTCTATTTTTTTTTTCTCTTTCATGTTTTCTCCAGTTGAAGAAGAAGAAGAAGAAGAAGAAGAAGAAGAAGAAGAAGAAGAAGAAGAAGAAGAAGAAGAAGAAGAAGAAGAAGAAGAAGAAGAAGAAGAAGAAGCAGAAAAGGTAGGAAAAAGAAGAAGAAGATGCATTTGGGTTTGGATTTTGTGATTTTAAAATAGCGGGATTTTTAGTGAGGGTTAATTTTGTCAATTCATATATCCCAAACGGCTATTTTGAACGGAAGGACTACAAATTTGAACAGAAAAGAAAGTGAGGGACTTAAGTGTTGGATCGCCAAAATAGAGGGACAGAAGCGTTAATTACGTTAAACCTCAGGGACTAAAAAGTAATTTTCTCTTTTTTAACTAAATTTTTAATTCTTCTCTTAATTATAAAAATATTAGTTTTATAAGATTTAGTCGTGTTTTTTTTTAATGAAATTATATATATATATTTTAGTGAATTAGTATGTTTTATTAGAAGAGTAATTTTATGATGTAAAAAAAGAGAAAAAAAAAATAAAGAGAATAATTCAACGTTTAAGTCGTTTCTTTAATAGAGATCTAATCTGGAGGTTATCTGGTGAGACTCATTAAAAGACTCCAATGGTGAAGCATTCATTGCCAACCTATATATTTTGTCACATCTAAATCAAATAAGACTTTATTTTTTATATTATATTATATTATATTATATTTCTGACTAATGATTTATTAAAAGTATAAATTATTAATAAATTTTGATTTATTTATATTGGAGTTTTTTAAAAAATTAAGAACTGTTAAATTTGAATTTTAGTAAAAATTTATTTAAAAAAATTAATTTGATAATCGAGAAAAAATAAATAAATTCATTTTTGATTTGACTGGACAACAACTGTGCAGTGACCCGTTTTTAATATTTTGATATGAACGATTCAATTAACCTTTCTGTATATCTTCCCAAATTAAATGACTTTCGCCTACTTTATTAAGTTAGAATATACGATGATTGCCGTGAGCCGAACACAGCCCACACCTTTATTTATTTATTTATTATGTCTGTATGATAATATTAGAAAATTTATTATTTAGTGAAAAATTTTTGAATTAATTTATTTTATTAATTTTAATTATTAAATATTTTATTATTTAATTTGTGATATAAAAAAATATTTATTTTTTAATTTATAAATTTTTTAAAAATTCTACACAGTAAAATTTATATATTTTTATTATAATCGATAACTATAATATAATTTTATTATAATCGATAATTATAATATAACTATTGTTTATGTCGTAAAATTTTTGACGCAATATATATCGTAGGTCCGGCGTTGTATAGCAAAATCAATATGAATTAAATAGTGAAAGCCATATAAATGCATCTGATTCTAACATTTCTCATTAGATGGTGAGAAAGATCAATTTGAAAGATGAGGTTCTCTGAGTGGATGAATAGATCTTGCTTCTCAGGCTATTCCACAGCAGAAGAGGTCACACAAGGAATCGATGGATCTGCTCTCACTGCCATCATCACAGGTCAGCTCTTCCATATATTTTCAGCTGGGTTTCCTTTTAGCTTGCTTATATCATTTTTTTTCTCTTTATACTGTTAAAATTTTTTATTTAGTGTTGGAAATATTACAAATTAAATTATGAATTTATATAAATGACGAGTTGTTAATTAATTTAATATTATAATATATCCATTATACTTTGTTTTTTTAGTTGATAGATCTGTAATAGTCTTCTTCAATTACAATTATAGTTGCACACTCGATAATTAATTATAGTATTAATCTACAGTTTAAAATTGATTATGAAAAGATGGCTAAGCTTATTACTAATGAATTTTATTTTAATATAAAATTGTATAGATTATTAACTTGATTACCATCAATATTACTAGCTAATTCAATATTTTTTATTTGGCCCTTATGAATATAGCTTTGTCAACTCTTTTCTTTCCCTTTTTTTTTTTTTTTTTTTTTTTTCATGTAGTAGATAAGAATACTATTGACTCATAAGCTTGGTTTTGATTAGAGCAGAAACTTAACAAAAACCACTTTAATCCTTGAGTTGGTCTTGTAAGGCATATATTATAAAAACCTTGTTCAATTGAACTTGATAATAAAAAAAAGGAGATTATAATATTTATATCATAAGAACGATTTGCAGATGTAAGTGAGAAATATTAGTAAAAGTAATTAAGGAAAAAAAAAAGGTTAAAATCCATGGATTATAAATCACGACTCGTATATAATACCTAAAAGAATTAGATACGAGAATTCTTGAAGTGTTGACCTTTGATCTGTAACTAATTTAAATATATATAATAGTAATTTTAAGTTATTATATTAAATTTATTTTAAAATAGTGATATAATTACATATTTTAGGCACAAATTAAATCTATAAACCCCAGTCTAAATGTAGTTTTGTAATTGCAGAATCAATGCTCGACAAGAAGGTTGAATAGAAAAGACCAAAAAGTTTGCAAATCAGGACCAATTCTTCTCAGTTTTATTGCCAATTCTGTAACTAAAAATCACAAGACAAAGAGATGTTTTTTCTCACCCACACCTTTTACTTCGTAATTCATATATCTATTGCATAGTATCTGTACCGATGGCAAGAGATATGTCTCTTGATTTATATATATTCTTTTATTTTATTTTATTAAGATCGATAAAATAAAAAAATTTGGATCGACCCGTATGGATATTTGAATTCGTTCAGTAATTGATCAAAGAATTTATGTTTCTAACTTTAAAGTGTTTGGAAATGGATTTGATTAGGAGCATCGAGTGGGATTGGAGCAGAGACAACCAGAGTTCTTGCATTGCGAGGTGTTCATGTGATTATGGCAGTGAGGAATACAGAAGCTGGTAGGAATGTAAAACAGGCAATTCTTAAACAAATCCCAACTGCTAAGATTGATGTTATGGAATTAGACCTCAGCTCCATGGACTCTGTCAGGAAATTTGCTTCACAATACATCTCCTTGGACCTTCCTTTGAATATTCTCATGTAAGTAATTAATAATTAAAACCAATTGTTGAATTTTATTTACCTAAAGTACAGAAATTAAGATAGCCTTTAATTAATTTCATTTTTTTTCTTTTTTTTTAGTAATAATGCAGGATTTTATTCAACCAAATCCATCCCTTCCAAACATAATATAGAACTCCACTTTGCAACCAACCATCTAGGTATGTTGGTTAATTAGTCAGACTTGATTAGCTTAAATTTTTAATTTAGCATGCTTAATTATAAATCAGAATAATTATTTTTTAAATTAAAAATATGGAATTATAAGATTAGCAGTTCTTCTTGCTATTTTCAGGTCATTTTCTTTTGACAAATCTTTTGCTGGAGACCATGAAAAAAACAGCAGAGAAAAGTAAAGAAGAAGGAAGGATCATCAACGTATCATCAGTGGCTCACCATTATGCTTCAACTATTTCTTTTGACAAAATCAATATTACATCAAGGTATGAATTTTTTAATTCTAAAATTTTCTTATTTTTAATAATTTTTTAATTAATTAATATTTAATTAAGTATAAAGTTGATAATATAATAATTTTCAGTTACCTCGACCCCTTGGCTTACGCACGATCGAAGTTGGCTAATATATTGCATGCTAACGAGCTTGCAAGACGCTTGAAGGTACGCACGTATGCAAGTCATAAGTTAATCAAAATTAATTTGCATTAATTAATTATTTATGGTAATTAATCCAAATTATTTTTCTCAGGAAGAAGGAGTTAGCATAACTGCTAACTCACTCCATCCTGGAGTAATTGATACTAAAATTTTGCGCAGCGAGGGTTTTAGAGGTAAATAATATATTGCTCTTAATTTATCATAATATTACAAGAAAAATAATAATTCACCAATTACAATAAATACATAGTTTTACATGTGAAAAATTAATTTTCTTTCCTTTTTTTTTTTTTTTCCTCCTTTGAATGCAGTTCTTTTTATGATGATTAGGAAATTTGTCGCGATGAAAAATGTCCAGCAGGTATGCATATTTTATTTTATAATAAATCTCACATGGAATTATAAAATTTATAAATTAGGCATTTATATAAAGGCTATCGAATAAAAAAAAATCTAAAATTTTATAAATTTTTATATTTATAAT
Source organism: Manihot esculenta (assembly GCF_001659605.2). Lineage (NCBI taxonomy): Eukaryota > Viridiplantae > Streptophyta > Magnoliopsida > Malpighiales > Euphorbiaceae > Manihot > Manihot esculenta. Next base: position 25,298,953 of record NC_035161.2, read on the forward strand.
TTAAACTTAAAATGTTAAATTATAAAATTAATTCTTTCATATTTATATCAATTTTAATTATTTATTTTTTAATCTATATCGACTCATATTTTTATGCAAAATTTTAAATTTTAGTAATAAAGTCAATTTTTTTTTAATTTTTCACAATTATAACTAAAAAACTAAATTAAACTTAGAAAACTTAACGGTAATATAATTTCTAAAGTTTTATATTAATAAAATATATAATATTTTAATTTACAATTTATATTAAAAATAAATTCATTTTATATTTATAATATATAATATTAAATAAATATTTATTATAAATAAATTTCATTACATAAAATATCATATACAAATAGTATATATTAAAGTATTTTAAATATTATAAATTATTTATATATTTTTTAAATATAAGTTCAAATAAGCTGTTGTATTTATATTTAAGGACTGCTTAAATTTAATTTAATTTTTTTTATCAATTAAATTTTATACTTTTGTTTAAGGATAAACAAGTCCTCAACTATTATAATATTAAAAAATTATTATTTAATTTTTATGATATAGAAAAAATAATTAGTTGATTCCTCAGTTTTAAAAAATACATTAAAACATCCTTAATTTTTTTAAAAATTCTACTGGTTAGTTATTCCGTTAATTTTAATCATTAAATATTTTATTATCTAATTTCTATGGTTTTGAAGAATATATTACTTAGACCTTCAAGTTTTTAAAAAACCTATTAATTAGTCAATTTATATCAGAGACATTTTAAATTTTTTTACAATACTTGACCGCTAAAATTAATATAAAGATTAACTAGTAAATTTTTTTAAACGTTAGAGATATTTTAATGTATTTTTCAAATTAAAAAATTAATTAGTGAGTTTTTTCATACAATAAGAATTAAATAGTAATTTTTCTTATAATATTATATTTTAACAATAAAAAATAATTTCTTATATAATAAAATTGCATGTTTGTAATTTTAAAAATTATTTACTATTTCTATGTTTTTTATTTTAAATGTTAAATATTTAATATTTTAAATTATAAAAAAATATTTTATTATTAAAAAATAATATTATATTATATCAAAACTTATTTAATTCTTGGTAAAATTGAGCTTATTTGACTTTTAAGTAAAAATATAGAAATTTAATTAGATTTATTTTTAAAATATTTTATTTAAAATTGATTGAAATTAATGGTTAAAATTTTGATAAATGTGAAATAATTATTTTTATTGTTAAATATTTTAAATTTAAAAAAATATATATATAAATTTATAAATTTTTGAGTTATGTAAACATTAATTAATATGTATGGAGATGGTTTGTAGGGAGCAGCCACCACGTGTTATCTGGCGTTGCACCCACAAGTTAAGGGTGTGAGTGGAGAGTATTTTACAGATTGTAAGATAGCAAAGCCAGATTCTCGAGCTAAAGATGCAGAGCTGGCTAAAAAGTTGTGGGATTATAGCTTGAGCTTGACCATCACGTCTTAATCACGTGATGAAAAGTCTTTGCTTTGCTATTAAGAAAGAAAGATCAAGTGTTTTTATCTTGTGAATGATGGTACAAACTTATGAACGTATAGATACATCCTTAATCTAGTTATGTTGAAACATTTTAATATTTAAACATCTTGATTGATTTATTAAAATAACTTAAGTTTAAGTTTTTCAAAACATTGATTAAAATGTAAGTTATTTTCAGTAATTTTAATTTGTTTAAGTTACATTTTAATCAATGTTTCAAAAGACTTAAACTTAATGTATTTTAAAATAGAATGTGTGTAATTTAATGTAAATTATGATTAATGTTTTCTCGAAACGAATTTGTGAGTTAGAAAAATATTTTTTTAAAAAAAGTCAACAAAAATGTTTGTCATATCGATTTTTAGATTTTACTGTTTAAATATAAGAAATTGAAATATATGCATCTTAATCCGATTAATTTATTTATCTCTTTATATTTTATTTTATTGTAAATTTTTTGACAATTTTAAAGAGATTTAACAACGGAACCTATCTCTTAAAAATCAATAGAGAATGAATGAGATATTAATAAGACCTTTCACTTTAAAAGAACCCATTTCAGACGATGAAATCAAAGTTGTCTGTGTTCTTATGGAGAAGAACCCGTATAAAATTAATATTGAAGGCATGATTCATGATGAGATCGTTAAACATTATGGCAGAAATTAGCAATATGAAAAAATGAATATAATTATCATTATTATCTTTTAATGTCTTTCTAATCAATTTTATGATTACAATAAGAATATTTATACTCCATTAAAGAAAAAATAAAAAGGTTTGTAACTAAAGTATGATACTGAGTCAGCTAGAGAAGTATATTATGAGTCATTTTTCCAATATAAAATGATAGATGACAAGATCATTATCGAAGAATTACAAGAATTTTGAGTGATTGCATAAGCATTTCATTTCGAAGGAGTTGAGTTTGGAGATAACTTGATCATGCCGCAAGTGAATTACAAATGGCACTAAGGCATAAAAGTATGTTGAAGTATTAATTTGACACATCCATGTAAAAGAGGAGACATGAGAATAAGATATTCTTGTGATACAAGATAATCAAGGTAATACCATTAAAATAAACTTCATTTCCCTTGAGATAGTTATAAAAAATAATTATTTAGGAATTTCTTTTTAAAACATTGGAAAATTTTTGACAAAAATACCCTTAAACATCATAAAGGAAATGCCAGTAGGAAAAAAAAAAAACAATGAGCCATCTTTAAAAATATTATTCAAATTTGTAAATTCTAAACATATAAGGCTAATAGTGCGCATTTTACTCGAATTTATACATTTCAAAAAAATAATGCTAATCCTCAAGCTAATATTACAAAAGAGTTATTTGTAACAATATTATAAATATGAACACGGTAGGAAGTGCAGAATGATAATGGGCAAAAATTAGTGCCAATAGACATGTCCATTATGATAAAAATTAGTTCAAGACGTAAACTCTTTATGCGCAATTAGAAATTAAAATACTTGGTGATTCTCATACAACTAATGACACGGAGCAACTAGTCTTAAATTTTACAATAGACTTGGATCGGATCTAACTTTTATAGCTGACATCCAATGCAGACTTATGATAGCTTTTCGGAGAGGGAATTTCGAGACACACGACTTTCAAAAGTGTGACAAGAGTCACAGTCTGTAATAAAGTTCGAGGCAAAAATTCTACCGTTTAGGAGGTCAATTTTACATTTTAATTATTTTTTTGATATTTTTGTAATTTCACATATTAGGATTTTTCTATTATAAATAGCCTCCCCTTGGCTATTTGAGACTCACTTTTCAATATTTAAAGAATTTCAATAAGACTTTTCTGACTTCTAGCCTATCGTTTCTTTTATATCGTCTTAACGAAACGATATTGGTTAAAATTCTTGACGGAGTCTAATCAGTCTTTTATCAGATTGGTATCAAAGTAAAGTACAACCATGGTAGACAACCAAAAGGCGCGACTTGCTGCAATTGATGCGTCTTTAGCAGAATTGAGGGAGATGATTGAACAGTTAGCCCTGTAGCAGGGAATACACCAACCCACCGCCACCGAACACCCCTAGCCAGTCGCCAATCTTATGGTCGTCAATCCTGTGCCTGCAAATCCCCAACAGAATTATCAGGAAGGTTACAAGGTCAAGATAGACCTTCAAAACTTTTTTGGTTCGTTGAATATAGAATCTGTTCTTGATTGGTTGGCGGAGGTTGAACGTTTCTTCGAAGTTATGAATGTGGAAGAGGATCGCAAGGTTCTAATTGTGGCCTATAAGTTAAAAGGGGGTACAACAGCCTGGTGGAATTCGATTAAAAAGGAACGCTATCGGAGGAGGCTAGCACCCATACGAAACTCGGTGTTGATAAAACAGATGATTGAACAGCGGTTCTTGCCTAATGATCACGCTCAAGTTTTGTATAACCGGTATCATGACTGTGTATAGGGGAATCGAAGGGTGGATGAATATACCAAGGAGTTTTTGAGGTTACAGGCGAGGTGTGAAAACTGTGAGAACGAAGCGCAGCAGGTTGCTCATTATCAGAGGGGCCTGAATCAGGAAATTCGCTGTATGATGGGAGTAGCTGCGATTTTCACTTTGGCAGATGCCATTGAGATGTCAAAAAGGGCAGAAGAGTGTGTTGATTGGCAGCCAAGATAGCAGTATAACCGAAATTTTAATCATAAAAATTCTAGTTCGACAGGGACGCAGTAGTATAGAGGCAATTACAGCAGGCATCCTCCTAAGATTGTAAATTCTCGCAATCCTCATAATACTATGGAAGAAAGAAGAGACAGTAAGGGCAAAATAGTAGCCACTATAACAGACAAAGGAGGCAAAACCAATCCTTATCAAAAACCAATGGGAGACATATGTTACCGCTGCAGCCAACTTGGTCATCGATCAAATAATTGTCCAGAACATAGAGGAGTTAATAATGATCGCCGACAGGTTAATGTGGTTGAGCAGGTGGCTGAATCTGAGGTAAAAGTGGATGACGATGACGGATCTATTGCTGGTTCTGAAGATGGAGAGGTCACCTATATGTAGGAGAAGCAATGTGTTGAGTAGGAGAAGCAATTTGCAGACTAATTATAAATAGTTGCAGTTGTGAAAATCTGATAGTTAAGCAATTTGGTGGAGAAATTGCAGTTCCCTACACAACAGCACCCTTCGCCATACAAAGTCGAATGGATTAAGGATGGTCCGACGATTGAGGTCAACAGAATCAGTGTGCCTATCTCGATCGGTAAGTCTTACATTGAACCTGTTAATTGTGATGTTGTGGATATGGATTGCTGTGAAATTTTGCTAGGTCACCCTTGGCAGTTCGATGTTGATGCTTTGCATAAGGGGAAGGAGAATTCATACATCTTCACATGGAATCAAAAGAAGATTACTATTTTACCTTCCGGTTCTGCGAAACATTCTAAAGTGAAAGGGAAGAATGTTGTTGTTGTTTTCACAGGAGTGCAAAGGCTATCAAGCGCAGTTGAGAAATCTGGAAGTATACTGGCTTTATTGGTGAGAGCAACAAGCGCAGCGGAGGATGCACCATCTTTACCACCACCCATCAAAGAACTGTTGAAGGAGTTTCCTAGGATAGTGGAGGAATCCTCCAAGCTCCCACCTTTGCGGGATATCCAACATTAGATTGATCTCATTCCTGGATCAAAATTATCGAATTTGCCTCATTACAAAATTAGTCCAAGGGAGAGTGAAATTCTCCAAGAATAGTGTAACGACCCGGAATCAGGACCGTTACCGGCTCTAGAATCCAGATCGGCATAAGGCCGCCGGGACCCGTAGCAAGCCTGAAATACCTCCTGTAAACCTGTTTAATCCCATACATGATCAACAGGTACATAAAAATTTTGATCTTTCTTATTCAATCACCAAACTCAACCTGTGCATGCACAACTCATAAACATAAACATCAATCCCACACTGGAGTCCTCATCAAATACTCCAATGGGGTAACATAGCATATAGTGAGTTTGGTCTACATAATATATCATTAAACCATTACATTTGAAAGATCATGCAACAAAAGGGATTAACATATACAAACTAGGGTCAAGCACAACTCTAATCTTCAATAACATCATTATATTATATAATTGATCAATACTATACTTTACATTTCATCATTCTCATGTCCACTTCTAACTATTACATAGACATGACTTTACTCTAGTTGACCTCCTGGCCTATCCCGTACTTGTAAACCTGGGGAAATTTGGGAGTGGGGTGAGCTACTAGAGCCCAGTGAGCAGAATAATAAAACATTGTATTTAAAACATATGATATCATGGAATGCATCACAGCACAAACAAATCACATCAAGGATGAACTTGTCACCATTTAGCCCTCTATACAGTCTAATCATGCCAGGGGCGTAGTGCAGGCACGCCTGGACTTTCATATCATATCATACATATCCAATCGTGCCGGAGGCGTAGTGCAGGCACGCCCGGACTTTCTCTTACATAGTGCCAGGGGCGTAGAGCAGGCACGCCTGGACTTCCATATCCTATCATCATGTCATAACATATGAGGGCTAATGGATCATTCAACATTCATCCGCATCAACAACATAATATGCAATGCAACATATTCGTGAATTCTAATGCAGGCATCCTAATATATCTCATGGCATTCATGATGCGTGAATCATGCTAAAAATTTCATTATTTGCTTTAAAACATAGAGAGTTATTCCACTCACCTCTGGCTAGCTCTGACAAGACACTGAAGCAGCTGTCTCACTGCTAGGGTCCTCGGTTCCTCAGGTCCGAACCTACACAGGTGGACTCAGATGAGGAACCAAACATACATGAACAAGACTCTAAAATACTCCCCAAAAACCCCCTAAAACACCTTAAAACAATCATAGAAATCATGCAAATGAAGGCTGGACAGGGCACTTTCGGCGGCAGGTTCGGCGGCCGAAAGTCCCTCTAAAGCCGAAAGTCATGCACCTTCGGCGGCTCTTTCGGCGGCCGAAGGTTCCTTCCAGAGACGAAACTCATGCATGTTCGGCGGCACCTTCGGCAGCCGAAACTCCCTTCCAGAGCCGAAAGTCTACTTTCGGGGGCAGGGTTCGGCAGCCAAAGGCTGGCCTCCACGGGCAGGTTCGGCGGCCGAAAGTCCCTTCGGCTACCGAACCTGAGTTCTTCCAAAGGGCAGAACTCAGCCTCCAACATGCACATTTGCCTCCCAAAACATTCAATCATGCATTTACCTATTCTACAACAAGCAAACTCTAGCCAACAAGCATATAGGGGTCCCAAACTATCCTAAACCCCAACTACAACACATCAAACATACATAAACAACCCACATTGCTCAAAAACTCAACATTAACCCATAGACTCAAAAAAATAACCTAAACATGCATTTCTACCCCGCAAATCATCATAAAACTTACTTAAAACATAAAAGGAGTTAAAGATCTACTCTTACCTCTTGAAGATCGAGAGGAGAGGCGATCTAACTCGGAGATGGGAGAGATCTCGCTCCTTTAGTCTCCAAGCTCCAAAACTTGCTCTTTTTGCTCAAATATCTTCAACCCAAGATAAAACTTGTTAAAACTTAAAGGATTTGACGAAAATCATCAAAAACAACCATGGGAGAGCATGGACTCACCGTTGGCCAAAAATGGGGAGAAAGCTCGCCCATTTCGGCCATGGAGCCCTTTTATAGGGGCTGCCAGACCATCTTTCGGCAGCCTAAAGTGCCTCCAAAACTCATGCAAGTTCGGCGGCCGAACATGAGGTTCGGCGGCCGAACCTTTGCCTCTTTCGGAAGCCTAACTTGCCCCCCTAAACCATCCAATGTTCGGCGGCCGAACCTGGAAATGCCTCCATAGTCTATTTCATTCAAAACTCAATTTCCTTCTTACTTAAAATCATAAAACACATTAAAACATTTTATAAAAACATGATTTTACCCTTCTAGAGGTTTCCGACATCCGAGATTCCACCGGATGATAGAAATTCCGATACCGGAGTCTAGCCGGGTATTACATTCTTCCCCCCTTAAGAACATTTGTCCCTGAATGTTTACCAAACAAACACATGCATAGCATAAAACATCAACACACATACAAAGCACATAAAATTCACCTTAGAAGAGATAAGGATATTGCTAGAGCATGGACTCCCGTGTCTCCCAGGTACACTCCTCAATGTTGTGGTGATTCCAAAGGACTTTCACCATCGGAATTTCCTTGTTTCTCAACTTTCTGATCTGGGTGTCTAGGATCCGTACTGGCTGCTCAACATAGGTGAGATCTTCTTGGATCTCCACATCAGGCTCACTAAGAACCTTGCCCGGATCTGACACGAACTTTCTTAACATGGAAACATGGAAAACCGGATGGATTCTTTCCATAGAAGCAGGTAAGTCCAACTTGTACGATACATTCCCAATCTTCTGCAATATCTCAAAGGGTCCGATGTACCGTGGAGCTAGCTTATCTTTCTTCCCGAACTGAATCACCCCTTTCATTGGAGACACTTTGAGCAATACCAAATCCCCCTCCTGAAACTCCACTTGCCTTCTGCGGATATCTGCATAACTCTTCTGCCTGCTCACAGCAGTCTTGATCCTTTCTCTGATTATGGGCACCACTCTGATGGTGATCTCTACTAATTCAGGCCCTGCCAAGGCCCTTTCTCCAACTTCTTTCCAACAGATAGGCGACCTGCACTTCCTTCCATACAAGGCTTCATATGGGGCCATTCCTATGCTAGCATGATGGCTGTTATTGTAGGCAAACTCCACTAAAGGTAGATGCTGCCTCCAAGAACCGCCAAAATCTAGCACACACATTCTGAGCATATCCTCTATTGTCTGGATGGTCCTCTCTAACTGTCCGTCCGTCTGAGGATGGAAAGCAGTGCTAAAATCCAACCTGGTACCCATAGCGTTCTGTAGATTCCGCCAAAACCTGGAGGTGAACTAGGGTCCTCTATCAGACACTATTGAAATAGGAACCCCATGCAACCTGACAACCTCATCAACATACACCTGCGCCAACTTGTCCACAGAATAGCCGCTCCTGACAGGGATGAAGTGAGCAGATTTGGTCAGTCTGTCCACAATCACCCATATAGAGTCCAATCTGTTGGACGTCGCCGGTAACCCCACCACAAAGTCCATAGCTATATTCTCCCATTTCCACTCTGGAATAGGTAGTGGGTTAAGCATTCCAGCCGGCTTCTGATGTTCCAGTTTCACCCTCTAACATACTTCGCAGGCTGACACGAACTGTGCCACTTCTCTCTTCATAGCTGGCCACCAATAAACTCTCTTCAGATCTTGGTACATTTTGGTGGCTCCGGGGTGAACACTGTATCTGGCATTATGAGCTTCCCTCATAATGTCTCCCTTCAGACCCATATCATCTGGTACACACAATCTATTCCCATAGCGGAAGATACCTTTGCTGTCAAATCTGAACTCTTCATTCTTGCCTGACTGAACAGTCCTGGCAATCTTCACTAACTCTGGGTCCTCATGCTGTTTCTGAGCCACCTGCTCCAGAAACACAGGTGTTACTCTCATCTGGGCTATCAAAGCACCTGTACCAGACAACTCCAACTACAAACCTTCATTAATGAGCTTGTGAAACTCCCTCACCACCGGTCTCCTCTCTGCTGTGATATGGGATAAACTGCCAAGTAATTTCCGGCTTAGGGCGTCTGCCACAACATTCGCTTTACCCGGATGGTACTGAATCTTGCAATCATAGTCACTAAGCAGTTCTACCCACCTCCTTTGCTTCAGATTCAACTCTCTCTGACGCAAGATGTACTGCAAGCTTTTATGATCTGTAAAGATCTCACATTTAACCCCATAAAGGTAATGCCTCCACATCTTGAGTGCAAAGATCACAGCTGCCATCTCTAGATCATGTGTAGCGTAATTCAACTCGTGCTTCTTCAGCTGCCTAGAAGCATAAGCAATAACCCTTTCATTCTGCATTAGCACACAACCTAATCCCACACGGGATGCATCGCAATAGACTGAGAAGTCCTCATTACTAGCTGGCAGAGCTAACACCGGTGCTGAAGTCAACCTCTTCTTGAGGTCCTCAAAGCTTTCCTCACACTGATCAGTCCACACAAACTTCTGGTTCTTCTTAGTCAGCCTGGTCATGGGAGCTGCAATCTTAGAGAAGTCCTGAACGAACCTCCTGTAGTAACCTGCTAAACCCAAGAAGCTCTTAATCTCTGTCACTGTAGTGGGTCTAGGCCAGTTAGCTACAGCTTCCACTTTCTTGGGGTCCACCTCTATTCCATTTTCTGACACAACATGCCCCAAGAATGAAACGCTCCTCAGCCAAAATTTACACTTGGAGAACTTGGCATACAAGCCATGTTCCCTCAAGGTCTGCAGAACTAACCTCAGATGATGGGCATGCTCCTCTACATTCCTGGAGTACACTAAGATATCATCTATGAAGACAATAACAAAGTGATCCAGGTATTGGCTAAACACTCTGTTTATGAGATCCATGAATGTTGCAGGGGCATTAGTTAACCCGAACGGCATCACAAGGAACTCATAGTGCCCATATCTGGTTCTGAACGCCGTCTTCGGCACATCTTCTTCTCTTATCCTCAATTGATGGTACTCGGATCTCAGATCTATCTTGGAGAAACAACCTACTCCTGCTAGCTGGTCGAATAGATTGTCGATCCTTGGCAACGGGTACTTATTCTTGGTAGTGACCTTGTTCAACTGCCTGTAGTCGATACAAAGTCTAAGGGATCCATCTTGCTTTTTCACAAACAGCACTGGAGCACCCCAAGGTGAGGTACTCGGTCGGATGAAGCCCTTATCTACCAGCTCTTGCAACTGCTCCTTAAGCTCCTTCAATTTTGCTGGTGCCATCCTGTAGGGAGGGATAGAGATCGGTCTGGTTCCAAGCATCAATTCAATTTCAAACACTATCTCCCTAGCAGGTGGTAAACCTGGCAGCTCGTCTGGGAAAACATCTAAGAACTCACTGACTACGGGCACTGAGGCGGGCTCTCTGACATGACTATCCAGCTCTCTCACATGAGCTAGAAAACCCTGACAACCCCTTCTGAGCAGCCTACGAGCCTGTAGGGCTGATATCAAACCTCTAGGTGTACCCCTCCTGTCTCCTCTGAAGACAATCTCTGACCCGTCCTGACCTCTGAGCCTGACTACCTTGTCTCTGCAGTCCAAGGTAGCACCATAGGTAGATAGCCAATCCATCCCTAGAATGACGTCAAAATCTGTCAAATCTTGAACCACAAGGTCGGCTGAAAGGCATCTTCCCTCAACAAAAACCGGACTACACTGGCAGACTAACTCTGCCACTGACGGGTCACACATGGGTCCACTTACCCATAGGGGGCACTCTAACCCAGAGACCATCAAACCCAACCTCTCGACGGCCCTCGGAGTAATGAAAGAATGAGATGCACCAGGGTCCATTAAGGCATAAACATCTGAACAACCAATGACGAGATTACCTGACACCACGGTGTTAGATGTGTTTACGTTCCGGGTGGAACTAGATTGTGTGTAAGTGTGAAGTGGCATGATGATTGCTTATGCTTTTAGGTAGCTAAAGAAGCATGAGTTGAATCATCTTACACTTGATCTAGAGATGGCGATGGTAATCTCTGCACTCAAGATGTGGAGGCGATACCTATATAAGGTATGATGACAGATCCTTACAGATCGAAAGAGCTTGCGATACATCTTGAGTCAAGGGAGGAGAATCTGAGGCAGAGAAAATGGGTAAGAACTGCATGGTCAAAAAAAGAGGAATCAGAATTGCTGTGAGTCAGCAGGAGAGTTATGAAAATGGTCTGCAAGAGGTATGTAGAGTTTCAGAAGAGAGAAGAGTTTTATCAGAGTGCGCTGAGTGAGCATGATGAGGTTCTCGAGAAAGTTGTGGTTTGCTGGAGGTGTCTCCTAAAGAGAGGGTGATTTGTTATGGGCAGAAAGGTAAATTAGCTCCCAAATACATTGGACCCTTTGAAATCCTGCAGAGGATTTGGGGAATGTATCTCATGAGTTAGATTTGCCCACTTCAATGGAATAGATCCATCCGTTTTTCCATGTTTCCACGGTATATGAATTCGTGTCGGGTCCGAGTGAGGTTTTGGAAGGAACCAGAGGTGGAGATCGTAGAGGATCTCACCTATGTGGAGCAGCTTGTACGGACCGCAGACACACAAGTTAGAACGGGTGGAAACAAGGAAATCCCGATGGTGAAAGTCCTTTAGAATCACTTTAAGATGAAAAGTGCGCCAGGGAGACCGAGGGTTCATACTCCAGTGATACCGTGTTTCTTTATAGATTAGAGCTTATGTGTTGTTATGATTGTGCTTATGTTATGTTTATGCATGTGCCTGTTTGTTTGAACATTCGGGGACGAATGTTCTTAAAGGGGGGAAGAATGTAATACCCGGCTAGATCCCAGCATCGGAATCCCGAATTTCCGGCGGAATCTCCATTGGAACCTGGAATGTTGGAGATGCCAGAGTCTTCTAGGGGGTTAAAATGTGTTTTCTAAAATGTTTTCACTTGATTTTATGGTTTTAAATGGAAAGGAAACTGAGTTTTTAAAAGTTAGGCTAAGGAGGCATTTGCCAGGTTCGGCCGCCGAACATGGGGCTGTTTCGGGAGTGCTTTAGGCTTTCGAAAGTGTGAGGGCAGAAACCAGGTTCGGCCGCCGAACCTCAAGTTCGGCCGCCGAACATGCATGAGTTTAGGAGGCAAGTTAGGCTGCCAAAGGTCGTCGACCAGGCCACCTATAAAAGGCCCTCAGACCGAAAATGGACGAGTTTTCTCCCCATTCTCGAGCTTAGGTGTGTTCATGTCCTCCTCTATTCATTTTTATGCTTTTTCTTCAATCCTTCACGTTTTTATAAGTTTCATGGTTGTTTTGAAGAGTTTTGAGTTCAAAGATCAAGTTTGGAGCTTGGAGAACCAAGGGGTTTGTTTCCTCCCATCTCCAAGTTAGAGATCACACCAACCCTCGATCTTCAAGAGGTAAGTGTAGATCTATGCTTTCCTTTATATTTTAATGAAGTTTTAAGGAGTTTTAATGCTTGAGTATGGGTAGATATGCATGTTAGGGTTTATGTGGGTTTTGTGCCCAATATGTGTTTATGTGATGTTATGTTGAAGGTTTAAGCTAGGTTATGCATGTGGGAGAGTGTATCCATGATTGGGAAAGAGCAAGTGAGAGTATGGGTTGTTTTGATGGTTTTGGCCCATGTGGGTCATAAACTATCTATGTATGCTTTGGATGTTGTTTTTGGAGTTTAATCTAGTTGTTAAGCTCCTTTATGCATGACTAAGGGTTTATGCTTGGTTTTGAGAAGTTTATGCATGTTTTATGAGGTTGGATGCTTGTTTTGGGGGGTTGGGAGGCTTGTATGCACAAGGGCTGAGTTCTGGAAGAACTCAGGTTCGGCCGCCGAAGGTGGTTTCGGCCGCCGAACCTGCCTATGGATGCATGGATTGGCCGCCAAACCTTGCCTCCGAAAGTTGTGTTTCGGAGCTGGAGCAGACTTTTGGCCGCCGAAGGTAATGTTCGGCCGCCGAAAGTGCCTGACTTTCGTCTCTGGAGAGAGGGTTCGGCCACCGAAAGTGCCGCCGAAAGTGCCCTGTCCAACCCTTTCATGGGTGTTTTCTATGATTGTTTTAAGGATGTTTTAGGGGGTTTTTGGGTAGTTGTTTGTGAAGTTGTTTAGAGTATGTTTGGCACCTCACTAGAGTCCACCTGTGTAGAATTGGACCCGAGGAACCAAGGTGTTTAGCAGTGTTAGCTGGTTCAGAGTCGGTCCAGAGCTAGTCAAGGTGAGTAGAACATAACTCTTTTTAATATTAAAGAAATTAAATGTTCTAAGCATGTTCATACATCACGGATACCATGATTATGAAATAGGTTGTTTGCATTAGAGTTCACGAATATGTTGCATTGCATAATACAGTGATGATGATATGGATGAATATTGGATGATCCATTAGCCCTCAGTATGATGTGTTATGATATAACATGATATGACATGATAGGACATGTATGGCATGATATGAGATGGAAAGACCAGGTGTGGCCGTATCGCCCCTGTCATAGAGATGGAAAGAAGTCCAGGTGTGGCCGTATCGCCCCTGGCATAGAGTTATGTGAAGTCCAGGTGTGGCCGTATCGCCCCTGTCATAGAGATGGAAAGAAGTCCAGGTGTGGCCGTATCGCCCCTGGCATAGAGTTATGTGAAGTCCAGGCGTGGCCGTATCGCCCCTGGCATAGAGCATTGTTGGACTTGTTATGAGATGGGATCTAGATGTAGAGGGCTAATGGTGACGAATTCATCCTTGATGTGTATTGTTTGTGATGTGATGCATGTCATGAAAGCATATATTATAATAAGCTGTTTTCTCTATAGTTATGCTCACTGGGCTTTATAGCTCACTCCTCTCCCCTAACCCTAGGTTTGCAGGGTCAGAGATAGTCAGGAGATCAGCAGGTTATGTCTATGGTCATATTTATGTAATAGATTAGTAGTGGACATGATGTAAGGTAAAGATATGTAATGAAATCTAAAATGTTGTAATGTAATGTAATGGATAGAGTTGTGTTTTGCCCTAGAAGTGTGGTTAATCCCTTTGTACATGGTCCTTATGTATGTTTTATTATGAGGCATGATAGCCAAGCTTAGTGTATGTTGCCCCACGTGAGTGGTCGATGAGAACTCTAGTGTTGGGGTTTATGGTTATGCGTTGTGCATGCACAGGTTAAGCTTGGTGTTTGAAAGAAAGAAAAAGTTTACAGTTTTATGTTTTAAAGTTTTTATGTTTATGTTTGATCATGTATGGGATTATACCAGATATACAGGATGTATGTTAGGCTTGCTATGGGTCCCGGCGACCTTATGCCGATCTGGATCCTAGCGCCGGTAGCGGTCCGATTTTTGGGCTGTTACAGAATGGTATCAGAGCCCTAGGTTCACATGGTCGGACCTATAGTGTGTCGGTCTCATAGAGGTTATAGAAGGGCAAGCACAATAGGAGAGATCATGTCCACTAGGATAGGATGTGGAGTCTTGTCTTGTATGATGATGTGAAATGCCATGATAATATGCATGTGCATTAATGTTATGCTATGTATGTGAGGTAGGTTCATGTGTTTCCACATGAACCGTATGATGCTAATGTTTACGTGATATGTTATGCTTTCAGAAGTCAAGATGAGAGGAACTCGTCGATCTGCTAGATTGACTGGAGCTCCGCCAGAGAATGAAGGCATGGACGCCCATCCCCCTGCTCTGCAGAGGGCAAGATCTTGTAGAACAAGCAGAGAAGGTACATCAAGGGACCCTAGAAGGTCTTTTGAGGCAAGTCGGAGGAGATCAGTTCACGGTGGTATGTCAGCAGATGTGATGGGAGCAGAGGAGGATAACCAGAGAAGAGATAGCAGTTTGGGCGTGAGTAGGTCAGAAGAGGATATGGGAGAGTCCCAAGGAGGCACTCAGGCCTCGGGCTTTGTTCCACCACAGTATACACCCTATCCTCAGGGGCCTGGGTATCCGATGGGAAGCACGTCGGATTTCTCTAGCTATAACCCATACCCCACCTTTATGCCCAACCCTCCCTTTTTCCCACCATACCCACAGTACCCCATGTCTCCACCCTCACCCTTTTATCCAAGTCCAGCAAAACCTAACTCAGGGAATGCTGCACCTCCTCCTCCTCCAGCAGAGCCGTTTGTCCCTGATGCCCAAACACCCAAACCTAGCTCATCAGTTGGGGGTAAGGTAAAAATGACGGACTATCTGAAGTTGGATGCCCCCAAGTTTGAAACAGGTAATGACCCTTTTGAATACCTCAGATCGGTGAAGATGATAACTGATGAGTTGGGAGCAAATGACAGTAGAGCCATTCAGATGGCAGGGTTCACATTGAAATGCAAGAAGGCAAGGGAATGGTTCAAAAACTATGTGGACCCAAGGTTGGAAAGCTTATCCTAGGAACAGTTTGCTAATGAGTTTACAGGATGGGCTTTTCCAGATAGTTCCAGAGAACTGAAGATGATTGAGTTTGAGCAACTAAGACAGACGGAAGACATGAGTGTAGATGAGTTTACAGACAGGTTCCTGGAGTTGGTGTCGTTTGCAGGACAAGGTCTTGACACAGACCTGAAGAAGTCTAGGAGATATGTTATGAAGCTTCACTCCAGGTACTCCTCGTTGATTTAATCAGCAGAAAGGGAGAGCTTCCATGCTATAGTAGATATGGCACAAAGAATGGAGGCTAGTGCCATTATCCGAGGGACAGTTAAGCAGTCAGTGGTACAGTCTTCGGGTCTCAACATCCCGGGGACAAGTGATGCTAATCTCCCCTCTCTGGGCGAGGATGTCACGAAAGGTAAGAAGGGAGACAGAGGTCTCAGAAGATCAAAGAAGAACAAGTTCTGGAATCGGATAAAGTCTGGTCTGGGATTAGGAGGAGGCTCGAGCTCAGGCACAGAGGTTGCAAAGTGTGCAAGGTGCGGTAGGCCGCACAAGGGAGTCTGTCGGTTTGGGACTACAGCATGTTACAGATGCGGCCAAAAGGGACACATAGCTCGGGAGTGTCCTAAGGCAGCTTTTATGGCATCGTCCCATCAGACAACTCCAGGTAGTATGGCACAGCCATCAGCTCCAGCCATGTTTCAGGGTAGTGGTCGAGGCAAAGAAAGGGGGACGGCCCCTCCTTCAGCAGGTTCCCTAGGTGAAGGTCCATCAGTTCCAGCTCGGATCTTCTCCTTGACGCAGCAAGAAGCTAACACACCGGACATGATGGTGACAGGTAATCTCACTCTCTTATGTTTGATGTGTATGCTTTTGTGAACCTTGATGTGTTTCTCTTTCCTTGTGGCTTCGAGAGCCGTAGATAGGTCGTGTTGATAGCTTATGGGTTAGGGTATTCCCTTTGGGCCAGTGGACCCAAGTGTGATCCATCAGTGGCAGAGTCAGTCTGCCGGTAGAGTAGATGCCTTCCAGCTGGCCTAGCGGTTCTAGATTTGACTGTTTGACGTCATTCTAGGGTTGGATTGGTTCTTCTACTAGTGGTGCTACCTGAGTCCGCAGAGACAAGGTAGTCAGGTTCCGAGGTTAGGATGGATCAGAGGTAGTCCTCAGAGGGGGACGAAGTAGGGATACCTAGAGGTTCGATATCAGCCTTGCAGGCTCATAGGTTGGCCAAGAGAGGTTGTCAGGAGTTTCTAGCTCGTGCAGGAGAGTTCAGTAGTCATGTTAGGGAGCTGCCTCGGTACCAATAGTGAGTTCTTAGATGTTTTTCCCAGACGAGCTGCTAGGTGTACCATCTGTTAGGGAGATAGAATTTGAAATGAAAGTGATTATAGGAACCAGCTCATCTCTACCCCTCCCTACAGGATGGCACTTGCAGAATTAAAGTAGTAGGAAGAGCATGTTGTAAGAGTAGGTAGTTAAGGGTTTTCATCCGACTGAGCACTTCGCCTTGGGATGTTCCAGAGTTGTTATGAGGATGAAGGATGGATCCCTAGGACTTTGTATCGACTACAAGTCGTTGAACAAAGTCACTACCCAGAATAAGTATTTGTTACCTTGGCTCGACGATCTATTTTAAACCAGCTAGCAGGAGCTGGTTGCCCCTCCAAGATAGATCTGAAGTCCAGGAACCATCAGTTAAGATCAAGGAAGAAGATATATAGAGAACAGTGTTTAGAACCAAATATGGGCACTATGAGCTTCTAGGAATGTCGTTCGGGTTAAGGAACGCCCCTACAACATTCGTGGATCTCATAAATAGAGTTTTAGTCGATTTCTGGATCACTCCGTTATTGTCTTCATTGACGGTACCTCGGTGGGTCCTAGAAATGCGGAAGAGTATGCCCATTATCTGAAATTAGGATTACAGACCTTGAGAGAACATGGCTTGGATGCCCAGTTCTCCAAATGTGAGTTCTGGTTGAGGAGCATTGCATTCTTTGGAAACGTTGTATCAGGAAGTGAAATTGAAGTATGCCCCAAGAAGGTAGAGACTGTAGTTACCTAGCTTAGACCCACCAATGCAAGGATCAAAGGTTTTGGGGTTTGGCGAGTTACTACAGGAGATCCGTCCTGGACATCTCTAGAAGTTGCCGCTCCTGTGACCAGACTGACCAAGAAGGACCAGAGGTTGTATGGTCTGTTTAGAGTGAAGAAAGTTTTGAAAGCTAAGGAAAATGTTGATGTCAGCACCAGTGGTGGCTCTGTTCGCCAAAAATGAAGATTTCACAGTGTCCTGTGATGCGTTCCGGGTGGAACTAGATTGTGTGTAAGTGTGAAGTGGCAGGATGATTGCTTATGCTTCTAGGTAGCTAAAGAAGCATGAGTTGAATCATCTTACACTTGATCTAGAGATGGCGATGGTAATCTCTGCACTCAAGATGTGGAGGCGATACCTGTATAAGGTATGATGACAGATCCTTACAGATCGAAAGAGCTTGCGATACATCTTGAGTCAAGGGAGGAGAATCTGAGGCAAAGAAAATGGGTAATGTAATACCCGGCTAGAATCCGGCGTCGGAATTCCTGTCGTCCGGTGGAATTCGGGGTGTCGGACTTCTAGAAGAGGGTAGGATTTATGTTTTACTACGTGTTATGATGTGTGTTAATGTGTTAAAGTCAAATGGAATGAAGGTTTGAGCTGAAATGACCCAAGGCAGAGGAACCAAGTTCGGCCGCCGAAGGTAAGTTCGGCCGCCGAAAGTGCCCAATGTTCGGCTTCCGAATTCAGGTTCGGCCCCCGAATGTTGCATGGTTTTGCATGCGATTCTGCAGCCGAAGCTGAGTTGCTGAGCCAGCAGTTTTGTATCCCTTAGTCAGCATTGTGGACAGGTGTTATCACCAGATCATGGCCAGAAGCTTAGCCACGTCTCCCCTGAGTTATTAGCAGCTCATGCACGTTTGTTGGGTTGCACAAGGTTTTGGGGTTAGTAGATAGTTTTGGACCCCTGTGACCATATACTTGCGTATATGTGTGTGGAATAGTTGAAGTATGCATGTTTGGAGATGTTGAAGGGAAGGAGGAGCTTGGTTTGCCGTCGGGCTGAGTTCTGGATGAACTCAGGTTCGGCAGCCGAAAGTTCATTCGGCCGCCGAACCTCTTGCATGGTGGCTTTGGCTGCCACAGCTTGCCCCCGTGAGTTTTGCATGTTCGGCTCTGTTTGGGGACTTCAGCCGCCGAAGGTGCCGCCGAAGGTGCTTGAGTTTCGTCTCTGGAGAAGACTTTCGGCCGCCGAACCTGCCGCCGAAAGTGTTCTGTCCAGCTTTCTTTTGCATGCTTTGCATGAGGTTTAGAGTGAGTTTAAGGGGAGTCTTGGGAAGTTTCATAGAGTTGGTCAGCAATTAGTTTGGTCCCTCATTTAAGTTTATCTGTATCTGTACAGACCAGAGGAACCAGAGAGAGCAGCAGTGAGTACTGCTCCAGAGTGTTCAGAGCCTGCTCAGTCAGTCAGTTCAGTTAGCCAAAGGTGAGTGGAACTAAACTTACTCTTTTAATTGGAACATGAAATGCTTTTAGCATCAGTCATGCATCATGAGTATACCATAGGTTGATTGCATTAGTATCCACGAATATGTTGCATTGCATAGTTATTTGTTGATGTGAGTAAATGCTGAATGATCCAATAGTCACAGACAGGAAGTCCAGGAGCCTTTGCCTACGCCCTGGCAGGATAGAGAAGTCCAGGAGCCTTTGACTACGCCCTGGCAGGTTTATAGTAAAGACCAGGAGCCTTTGACTACGCCCTGGCAATGGTAAGTACAGAGGTGTTATATACACATATACATATATGACAGGAAGACCAGGTGCTCGATTCTACGCCCTGGCACAGAGGTACTGGGACTATGTGGTGACAGGTTTACTCTTGATGTGGTTTATCTGTGTTATGACGCATTCCATGAGATCATGTTTTACTAAGATATTTTACTGTTCTACTCACTGGGCTATAGAGCTCATCCCACTCCCTTAACCCTAGTTTTGCAGGTTCAGTGTACAGTGTACAGGGACAGTCCAGCAGAGTACAGAAAGAGAAAAAGTAAAGAGCTTGTAATAGTATAGCATGGACATGTAAAGTTTAAAGAGATGTTATAGTTGTGTATATCGTTAGAGTTGTGCTTGCCTTAGTTGTATTGTGTTGTAAAGCTTTTGTTACATACATGATCTGTATATGTGTATATGTTTTATAACCAGGCTTAACAGGTATGAGTTAACCCATCTAGAGCAAGCTCTAGTCAGGGGTACAGAGTACAGAATACAGAGTATAGAGGACAGAGTACAGAGTACAGAGATAGTGCATGCACAGGTTAAGCCTTGGTTCAGCACAGAGTTTGTAGTTTTTACAGAAAATGTATGATCATGTATGAGTTTTACAGGTACACAGAGAGTATTGCAGGCTTGCTACGGGTTCTGGCGGCCTTAAGCCGACCTGAATCCTAGCGCCGGTGACGGTCCATTTTAGGGTCGTTACAGGTAAGAACTGCATGGTCAGAAAAAGAGGAATCAGAACTGCTGTGAGTCAGCAGGAGAGTTATGAAAATGGTCCGCAAGAGGTATGTAGAGTTTCAGAAGAGAGAAGAGTTTTATCAGAGTGCGTTGAGTGAGCATGATGAGGTTCTCGAGAAAGTTGTGGTTTGCTGGAGGTGTCTCCTAAAGAGAGGGTGATTTGTTATGGGCAGAAAGGTAAATTAGCTCCCAAATACATTGGACCCTTTGAAATCCTGCAGAGGATTTGGGGAATGTATCTCACGAGTTAGATTTGCCCACTTCAATGGAAGAGATCCATCCGTTTTTCCATGTTTCCACGGTATACGAATTCGTGTCGGGTCCGAGTGAGGTTCTGAAAGGAACCAGAGGTGGAGATCGTAGAGGATCTCACCTATGTGGAGCAGCTTGTACGGACCGCAGACACACAAGTTAGAACGGGTGGAAACAAGGAAATCCCGATAGTGAAAGTCCTTTAGAATCACTTTAAGATGAAAAGTGCGCCAGGGAGACCGAGGGTTCATACTCCAGTGATACCGTGTTTCTTTATAGATTAGAGCTTATGTGTTGTTATGATTGTGCTTATGTTATGTTTATGCATGTGCCTGTTTGTTTGAACATTCGGGGACGAATGTTCTTAAAGGGGGGAAGAATGTAATACCCGGCTAGATCCCGGCATCGGAATCCCGACTTTCCGGCGGAATCTCCGTTGGAACCTGGAATGTTGGAGATGCCAGAGTCTTCTAGGGGGTTAAAATGTGTTTTCTAAAATGTTTTCACTTGATTTTATGGTTTTAAATGGAAAGGAAACTAAGTTTTTAAAAGTTAGGATATGGAGGCATTTGCCAGGTTCGGCCGCCGAAAGTCAAGTTCGGCCGCCGAACATGGGGCTGTTTCGGGAGTGCTTTAGGCTTCCGAAAGTGTGAGGGCAGAAACCAGGTTCGGCCGCCGAACCTCAAGTTCGGCTGCCGAACATGCATGAGTTTAGGAGGCACGTTAGGCTGCCGAAGGTCGTCGACCAGGCCACCTATAAAAGGCCCTCAGACCGAAAATGGGCGAGTTTTCTCCCCATTCTCGAGCTTAGGTGTGTTCATGTCCTCCTCTAGTCATTTTTATGCTTTTTCTTCAATCCTTCACGTTTTTATAAGTTTCATGGTTGTTTTGAAGAGTTTTGAGTTCAAAGATCAAGTTTGGAGCTTGGAGAACCAAGGGGTTGGTTTCCTCCCATCTCCAAGTTAGAGATCACACCAACCCTCGATCTTCAAGAGATAAGTGTAGATCTAGGCTTTTCTTTATGTTTTAATGAAGTTTTAAGGAGTTTTAATGCTTGAGTATGGGTAGATATGCATGTTAGGGTTTATGTGGGTTTTGTGCCCAATATGTGTTTATGTGATGTTATGTTGAAGGTTTAAGCTAGGTTATGCATGTGGGAGAGTGTATGCATGATTGGGAAAGAGCAAGTGAGAGTATGGGTTGTTTTGATGGTTTTGGCCTATGTGGGTCATAAACTATCTATGTATGCTTTGGATGTTGTTTTTGGAGTTTAATCTAGTTGTTAAGCTCCTTTATGCATGACTAAGGGTTTATGCTTGGTTTTGAGAAGTTTATGCATGTTTTATGAGGTTGGATGCTTGTTTTGGGGGGTTGGGAGGCTTGTATGCACAAGGGCTGAGTTCTGGAAGAACTCAGGTTCGGCCGCCGAAGGTGGTTTCGGCCGCCGAACCTGCCTATGGATGCATGGATTGGCCGCCAAACCTTGCCCCCGAAAGTTGTGTTTCGGAGCTGGAGCAGACTGTCGGCCGCCGAAGGTAATGTTCGGCCGCCAAAAGTGCCTGACTTTCGTCTCTGGAGAGAGGGTTCGGCCGCCGAAAGTGCCCCCGAACCTGCATGACTTTCGTCTCTGGAAGGGACCTTCGGCCGCCGAAAGTACCGCCGAAAGTGCCCTGTCCAGCCCTTTCATGGGTGTTTTCTATGATTGTTTTAAGGATGTTTTAGGGGGTTTTTGGGTAGTTGTTTGTGAAGTTGTTTAGAGTATGTTTGGCACCTCACTGGAGTCCACCTGTGTAGGATTAGACCCGAGGAACCAAGGTGTTTAGCAGTGTTAGCTGCTTCAGAGTCGGTCCAGAGCTAGTCAAGGTGAGTAGAACATAACTCTTTTTAATATTAAAGAAATTAAATGTTCTAAGCATGTTCATGCATCACGGATACCATGATTATGAAATAGATTGTTTGCATTAGAGTTCACGAATATGTTGCATTGCATAATACGGTGATGATGATATGGATGAATATTGGATGATCCATTAGCTCTCAGTATGATGTGTTATGATATAACATGATATGACATGATAGGACATGTATGGCATGATATGAGATGGAAAGACCAGGTGTGGCCGTATCGCCCCTGGCATAGAGATGGAAAGAAGTCCAGGTGTGGCCGTATCGCCCCTGGCATAGAGTTATGTGAAGTCCAGGCGTGGCCGTATCGCCCCTGGCATAGAGCATTGTTGGACTTGTTATGAGATGAGATCTAGATGTAGAGGGCTAATGGTGACGAATTCATCCTTGATGTGTATTGTTTGTGATGTGATGCATGTCATGAAAGCATATATTATAATAAACTGTTTTCTCTATAGTTCTGCTCACTGGGCTTTATAGCTCACTCCTCTCCCCTAACCCCATGTTTGCAGGGTCAGAGATAGTCAGGAGATCAGCAGGTTATGTCTATGGTCATGTTTATATAATAGATTAGTAGTGGACATGATGTAAGGTAAAGATATGTAATGAAATCTAAAATGTTGTAATGTAATGTAATGGATAGAGTTGTGTTTTGCCCTAGAAGTGTGGTTAATCCCTTTGTACATGGTTCTTATGTATGTTTTATTATGAGGCATGATAGCCAAGCTTAGTGTATGTTGCCCCACGTGAGTGGTCGATGAGAACTCTAGTGTTGGGGTTTATGGTTATGCGTTGTGCATGCACAGGTTAAGCTTGGTGTTTGAAAGAAAGAAAAAGTTTACAGTTTTATGTTTTAAAGTTTTTATGTTTATGTTTGATCATGTATGGGATTATACCAGATGTACAGGATGTATGTTAGGCTTGCTACGGGTCCCGGTGACCTTATGTCGATCTGGATCCTAGCGCCGGTAGCGGTCCGATTTTTGGGCTGTTACAACTAGCCTGAGTCGCGGCTGGAGCTACTGGCTGAGCCACACTACCAGAAGCTATATACTGAGACGGTGCCACAAAAGCCGCTCTAGGACACTCCCGAGCCATGTGTCCGTCCTGCCCACATCTGAAGCAGGCTGTCGTCCCAAACCGACATACTCCTTTGTGCGGCTTCCCACACTTCATGCATACTGCATTATCTGCACCTGAGCTCGAGGCACTCCCTAATCCCAAACCTGACTTGATCTTGCTCCAGAACTTGTTCTTCTTGGACTTCCTGTGGCCTCTGTCCCACTTCTTACTGCCTGAAGCTGCTGAACTCAAGGAAGAAGGATCCAACTTTCCCCTACCTGGGGTCTTGGAACCAGAAGACTGTGCCACTGACTGCTTAACTCTTCCCTCGATTATGGCACTAGCCTCCATCCTTCGGGCCATATCTACTATGGCATGGAAACTCTCCCTCTCTGCTGACTGGATCAAGGAGGAATACCTGGAATGAAGCTTCATGATATACCTCCTTGACTTCTTCTGATATGTGTCAAAATTCTGCCCAGCAAACGGCAACAGCTCCAAGAACCTGTCTGTGTACTCATCCACACTCATCTCCTTTGTCTGCCTCAATTGCTTAAATTCAATCATCTTCAATTCCCTTGAACTATCAGGGAAAGCCCATCCTGCAAACTCATTCGCAAAATCCTCCCATGAAAGACTATCCACCCTCTGGTTCACATAGTTTTTAAACCACTCTCGGGCCTTCTTGCACTTCAGTGTGAACCCAGCCATCTGAATGGCTCTACTGTCATCAGCTCCTATCTCATCTGTAATCATCTTGACCCTCTCTAGGTACACAAACGGGTCATCACCTGTTTCAAACTGGGGAGCACCTAACTTCATGTAATCGGTCATCTTGACCTTGCTCCCTCCAGATGAGCTAGGCTTAGGCATTTGGATTTCTGGGACAGTAGGTTCTGCTGGTGGTGGAGGAGGTGCAACATTCCCTGGGTTAGGGTTTGTTGTACCTAGGTAGAAAGATGGGGGTGGGTACATAGGGTATTGTGAGTATGGTGGGTAAAAAGGTGGGTATGGCATGTGAGAAGGGTAAGGATTAAAGCTGGGGTAATCCGATGTACCTCCCATCGAATACCCAGGATTCTGTGAAAAGGGTGGGTACTGGGGTGGCTGAACAAGTCCTGAGGCCTGAGTGCCTCCTTGGGACTCTCCCATACCCTCTTCCGACATACTCACCCCAAGACTGCCATCCCTCCTCTGATCCACATCCATTTCATCCCCCACATCCTCTAACATTCCTCCTTGCACTGTTCCTCTTCTGCTCACATCAAAAGACCTTCTAGGGTCCCTCGATGTTCTCTCCCTGCTAGACCTGCAGGACATTGCCCTAGGCAATGCAGGAGGACGGGCATCCATGCCCTCGTCCTGGGGTGGTACTCCAGTCAATCGTGCAGATCGACGAGTTCCCCTCATCCTGTTTATTGAAAAACAGCACACATCACATAAAACATTAGCATCAAATGGTTCATGTGCAAACACATGAACCCGCATCACATACATCACATATCATTAATGCACATGCATATAATCATGGCATTTCACGTCAGCATTCAAGACAGGACTCTACATCCTATCCTAGTGGACATGATTTTCCTATTGTGCTTGACCTTCTAGAATATCTATGAGCCCGACACTCTAGGTCCAACCATATGAACCTAGGGCTCTGATACCAGTTGTAATACCAGGCTAGACTCCGGTATCGGAATTCCTACCGACCGGTGGAATCTCGGATGTCGGAAGCCTCTAGTAGGGTAGAAACATGTTTTCATAAAATGTTTTAAGGTATTTCATGGTTTTAAGTATGAAAATTAAATGAGTTTTTGCATGAAAAGTCTTTGGAGGAAAACCCAGGTTCGGCCGCCGAAAGTCAAGTTCGGCCGCCGAAAGTCAAGTTCGGCCGCCGAACATGCATGCGTTTTGGAGGCACGTTAGGCCCCCGAAAGCATGAGTGAGGGAAGTTCAGGTTCGGCCGCCGAAAACCAAGTTCGGCAGCCGAACATGGCATGCATGTGGAAGCACTTTCGGCCCCCGAACGTGGCCTGGCCAGCCACCTATAAAAGGGTCACTTAGCCGAAATGGGCGAGCTTTCTCCCATTTTCGGCCATAGCTAGCTTCCGACCTCCCTCTCCCCAGATCTTGTGTTCTTTCTCCAAATCTCCTCCATCTTTCTTGAGTTTTCAACTCTCATTGCAAGTTTTGAGCATTTAAGACAAGTTTTGGAGCTTTGGGAACTCAGGAGCTCATTTGCTTGGATCTCCGAGTTTAGGTCGTCTCTCTCTCGATCTTCAAGAGGTAAGAGCCGATCTTAAGCTCATTGTATGTTTTAAGTAAGTTTAAGTTGTTTTATGGGGTAGAATGGCATGTATAGGGTTGTATGAGTTTTTAAGCAAATGTTATGTTTTTTAACAATGTGAGTTGCTTGTGTGTTGTAGTTGGGGTTTTTGTTGGTTTGATGCCCCTAGGAGCTTGTATGTTTGCTTGTGAATGCTTGGGAATGTTGTAGAATAGGTTTATGCATGATTGGTTAGTTTTGGAGGCACAAATGCATAAGGGAGCCAAGTTTCTGCCCTTTGGCAGAAACCAGGTTCGGCAGCCGAAGGGACTTTCGGCCGCCGAACATGGCTGAGGAGGCAGGCCTTTCGGCTGCCGAAGTTGCCCCCGAAAAGAGACTTTCGTCTCTGTCTGGGACTTTCGTCTCTGTCTGGGACTTTCGGCCGCCGAAGGTGCCGCCGAACATGCATGAGTTTCGCCTCTATCTGGGAGTTTCGGCCGCCGAAGGTGCCGCCGAACCTGCCTGACTTTCGGCTCTGGAGGGACTTTCGGCCGCCGAACCTGCCGCCGAAAGTGCCCTGTCCAGCCATTTCTTGCATGTTTTTATGTAGTTGTTTTATGATGTTTTAGGGGGTTTTTGGGGAGTATATTAGAGTTATGTTTATGTATGTTTGGTCCCTCATTGGAGTCCACCTGTGTAGGTTCGGACCCGAGGAACCGAGGACCCCAGCAGTGAGCCAGCTGCTACAGAGTTTGTTAGAGCTAGCCAGAGGTGAGTGGAATAAACCTTAAGTTTTAAAATAAATGAAATATGAATTTTGAAGCATGATCCACGCATCATGAATGCCATGAGATATAGTAGGTTGTTTGCATTAGTATTCACGAATATGTTGCATTGCATTTATGATGTTGATGTGGATTGGTTATTGGATGATCCTTTAGTCCTCATATGATATGATGATGTTACGGCATGAGATGGTATGGAAGTCCAGGTTGTACCCATTCTACGTCCCTGGCACGATGTAAGAGAAAGTCCAGGTTGTACCCATTCTACGTCCCTGGCACATTGGTATGTATGATATGTTATGTTAAAAGAAAGATCGGTTGTACCCATTCTACGTCCCGGCACAGTTGGACTATGTAGAGGACTATTGGTGACAATACCATCCGAGATGTGATTTGTTGTGATGTGTTGCATTTCATGAAAGCATGGAAATTTTAATATATGATTTCACTATTCTGCTCACTGGGCTTTGTAGCTCACCCCTCTCCCCTAACCCCAGATGTGCAGGTACAGGGTAGACCAGGAGGTTAGCCAGAGTTTTGAAGTATGTTTATGTAATAGTTAGATTGTGGACATGACAATTGTACTATGATGTAATGTAAGAGATTACAGTTATGTTATGTGTAATGATATTGAGGTATAGAATTGTGCTTGACCATAGTTCATTGTAATCCCTTGTTGATGCATGATCTTAGATAGTTGATGATACAGATGTTAGCCAACTCAACACATGTATATCGCCCATTGGGGCATTGATGAGATCCCACAGAGGGGTCAAGTTTATGATTATGTTTTAGTGCATGCACAGGTTGAGTTTGGTGTATGAGGAATGAATGAAAGAAAAGTTTAAATTTTTATGTATGATTGTTGATCATGTGTGGGATTAAACAGGTTTACAGGTTACATGTCAGGCTTGCTACGGGTCCCGGCGGCCTTAAGCCGATCTGGATCCTAGCGTCGGTAGCGGTCCGATTTTCGGGTCGTTACAGAATGGTATCAGAGTCCTAGGTTCATAGGATCGGACCTAGAGTGTCGGGCTCTTAGATGTATAAAAGGTCAAGCACAATAGGAAGATCATGTCCACTAGGATAGGATGTGGAGTCCTGTCTTGTATGATGATGTGAATTGCCATGACTTTGTGCATGTGCATTAACGATATGCTATGCTATGTGATGTATATGTGATGAGGGTTCATGTGTGCCCACATGAACCATATGATGCTAATGTTTGTATGATGTGTATTATTTTTCAGAAAATAGGATGAGAGGAACCCGTCGATCGGCAAGATTGACTGGAGTACCACCTGAGGATGAGGGCACGAGCGCCCGTCCTCCCACATTGCCTAGGGCAATGTCTTGTAGAGCCAACAGAGAAAGAGTGTCAAGGGACCCTAGAAGGTCTTTTGATGCTAGCAGAAGGGGGACAGATAGGGGAGGAAGTTCTTCAGATGTGAGGGAGGTTATGGAAGAGGAGCAGAGGAGGGATGGGAACCTGGATGTGAGCATGGAGGAAGAAGGGACAGGGGAGTCTCAGGGAGGCGTTCAGGCCTCGGGGTATGGTTTTCCACCCCATTATCCACCCTTCCCACAGGGTTCAGGGTATCCGATGGGAGGTACATCGGATTACTCCAGCTTTAACCCCTACCCTACCTACATGCCTTATCCACCTTTCTATCCACCCTACACACAGTACCCAGCTTATCCACCCTCACCCTTCTATCCAAACCCGGCAAACCCCACCTCGGGGAATGCTGCACCTCCACCTCCACCACCTACAGAACCAGCAGCCCCAGTTACTCAACCTCCTAGACCTAGCTCAGTCGATGGGAGCAAGGTAAAGATGACAGATTACCTCAAGCTGGATGCTCCCAAATACAAGTCAGGGGATGACCCCTTTGAGTATCTGAGAGTGGTGAAGACTATAACTGATGAGCTAGGGGCAAGTGATAGCAGGGCCATTCAGATGGCAGGGTTCACTTTAAAGTGCAAGAAGGCACGGGAATGGTTCAAGTGTTATGTGGACCCGAGACTAGACGGTATGACATGGGAAGAATTTGCGAATGAGTTCGCTGGATGGGCTTTTCCAGACAGTTCCAGAGAACTGAAGATGATTGAGTTTGAGCAACTGAGGCAGTCAGAGCACATGGGTGTAGAGGAGTTCACGGATAAATTCTTGGAGCTATTGCCTTTTTCAGGGCAAGCTCTAGATACAGATACGAAGAAAGCCAAGAGGTATGTTATGAAGCTGCATTCCAGGTACTCCTCGTTGATTCAGTCAGCTGAGAGAGAAAGTTTCCACACTGTGGTGGATATGGCTCGAAGAATGGAAGCAAGTGCTATAGTTGAGGGGTCAGTGAAGCAGTCAGTGACCCAGTCTTCAGGGGTTAAGACCCCAGGCAGAGGAGGGCCAGGTCTCTCTTCTCAGAGCTCAGGTAAGAAGAGGTGGGATAACACCACCAGGAAGCCGAAGAAGAATAAGTTTTAGAACAAGTTGAAATCCGGTCTGGGATTTGGCGGTGGCTCGAGCTCAGGCTCAGATGGTACAGAATGCCAGAGATGTGGAAGACTGCACAGAGGAGTGTGTCGAGCTGGGACTAATACATGTTTCAGATGTGGACAGGAGGGACACATAGCTCGGGAGTGTCCTAGAGCGCCTTTTATGGGCCAGCCCCAGCAGACAGCTTCTGGTAGTGTGGCATAGCCAGCAGTTCCAGCCACAACTCAGGGCAGTGGCAGAGGTAGAGGGAGAGGGGCAGCCTCTTCTTCTGGTTCCCGAGGTGAAGGTCCATCAGCTCCAGCCAGGATCTTCACCATGACACAGCAGGAGGCTAACACATCCAACACCGTGGTGTCAGGTAATCTCGTCATTGGGTGTTCTGATGTGTATGCATTAATGGACCCGGGTGCATCTCATTCATTTATTGCTCCGAGAGCCGTTGAGAGGTTGGGTCTGATAGTCTCTGGGTTAGAGTGTCCCCTATGGGTCAGTGGACCCAAGTGTGACCCGTCAGTGGCAGTGTCAGTCTGCCAATATAGTCCAGTTTTTGTTGAGGGAAGATGCCTCTCCGCCGACCTTGTGGTTCTAGATTTGACAGATTTTGACGTCATTCTAGGGATGGATTGGCTATCTATCCATGGTGCTACCTTGGACTGCAGGGACAAGGTAGTCAGGTTCAGAGATCAGAACGGGTCAGAGGTCGTCTTCAGAGGAGACAAGAGGGGCACACCTAGAGGCCTGATATCAGCTCTTCAGGCTCGTAGGTTGCTTAGGAAGGGATGTCAGGGGTACTTAGCTCATGTGAGAGAGCTAGACAGTCAGGTCAGGGAGCCGGCCTCGGTGCCAGTTGTCAGAGAGTTTCAGGATGTTTTTCCGGATGAGCTTCTAGGTTTACCACCTATTAGGGAGATAGAGTTCGAGATAGAGTTGGTGCCTGGAGCTAGACCGATCTCTATCCCTCCCTACAGGATGGCCCCAGCCGAGTTGAAGGAGTTGAAAGAGCAGTTGCAAGAGCTGGTAGAAAAGGGTTTCATCCGACAGAGTACCTCACCTTGGGGTGCTCCGGTCTTGTTTGTGAGGAAGAAGGATGGATCCCTTAGACTTTGTATCGACTACAGGCAGTTGAACAAAGTCACTACCAAAAATAGGTACCCTCTGCAAAGGATCGATGATCTATTCGACCAGCTAGCAGGAGCGGGTTGTTTCTCCAAAATAGATCTAAGATCGGGGTACCATCAGCTAAGGATAAGGGATGAAGATGTGCCGAAGACAGCTTTCAGGACCAGATATGGGCATTTTGAGTTCCTTGTGATGCCGTTCGGGTTAACCAATGCCCCTGCAGCATTCATGGATCTCATGAACAGAGTGTTTAGCCAGTACCTGGATCACTTCGTTATTGTCTTCATAGATGATATCTTGGTGTATTCCAGGAATGCAGAGGAGCATGCCCATCATCTGCGGTTGGTCTTGCAGACCTTGAGGGAACATGGCTTGTATGCCAAGTTCTCTAAATGTGAGTTCTGGCTGAGGAGCATTTCGTTCTTGGGGCATGTAGTGTCAGAGAATGGGATAGAGGTAGACCCCAAGAAGACAGAAACTGTGGCTAACTGGCCTAGACCCACTTCAGTGATGGAGATCAGGAGTTTCTTGGGTTTGGCAGGATACTACAGGAGGTTCGTTCAGGACTTCTCGAAAATAGCAGCTCCTCTGACCAGACTAACCAGGAAGAATCAGAAGTTTCTGTGGACCGACCAGTGCGAGGAGAGTTTTAAAGAGCTTAAGAAGAGGTTGACTTCAGCACCAGTTTTAGCTCTGCCATCTAGTGATGAGGACTTTACGGTCTTTTGTGATGCATCCCGTGTGGGACTGGGCTGTGTACTAATGCAGAAGGAGCGGGTGATCGCTTATGCTTTTAGGCAGCTAAAGAAGCACGAGTTGAATTACCCCACACATGACCTGGAGATGGCAGTAGTAATCTTTGCACTCAAGATGTGGAGGCACTACCTCTATGGGGTAAAATGTGAGATCTTCACGGATCATAAAATCCTGCAGTACATCCTGAGTCAAAGAGATCTGAATTTGAGACAGAGGAGATGGGTAGAACTGCTGCGTGACTATGATTGTAAGATTCAGTATCATCCGGGTAAGGCGAATGTTGTGGCAGACGCCCTAAGCCGGAAATCACTCGGTAGTTTATCCCACATATCGGCAGAGAGGAGGCCAGTGGTAAAGGAGTTCTACAAGCTTATTGAGGAAGGTCTACAGATGGAGTTGTCTGGTACAGGTGCCTTGGTGGCCCAGATGAGAGTAGCACCCGTGTTTCTGGAGCAGGTGGCTCAGAAACAGCATGAGGACCCGGAGTTAGTGAAGATTGCCAGGAGTTAGTGAAGATTGCCAGGACTGTTCAGTCAGGCAATGATAGTGAGTTCAGATTCGACAGCAAGGGGATCCTCCGCTATGGGAGCAGACTATGTGTACCAGATGACATAGGGCTAAAAGGAGACATTATGAGGGAGGCTCATAATCCAAGATACAGCGTTCACCCCGGAGCCACCAAGATGTATCAAGATCTGAAGAAGGTTTATTGGTGGCCAGCGATGAAGAAAGAAGTGGCACAGTTCATGTCAGCCTGCGAAGTGTGTCAGAGGGTGAAGCTGGAACATCAGAAGCCGGCTGGAATGCTTAACCCGCTACCTATTCCAGAATGGAAATGGGAAAATATAGCTATGGACTTCGTAGTGGGGTTACCGGCGGCGTCCAACAGAGTGGACTCCATATGGGTGATTGTGGACAGACTCACCAAATCTGCTCACTTCATTCCTGTCAGGAGTGGCTACTCTGTGGACAAGTTGGCGCAGGTATATGTGGATGAGATCGTCAGGCTGCACGGGGTTCCTGTTTCGATAGTGTCTGATAGAGGGCCCCAGTTCACCTCCAGGTTTTGGCGGAGTCTGCAGAATGCCATGGGTACTAGGTTGGATTTCAGTACTGCCTTCCACCCCCAGACTGATGGACAGTCAGAAAGGACCATCCAGACTATAGAGGATATGCTCAGAATGTGTGTGCTGGACTTTGGCGGTTCTTGGAGGCAGCATCTACCTTTGGTGGAGTTTGCCTACAACAACAGCCATCATGCTAGCATCGGGATGGCTCCATATGAAGCTTTGTACGGAGGGAAGTGCAGATCACCTGTTTGCTGGGAGGAAGTTGGAGAAAAGGCCTTGGCAGGGCCTGAGCTAGTAGAGATCACCAGTAGGGTGGTACCCATAATCAGAGAGAGAATCAAGTCTGCTGCCAACAGACAGAAGAGCTATGCAGACGTCCGCAGGAGACAGTTAGAGTTTCAGGAGGGGGATCTGGTATTACTCAAGGTGTCTCCAATGAAGGGAGTGGTTCGCTTCGGGAAGAAAGGTAAACTAGCCCCACGATACATCGGACCCTTTGAAATCTTGCAAAAGATTGGGAATGTGTCGTACAAACTGGATTTACCTGCTTCAATGGAAAGAATCCATCCGGTTTTCCATGTTTCAATGTTGAGGAAGTTTGTGTCAGATCCGAGCAAGGTTCTTAGTGAGCCTGATGTGGAGGTCCAAGAGGATCTCACTTATGTTGAACAGCCAATACGGATCCTAGACACCCAGATCAGAAAGTTAAGGAACAAGGAAATCCCGATGGTGAAAGTCCTGTGGAACCACCACAATTTGGAGGAATGCACTTGGGAGACACGGGAGTCTATGCTCCAGCAGTACCCTCATCTCTTTTAAGGTTAGATCTCTTTGTGTTTATGTGCTATGTATGTATGTTGTGTTTTTATGCCATGCTATGTGTGCTAGTTGAGGTACATTCGGGGACGAATGTACTTAAGGGGGGGAGAATGTAATACCCGGCTAGACTCCGGTATCGAAATTCCTACCGACCGGTGGAATCTCGGATGTCGGAAGCCTCTAGTAGGGTAGAAACATGTTTTCATAAAATGTTTTAAGGTATTTCATGGTTTT
Organism: Manihot esculenta; assembly: GCF_001659605.2. Classification (NCBI taxonomy): domain Eukaryota; kingdom Viridiplantae; phylum Streptophyta; class Magnoliopsida; order Malpighiales; family Euphorbiaceae; genus Manihot; species Manihot esculenta. Next base: position 25,331,811 of record NC_035161.2, read on the forward strand.
AAGTATGAAAATTAAATGAGTTTTTGCATAAAAAGTCTTTGGAGGAAAACCGAGGTTTGGCCGCCGAAAGTCAAGTTCGGCCGCCGAACATGCATGCGTTTTGGAGGCACGTTAGGCCCCCGAAAGCATGAGTGAGGGAAGTTCAGGTTCGGCCGCCGAAACCCAAGTTCGGCCGCCGAACATGGCATGCATGCGGAAGCACTTTCGGCCCCCGAACGTGGCCTGGCCAGCCACCTATAAAAGGGTCACTTAGCCGAAATGGGCGAGCTTTCTCCCATTTTCGGCCATAGCTAGCTTTCGACCTCCCTCTCCTCAGATCTTGTGTTCTTTCTCCAAATCTCCTCCATCTTTCTTGAGTTTTCAACTCTCATTGCAAGTTTTGAGCATTTAAGACAAGTTTTGGAGCTTTGGGAACTCAGGAGCTCATTTGCTTGGATCTCCGAGTTTAGGTCGTCTCTCTCTCGATCTTCAAGAGGTAAGAGCCGATCTTAAGCTCATTGTATGTTTTAAGTAAGTTTAAGTTGTTTTATGGGGTAGAATGGCATGTATAGGGTTGTATGAGTTTTTAAGCAAATGTTATGTTTTTTAACAATGTGAGTTGCTTGTGTGTTGTAGTTGGGGTTTTTGTTGGTTTGATGCCCCTAGGAGCTTGTATGTTTGCTTGTGAATGCTTGGGAATGTTGTAGAATAGGTTTATGCATGATTGGTTAGTTTTGGAGGCACAAATGCATAAGGGAGCCAAGTTTCTGCCCTTTGGCAGAAACCATGTTCGGCAGCCGAAGGGACTTTCGGCCGCCGAACATGGCTGAGGAGGCAGGCCTTTCGGCTGCCGAAGTTGCCCCCGAAAAGAGACTTTCGTCTCTGTCTGGGACTTTCGGCCGCCGAAGGTGCCGCCGAACATGCATGAGTTTCGCCTCTGTCTGGGAGTTTCGGCCGCCGAAGGTGCCGCCGAACCTGCCTGACTTTCGGCTCTGGAGGGACTTTCGGCCGCCGAACCTGCCGTCGAAAGTGCCCTGTCCAGCCATTTCTTGCATGTTTTTATGTAGTTGTTTTATGATGTTTTAGGGGGTTTTTGGGGAGTATATTAGAGTTATGTTTATGTATGTTTGGTCCCTCATTGGAGTCCACCTGTGTAGGTTCGGACCCGAGGAACCGAGGACCCCAGCAGTGAGCCAGCTGCTACAGAGTTTGTCAGAGCTAGCCAGAGGTGAGTGGAATAAACCTTAAGTTTTAAAATAAATGAAATATGAATTTTGAAGCATGATCCACGCATCATGAATGCCATGAGATATAGTAGGTTGTTTGCATTAGTATTCACGAATATGTTGCATTGCATTTATGATGTTGATGTGGATTGGTTATTGGATGATCCTTTAGTCCTCATATGATATGATGATGTTACGGCATGAGATGGTATGGAAGTCCAGGTTGTACCCATTCCACGTCCCTGGCACGATGTAAGAGAAAGTCCAGGTTGTACCCATTCTACGTCCCTGGCACATTGGTATGTATGATATGTTATGTTAAGAGAAAGACCGGTTGTACCCATTCTACGTCCCGGCACAGTTGGACTATGTAGAGGACTATTGGTGACAATACCATCCGAGATGTGATTTGTTGTGATGTGTTGCATTTCATGAAAGCATGGAAATTTTAATATATGATTTCACTATTCTGCTCACTGGGCTTTATAGCTCACCCCTCTCCCCTAACCCCAGATGTGCAGGTACAGGGTAGACCAGGAGGTTAGCCAGAGTTTTGAAGTATGTTTATGTAATAGTTAGATTGTGGACATGACAATTGTACTATGATGTAATGTAAGAGATTACAGTTATGTTATGTGTAATGATATTGATGTTTAGAATTGTGCTTGACCATAGTTCATTGTAATCCCTTGTTGATGCATGATCTTAGATAGTTGATGATACAGATGTTAGCCAACTCAACACATGTATATCGCCCATTGGGGCATTGATGAGATCCCACAGAGGGGTCAAGTTTATGATTATGTTTTAGTGCATGCACAGGTTGAGTTTGGTGTATGAGGAATGAATGAAAGAAAAGTTTAAATTTTTATGTATGATTGTTGATCATGTGTGGGATTAAGCAGGTTTACAGGTTACATGTCAGGCTTGCTACGGGTCCCGGCGGCCTTAAGCCGATCTGGATCCTAGCGCCGGTAGCGGTCCGATTTTCGGGTCGTTACACCAGTAACGACCCGAAATCCGGACCGCTACCGGCGCTAGGATCCAGATTGGCATAAGGCCGCCGGGACCCGTAGCAAGCCTGACATACCTCCTGTAAACCTGTTTAATCCCATACATGATCAACAAGTACATAAAAATTTTGATCTTTCTTATTTAATCACCAAACTCAACCTGTGCATGCACAACTCATAAACATAAACATCAACCCCACACTGGAGTCCTCATCAAATACTCCAATGGGGTAACATAACATATAGTGAGTTTGGTCTACATAATATATCATTAAACCATTACATTTGAAAGATCATGTAACAAAAGGGATTAACATACAAACTAGGGTCAAGCACAACTCTAATCTTCAATAACATCATTATATTACATAACTGATCAATACTATACTTTACATTACATCATTCTCATGTCCACTTCTAACTATTATATATACATGACTTTACTCTAGCTGACCTCCTGGCCTATCCCGTACCTGCAAACCTGGGGAAATTTGAGAGTGGGGTGAGCTACTAGAGCCCAGTGAGCAGAATAATAAAACATTATATTTAAAACATATGATATCATGGAATGCATCACAGTACAAACAAATCACATCAAGGATGAACTTGTCACCATTTAGCCCTCTATACAGTCTAATCATGCCAGGGGCATAGTGCAGGCACGCCTGGACTTTTATATCATATCATACATATCCAATCGTGCCGGGGGCGTAGTGCAGGCACACCCAGACTTTCTCTTATATAGTGCCAGGGGCGTAGAGCAGGCACGCCTGGACTTCCATATCCTATCATCATGTCATAACATATGAGGGCTAATGGATCATTCAACATTCATCTGCATCAACAACATAATATGCAATGCAACATATTCGTGAATTCTAATGCAGGCACCCTAATATATCTCATGGCATTTATGATGCGTGAATCATGCTAAAACTTTCATTATTTGCTTTGAAACATAGAGAGTTATTCCACTCACCTCTGGCTAGCTCTGACAAGACACTGAAGCAGCTGTCTCACTGCTGGGGTCCTCGGTTCTTCGGGTCCGAACCTACACAGGTGGACTCAGATGAGGGACCAAACATACATGAACAAGACTCTAAAATACTCCCCAAAAACCCCCTAAAACACCTTAAAACAATCATAGAAATCATGCAAAGGAAGGCTGGACAGGGCACTTTCGGCGGCAGGTTCGGCGGCCGAAAGTCCCTCCAGAGCCGAAAGTCATGCACCTTCGGCGGCTCTTTCGGCAGCCGAAGGTTCCTTCCAGAGACGAAACTCATGCATGTTCGACGGCACCTTCGGCGGCCGAAACTCCCTTCCAGAGCCGAAAGTCTACTTTCGAGGGCAGGGTTCGGCAGCCAAAGGCTGGCCTCCACAGGCAGGTTCGGCGGCCGAAAGTCCCTTCGGCTGCCGAACCTGAGTTCTTCCAAAGGGCAGAACTCAGCCTCCAACATGCACATTTGCCTCCCAAAACATTCAATCATGCATTTACCTATTCTACAACAAGCAAACTCTAGCCAACAAGCATATAGGGGTCCTAAACTATCCTAAACCCCAACTACAACACATCAAACATACATAAACAACCTACATTGCTCAAAAACTCAACATTAACCCATAGACTCAAAAAAATAACCTAAACATGCATTTCTACCCCGCAAATCATCATAAAACTTACTTAAAACATAAAAGGAGTTAAAGATCTACTCTTACCTCTTGAAGATTGAGAGGAGAGGCGATCTAACTCGGAGATGGGAGAGATCTCGCTCCTTTAGTCTCCAAGCTCCAAAACTTGCTCTTTTTGCTCAAATATCTTCAACCCAAGATAAAACTTATTAAAACTTAAAGGATTTGACGAAAATCATCAAAAACAATCAAGGGAGAGCATGGACTCACCGTTGGCCGAAAATGGGGAGAAAGCTCGCCCATTTCGGCCGTGGAGCCCTTTTATAGGGGCTGCCAGACCACCTTTCGGCAGCCTAAAGTGCCTCCAAAACTCATACAAGTTCGGCGGTCGAACATGAGGTTCGGCGGCCGAATCTTTGCCTCTTTCAGAAGCCTAACTTGCCCCCCTAAACCATCCAATGTTCGGCGGCCAAACTTGGAAATGCCTCCATAGTCTATTTCATTCAAAACTCAATTTGCTTCTTACTTAAAATCATAAAACACATTAAAACATTTTATAAAAACATGATTTTACCCTTCTAGAGGTTTCCGACATCCGAGATTCCACCGGACGGTAGGAATTCCGATACCGGAGTCTAGCCGGGTATTACAAATAGGTTGAAGAATTATTGAAGAAGGGGCATATTCGGGAGAGCATTAGCCCCTGTGGAGTACCTGCCTTATTAGTTCCAAAGAAAGATGGGACTTGGAGAATGTGCGTGGATAGCAGGGCCATCAACAAAATTATAGTTCAATATCGATTTCCTATTCCATGACCGGATGACATGCTAGATCAGCTATCTGGGTCTAAATTCTTCTCTAAGGTCGACCTTAAAAGCAGTTATCACCAAGTTTAGATTAAGCAGGGAGATGAATGGAAGACAGCCTTCAAGACTAAGGAAGGCTTGTACGAGTGGCTGGTTATGTCCTTTGGTTTGACAAATGCACCTAGCACTTTTATGCGACTTATGAACCAGGTTTTGCGTCCTTACACAAATTTATGGTTGTTTATTTTGATGACATCTTGATTTTTAGTCGTAGCGAAGAAGAACATTTACAGCATCTTCGTCAAGTCATAACAGCCTTGCAAGAAAGCAAGTTCGCTATTAATCTAAAAAAAATGCAAGAAAGCAAGTTCGATTTTAAAAATAGAGGGACCTATCCATTAATTATGCTAAAACTTAAGGACTAACGTATAGTTTATCCATTTAAAAGGGTAATAAAAACATTTTCGCACTTTTAACGAAAAAAATGAATGGAATGACCTCCTATTTGGACAGACTGATTATAGAGAAACTTAAATGTTCAGTTTAAAAAATATAGGAATCAATCCGTTAATTATGCTAAAATTTAGAGACTAAAATATAATTTACCCTAAAATACATATAACATGAAATGTCTAATTTTTGCCTTTAAAAATTTTAAATAAACTAATTTCAATAAGCCTCAAACACTTGGTTCTTTTCAAACTATAACACTTCAAAATCATTTTCAAAAAACATTTAAATTAAAGGTGAGTAAAAAATTTTATGACTTAACATTGTCAGATTAATTCACTCACTCTTTTACATTAAATCCTAAAATTACACTTATCTTGATTTTTTTTCTTTTGATGGATCATGAGATATCTTCAGAGTTCTTTTCTTATTGCAGAGCTTTTCTTGATTCTTCAATATTTAGATACTCTACTTTTAATTTTTAAATAACAAAAAATTATTAGATAGGTAAAACTTATTAAGTTTTAGTATCATCAAAATTAAATTCTTTCAAATCTCATGGGACCAACATTACAAAAATCTGTCGGAATAATAATGGATATTAGTAACGGATTTAAATCCGTTACAAATTTGTAACGGATTTTGTATTCCGTTACTAATTTTTATTATTTAGTAATGGATTAACAAATCCGTTACTAAATCTGTTACTTAATAAAATTATTTATAAGTGTAATAACTGATTTTGAAATTCGTTATAAATCCGTTACTAAATTGGATAAAAATTAGTAACGGATATTAATCCGTTACTAAATTTGTTACTAAATCGGTTACTAAATAAATAAATTAAATGAATAAAATAGTAACGGATTTAATAACGGAATGCAATCTATTATATAATTAGTAACGGATTTAGTAATGGATTTAATAACGCATTAAATCCGCTACTATTTTTTAAACAAAAAATGGACTTTTTATTTTTTGAAGTTTCATATTTTCTTTTTAAGTTAGTAACGGAAATAATCTGTTACTAAATCCGTTACTGATTCAAAAATTAGTAACAGATTTTATAATCCGTTACTAAATTTTAGAGAATAAAATACTGCGCTTTTATTTTAAAATCTCGCCTTTTTTATTTCTAATTTAGTAACGGAAAATATCTGTTACTGAATTCGTTACTAATCTAAAAATTAGTAACGAATTAAGAAATCCGTTACTAAAATTTAGAGAATAATACCGCTTTTTTCTTTTCATTTGCCCGCGTTTTTTTTTTAATTTAGTAACAGATTCAATCCGTTATTGAATCTGTTACTAATTCGCGTATTTATACACTCACCCATTTTATTTCTTTCATTTCATTCACTTTCTTTCTCCTCTTCTCTTCTCATTCCTTCATTTTCCCCTTATCTTATTTTCTTCTCTCATCTCCCTACATGTCATTCATTTCTTCTCTCCTCATTCCTTCACTTTTCTCTTATCTTATTTTCTTCTCTCAATTAGTTTATTCCATTTTCTCTTCAATTTTCTTTCATTTTTAATCTTCCTTTTATCTCTTAATTTTTGTTTCATTTTCTTTATTTTCTCTCATATTGTTTTCTTTCATTTTCTTCTATTTTCTTTCATTTTCTTTCATTTTTTTTATTTTATCTTCCACATTCTATCATTTTCCATTCCTTTTTCTTTCATTATTCATTCATTTACTTTCTTTTCTCTCATATATATACCCTAACTTTTTTCTTTCATTCTTTTCTATATCTTCATTTTCTATTTATTTTTCTTCATTTTCTCTTCATCTTTCTCTCATTTTCTTTTCTTTTTTTTTTTCTCTTTTTTTCTTCTTTTTTTCTCATTTTCTTTAATTTCCCCTTTTTCCTTATTTTCTCTTCATTTTTAAAATTATTTTCTTCTATTGTCTCTTTTTCTTATTTTTTTCTTTTATATCTCTTTTTTTTTCATTCTCTCTCATTTTTTCATTTTTTAGATTTTTCTCATGTAATTTTATAAGAATTTTCTTATAAAATTAATAAAATTTAAAATATTAAAGTTAATATTTAATGTAAAATACAATGCAAAAATTAATAGTTTACCATAATTAAATTATTATTTAATATAAAATATAATGAAATAAATTAATAATTTAATATAATTTTTTAAATATTTTTTAAAAATTAATCACAAATTTAATAATGGAATATAAATTTAATATATTTTTTTTATTTTTTATTTTATCAAATTAGTAACGGATTAGTAACGGATTTCTATACGTTACTAAATTTAGTAACGGATTTAATTTATATGTATATATATATATTTTAAAATTTTTATTAAATTAGTAACGGATTTTGAATCCGTTACTAAATCCGTTACAAAATTAGTAACTGATTGCTAATCCGTTACTATTGCATTAGTAACGAGGTTCATAGTAACATATATAAATCTGTTACTAATCCGTTACTAAACAGATTAGTAATAGATTTTTCATTGATTAGTAACGAAAAAATCCGTTATTAATCCGGAAAAATCTTGTAGTGCAACACAGCTAGCCATCAATAATTAATATCAATTTCTACAGTATGAGAGGATGTGGATATAGATCTTCATCTGGTAGAGGTAGAAGAGAGCATAGTAGGGATAATGACCACCCAATTGAATCATGGGATGTCGATTTGAATTTCATATAGCCTAAGGCTCTTATTCTTAGGTTGGATTAGGGTGAACAATCTATATAGGTCGCAACGTCATCCACTGTTGTAGCAACATATCGTTCACTCCTGCAGGAGTGTTGCATATACATCAGGTATTGCCTCAACATCTATAGATGTTCCACCTACAACTTGCAACTACATCTACATTGGCCTGTTGCACTACCTCTGCACTGCCAAAATCAAACCACATATTTTCCTGATTAACTCCTGATAACTAAAAATAGTGATACTTGTGAGAAGAATAGCTAAAATTGGATTGAGAAATAGAGTATTTTCATATATCATTGATTTGTTAATTATCATATATATTTATACATATTTGGAAAACTGAATTCTAACTAACTGAGTTCTCTGGATTTTTCTAGAATATTCTGGGTTCCCCTGGAATAAATTACATCTACACAGAAAACGGTGCCGTTTTGAATCTATATATTTATCTGCCTTTTGCTTCTTCCCTGCGGTGTCGTTTTGGCTTTGGCGGTGCAGTGTCTTACTTTTGCTTCCCTCCTGCAACGTCGTTTGGCTCTGGGAGTATATAATATCTCTTCACGCCCCCCGCAAGATGGAGTTGCCCTAATTTTTGGGGAAACCCATCTTGGACAGAAGAGTTTGGAACTGCGCCGCTCCTAAGGGTTTTGTGAAGAGATCTGCGATTTGTTGTCGTGAAGGTACGTGCACCGTGGATATGAAACCTCTGGAGAGTTGCTCGAGAACGATGTGGCAGTCGATATCCAGATGTTTCATTCGTTCGTGGAAAACCGGTTTGGCCGCGATGTGTTGGGCTGCTTGGTTGTCACAGTGAAGAGGAATAGGGAGTTGTAGGTCAGCATGAAACTCTTTCATCAGGTAAGTTATCCACTTTAGCTCGCACACCGTGAGGGCCATACTTCTGTACTCAGCTTCTGCTGAGGATTTACTAACTGTGTTCTGTTTTTTTTTATTTTCCAGAATATTAAGGATGGTCCGAGGAATATACAGAAGCCTGTGAGTGATTTTCGGGTCATCGGACAGGAAGCCCAGTCAGCGTCGGAGAAAGCTTGAATCTTGAGATCGTTCTTAGCTGGGAAGAACAACCCTCGTGTTGGACAACTTTTCAAATAACGAAGCACGTGAAGTGCTGCGTTCCAGTGAGGTTGACGCGGCTGTTGCATGAACTGGCTGAGATGTTGTGTCGCGTAGGATATGTCTGGCCTTGTGACTCCGAGGTAAAGTAACTTGCCTATTAACCTCCTATATTTTTCTGGGTCAGTAAAAATGGGTCCTGTTGTATTGTCAAGTTTGAGTCCTTGTGGTAGAGGATTATCAGATAGTTTAGCTTGCATACAACCTGTTTCTTGAAGAATGTCTAATAGATATTTCTTTTGGTGAAGAAATAGTCCAGTTTCAGAGCGCGCAATTTGTAAGCCTAGAAAGTACTTGACGTATCCCAAATCCTTGATTGTGAAGGCTTTATCAAGGTGAGATTTAATTTCTACTATATCCTCTTCTGATTGACCTGCTATAAGAATGTCATCAACATAGACAAGCAATGTTAAGAATCTGCCTTTCTTTATTCTTGTGAACAGGCAATCATCAAAAGGTGATTGTTTGAAGCCAAACTGGGTTAAGCATTGAGTAAGTTCTTTATTCCACATTCTTCCTGCCTGTTTTAATCTGTAGATGCTTTTGATAAGTTTGCACACTTGTTCTGGTTGAGCTTTGTCATAGCCTTCCGGAGGTAGCATATATAAACCTTCTTCTATATGACCATGTAGGTATGCATTGTTGACATCTAGTTGATGTATAGGCCAGTTCTTGGTAGTAGCTATTGCCATGAACATTCTCACAGTAACCAATTTGGCTACTAGAGAAAAGTTGTCAGTGTAGTCAATTCCAAGTAGTTGAATAAATCCTTTGGCCACTAGCCTGGCCTTGAACCTGTCAACTGAACCGTCTGGCTTGTATTTAATTCTGAAAATCCATTTTGAGGCAATGGCCCTTTTGCCTTTGGGCAGAGTTGTTAAGTACCAAGTATTATTGGTGTCTAAGGCTGTCAGTTCATCTTGCATGGCTTGCACCCAATTGCTGTCCTCCTTAGCTTGTGAATAGGACTTAGGTTCATAGTTTATAGAGACATTTGCCACAAAACTCAAGTAGTGAGGGGTGAAAATAGGTTCAGAAGTAAAACAGGGATAGATGTGGGGAGACTTACCTGTGGTGTTGTTGGAGAACACACTAGGATTAATAGGACATATAGAGGTGGCCACAAAGTCATTTAGCCATCTTGGTCTTGTAGGTAGTCTTGTGCTTCTTCTTGTGTGTGTGGAATCCCCTTCTTCTAAAAGTTCTTTGTAATACCCGGCTAGAATCCGGTATCGGAATTTCCTACCGTCCGGTGGAATCTCTGGTGTCGGAGACTTCTAGAAGGGTAGAACCATGTTTTCATAAAAGGTTTTAATGTGTTTTGATGATTTTAAGTAAAGAGGAAATGAGTTTTTGAATGAAAACAACCTTGGAAGAAAACTCAGGTTCGGCCGCCGAAACTCAAAGTTCGGCCGCCGAACATGCATGCATTTCGGGTGTGCCTTAGGCCCCCGAAGGCATAAGTGAGGGAAGTCCAGGTTCGGCCGCTGAATCTCAAGTTCGGCCGCCGAACATGGCATGCATGCGGAGGCACGTTCGGCCCCCGAACGTGGCCTGGCCAGCCACTATAAAAGGGTCCCTTAGCCGAAAGCGGGCGAGTTTTTCTCCCCATTATCGGCCAAGGTGAGCTCTCCGCCGTTCCTCACCAATCTTTGAGCTTTTCCTTCAAATCTTTCACGATTTTCACAAGTTTTCATCTTGTTTTGAAGATTCTCAAGTTTTGAGCAAGTTTTGAGCTTGGAGACCCAAGGAAGTTGAAAATCTCCCATCTCCAAGATTAGGTCGTCTCTCTCTCGATCTTCAAGAGGTAAGAGCCGATCTTAAGCTCATTGCATGTTTTAAGTAAGTTTTAAGTAGATCTTTGGGTTAGAATGCATGTTTAGCTTATGGTTAGGTTTATGAGCTTATGTTGTGATTTTGAACAATGTGTTGTTGTTGTGTGTTGTAGTTGGGGTTTAGAATAGTTTGAAGCCCCTAGGAGCCAATGTATGTTTATTTGCATGATTTGAATGAGTTATATGGATGTTGGAATGAGAAGAAGAGGTTTTTGTGCAAAGGGAACCAAGTTTCTGCCCTCTGGCAGAAACCAGGTTCGGCAGCCGAACCTGCCTGGGAGGCAGGCCTTTCGGCTGCCGAAGTTACCCCCGAAAAGAGACTTTCGTCTCTGTCTGAGACTTTCAGCCGCCGAAGGTGCCGCCGAACCTGCCTGGGTTTCGGCTCTGGAGGGACTTTTGGCCGCCGAAGGTGCCGCCGAACCTGCCCTGTTCAGCCTTCCTTTGCATGTTTTGCATGATTGTTTTAAGGTGTTTTAGGGGGTTTTTGGGGGATGTTTTTAGAGTTATGTTCTAGTTGTTTGGTCCCTCATTTGAGTCCACTTGTGTAGGTTCGGACCCGAGGAACCGAGGACCTCAGCAGTGAGTCAGCTGCTTCTGTCAGTGTCAGAGCTAGCCAGAGGTGAGTAGAACTAAATTAAACCTTTTATCTTATGAAATCAAATGCTTAAAGCATATTTATGCATCATGTTTATATATAATAGGTTGATTGCATTAGTCACACGAATATGTTGCATTGCATAAAATGTTGTTGATGCGGATGAATGTTGAATGATCCATTAGCCCCCATATGTTATGACATGATGATATGATATGGAAGTCCAGGTGTGGCCTGCACTATGCCCCTGGCACTATGTAAGAGAAAGACCGGACGTGGCCTGCACTATGCTCCTGGCACCATGGATTATGTATGTTATGTTATGTATAAGAGAAAGACCAGGTGTGGCCTGCACTACGCCCCTGGCATGATTGGAATATGTAGGGGGCTAAATGGTGACAAGTTCATCCTTGATATGATTAGTTGTGATGTGATGCATTTCATGATAGCATGTGTTTTAAATGCTTTATTATTCTGCTCACTGGGCTCTAGTAGCTCACCCCTCTCCCAAATTCCCCAGGTTTGCAGGTACAGGGTAGACCAGGAGGTCAGCAAGAGTTTTGAAGTCATTTGTATGTAATAGATAGAATGTGGATATGATAAAATGTAAAGTTATGAATAGTTATGTAATGTAATGATATTGAGGATTAGAGGTTGTGCTTGAGCTATGTGTAAGGTATCCCTTTTAATGCATGATCCTAGATCTTTTATGATGTTTATGTAAACCAACTCAACATATGTTGTAATTGCCCATTGGGGCATTGATGAGATCCCACAGAGGGGTCGATGTTTATGATTATGTCTATGCACAGGTTGAGTTTGGTGTTTGAATGAAAGAAAAGTTTTAATTTTTATGTATGTTGCTGATCATGTATGGGATTAAACAGGTTTACAGGTTGCATGTCAGGCTTGCTACGGGTCCCGGCGGCCTTAAGCCGAGCTGGATCCTAGCGCCGGTAACGGTCCGATTTTCGGGTCGTTACAGAATGGTATCAGAGCCCTAGGTTCATATGGTCGGACCTAGAGTGTCGGGCTCATAGATGTTATAGAAGGTCAAGCACAAGAGGAAAGGTCATGTCCACTAGGATAGGATGTGGAGTCCTGTCTTGTATGATGATGTGAAATGCCATGATTATATACATGTGCATTAATGATATGATATGAATGATATGTATGTGATGCGGGTTCATGTGTGCCCACATGAACCATATGATGCTAATGTTTATGTGCTTTGTGCTGTTTTTTTTCAGAAAACAGGATGAGAGGAACTCGTCGATCTGCATGATTGACTGGAGTGCCACCTGAGGATGAGGGCACGAGTACCCGTCCTCCTACATTGCCTAGGGCAATGTCTAGTAGGTCTAACAGAGAAAGAGCAGTAAGAGACCCTAGAAGGTCTCTGGATTTGGGTAGGAGCAGATCAGTGAGGGGAACAGTTCAGGGAGGAATGTCAGAGGACATGGGGGATGATATGGATGTAGAGCAGAGGAGGGATGGCAGTCTGGGAGTTAGTATGTCAGAAGAGGGAATGGGAGAGTCCCAAGGAGGCACTCAGGCCTCGGGATTTGTTCAGCCACCCCACTACCCACACTTCTCACAAAATCCCGGGTATTCGATGGGAGGTACATCGGATTACCCTAGCTTTACCCCTTATCCCACACAAATGCCATACCTACCCTACTACCCACCATATTCACAATACCCAATGTATCCACCCCCACCTTACTATCCAAATCCAGCTAACCCTATCTCAGAAAATGTTGCACCTCCTCCACCATCAGCAGAACCCACAGTTCCAGCAACCCATATGCCTAAGCCTAGCTCATCTGGTGGGAGCAAGGTCAAGATGACCGACTACATGAAGCTGGGTGCTCTCCAGTTTGAAACCAGTGATGACCCGTTTGTGTACCTTGAGAGGGTCAAAATAATTACAAATGAGATAGGGGCAGATGACAGTAGAGCCATTCAGATGGCTGGGTTCACACTTAAATGTAAAAAGGCACGTGAGTGGTTTAAGAACTATGTGAGCCCGAGGTTGGACAGCCTATCGTGGGAGGAGTTTGCAAATGAATTTGCAGGATGGGCTTTTCCTGACAGTTCAAGAGAATTGAAGATGATTGAGTTTGAACAGTTAAAGCAGACAGAGGAAATAAGTGTAGAGGAGTACACCGACAGATTCTTGGAGCTGTTGCCGTTTGCAGGGCAAACTCTTGACACAGACCAGAAGAAGTCAAGGAGGTATATCATGAAACTTCACTCCAGGTATTCCTCCTTGATTCAGTCCGCAGATAGGGAGAGCTTCCATGCTATAGTGGATATGGCTAGGAGGATGGAGGCTAGTGCTATCATCGAGGGGAAAGTCAAGCAGTCAGTGGCACAGCCTTCTGGTTCTAAGACCCCAGGCTCTTCTTCTATGAGTGCAACAGCTTCAGATAGTAAAAAGTGGGACAGAGGCTCTAGGAAGTCCAAGAAGAACAAGTTATGGAACAAGGTTAAGTCCAGTCTGGGACTAGGGAGTGGCTCGAGCTCTGGTGCAGATAATGCAGTTTGTGCAAAGTGTAGTAGGCCACACAGAGGAGTTTGCCGGGCTGGGACAGCAGCCTGCTTCAGATGCGGGCAAGAGGGACACATGGCTCGGGAGTGTCCTAGGGCAGCTTTTGGAGCACAGTCTCAGCAGACAGCCTCTGGCAGTATGGCTCAGCCAGCAGCTCCAGCCGCGACTCAGGCCAGTGGCAGAGGTAGAGGGAGAGGGGCAGCCTCTTCTTCAGCGGGTTTCAGAGGTGAAGGTCCATCAACTCCAGCACGGATCTTCACGATGACTCAGCAAGAGGCAAACGCATCTAACACCGTGGTGGCAGGTAACTTATTCATTGGTTGTTCAGATGTGTATGCCTTGATGGACCCTGGTGCATCTCATTCTTTTATCGCTCCGAGAGCCGTTCAGAGGTTGGGGTTGATGATCTCTGGGTTAGAGTGTCCTCTCTGGATCAGTGGACCCAAGTGTGATCCATCAGTGGCAGAGTCAGTCTGCCAGTGCAGTCCAGTCTTTGTTGAGGGAAGATGCCTTTCTGCCGACCTTGTGGTTCTAGACTTGACAGATTTTAAAGTCATTCTAGGGATAGACTGGTTATCTACCCATGGTGCTACCTTGGACTGCAGGGACAAGGTAGTCAGGTTCAAAGGTCAGGATGGGTCAGAGGTTGTCTTCAGGGGAGACAGGAGGGGTACACCTAGAGGTCTGATATCAGCTCTTCAGGCTCATAGGTTGCTTAGGAAGGGATGTCAGGGGTATTTGGCTCATGTGAGAGAGCTTAGTAATCAGGTTAGAGAACTCGCCTCGGTGCCAGTGGTTAGAGAGTTTCTAGACGTCTTTCCAGACGAGCTACCAGGTTTACCGCCTGCTAGGGAGATAGAGTTCGAGATAGAATTGATGCCTGGAACCCGACCGATCTCTATCCCTTCCTACAAGATTGCTCCAGCCGAATTGAAAGAATTGAAAGAACAGTTGCAAGAGTTGGTAGAAAAGGGCTTCATCCGACCGAGCACCTCACCTTGGGGTGCACCAGTCTTGTTTGTGAGAAAGAAGGATGGATCCCTTAGACTTTGTATCGACTACAGGCAATTGAACAAAGTCACTACCAAGAATAGGTACCCATTGCCAAGGATCGACGATCTATTCGACCAGCTATCAGGAGCGGGGTGTTTCTCCAAAATAGATCTGAGATCAGGGTACCATCAGCTGAGGATCCGAGAAGATGATGTGCCAAAGACAGCTTTCAGGACCAGATATGGGCATTTTGAGTTCCTTGTAATGCCGTTCGGGTTAACCAACGCCCATGCAGCGTTCATGGATCTCATGAACAGAGTGTTTAGCCAGTACCTGGATCACTTCGTTATTGTCTTCATAGATGATATCTTGGTGTACTCCAGGAATGCAGAGGAGGATGCCCATCATCTAAGGATGGTTCTACAGACCTTGAGGGAGCATGGCTTGTATGCCAAGTTCTCCAAGTGTGAGTTCTAGCTGAGGAGCATTTCATTCTTGGGGCATGCCGTGTCAGAAAATGGAATAGAGGTGGACCCCAAGAAGACAGAAACTGTGGCTAACTGGCCTAGACCCACTTCAGTGACAGAGATTAGAAGTTTCTTGGGTTTGGCAGGTTACTACAGGAGGTTCGTCCAGGACTTCTCAAAAATTGCAGCTCCTCTGACCAGGTTAACCAGGAAGAATCAAAAGTTTATGTGGACCGACCAGTGCGAAGAGAGTTTTGAAGAGCTTAAGAAGAGGTTGACTTCAGCACCAGTGTTAGCTTTGCCATCTAGTGATGAAGACTTTACAGTCTTTTGTGATGCGTCCCGTGTGGGACTGGGTTGTGTACTAATGCAGAATGAAAGGGTGATTGCTTATGCTTCTAGGCAGCTGAAGAAGCATGAGTTGAATTACCCCACACATGACCTGGAGATGGCAGCAGTAATCTTTGCACTCAAGATGTGGAGGCACTACCTCTATGGGGTAAAATGTGAGATCTTTACAGATCATAAGAGCCTGCAGTACATCCTGAGTCAAAGAGATTTGAACTTGAGACAGAGGAGATGGGTAGAGCTACTGAGTGATTATGATTGCAAGATTCAGTATCATCCGGGTAAGGCGAACGTCGTGGCAGACGCCCTAAGCCGGAAGTCACTAGGCAGTTTATCCTACGTATCAGCAAAGAGGAGGCCAGTGGTGAAGGAGTTTTACAAGCTCGTTGAGGAAGGTCTATAGTTGGAGTTGTCTGGAACAGGTGCTTTGGTAGCCCAGATGAGAGTGGCACCCGTGTTTCTGGAGCAGGTAGCTCAGAAACAGCATGAGGACCCAGAGTTAGTGAAGATTGCCAGGACTGTTCAGTCAGGCAAAGATAGTGAGTTCAGATTCGACAGCAAAGGGATCCTCCGCTATGGGAGCAGACTATGTGTACCAGATGACATAGGGCTAAAAGGAGACATTATGAGAGAGGCTTATAATGCCAGATACAGCGTTCACCCCGGGGCCACCAAGATGTACCAAGATCTGAAGAAAGTTTATTGGTGGCCAGCTATGAAGAAAGAAGTGGCACAGTTTGTGTCAGCCTGCGAAGTGTGTCAGAGGGTGAAGCTGGAACATCAGAAGCCGGCTGGAATGCTTAACTCGCTACCTATTCCAGAGTGGAAATGGGAGAATATAGCTATGGACTTCGTAGTGGGGTTACCGGCGGCGTCCAACAGATTGGACTCCATATGGGTGATTGTGGACAGACTCACCAAATCTGCTCACTTCATCCCTGTCAGGAGTGGCTATTCTGTGGACAAGTTGGCGCAGGTGTATGTTGATGAGATCGTCAGACTGCATGGGGTTCCTGTTTCAATAGTGTCCGATAGAGAGCCCCAGTTCACCTCCAGATTTTGGCGGAGTCTGCAGAACGCCATGGGTACCAGGTTGGATTTTAGCACTACTTTCCATCCACAGACGGACGGACAATCAGAAAGGACCATCCAGACCATAGAGGATATGCTTAGAATGTGTGTGCTGGGCTTTGGCGGTTCTTGGAGGCAGCATCTACCCTTGGTGGAGTTTGCCTACAATAACAGCCATCATGCTAGCATCGGGATGGCTCCATATGAAGTTTTGTATGGGAGGAAGTGCAGATCACCTGTTTGCTGGGAAGAAATTGGAGAAAAGGCCTTGGCAGGGCCTGAGCTAGTAGAGATTACCAGCAGGGTAGTACCCATAATCAGAGAAAGAATCAAGACTGCTGCAAGCAGACAGAAGAGTTATGCAGACATCCGCAGAAGACAGGTAGAGTTTCAGGAGGGGGATCTGGTATTGCTCAAGGTGTCTCCAATGAAAGGAGTGGTTCGGTTTGGAAGGAAAGGTAAACTGGCTCCACGATACATCGAACCCTTTGAAATCTTGCAAAAGATTGGGAATGTGTCGTACAAGCTAGATTTGCCTGCTTCAATGGCAAGAATCCATCCGGTTTTCCATGTTTCCATGTTAAGAAAGTTCGTGTCAGATCCGAGAAAGGTTCTTAGTGAGCCTGATGTGGAGATCCAAGAAGATCTCACCTATGTTGAACAGCCAGTACGGATCATAGACACCCAGATCAGGAAGCTGAGAAACAAGGAAATCCCGATGGTGAAAGTCCTTTGGAACCACCACAATATGGAAGAATGCACTTGGGAGACACGGGAGTCCATGCTCCAGCAATACCCTTATCTTTTCTGAGGTTAGTCCCTTGTGAGTTTTATGCGTTTTGTAGGTATGTTATGTGTATGCCATGCTAGGTGCTAGTTGAGGAACATTCGGGGACGAATGTTCTTAAGGGGGGGAGAATGTAATACCCGGCTAGACTCCGGTATCGGAATTTCCTACCGTCTGGTGGAATCTCTGGTGTCGGAGACTTCTAGAAGGGTAGAACCATGTTTTCATAAAAGGTTTTAATGTGTTTTGATGATTTTAAGTAAAGAGGAAATGAGTTTTTGAATGAAAACAACCTTGGAGGAAAACTCAAGTTCGGCCGCCGAACATGCATGCATTTCGGGTGTGCCTTAGGCCCCCGAAGGCATAAGTGAGGGAAGTCCAGGTTCGGCCGCTGAACATGGCATGCATGCGGAGGCACGTTCGGCCCCCGAACGTGGCCTGGCCAGCCACTATAAAAGGGTCCCTTAGCCGAAAGCGGGCGAGTTTTTCTCCCCATTGTCGGCCAAGGTGAGCTCTCCGCCGTTCCTCACCAATCTTTGAGCTTTTCCTTCAAATCTTTCACGATTTTCACAAGTTTTCATCTTGTTTTGAAGATTCTCAAGTTTTGAGCAATTTTTGAGCTTGGAGACCCAAGGAAGTTGAAAATCTCCCATCTCCAAGATTAGGTCGTCTCTCTCTCGATCTTCAAGAGGTAAGAGCTGATCTTAAGCTCATGGCATGTTTTAAGTAAGTTTTAAGTAGATCTTTGGGTTAGAATGCATGTTTAGCTTATGGTTAGGTTTATGAGCTTATGTTGTGATTTTGAGCAATGTGTTGTTGCTGTGTGTTGTAGTTGGGGTTTAGGATAGTTTGAAGCCCCTAGGAGCCAATGTATGTTTATTTGCATGATTTGAATGAGTTATATGCATGTTGGAATGAGAAGAAGAGGTTTTTGTGCAAAGGGAACCAAGTTTCTGCCCTCTGGCAGAAACCAGGTTCGGCAGCCGAAGGACTTTCAGCCGCCGAACCTGCCTGGGAGGCAGGCCTTTCGGCTGCCGAAGTTGCCATCGAAAAGAGACTTTCGTCTCTGTCTGGGACTTTCGGCCGCCGAAGGTGCCGCCGAACCTGCCTGGGTTTCGGCTCTGGAGGGACTTTCGGCCGCCGAAGGTGCCGCTGAACCTGCCCTGTTCAGCCTTCCTTTGCATGTTTTGCATTATTGTTTTAAGGTGTTTTAGGGGGTTTTTGGGGGATGTTTTTAGAGTTATGTTCTAGTTGTTTGGTCCCTCATTTGAGTCCACCTGTGTAGGTTCGGACCCGAGAAACCGAGGACCTCAGCAGTGAGTCAGCTGCTTCTATCAGTGTCAGAGCTAGCCAGAGGTGAGTAGAACTAAATTAAACCTTTTATCTTACGAAATCAAATGCTTAAAGCATATTCATGCATCATGTTTATATATAATAGGTTGATTGCATTAGTCACACGAATATGTTGCATTGCATAAAATGTTGTTGATGCTGATGAATGTTGAATGATCCATTAGCCCCCATATGTTATGACATGATGATATGATATGGAAGTCCAGGTGTGGCCTGCACTACGCCCCTGGCACTATGTAAGAGAAAGACCGGACGTGGCCTGCACTACGCCCCCGGCACCATGGATTATGTATGTTATGTTATGTATAATAGAAAGACCAGGTGTGGCCTGCACTACGCCCCTGGCATGATTGGAATATGTAGGGGGCTAAATGGTGACAAGTTCATCCTTGATATGATTAGTTGTGATGTGATGCATTTCATGATAGCATGTGTTTTAAATGCTTTATTATTCTGCTCACTGGGCTCTAGTAGCTCACCCCTCTCCCAAATTCCCCAGGTTTGCAGGTACAGGGTAGACCAGGAGGTCAGCAAGAGTTTTGAAGTCATTTGTATGTAATAGATAGAATGTGGACATGATAAAATGTAAAGTTATGAATAGTTATGTAATGTAATGATATTGAAGATTAGAGGTTGTGCTTGACCTATGTGTAAGGTATCCCTTTTAATGCATGATCCTAGATCTTTTATGATGTTTATGTAAACCAACTCAACATATGTTGTAATTGCCCATTGGGGCATTGATGAGATCCCACAGAGGGGTCGATGTTTATGATTATGTCTATGCACAGGTTGAGTTTGGTGTTTGAATGAAAGAAAAGTTTTAATTTTTATGTATGTTGTTGATCATGTATGGGATTAAACAGGTTTACAGGTTGCATGTCAGGCTTGCTACGGGTCCCGGCGGCCTTAAGCCGACCTGGATCCTAGCGCCAATAACGGTCCGATTTTCGGGTCGTTACATTCTTGGACTGATTCAAGAGTGGCAGATGCTTCTTCTTCATCTTCAGTTGTAGAATTCTCAATGTATGTTTCAGTTCCTTCAGTTGTTCTTAAGGATTCGTGGGGAGGGCTAACATTGGTCTGTGATGGTATTGGTATTGTTGGGGATGAGTTAGGTTCAAGTATTATATTTGGTAATACAGTTTTCTGTGGGTCATAAGGGTCTGGTTGTGATCTGAATGGGAATATGTCTTCATGGAAGATGACATCCCTGGAAACTATGGTTTTGTTTAGGTCTAAGGCATAAATTTTGTAGGCCTTCATTCCTGGAACATATCTAAGAAATACTCCCTTAAAGCCTCTTTCTTCAAATTTTGTCTTGTGGGTTAATGTGTTGGCTGCAAAGCATCGGCATCCAAAGGTTTTGAGTAAGTTTAGATTGGGTTTTTCCTTATGTAAGCAAGCATAAGGTGTTTCCCAATTGAGAACTGGGCTTGGTAATCTGTTGATGATATAGGTGGCTGTGAGTATGGATTCTCCCCAGAATCTTTTTGGTAAATTTGACTGAAACATTAGAGCTCTTGCAACTTGTAATAAGTGTTTGTGCTTTCTTTCAACCACTCCGTTCTGTTGTGGGGTGTATGGACATGATTTCTGGTGAATAATGCCCTTTTCCTTTAGCCACTTACTGCAATCTTGATTTACAAACTCTGTCCCATTATCTGATCTCAAGTTCTTGACTGACTTGTGAAATTGGTTGTTAACCATAGCAATGAACTCTTTTAACACAGCAAAAACGGATTGTTTGTGCTGTAGTAAATATGTCCATGTGGCTCTAGAGTAATCATCAACTATAGTTAGTACATATTTTGCATTTGAGACTGAAACCACTGAATATGGACCCCAAAGGTCCACATGAATCAATTCAAATGGTGTTTTAGATGTAATCTTACTTTTATTGAAACTCAATCGTTGTTGTTTTGCAATGGGACAAATGGTGCACACATGGGAATCACAGTCACTAGCTTTTATTACATTTAGATGTAATAATTTATTTTTTGATACATGACCTAATCTTCTGTTCCATACTTCATATCTGTCTTGAGGTTGTTGAAATGCCAACGCTGTGCCCATTGTCTTTATTCTGCTTCCTTGATGGCTAAATGAGTCTTTATTTAGTCTATATAATCCTTGGTGCATTCTCCCAATAGCCAGTAGGTGCTTAGTCACTAGGTCCTACAAGATACATTGGTTATGGTAGAATTGCACAGATATTTTGTTTGATTGTATGATTTGGCTAACAGATAGTAAATTGTACTTAAATGTGGGCATATATAGCACATCTAACAATTGCATATTCTGGTTTAAAGGCACTGTTCCAATTCTGGAGATATTTTTCATGCTGCCATCGGGTAAGGTCACAATGCTTGGTTTATTTAGAGTTCTGTGGCTTGAAAAAAGAGATAGGTCATTACACATGTGAGTTGTGGCACCTGTGTCTATAATCCATTCTCCTATAGTTCTATTTTCATAAGCTTTAGAGTAGCAATAAGATGTCATACCTGCAAATCCAGTATAATTCACACAATTTGCGTCATTGCTGTTAGTAGTGCCTTGGCCATGATTCTTCATGTACTTCATCATCTCTTGCATTAGTGACTCTATATTCCAATCAGCTTTGCCTTGAGTGTAATCATCATTGTAGTTTAGAGGTGTTTCGAACACATGAGCTGCAACATTTTCTTTTCCTTTGTTTCTTTTCAGTTTGAGCTCATTGAACCAGTCTGGATATCCATTGAGTTTGAAGCAGGTTTCTCTCACATGACCTATGGTTTTGCAGTAAGAACAGGTTCTGTCATCCTTCTTTTTGAATTGATTTTTCCATGTTCTGCCTTTGTTAATCTCTGAGGTTTTTGCTGTCATTGCACTGTTTCCAGCTTCATCACTTTGTGCTCCCCTCTGTTTTTCGATTCTCAAAATCATGGAATATGCTTTATTTACACTAGGCAGTGGCTCCATGATAAGAATTTGATTCCTTACATGGTCATAAGACTCATTTAAGCCCATCAAAAATTGCATTAATTTGTGTTTGCCCTCTATCTCAGCAAATAATTTTGCTACACCACATTCACATACTGGAATTGGCTCTAAACATGCATATTCATCCCATAGTTTTTTTAATTTTGTGTAATACATCATGATATTGTCATTTGCTTGACTAGCATTGCTGATTTCTTTCATTAATTGGTACATCAGGGGACCATTACTGTCTCCAAATCTTTCTTTTAATTCTTCCCATAATTCATAGGCATTTGTGGCATAAAGAAACGCTTCAACCAATTCTTTTGAAAGAGCATTCAAGATCCAGGACATTACCATATTATCTGCCTTCTGCCATTCCTCGTAATTTTTGTCATCTTGATCTGGCATCTTGCACTTGCCATTTATGAATCCTAGCTTGTCCTTTACTTTCAAAGCTATAACCATTGATCTGCTCCATGTCAGGTAATTGTTGTCATTTAAAGGGGAACTGATGAGAATCATGCTAGGGGAATCAGAGTTCAGCAGCCTAATCATCTTGTCGTCTTTCTCTGTTTTCCCTGGTATGTTATCTTCAGTAATTTATGCCATTGCACTTGCTGAATAGACTGTGTGGTTTGAGAGAAAAGAAAAAGGGTGGTTTCTTTCAGATCTAGATCTGAGTTGGTTTCTTTCAGATCTAGATCTGAGTTTGTTGGGGCAGTTTAC
The DNA here is from genome assembly GCF_001659605.2 of Manihot esculenta. Lineage (NCBI taxonomy): Eukaryota > Viridiplantae > Streptophyta > Magnoliopsida > Malpighiales > Euphorbiaceae > Manihot > Manihot esculenta. The sequence continues at coordinate 25,354,431 of NC_035161.2, forward strand.
ACAGGATATGCTCTGATACCATGAGAAGAATAGCTAAAATTGGATTGAGAAATAGAGTATTTTCATATATCATTGATTTTTTAATTCTCATGTATATTTATACACATTTGGAAAACTGAATTCTAACTAACTGAGTTCTCTGGATTTTTCTAGAATATTCTGGGTTCCCCTGGAATAAATTACATCTACACAGAATATGGTGTCGTTTTGAATCTGTATATTTATCTGCCTTTTGCTTCTTCCCTGCGGCGTCGTTTTGGCTTTGGCGGTGCAGTGTCTTGCTTTTGCTTCCCTCCTGCGACGTCGTTTGGCTCTGGGAGTATATAATATCTCTTCAACTTGTAAAATATGCATTTGAAGAATTTAAGTATTTTTTCTATTATTCTTTTGTTAATTTGCTGTTATCTGATCCAATTGCTATGAGGATTACTTTGATCTTTAAGAAAAAGCTAATAGTTTGTGAGTTTTGTTAGAAAAATGTCCTAAAGGGAGGTTAAAGAGTTTCATTAGCAAGAATTTAAAGTAATATAATTTTTTTAACAAATTAAATAGGTTAGAAAAATATCAAGGTTCATATGCATAATTTTAAATTGACAATAAGTTTAAATATGTCCTCCAACACAACCAAATAAATTAATTTTAAAAATTTAAGTTAAAATAACCCTAAAGTTTTCTAAAATGGCCAAATAGAGATAACATATGTCGGAGAGAGCGTTTGAACTTCACCTTCCTTAAATATCAATAAACAATTATGAACTAATATTTTAATCAATATGTGGCTGGGCCTTAAACCATTCACACGTGATGAAAGAAACATTGAAAACACTATTCATTACCATCATCATTTGTCACTCTCTCTCTCTTTCTTAGGTTCTTTATTTTTTTTCTTTACTCTCTGTGAAACTCTCGCAAATGACTAAACTAGTAACTGGAAAGCTTTGATTGATTATCATATATGCATCGTCATGAGGCGCTTGCAACAACTGGGCAAATGCCTGCTAGAGCAAAAGCAAAAGCACATCAAACCTAAGTATTGCCAGTTATTTGGTGGTGGAGGCATTAGACTGAAAAAGAAAGATAATAGAGCCAAAGTCAAATTCTATAGACTTTAGTTTATGGGCATTATAATCAATTTTCGCATGTAGGTTAGAGGTGTCTTCATTATGCATCCACTGTCAAGGATATGTCCATATTAGAGGACAAGGCCTTCTAACACTAAATCTAAAAAATTTAAACTTATTAATATTAATAAGAAATTTTGTCTAAAATAGAGTTGAATGATGGTTATAGCTGACTTCAACTACTTATTGAATATAGTCTAACCTTCCAATTATAGTTAGAAAACTAAGCCAACTCATATGTAAAATAATTATAGAAAAAAAGATGCGAGAGAAAAAAAGAAGTAAAATCGTTATCTTCTTGACTAATCAAACATGGGCTTGGTCTCATGGCAATAGAAAATCAAAAGAGAGGTTAGTGCATGATCTTCATGAGAGGCTATAATTGCAACGTTAACAATGAACACTATTAAATCAAACCCAAAACAAAGAGAAAAAGGTGTTTATTCTCTTCTATTCCTCTTCTCTCTCTTCCTTCAGAAGTTAATAAACTAACTGGCATTCTGGTTGATTATGATAGCCAGCTTTTCTCCATTGATCAATAGTTGCACCATGAAAAATAACAAAAATAAAATAATAGTCCAAAAGTAGGATTCTATCAACTACAATGGTAGCCACATCATGAAGAGCTGGTTCTAACCCTGAATGAAATTATTATCATCACAACAAAATCGGCTACATCTTGCATGTTCAATATGAGCCTAAAGTATTCCGTCTCATTTGGGCTATCATTGAAGACCTAAACAAATTAAGAACATCGTAAAAGAAATATGAGCCAAAGGAATTTTATCCACCCGAAACTATTTGTCCACATGCTCGTCACCATCAACCATTTGTCCACTTGAAAGCGAATTTTTTACTGACTATGAATCCCTTGAAAGTAGTAGAGCTTGCAATAACTAGCCAGAATTTCTCTGTTGAGATTGTTTGAGCATGAGTTCAAGTGTTTCATGGTCACTAGAATTTTTCCGGTGAGATTAATTAACTTCTTATACACATTGTTTATATTCTTCTGCGGGAGAAGTTCTTACTTTTTTTTTTTTTTACAAATATCAAAAATATTTTTATTCCCTCTTCAAATAAGAATGCAATGTTTCCACATCCCAAATAAAACAACAAATTTTTTAAAATGTTATTTCTCTCTTTATTTTCATCTTTTATTTTAAAAATATTGTTTTCACTCTCTCAATCTTGTGGTGCATTTCACACGCTATGCATCCGACATCTACAGGTCTTATTTGGCCATTTTTAAAAACTTCTAGATTAATTTGACTTGAATTCTTAAAGTTCACATATTTGACTCTCGATATATAGTTGAGGAGCATATTTGAACTTATTGTCATTTTATATTTATGCTTCAATTTTTGATGTATTATTTATATTTAATTATATATAATTACAGAAACACATCATATGAAAAAATTAATGGACTATCTTTTAAAGATAAATCGAAGGAAAAAAGCTCTTGAGTACTATCGTAGCGTGATGTGAAACATAAGAAAATATGGAAGGAAAAGAGGTTAGCCTTGTTAGATGGAGTAATAAATGCATGGCAGGTAGCATAAAGAACTATTGACCAGCAAGAAATGTGCAAGAAGTTCTCAAGTAACAGGAGTGGAATAGGTGGGTAAGGCACGGTAAAGGATCCATTTCCTTGTATAAACAGTAGCAGCATATGGTATATATTATACATTAGCTAATGCTTTAAATTTTATCCCAATTATTATTAATTTATATGTAAACGTGATATGGTTACTATGTTCAACTCCCAACATGATAGATTAAGAAGAGATGCTCTATCTCACGAGCTTTTTAAAGCTACTTATAAGAAGAATGGTAGATTAGAGTTTGTTGATACATCATGCTTAAAAGCTATTCGCGTGAGAAGTTCATAAAATTTTTAATGAGTATTTGATTTTATTGTATAATTTTATAATATATAGTATGAATGTCTTACAAAACTGCTTTCTGACTCTAAAGGAGTAAACATCATAGATGCAGAATGAGAGTAATGGTGCATCTGGCATTGATGCATTGAAGATGCCTAGTGGTATGAACTATAAAAATTTATCGGAATAGTAACGGATATTAGTAACGGATTTAAATTCATTACAGATTCGTAATAGATTAGTAACGAATTTTGTATTTCATTACTAATTTTTATTATTTAGTAACGGATTAACAAATCAATTACTAAATCTGTTACTTAATAAAATTATTTATAAATTTAATAACTGATTTTGAAATTTATTACAAATCCGTTACTAAATTAGCTAAAAATTAGTAACGGATCTCAATCCGTTAATAAATTTATTATTAAATTAGTCAATAAATAAATAAATTAAATGAATAAAATAGTAAGAAATTTAATAACGGAATGCAATCTATTACATAATTAGTATCACATTTAATCCGTTACTTTTTTGTTAACAAAAAATCAAGTTTTTATTTTTTGAAATCTCATATTTTCTTTTTAAATTAGTAACGGATATAATCTGTCATTAAATCCATTACTAATTTGAAAATTAGTAATTGATTCTATAATCCATTATTAAATTTTAGAGAATAAAATATCGCGCTTTTATTTTAAAATCTCGTCTTTTTTATTTTTAATTTAGTAACGAAAAAATCTGTTACTGAATCCGTTATTAAAATTTAGAGTATAATATCGATTTTTTATTTTAATTCGCTCGCGTTTTTTTTAATTTAATAACGGATTCAATCCATTACTAATTCGCGTATTTATACGCTCACCCATTTTATCTCCCATCATTTTCTTTCTCCTCTTCCCCCCTCATTCCTTCATTTTTCCCTTATAATTTTCGTTCTCCTCTTCTCCCCTCATTTCTTGATTTTTCACTTTATCTTATTTTCTTCTCTTAATTATTGACTCCATTTCCTTTTATTTTCTTTCATTTTCTTTCATTTCCTTCAATTTTCTCTTCAATTTTCTTTCATTATTAATCTTTCCTTTATCTCTTGATTTTTGTTTCATTTTTTTTATTTTCTCTTATATTTTTTTCCATTTTTTTCTATTTTCTTTCATTTTCTTCCATTCTCTTTTATTTCCTCTTCCATTTTCTATCATTTTTCCTTCATTTTTCTTTCATTATTCATTCATTTGCTTTCTTTTCTCTCATATATATATACTCTAACATTTTTCATTCCTTCTTTTCTATATCTTCATTTTCTATTTATTTTTCTTCATTTTTTCTTCATCTTTCTCTCATTTTCTTTTCTTTTTTCTCTTTTTTCTTCATTTTTTCTCATTTTCTTTAATTTTCCCATTTTTCCTTATTTTCTCTTCATTTTTATCATTATTTTTTTCTATTTTCTTTATTTTCTTTTTTTCTCTTTTATATCTCTTTTTTTTTTCATTCTCTCGCATTTTTTCATTTTTTTACATTTTTCTCATGTAATTTTATAATAATTTTCTCATAAAATTAATAAAATTTAAAATATTAAAGTTAATATTTAATGTAAAATACAATGAAAAAAATTAATAGTTTACCATAATTAAATTATTATTTAATATAAAATATAATAAAATAAATTAATAATTTAATATAATTTTTTTAAAAATTAACGATAGATTTAATAATGGAATATAGATTTAATATATTTTTTTATTTTTTATTTTATCAAATTAGTAACGGAATAGTAACGAATATATATATATATATATAATTTTTATTAAATTAATAACGGATTGCTAATAGGTTAGAGGTTCATAGTAACATATGTAAATCTGTTATTAATCCGTTACTAAACAAGTTAGTAACAGATTTTTCATCGATTAGTAACAGAAAAATCCGTTACTAATCCGGAAAAATCTTGTAGTGATGTACTATGAGGGAGTGGGAGGAGAGAAGAAAAGTAGATTGTATGGTCTTGGATCGAAGGCATTGATTTCTTTTCAAACCAGTCGCTAGTAGGGCCTTGTTCACATCAGCTCATTGGAGGTAGGATCTTTAGAATAAAATGATTGATCACAAATGTAAGTCGGAGAGCTTAAGCAGAATGAATAAGTATTACATCTGAGAAACATGAACATAATGAATAATTATTTTAGTAGGGCTTTCAAAAGCTTAGCCAAAAGAATCAACAAATTAACTATGAGTTTTCAGAGACATATGATTTGAATATGTGGCTCATTAGTCAAAGGAAATTTAACTAGCCTTCAACTTGTACTATTGGTGAGAGTTATTCATTTAAACTATCTTCTGATCCCATAGAAGAATGTGATGATGATAACGAGGACGCTAAAGACTTGTAGTTTTTTTTTTCTTCTCATAGGTTATATGTATTAGCATTACTATCACCTTGAGCATTTTATTTTTTTCAAATTTATTTACTTTTATAATTGCATATATTTCTAGATATTATTATTATTATTATTATGTGTTTTAGTTGATTTATATTATTTATAATATTGAATTTGAGTTGATTTATAATATACATGATATTGGATTTATGAATTTGTTGCTGAGATGAGTTGCATTATTTGAGTGCATTCACATGATCATCTATTTGGCCATAGGATATTACTTGGAGGTTTTTTTATATATATAATTTTACAAAATAATGGGTTTAGTACAAAAAAAAAAATTATTACCGAATTAATAAATATAGTAACAGATTTTTATAACAAGGTTCATTATAACAAATTTTATCCATTACTAATCTTTACAAAATTTATTAACACATGTTTTAGAATTACTTACAAGAATTTTCATTACTAATTCAGTTTGATTGACAAGAACTTGTAGACAGGGTAAGTGAGTATCGATCCCACATAGACCTTAATCTTGCTTAATTTAGATGGCCAATTTGAAACAGAAGAATAGTTTAATTCAAAAAGTGAGAAGAAGAGAATTTTTTGAGGAGAGGGGTTTTGCCTGGGCAAGCTAATAAAAATAAACTTAAAAGAAAAATAAAAAATAATGCAATTGAAATTGAAGAAACAAATAGTTAAAAAACTTTCAGTTGAAGATAATCAAATTGAGGTATTTTGCAGTTGATCATTGGTTAGAAACAAAATATTTCATATTATTATCTATTGTTTGGTTATAGTGGTTAAACACGCGAATCTCACCAATTCTTTTTTATGAATAAATTAATCCGCTTCGCGCTTAAATTAATTTCTAGTTAACTAACAATCCCAACATGCGTGTAGATTTAATTAGTCAACTGCATTAAGAGAGAAGAACCCATGATTAATAAAAACACGCGTTTTATTTAAATCAAATATACTAATTTTTTAATATAAACTAATATATTAATTGCTACTTATTATTAACCCAATTAAACAATTACGGATTTAATTAGATTAATTAGCAATATGTTGTCTTTCCAAGAGATTCAATGGGCCCCTTGAATTCTCAAGAAAACAACCATGGAGGTGGTGTTCCTTGAATTCAGAAATTAATAGAAAATAAAAATAAAATGAAGAGAGTTGTAGTGTATAACCTCACAACTTGAACAAATCTCAAATTAATTTAACCAACTGAAAATAAATGTTTAGCCACTCATGGCTATAATAAAATTATAACAACTAAGCAAAAGAAGAAAAAAAAGAAAAGAAGATGGAGAAGAGAGTGGGGGCAGCAAGAGAGGAAATGATAGTGAGAGGTAGAATATGATTCTCTAGGTTGAATGCTAGGAGCCTTTATATAGGTACAAAAAGATAAAATTAAAATAAATTCTATTATCTCTATCTTATCTCTATCCTAATCTTATCTCTATCATCATCTTATCTCTATCCTAACATGATCTTTATCCTCATCTGATTGAGTTCGATTAAATTTGACTCCACTTAAAACTGATCTTATCCTTGCTTAGGTGACAAAATCTATCTCCCCATCACCTTGGGTTACAGGTTTGATCAAGGTTGTAGCCTCCCAGTATAAAAAAAAATCATTTAATTCAGCCTTTTTCTTCCTTTTATCAACTTCTGCTCACAAACCTGTCCAAAATTAAATTCAAATTAAAATTAAATATTTATATAAAAATTACAATAAAATCAAGAAATTAAATGAGGAAAAAATTGTGAGTTTTGCAACTCATCAATATGTTTTAGAATTACTTACAAGAATTTTCATTACTAATTCAGTTTTATTTTGTAGTGTAAGTTTAAGCTAAATGTTAAAAATAATAAACCATACACTAATTCTATTTAATTGCTCTCTTTTATAAATTTTTGACATGTTTGTTTATATCATAAAAAATAGTAGATATGTATTGAGTTTCAATCAAATTGAATGCAATAGAAGAAATAAAAAAATAAAATTTTTTATCAACATGGATTATGTTTAAACGAAAAAAGCAATAATATAAAAAAATAAAATAAATACCTTTTTATTTTTCTTGTAGCAAAACATGAGATTATTCATTTTTGTCTTGGTTAGATTGTTACAAAAGACAAACCATTCAAGTGTCCGGTCTCTGACGATATCCACATAGAATGACAATCGAAAAACTTTAAAATCATTCTAAAGAATTGAGAAGAGGAGAGGTTTTGAGTGATAACTTTATGCCTTTCCTATAAATTTTGGAGATTTTCAAAAGGGTTTCTACCAATCAGGGTACAGGTTCTCATAACATACTCTTTTATACAAAAACTCTAGGATTTCAATATAATACTATTTATTTATTTATTTAACTAATTAAAAAAATAAATTAAAATCATGGTCTAGAACTTTAATAAGCTAGCCATATATATTTTAGATAATTTTTTAATTAAGTCCCTACTTAATTAATAAAATTGTAATTTTTTTAAATTACAATATTATCCCAATGTCAATTTATATGTAATCAAATCTTACTTAATTTAATTTCTCGTTTTATTTTCTCATACAATTCTTTTATATGTGTAGCCTATTAGATTCTAAATATATTGACGATAAATATAATTAACTTGAAAGTCAAGAATATTGTCTAATAACATATCAAGACTACCCAAATATTTAGAATATCAAAAGTAGTTTGACTTAACCTTTCAATATATGGTTTGTCAATGTAACTAATATCCTTTCATCACAAATGTCTCGATTTAACATTTAATGTGTGGAACGTGTTTACAATGTTAAATCATATTAGTTTTCATTTATTAGCTATTGACTGATTAAATGGAATTTCAAATCTCATTTGCTAATTTCATTCTACCTTGTGCAAGGATTTCATGATCAATATTAGTAGAGAACAAATGGGACATTCCTTAATTTAACCTAGGGTGATGATTCTATCCCAATCATATAAATATCTTCATACAGTTTTTAATATATCCAATTCATCCTCATTTGTTACTTATTAACCAAGCAATGTATAAGATGAATCAAAACATAAAAGTCCCTATATAACATTATTTATTGATTTCAAGTTAAAGGATCACTTGCATAACCATCACTTGAGTAATCCATAAATACATGTTATTTTCCATATGGATTTCTCAGGCGGATCAGTTCATAATGCGGAATCCTATAGATTAAGTCCAAGAACTCTATGACAAGATGCAATAGCTCTAAAAATCAATAATAAATTTTCCTTTATGGCATCCAATGTAAAAGACAGCAAGAACACCAATAATTGAGGATTAGAGAACAAGATAAATGTCACAGTTGAATTGATAAGTTTGTTTTGATTCTTTATGCAATTAGAAGAATGTAATCTCATATTCTCACAATAACAAAGACACGCAAATAGCATGAATAATTCTAAATTTTGATTGAAAAGTCCTCTACGCAAAGGACAGCTGGAGTTTATATAGAGAAAATTAAACATAACCCTAAAAGACTAAGGATAAACTAAATCCTAAAGTGTCAAACAAAACTAGATAAAAATAAAGGCTCATAGCAAAAGGGCAAGCTCAAACTAGGCCCAAAAATATTAAACTATCTAGTTAAACAAGCCTAAACATAAATAAACTACCTAAACATAAATAAACTAACCTATGAAGTATGGCCCATCAATTAAATAGCCCATACCCCTTACATAATATTTAAACTAAATAAAGCAATAAAGGATAGATTATAGGCAGTTACAAACAAGCCTACAAATAGCAAACTAGGTAGCTACATCTTCAACATACACCTCAAGCAATGAGAGTAGTTAGGTGTGCCTTCAAGCTCCACCATGCACTAACCATTTAACTCTTCCTATTATTCCTCTAAATACACCTTACATTATATCACCTTCTGAAGAAATTGTTGTACCTACACCTTCTTCTTCAATACTCCCTTCTCCTTCCTCCCCATCCCCACCATCACTAATTCCTCTTAGACGCAGTACCCGCACCATTTCTAAACCAGCTTGGATGAATGACTTTGTTGTTACCCTTACATATGATGATACTTTACCAATAGCAATGGTCTCTCCTCATACACGGTCTAAAGGTACTTTTCTTCCTTACAACTATCATCTCACCACTTCTATTTTTAGTCATGTATACAATTATTTTTTGCCAATGTGTCACTTAATAGAAAACCATCTTCATATCACCAAGCTAAAATGGATGAGTGATAGGTTCAAGCCATGCATAAAGAACTCACTGCCCTTGAGGAAAATGGTAATGGCAATTAGCAAATATTTTCCTCGGCAAAAAGCCTATTGCATCAAAATAGGTCTATTGCATAAAGTATAATCCGGATGGCACTGTTAATGGATTTAAACCTAGAGTTGTGGCCAAGGGATATAATCAAACTGCGGTTATCGATTACAATGAAAGTTTTTCTCCAGTGGCAAAAGTAGTAACCATCCAGATGTTTCTTGCCATTTTATTTGCACAATAGTGCCCATTACACCAGGTTGATATTAACAATGCCTACCTGCATGGTTTTGTTGAAGAAGAATTATACATGACACCACCTACTGGATATACCAAGGCCTTAGATGGTCAAATCTATTGCTTAATCAAATCCATCTATGGTTTAAAACAAGCTAGTCGTCAATGAAATAAATAGTTCACCATAAAATTACTTGAATTTGGCTTTATTCAATCCTCTTCTAATCACTGTCTATTCACAAAGAAAGATGGTTCATCTTTTCAAGCTCTGTTGGTTTACGTCGATGATATCCTTCTTACTGGCAATTGTGAGGAATTGATTGAATGTACAAAGCAATTTTTGACCTCCACCTATACAATTAAAGATCTGGGCCAGACTCACTATTTCTTAGGTATTGAAATTGCCTGCTCCCCTGATGGATTTCTTCTTAGCCTACACAAATACATTATGAATATCCTTCAAGAAACGAGTCTTATGAATGCAAAACCCACTCAGTTTCCCATGAATAAAGGCCTTCGCCTTGATGATACCACATATGATATGCTAACTACACCTGACAAATACAGAAAAATAGTGGGCAAGCTACTTTACCTCAACATGACTCGACCCGACATCACCTTCACTGTCCAACAACTCAGTCAGCATTTCAAAAATCCATGAAGTACTCATTGGTAAGCTCTCATCCACCTTCTCAAAAATTTATAGGGATGTCCATATAAGGGTCTATTTTTTCCTGTGTCATCTTCCTTTCAACTTCAAGCATATTATGATGCTGACTGTGCAGCATGCCACACCAGCTGACGCTCAATTTCTGGGTTTTGTATTTTTTTAGAATCATCTCTTATATCTTAGAAATGAAAGAAACAAAATACAGTCAGTCACTGAAGCTAAATATCGAAGTATGGCAAACACCTTATGTGAGCTAAAATAGATTTCTTATCTCTTTCGTAATTTCAACATCTCACTTTACACCCCAATTTCATTATACTGTGACAATCAAGCGACTATTCATATTAGCACTAATTCAACTTTTGATGAATGCACAAAACATATCAACATAGATTGCCACATTGTTTGTGATCATATCATCAATGGCTTTCTCAAAATAGTTCATGTGTCCTCGAGCATGCAACTTGTTGATGTCTTCACTAAGTCCTTAATAGCAACTAGTTTTCATTTCATGTTTGTAATACCCGGCTAGAGTCCGGCATCGGAAGTCCTGGAGTTCGGCGGGAGTTCTGATGTCAGAATCCTCTGGAAGGGTACGGATGATGTTTTTCTATGTTTTGAAAGCATTTTCATGGTTTAAAGTGTGTCAAGTAGTAAGGTGTTGCAAGAAAAGCACCAAGGCAGAAAAGCCAAGGTTCGGCCGCCGAAGGTGACTTTCAGCCGCCGAACGTGCATGGCATTCGGATTCTCCTTCGGCCGCCGTAGTTGGTCTGGCCAGCCAACTATAAAAGGTCCTAGGTCGGTCAAATGGATAAGATTTGCTGTCCATTTGCACGAGCTGAGGTGAGACTTGATCTTCCTTGAGTGATTTATGTGTTTTCTCAAAGTTTTCATGGTTTTGATGGATTTGCATATGGTTTTGAAGTTTTTGAGCAAAAGAGTGAAGTTTGGAAGCTTGGAGACTTTGAGAGAGGATTTCTCCATATCTCCACGTTGGGATCGTTTAATCTCTTGTGTGGAAGAGGTAAGTGAAGATCCTGAACTTCCTTTCTTGATTTTTGAAGGTTTTATGGAAGTTTTATGGGTAGTATGCATGATAGGGTTTAGTTGAGGTTTTGATGATCTTTGGTGCATAAGTGTGTAGATGTGTTGTTGGTGATGTTTGTTGGGGTTTTAGGACAGGTTTAGACCCCTTTGTGCATGTACATATGTATATGCTTGTTGAGGAGTTGTGTGTGCATGTGGAGTGAAGGATTGGAGGAGTTTTGCATGAAACAGAGCAGGTTTCTGCCCAACGGGCAAAACTAGGTTCGGCCGCCGAAGGAAGGTTCGGCCGCCGAACCCCTTGTGGAGGTAGTTTCAGCTGCCAAAGCTTGCCCCCGAACATTTGGACTTTCATCTCTGGAGGCAAGGTTCGGCCGCCGAAAGTGCCGCCAAAGGTTGAGTTTCGTCTCTGGACGAGACTTTCGGCTGCCGAAGGTGCCGCCGAACATGCATGAGTTTCGTCTCTGGAAGGGAGTTTCGGCCGCCGAACCTACCGCCGAAAGTGCCCTGTCCAGCTTTCTTTTGCATGTTTTATGTGATTGTTCTATGATGCTTTAGAGGGGTTTTGGGGAGTTTCTTAGAGATGGTCTTGAGTTAGTTTGGTCCCTCATTTCAGTCCACCTGTGTAGGAACGGACCAGAGGAACCAAGGCGGTCAGCATTGAGTACTGCTTCAGAACCTGCAAAGTCAGTACAGAGTCAGCCAGAGGTGAGTGGAACTGAACTAAATCTTTCAATGAGCACTCAAACATTTTTAGCATGTTTCATGCATCATTTATGCCATGTTTATAGTATTGCATTAGTGAGCACGAAGATGTTGCATTAATCAGTGCATGTACAGATCGGGCGTAGCTTGGATTCATTAGCCCCCTAAATGAAGACCTAAGGAGCCCTGAAAGGGCCGGGCACACGGTACCATAGGGTGCTGAATGAAGACCTGAGGAGCTCCTTCGCCGGCCGGGCAATGTGGGGGAATTTTGAATTAGTCCGTCTGAGATTATGTGATTTACTTGTGTTATGATGCATTCCATGAGATCATGTTAGCACTTGTTTTATATGTACTACTCACTGGGCTAGTATAGCTCACCCTCTCCCTCAACCCCAGTCTTGCAGGTACAGAGTCCAGAGAAGTTAGCAGGGTACAGATAAAGAGAAGAGTTATGTAATAGCTAGTGTGGACATGTAATTATATAAGAAGTGTATGTTGTGTATAGATGATGCTTGACCTTATGAGTTGTAATCCCTTTTGTATATACATGGTCTGTTATGAAAATGATTTTAGTGTCTATGTATGTATAAAAAACCAGGCTTAACATTATATGAGAGGACCCGCCTAGAGCAAAGATGAGAAGCTCTAGCAGGGGTTTTATCGTACAGAGTTAGTGCATGCATAGGTTAAGCTTTGGAACAGAGAAAAGTTTTAATGTTTACCGAAAATGTATGATCATGTATGGGATATCACAGGAGAGTTCACAGTAGGCTTACTACGGGTCCCGGCGGCTTTAAGCCGATCTGGATCCTAGTGCCGGTAGCAGTTCGGTTTCCGGATTGTTACAATGTTATCCAAACTAGGATTCGTTGAAATACACCAATCTCCAGTTTGAGGGAGGGCTGAGAAGTATGGGATAATCATCCAGTACATGTGAGTAAAATATGTGTATAAAGACATATGTGACTATTGTATATTCTGTTATAGAGGATTATAGTGTATTTTAGATTATTCTTTCACCTAAATATATATATATATATATATATATATATATGACTCGCGGTTGTCGAAGCCGGTCAAAAATAACCTTCCTGGTTATCAACAATTTTACAACTGCAGATAGTGGTGAAAGGATCGAATCCACAGAGAATTGATTACCTATTTATTTTTCTCAACAAGACCAATAAAATGAACTGAAACAGTAATAAATTAAAGATGAGATAAAAGACTGAAAGTGGGATCAAATGAGATAAACTGGAAACAGAATAAAAATAAATTGCAATAAAAGTAAAATTGGGGGGTTTGAGATTGATTGTAGTGACTAATAATGAGAGTAATAATAGAAAGCAAATAATTAAAATAAAAGAGTAATCAATATGAGAAAAACCTAGTTGAAGATACGGATCCACTTTGGTTGTTTGGGTTAATCATTGAAACTTAAATTATCTTGATTGGTTCAATAGATTAGTTATGGGGGTGGAAGACGCTTCTCACCACCATGTCTCTCCTTATGATTAAATTAATTAGGGAACGTCCTCTAATTAATTACTAATTAACAAATTGCCAAGGAACGTCCTTGGGCCATAGGTATCAAAACAATTGTCAATTGCATAAAGAAATAGAGAGATCCAATCCTAACTACCCAAACGTATGGAGATAACGCTAGATCATGCAATTCCTTGGTTTTTACGCCAAGTGTTCTAAGGTCAGAATATTTTCAGCAATTACAGATTAAAAATAATCCCAACTAACAATCAATTAACTTTGCAATTAAAATCAAGTGGCCAATTTGATCAAAACAACAAAGTAATCATGTAATTAAAGCATCAATTGCATAAATATTGAACAAAACAAAAAACAATAATTTATGTTCAGATCTCACAACCCATTAAACAACCTTAGTTTCAACCAATCTTCAACTAGAATTAAAGAAATCAGCCACTCATAGGCTAATTTAAAAACAAAATAATAAAAGGAAAATAAAAGAGGAAGAAGGAACCGAAAGTGAAATCTTGAATTCTGCCTCCCTGCGGAATTCGCCGATTTGAGGAATTGAATTGTGCCTTTAAGGTCCCTTAAATAGAGTGCAGAGGAGCCCTAGTTGCCATCCACGCACGCGGTCCTGTGCGTGAGTGGATCAGGTGTGGTGATGTGCTGGAACGGGCGAGTGGACGCGCGGAGCCTGGAGTGCGCGATCTGAGGTCCACGTGAGGAAATGGCCTTGGTCCATGTGAGGGAGTGCTTCGGAGGGCCTTGCGCGCGGGTGGATCCACGTCCATGTGAAGGAATTGATGGAGCTGGCGGGGCGTGATTGTGTGGAGCGCGCGTACGTGAATTTCGGTCCTCGCGCGTGAATGGGCTGTCCACGGAGTGAATTGCTGAAGAAGTGCGCTTGGTTGTGTTACTGGACTTGTGACGTGAGCGTCTCATGTGCTGTGAATGGGGAAGCGCGAGCCCATGTGAGTGTTGAGCGGATCCATGGTAAAAATTATGAAGTAGCTAGGCGGGGCCCCCGTGCGTAGAGGTGCGGAAGCTTTGCAATGCATGGCCTATTGCGTGAGTGGCTTGTGTGGATTGGGTGCTGCTTGGCCTATGTAAAAATGGGCTGGTCCGTTAATGGTCCCATGTGCTGAGTGATGAAGACTTTGGTGGGCTTGCTCTCTTTTACTCCAAATAAGGCAGTTGTAAGGGGATTTTCTTTAAATTGTCATTTTTATACCATTTTCTGTAAAATAATATTAAAAATAATAAATTAAGCAGAAATCATGTAAATATTTATCAATAATATTAATATAAAATGGACTAAATTATGCTCTATCAAATACCCCCACACTTAACCTTTTGCTTGTTCTCAAGCAAATAAACATAGTCAAATAAGCTTTCTTACTCTAGATCCTTATTTCCACTTAAGCTCTTACCCTAGACACCTATTCTGAAACACTGCAGTGAAGAATATATACATGAAGATTACTTACCTCCTTTCCTTGTTTTCCTTTGCTTACCATGGCTTTGTTTTCCTCAAGAGAGACCATACATGCACATTTTTGTTAAGACTTTTTCTAGCTTTTGGATTGACTTGCCCTTACCTTGAAATACTTTATTCAGGCTTTTGCACTTTAGATCTTGCTTGGAAAGGTCACCAACCTATTTTTGATTTGAAGGTTTATATTTTTCGGTTGGTCACCTATCCAAGTGGCTACTTGCCTTGTTCATAGTCTTTTGACCATTGGAACAATTTTCAATTTGTGCTTTTGAGGTTTTTGCTTTTGCTGAATTTTCTTTCTCTCAATGATTTGGGCAGATCAACACCAATCGCTAAATCAAGTCACATTAAGTTCATTCACATAATTTTAATTTATTCTCAATCAATTGAGGGTCATCAATATATTTTTCACCATGGCAAACTCAAAGATTCAATTCAAAAGGCAATTCTCAAGCATGAATATAACCTACTGCAAGTGATTCAACATAAGTTTAAAGAGTTTTCACATCAATGGGGTCATGGAAAGAAAGACTCATTCAACATAGTTCATCAGTTTTGAGTAGAGCAAAACAAAAAGAAGAAGATGGTTGTGGTTGTGTGTGTATTATTGAAAGCAAAAATATACTAAAAGAAAACTGAAAGCATAAATCGCATAACTGATTTTTTTTTTTTTTTTGAAAAATCTGAAAGGAGAAACTGCAAAAGAGGGAAGAAGAAGATAGAAAGAAAGAGAAAGAAAAAGGAGAAGAGATATGCACCCCCACACTTAAATCATGCATTGTCCTCAATGTAAAAGAAGAGAGAAGAAGAGAAGAGAAAAAGAGAGGAGAGAACAAAGGAAACTGAGTACTTCCCTGGGGTGTGGTGTGCATGGTATGACTATCTAGGCAGAGTGAGTGACGAACAGATGTTCGTCTCGGAACTCTTCTTTGACTGGGCATGGGGCAGAACTATATGGAAGTCGGCTGAGGTGGTCTGCCACAAGATTCTCTTTGCCCTTCTTGTCTCTTATCTCTAGATCAAATTCTTGTAGAAGTAGGATCCACCTAATGAGTCTTGGCTTGGCTTCCTTTTTCTTGATCAGATATCGCAGAGCTGCATGGTCAGAATAAACAATGACTTTGGTACCCAAGAGGTAGGGTCTGAATTTTTCCAAAGCAAACACAACTGCCAAGAGTTCTTTTTCAGTTGTTGTGTAATTGCTTTGTGCAGCATCCAGTGTGCAAGAGGCATAGTGAATGACGTGGGGTGAGTTTCCCACACGTTGCCCTAAGACTGCTCCCACTGCATAATTGCTTGCATCACACATGATTTCAAAAGGCAAGTTCCAGTCAGGTCCTTGAATAATTGGGGCAGTCACAAGCAATTCTTTAATCAAGTCAAATGCCTTTTTGCAGTCTGCATCAAAATCAAAGGTTACATCCTGTTGGAGCAATCTGCATAATGGCAAAGTGATTTTTGAGAAATCTTTGATGAATCTTCTATAGAATCCTGCATGGCCAAGGAATGATCGGATGTCTTTAACAGTTGTGGGATAAGGCAGATTTTTTATGGTATCCACCTTTGCTTTGTCCACTTCAATGCCTTTAGCTGAAACAACATGACCTAAGACCATACCTTGATTAACCATAAAATGGCATTTTTCATAATTGAGCACAAGGTTAGTCTCAATGCATCTTTGCAAGATCTTTTCTAAATTGGTAAGGCATTCATCAAAAGAATTTCCATGAACTGTGAAGTCATCCATAAATACCTCAATTGTCTTACCCACATAGTCAGAAAATATGCTCATCATGCACCGTTAAAAAGTGGCAGGTGCATTGCATAGTCCAAATGACATTCTTCTAAAGGCAAAAGTGCCAAAGGGACAAGTGAAGGTGGTTTTCTCTTGGTCTTCTGGGGCAACTGGAATTTGATAGAAACCTGAATAACCATCAAGACAACAATAGTGAGTTTTACCTGCAAGCCTTTCTAGCATCTGATCAATGAAAGGCAATGGGAAGTGGTCCTTCCTTGTTGCAGCATTGAGCTTCCTATAGTCCATGCATACTCTCCATCCATTTTGAACTCTAGTGGGAACAAGTTCTCCTTCAGCATTTGGAACAATGGTGATCCCAGTTTTCTTTGGGACTACATGCACAGGACTCACCCATTTGCTATCAGAGATTGGGTAGATGATACCTGCATCAAGGAGCTTGACTATTTCTTTTTTTACTACTTCCATCATGGGTGGATTCAGTCTTCTTTGAGCATCTCGAACTGGCTTGCATTCATCTTCCATGTGAATTCTATGCATGCATGTGGAAGGAGAAATACCTTTTATGTCATCAATGGTCCATCCTATGGCTCCTTTGTGTTTTTGCAGTACTTTCAGGAGGCTTGCTTCTTCATGTTGGTTCAATTCATTGGACACTATTACTGGTAGTGTCTTGTCAGCTCCTAAGTATATGTATTTCAGATGGCCTGGAAGAGGCTTCAGATCTGATTCTGAGATTTTCTGAGATGGATTTCTGACTGAACTAGGCTCTCCTTTTTCCATTCGTGCTTGGCTTGTCTGCGTTGGATAGAGAGTGGGAGAGATTTGAGATCGGGACTGAGATGATGTGCTTGAAAGGCTTTCAGGTGGTTTTTCTTGCGCAGGAGTATACTGAAAGGGAGGCGGAATGGAGCTGTTTTGCGTGGGAGGCTGAAAGGATGCGCCTAAGAGGTCTTCAGGTGCCTCTTTTTGCGCAAGAAGGGTCTGCACACCATTCTGAAGTAGTGCAACTGAGTTTTCTCCAATCTGCGCTTGACTGCGAACTATCTGTTGGATGCTACAAACCGTTTCCTTAGGTTTTGGCTCCTTCTTAATCTGTACCTGATCAGTATCTCTACAGAAATCACTGTTAAGAATATCATCTTGATTTTCATTAAAAATTTCCTGGCTTAAGCAGTCAACAATATCAAGACCATAAACAGGGGATATATCATGTGGATATTTCATGGAATCATAGACATTATATTTAATGACTTCCCCCTCAAACTCCATAGTGAGAGTCCCATCATGCACATCAATCTTAGTCCTAGCAGTACTCAAGAAAGGACGTCTAAGAAGTATATCAGAACTAGTATTGCAATTATCTTCCTTAGTATCAATCACATAAAAATCAGCAGGAAAGACTAGTTCATTTACTTGAACTAACACATCTTCTAGAACACCTATGGGATATACCACAGATCTATCAGCTAGTTGAATCACAACTCTTGTTTCTTTGAGTGCACATGCATTGAGAGATTTATAGATGGAGAGAGGCATGACATTTATGGATGCACCAAGATCACACATGGCTTTCCTTATACCAACATTCCCTATCTTGCAAGAGATAGCAAACATACCTTTGTCTTTGCACTTAGTAGGGAGTTCTCTTTTAATAACAGCAGTCACAACCTCACCTACACTTACTTTTTCTCTCTCTGCAAGCTTTCTCCTATTAGTGCAAAGTTCCTTCAGAAATTTAGCGTACCTGGGAATCTGCTTAACAGCATCTAGCAGAGGTATATTGATTTGTACTTTTCTGAAAGTGTCAAGGATCTCCTTTTCTTCTTTTTCTTTTTGTGTTCTTTCAAATCTCTTGGGAAAAGGAGGTGGAATGTGAAAGCTTACATTTGGGTCAGTCTTTTGCGCAGGAGGAGCTGCGGATTGCGATGAAGAGGCTTCAGATCGCCTTGGATGTTGTGCAGAGGGTGTCTCAGATGATGTACGCTTTGGTTCAACTTGCTTTTCCTCCTCAAATTTTGCATCTTGAAGCTCTTTCCCACTTCTCAAAGTAATGGCACTTACATTTTGATTGGGATTTGCCTCAGTTTGGGATGGCAACTTTCCTTGAGTTTCCAATCTGTTTATGGAGGTGGCCATTTGTCCTATCTGTTGTTGTATCATTTGCAAGGTCTTCACTACTTCATTCATAGTGTTATTGTCCACTGGAGGTGCTGGTTGGACTTGGCTTCTTTGGTAACCTTGGTGATTCTGATCAGTGTTGCCCTTTCCATAGCTGAAATTGGGATGGTCTCTCCAACCTGGATTATAGGTGTTGGAGTATGGATCATATCTAGGCTGGTTGTTGTACCTCCCAATGGCGTTGGCTTGCTGATGGTCTTCTTGGAGTGTGGGACATTGATCAGTTGGGTGTCCCACACATAAACAAATCCCACATGGCCTAGGTGGCTGGGGTGCTTGAATCTGTTGTACCACATCCACCACAGCATTTTTTATAACAGATGTTAGTTCAGACATAGAAGGAAAATTTACCTCATTGGCCCTTTGTAGTTGCCTCTCTTCTCCATATTGCCTAGATGAGGCTGCAAGAGTGGAGATTAATTCTCTCATTTGTCTAGGTGTTTTGTCTTCAATGGAGCCTCCACAGGTTACATAAATGAATTTTCTTTCTGAGGGAGATAATCCTCCATAGAAGAATTGTATAAGGGCCTTGTCTGACATGTCATGTTGAGGGCATTCTGTGCAAAGTCTTTCAAACCTTTCCCAATAATCATAAAGGTCCTCAGATGGTTTTTGCTTTATGCTTGTGATTTCCCTTATTATGCCAATTGATTTATGGGTTGGGAAGTATTTATTCAAAAAGGCTTTGACCATATCATCCCAAGAAGTAATAGATCCAGGTGGCAAGTAAAATAACCAATCTTTAGCAAAGTCTTCTAATGAAAAGGGGAAGGCTCTTAACTTAATTTGGTCTTCAGAGATACCTTGAGGTTTCATAGATGAACAGATCATATTGAATGCTTTTAAGTGCTTGTGTGAATTTTCATTTTCTCTACCTCTAAACTTAGGGAGAATGTGTATCAAACCTGTCTTCAGTTCAAAGGGAACTGTCAGAAGTGGGTAGGTGATGCAAAGTGGTGCATAGTCACCTACAGGGGTTGCCAATTCTCCCATAGTTCTTTCTCTTTGTTCTTAAGGCCTATTTGCTGGATTTTCTTGGACTATTTGATTCTGGATAGCAAGTCCATTTGGGGCAGCATCTTGTGGAATAGGTTCAGCCATTGGTGCAGCTTGTTGGTAAAATTCAGTTGCTTCAGATGAAGCTTCTGCGGCTTGCTTTCTAAGTCTTCTGAGAGTGCGTTCAATTTCTGGATCAAAGGGCAGTGTGTCCCTGTGTTCAGATCTGGTCATGAAAAAAAAAAAAAAAAAAAAACAAGTGAAATCAATTCCCAGGCAACTGCGCCAATTTTTGACTCGCGGTTGTCGAAGCCGATCAAAAATAACCTTCCTGGTTATCAACAATTTTACAACTGCAGATAGTGGTGAAAGGATCAAATCCACAGAGAATTGATTACCTATTTATTTTTCTCAACAAGACCAATAAAATGAACTGAAACAATAATAAATTAAAGATGAGATAAAAGACTGAAAGTGGGATCAAATGAGATAAACTGGAAACAGAATAAAAATAAATTGCAATAAAAGTAAAATGGGGGGTTTGAGATTGATTGTAGTGACTAATAATGAGAGTAATAATAGAAAGCAAATAATTAAAATAAAAGAGTAATCAATATAAGAAAAGCCTAGTTGAAGATACGGATCCACTTTGGTTGTTTGGTTGATCATTGAAACTTAAATTATCTTGATTGGTTCAATAGATTAGTTATGGGGTGGAAGACGCTTCTCACCACCATGTCTCTCCTTATGATTAAATTAATTAGGGAACGTTCTCTAATTAATTACTAATTAACAAATTGCCAAGAAACATCCTTGGCCCATAGGCATTAAAACAATTGTCAATTGCATAAAGAAATAGAGAGATCCAATCCTAACTACCGAAACGTATGGAGATAACGCTAGATCATGCAATTCCTTGGTTTTTACGCCAAGTGTTCTAAAGTCAGAATATTTCCAGCAATTACGGACTAAAAATAATCCCAACTAACAATCAATTAACTTTGCAATTAAAATCAAGTGGCCAATTTGATCAAAACAACAAAGTAATCATGTAATTAAAGCATCAATTGCATAAATATTGAACAAAATCAAAGACAATAATTTATGTTCAGATCTCACAACCCATTAAACAACCTTAATTTCAACCAATCTTCAACTAGAATTAAAGAAATCAGCCACTCATTGGCTAATTTAAAAACAAAATAATAAAAGGAAAATAAAAGAGGAAGAAGGAACCGAAATTGAAATCTTGAATTCTGCCTCCCTGCGGAATTCGCCGATTTGAGGAATTGAATTGTGCCTTTAAGGTCCCTTAAATAGAGTGCAGAGGAGCCCTAGTTGCCATCCACGCACGCGGTCCTGTGCGTGAGTGGATCAGGTGTGGTGATGTGCTGGGACGGGCGAGTGGACGCGCGGAGCCTGGAGTGCGCGATCTGAGGTCCACGTGAGGAAATGGCCTTGGTCCATGTGAGGGAGTGCTTCGGCGGGCCTTGCGCTCGGGTGGATCCACGTCCATGTGAAGGAATTGATGGAGCTGGCGGGGCGTGATTGTGTGGAGCGCGAGTACGTGAATTTCGGTCCTCGCGCGTGAATGGGCTGTCCACGGAGTGAATTGCTGAAGAAGTGCGCTTGGTTGTGTTACTGGACTTGTGACGTGAGCGTCTCATGTGCTGTGAATGGGGAAGCGCGAGCCCATGTGAGTGTTGAGCGGATCCATGGTAAAAATTATGAAGTGGCTAGGCGGGGCCCCCGTGCGTAGAGGTGCGGAAGCTTTGCAATGCATGGCCTATTGCGTGAGTGGCTTGTGTGGATTGGGTGCTGCTTGGCCCATGTAAGAATGGGCTGATCCGTTAATGGTCCCATGTGCTGAGTGATGAAGACTTTGGCGGGCTTGCTTTCTTTTACTCTAAATAGGGCAGTTTTAGAAAATTTTCTTTAAATTATCCTTTTATACCAAAATAATATTAAAAATAATAAATTACATAGAAATCATGTAAATATTTATCAATAATATTAATATAAAATGGATTAAATTATATTCTATCAAAATATATATATATATATAGAAGGCATTGTACATATCCAATATGAAAAATATAATTTTCTATTCTTATTTATTGTTTACTGCATCAAGTTTTATAGAGGTATTTTTATCAATAATTAGTTTTCTTTGTTTATAGAAATGAAGTATAAATTATCCAATCATTTGTTAATCCTTATAAAAAAAAACTTTAAAAAGGAAATGTGACAAAAGGTATGAGATTCATGCAAAATTATAATTCAAATAATAAATATATTAACCTATACAATCTGATAATAGATATTTAATTTAAAAAAATTTTGACCTCGTTATTGCTCCTCTATCTAAAAAAGTATTACTTTAATAAAATATAGGTAATAGAGTTAAAATAATAAATTTTCTTTATTATTTTTCTAGTATATTTATGCATTTATATTACTTCATTAAAATAAAAATAAAAATTCATATTATTATTTTGTTTTATAGAACTAATGAATTTCACCTTTTTACTGAATTATAATAAACTAATAAATAAATTATTATATGAATAAAAATTTATAATTTAAAAATTATATCTATTTTTATAAATGCAGGGAATATTTCAACGTGCATTCCATGTTATTATTCTTGATATGCATGATCGTTATTTAAATAAAATAAAATTATATCTATTTTATATAATTATTTTTATTTTTTTATATTTTTCATTTATTTTTAAAATTTTGAAAATAGTAATAACAATTAATTTTATAAGTGATTATCCAACACTATCAATTCTATTAATTGAAAAGTATTTATTATATTTTTTTAATTAATCATTAATTATTATACTTTTACCAATAAAATAAAAAATATTAGACAATTATTTGAGAAATAACTGTTGCATTTCTCTAAAAATTTATATCAATATTAATTTTTTAAGCAAATACAGACATTAATATATTATTGTTTTTAAAGTTTAAACACTAATTTTTTTCTCTCTTATCACTTTGTTTTCTTATTTCCTTCAATGAATTATTCCCCCGACATCTATTGAGCTATATATATTTAAATTATTATTTTACTTTTAAATATTAATTCTAAAAAATAAATGTGTTATTAAAAATAAAATATTTTTAACATTTTATTAAATTAAATTAAAATAAATCAAATTAACGCGCTAAATACAAACATTCGACGCACAAAATTATCACATTCAATTAATTATAAAATAATTTATTATTATAAAAAATGTTTAAAATAATGATTACAAATTATTATTTATATTTAAACTGTAATTACAAATCAAGCGTAATAATTTAAAAATCACTAAAAAATATAAGAATTTACTTATATTTTCACTATGATTAAAAAATACAATTAAAATTATAATTTTATTAAATATAAAATAAATTATTTATTGAAATATATTATTATATATAATAAAAAATTAAAATTTCTTTTCAGTTAAGATAATAATTTTATAATATTTATTATAATATTACTCTATAAACCCAAAAATATAGTAGGATTACAATCACATATCACATTCAAAAAGAGTTGTGTGGAGTAAGAATTTTCCTTTAAATTCCTCTAATTACCAAATTAATAAATGCAATTACACTAGATTAAACTTCTAAAAATATTGTAATCATATCAAATTTAATGATAAAACTGAAAATGCTATTAACTCAACTAGCAAAATACATACTATCTAAAATGCAAAATTAACTAGAATGAGTATAAATTAATTGTTTTTTTTTTTTATTTCTTTTGAACATAAAATTTAGATAATGCATCACTCTCCCTAGGCTAGCTGCTCTAATTAAAGTTTGATTGCAGATCAATTTACATCTAATTGATTTATGTGTTGATGTGAAACTGCAAACTAATTAAATATCTTTAACACAAAAGAGTTCTAAGATAATTTAAGTTTAACCAAATCAATGAATTAAACCTAAATATATATTCATAATTACACTATTAAATTTAAAACATTATGTCAAAAAATTTAATTCCAAATTACAATTTTAAATTACCACATGAAGTTGGACAAAAATCACATTCAAAAAAAATTTGATAATTGAAATCAATAAATCAGTAATAGAAATTTATTAAAATTAATTAAATCAACAGAATCTTAATGTAAGAGGTAGTTATGCTAAATAGGTACGCAGTCGGTCGATTTGATTTAAAATCGAATTGAAATAAATAAATTAAAAATTAAAATTTTAGTTTTTATAAAAAACAATAAAATCGATTTTGATTAGAAATTAAATCGAACTGAACCGGTTTGATTGGGTTTGAATTTTTAATAATTTTTTTTATTTTTTTACATTTTATTTTTAGTATTTTAAAATTTAATTGAAATATTTTAACCTTAATCTAATCTCTATATTATTGAAAATAATATACTATTATCACTAATTGGTTCGATTCGATTTTTTTTATTTTTTCTGATAAAAATTAAACCGAATTAAAATAATCAAAATTTTTGAAATTAAAAACTGAATCAAATTATAATAAATAAAAAATCGAACCGAATTTTTAAATTAATTTGGTTCGATCGATTTTTTCAATTTGAAACGAATACTATCCACCCCTAATGCTAAACCGCTAAAAAAAATTATATAATTTTACATTAAAAATAAAAATAAATAAATGAAATAATATATTATGAAAATAAATAAATAAAGTAACTATTTAAAGCTTGTTGGCTTCCTTTAATGTTGTCTCTTTGAAAACCAGATTGGTTAATTTTGGTTAAACACATAATTCGATCCCTCAATTTTATATAAAAAATCAATTGGTATCTAACTCTTTATCGTTGATTTTGGCTTTTGATTTTTATAAATTAAAATTAAATTTATTTAATATTTAAATTTTATAAATGTAATTATTTAAAAATTATAAAATATAATTATTTTAATTCTTAAAATTTTGAAGTGAGTATAAACCAAGTATAAATATAAAAAAATATTTAATATTTATTATTTATTAATTTGCTCTACTTCACATGAGAATATGCTTGATAGGCATTATAGGTAATACTTGCATTCAAAATTCTTAAATTCAAGATATAAACTGTTTTAAAAAAATTCATTATATATATTTCAATTAATTTTGCCCAAATTTATATATAAATATTTAATATAAAAATGTTTTAAGTTTAATTTTATATTGGATCAAATTTATATTAAATGTAAAAAAAATAATTTTTAGTAACAAGATTCTTTTAATTGCTGTGAAAATAAAAATTAGGTTACAACAAATATTAGAATTAATAATAAAAAATTCTATAATAACATTAATTTTATTATTATATTAACTAACATATAATAATAATATTTATAGTTATTATTATTGATGCATAAAATGATATACTAAATAAAAATTTTAGATATTATTAAAAAGTTATTACAGTAATATTTATTGATTTTCATAATTATTTTTTAGAAGCAAGAAAAATTTTTAAATTAAAAAAAAATTCCTTCATTTTAAATCAATTAAATTAAATTCTTATAAAATTCTTAATTTGAAACAGAATATTAAAAATATATCAATAATAAAATTTAATGGCACTAATAAAAAAATACATTTAATTAACAGTAATATATTGCTTTAAATTGTTTTTTTAACAATAATAATTACAATTTTATATTATTATTATAAATTTAT
The DNA here is from genome assembly GCF_001659605.2 of Manihot esculenta. Classification (NCBI taxonomy): domain Eukaryota; kingdom Viridiplantae; phylum Streptophyta; class Magnoliopsida; order Malpighiales; family Euphorbiaceae; genus Manihot; species Manihot esculenta. The sequence continues at coordinate 25,380,343 of NC_035161.2, forward strand.
AACATGAAATATATACTTTTAATAACAAAAATTTTTATTCTAATTTGACTATTTTCTTATGGTGATAATAATTTCAAAATATTATTATTATTATTATTATTATTATTGGCTTGCATATTAATAAATGAAAACAGTTGGATATCATAGGGTACAGCCAGTTACAGATGTAGAGCATTAACAAGGCATATTCTAGCTTGGTGGCCAGTATTAATTAATAGGACATTGTAAGATGCTATCATAACAATTATTGAGACTCTTAGCTCAAATTTATAGGTTGCTCAACTCAAAGCAAAAGTCCAAATGGTAGCTGGATCAGATTTTCCATCTTTCCTTTGCTTCCTACTTCATAATTGCTTCCTCCCTCCATAAATAAAACTACGTACATTTATACATTTAATTTTTGTGTCCATTATTTTACAAAAGATTTATTGCTTGTTTGCTTGTAAGGGGAAATGATATTATTATCATATGGTTTTCTGATTTATTGAGCTTTTTTTTCTTTTTAATATTTAAAATTCTTAATAAAAATTGGATGAGACTCGAATTTAATATCCAAAAATTAAATGTTATACTTTTTAACCAATCGAATTAGATTGCATAGGCTGATTTACAGATTTCATACACCAATATAGGTATATGGGAGATTTTTTTTTCTTTTAATTGGATATCATTTTGGTTTCATTTTATAGTTTAAAAATTATTTTTTGAAAATTTAGGTTTTCGTCTTGAGATTGCAGTAATTATTTGTACTATTGCATCCGTCACACTTATTAGTAACTCTTTGCTTGTGTTTGGATATAATTAATATATATATATAATATTATCTTTTACTTTTTTTCGTTTCATAATTTTTATTCATTTTTTTTATACATATTAAAAAATATAATTTTTTTTTATTAATTTTTTAATTATATATATCTTAAATATATTAAATTTTATTAAATATTAAAAAATATTTTGAGAGATTTTTTGAAAATAAAATAAAATCATAATAGTAAATTTATATGTTATTAGAGTTTTTTAAAAAAAAAGCGGATAATAATTTTAATAAAAAAAGATAAATAAAAATTATTAAACGAAAGAAATATTTAATATTAACCTATTATTAAATACTTAATTTTATAAAAATTTATATTAATTAAACATAAATTGGGCATATTATCAGTGATTTATCAAAAAAATAAAAAAAATATCTCAATTTAGTACTTACTATCCGTTAAATTTTACAAAATTTACTCTAAATCTTACGAACTTTTAAAGAACGTAAACTATTCTTACATTATCAAGAGTAACTTTATCATTCTATAAAAATTAAGAGTGTTGTTAGTGATGTTGCGGAGATTAGATTGATGACGTGGTCGAAATAAAACTATGTTATGATTGGCTAGAATGTGTAAGGAAGACAAAGTGGGGTGGTGGACAGCTACTTCGACGCTCAAATCAGTATACTATAAAACAGAGATAATACAATAGTTTGCTTAGAACTTGAATGGAATCAGAGAATAGAATACTTTTATCTCTATGATCCTTCTCCTTTTATACTATAAAAATGTGGAGATAAATATAGTATTTCCTGATAATCCGACAATGATGTAGTTGGCTGTTTGATAAGAGATATCGCCTGTTAATAGGTTGTAATCCCGCAATTACAGGCGTAATGGAGATACTTGGAATGTGCTTGATAATGGTAACCTTGTACCGAGACACGTCCTATCTAGGGGAGGGTGAGTCTTGATGATGAACCGAGTGTTAAAGTATCCAAGTCTTCCTTTCTTTGGGCGGGACTACATCACTTACTTATCAGATTCTTGCCATGTAGCCTAGTCTCGTGGTGATAGCTCATAGCCTACTTTGGGCGATTGTTATGTAGCATCAAAGGTTCCTCCATTAGTCTTCAATTCTTCAAATTCAAAGGAGATAGCTATTCTCGAGGTTTAAAGCACGTGGCCACCTGAGATTGGTTTTTTGCTGTTCATGCCGTTTCGCCTGTCTAGCCCCTTAATGATGACCGCATTGCTTATCATGTTGCATTTAAAACCTGTCGTCAAAACTGTAATACCCGGCTAGACTCTAGTATCGGAATTCCTACCGTCCGGTGGAATCTCGGATGTCGAAAACCTCTAGAAGGGTAAAACCATGTTTTTATAAAATGTTTTCATGTATTTTATGGTTTTAAGTAAGAAAGAAATTGAGTTTTGAATGAAAAAGACCATGGAGGGAAATCCAGGTTCGGCCGCCGAACCTCATGTTCGGCCGCCGAACTTGCATGAGTTTTGGAGGCACTTTAGGCTTCCGAAGGTGGCCTGGCCAGCCCCTATAAGAAGCCCCATAGCCGAAAATGGGCGAGTTTCTTCCCCATTTCCGGCCAGAGGTGAGTCCATGCTCTCCCATGGTTGATTTTGATGATTTTCCTCAAATCTTTCAAGTTTTAACAAGTGTTTACTTGGTTTTTGAAGTTTTTGGAACTAAGATCAAGTTGTGGAGCTTGGAGACCCAAGGAGCTAGATTTCTCCTACCTCTATGTTAAGGATCGTTTATCCTCTCGATCTTCAAGAGGTAAGCTTAGATCCTACCCTTCTTGTATGTTTTAAGCAAGTTTTATGATGGTTTAGAGGGTAGAGATGCATGTTGAGGTTGGTTGATTGTTGATAGGGTTTATGTTGAGTTTGTGGTTAAAGTATGTTATTTTGAGTTGTTTTGTGTGTTGTTAGGGTTTAGGTTAGTTTGAGACCCCTATATGCTTATTTGTTGGTGTATGCATGTTGTAGAATAGCTAAATGCATGTTTGATTGGTTTGAGAGGCAAAATGTGCATGAGGAGGCTGAGTTCTGCCCTTTGGAAGAACTCAGGTTCGGCAGCCGAAGGCACTTTCGGCCGCCGAACCTGCCTGTGGAGGCAAGCCTTTGGCTGCCGAACCCTGTCCCCGAAAGTGGACTTTCGGCTCTGGAGGGGAGTTTCGACCGCTGAAGGTGCCGCCGAACATGCATGAGTTTCGGCTCTGGAACCACTTTCGGCCGCCGAAGGTGCCGCCGAAGGTGCCGCCGAAGGTGGCTGAGTTTCGGCTCTTGAGGGACTTTCGGCCGCCGAACCTGCCGCCGAAAGTGCCCTGTTCAGCCTTCCTTTGCATGATTTCTATGATTGTTTTAAGGTGTTTTTGGGGGTTTTTGGGGAGTATTTTAGAGTCATGTTCATGTATGTTTAGTCCCTCATTTGAGTCCACCTGTGTAGGTTCGGACCCGAGGAATCGAGGACCCCAGCAGTGAGATAGCTGCTTCAGTGTCTTTTCAAAGCTAGCTTGAGGTGAGTGGAATGGACCTTTATTTCCAAAACAAATAAACAAATTTGAGCATGTTCATGCATTACGAATGCCATGTGATATTTTAGGTTGTTTGCATTAGAATTCACGAATATGTTGCATTGCATATTATGTTGTTAATGAGGATGAACATTGAGTGATCTATTAGCCCTTGTATGGTATGGTATGATATGATGATGATATGATATGATATGGTATGGTATGTAAAACCAGTGAGACCCATTCTACGCCCCTGGCATGATGTAAGAGAAAGACCAGTGAGGCCCATGCTACGCCCTTGGCACGTTGGTATGTTATGTTATGTTATGCTAGGTTAAGAGAAAGACCAGTGAGGCCCATTCTACGCCCCTGGCACGATTGAAATGTGTAGAGGGCTATTGGTGACAAGTTCATCCTTGATGTGATGCATTCCATAATAGCATATGTTTTAAATGTTTTTACTATTCTACTCACTGGGCTCTAGTAGCTCACCCCACTCCCCTAACCCCAGGTTTGCAGGTACGGGATAGACCAGGATGTCAGCAGGAGTAAAGTTATGTTTATGTAATAGCTAGTTGTGGACATGAAAAAGTACAGTAATGTAATGTAATGATGTTTATTGAGGTTTAGAGTTGTACTTGACCCTAGTATATTGGTTAATCCCTTTTTAGTACATGATCTTTTAATGAAATGATTTATTGATGTTTATGTAAACCAAGCTTAATGTATGATATGTTGCCCCATTGGAGCATTTGATGAGGGCTCCAATGTGGGGTTTTATGTTTCTGAGTTTGTGCATGCATAGATTAAGCTTGGTAAATGAATGAAAAAGTTTAAAGTTTTTATGTATGTGTTTGATCATGTATGGGATTTAACAGGTATACAGGATGTATGTTAGGCTTGCTACGGGTCCCGGCGGCCTTATGCTGATCTAGATCCTAGCGCCGGTAGCGGTCCGGTTTTCGGATCGTTACAGATTGGTATCAGAGCACTAGGTTCATATGGTCAGACCTAGAGAGTGTCGGGCTCATAGATGTTCTAGAAGGGCAAGCACAATAGGAAAATCATGTCTACTAGGATAGGATGTAGAGTCCTGTCTTGAATAATGATGTGAAATGCCATGATTTTATGCATGTGCATTGATGATATGCTATGTATGAGTTGTATGTGATGCAAGTTTATGTGTTTTCACATGAACCATGTGATGCTAATGTTTTATGTGATGTGTACTGTTTTTCAGTAAACAGGATGAGAAGAACTCGTCGATCTGCACGATTGACTGGAGTATCACCTCAGGATGAGGGCACGGACGCCCGTCCTCCTGCATTGCCAAGGGTAATGTCCTGCAGGTCTAGCAGGGAGAGAACGTCAAGGGACCCTAGAAGGTCTTTTGATGTGAGCAGAAAACGAACAGTTCAAGGTGGAGTGTCGGAAGATGTGGGGGATGTGATGAATGTGGATCAGAGGAGGGAGAGTCTTAGGGAGGCACTCAGGCTTCGGGGTTTGTTCAACCACCCCAATACCCACCCTTTTCACAGAATCCCGGGTATTCAATGGGAGGTACATCGGATTACCCCAGTTTTAACCCTTATCCTTCTCACATGCCATACCCATCTTTCTACCCACCATACTCACAGTACCCTATGTACCCACCCCCATCTTTCTATCCAGGTACAGCAAACCCTAACCCAGGGGATGTTGCATCTCCTTCACCACTAGAAGAACCTGTAGTCCCAGAAGCCCAAGTACCTAAACCTAGCTCATCTGGAGGGAGCAAGGTCAAAATGACTGATTACTTGAAGTTGGATGCTCCTAAGTATGAAACAGGTGATGACTCGTTTGAGTACCTCAGGACGGTCAAGATTATTACAGATGAGTTAGGGGCTGATGATAGTAGAGCCATTCAGATGGCTGGGTTCACACTGAAGTGCAAGAAGGCCCGTGAGTGGTTTAAAAATTATGTGAACCCGAGAGTGGATAGTCTATCATGGGAGGAGTTTGCTAATGAGTTTGCTGGATGGGCTTTCCCTGATAGCTCAAGGGAGTTGAAGATGATTGAGTTCGAACAGTTGAGGCAGACAGAGGAAATGAGTGTAGATGAGTACACAGATAGGTTCTTGGAGCTGTTGCCGTTTGCATGGCAAAATCTTGACACAGATCAGAAGAAGGCTAGGAGGTATATCATGAGGCTTCATTCCAGGTATTCCTCCTTGATCCAGTCAGTAGAGAGGGAGAGTTTCCATGCCATTGTGGATATGGCCTGGAGAATGGAGGCTAGTGCAATAATAGAAGGGAAAGTCAGGCAGTCAGTGGCACAGCCTTCTGGTTCCAAGACCCCAGGTGGGGGAAGGTTAGACCCTTCTTTTCTGAGTTCAGCAGCTTCAGGCAGTAAGTGGTGAGGCAGTTCTTCGAGCTCATTAATGAAGGTTTGCAGTTGGAGTTGTCTGGTACAGGTGCTTTGATAGCCCAGATGAGAGTGACACCCGTGTTTCTGAAGCAGGTGGCTCAGAAATAGCACGAGGACCCAGAGTTAGTGAAGATTGCCAGGACCGTTCAGTCAGGCAAGAACGAAGAGTTTAGATTTGACAGCAAAGGGATCCTCCGCTATGGGAATAGATTGTGTGTACCAGATGACGTGGGTCTGAAGGGAGACATTATGAGGGAAGCTCATAATTCCAGATACAGTGTTCACCCTGGAGCCACCAAAATGTACCAGGATCTAAAAAGGGTCTATTGGTGGCCAGCTATGAAAAGAGAAGTGGCACAGTTCGTGTCAACCTACGAAGTATGTCAGAGGGTGAAACTGGAACATCAGAAGCAGGTTGGAATGCTTAACCCACTGTCGATTCCAGAGTGGAAATGGGAGAATATCGCTATGGACTTCGTGGTGGGGCTACCGGCAACATCCAACAGATTAGACTCCATATGGGTGATTGTGGACAGACTGACCAAATCTGCTCACTTCATTCCTGTCAAGAGTGGCTATTCTGTGGACAAGTTGGCGCAGGTGTATGTTGATGAAGTTGTCAGGTTGCATGGGGCTCCTGTTTCAATAGTGTCTGATAGAGGACCCCAGTTCACCTCCAGGTTTTGGCGGAGTCTGCAGAACACTATGGGTACCAGGTTGGATTTTAGCACTGCTTTCCATCCTCAGACTGATGGACAGTCAGAGAGGACCATCTAGACTATAGAAGATATGCTCAGAATGTGTGTGCTAGATTTTGGCGGTTCTTGGAGGCAGCATCTACACTTGGTGGAGTTTGCCTACAATAACAGCTATCATGCTAGCATAAGGATGGCTCCATATGAAGCTTTGTATGGGAGGAAGTGCAGGTCACCTGTCTGTTGGGAAGAAGTTGGGGAAATGTCCTTAGCAGGGCCTGAGTTAGTAGAGATCACCAGCAGAGTGGTGCCCATTATCAGAGAAAGGATCAGAACTGCTGCCAGTCGACAGAAAAGTTATGCAGATGTCCGCAGAAGACAAGTAGAGTTTCAGGAGGGGGATTTGGTATTGCTCAAGGTGTCTCCTATGAAAGGGGTGATTCGGTTTGGGAAGAAAGGTAAGCTAGCTCCGCGGTACATCGGACCCTTTGAAATCTTGTAAAAGATCGGGAATGTATCGTATAAGCTGGATTTACCTGCTTCTATGGAGAGAATCCATCCGGTTTTCCATGTTTCCATGTTAAGGAAGTTCGTGTCAAATCCGGGCAAGGTTCTTAGCGAGCCTGATGTGGAAATCCAAGAAGATCTCACTTATGTTGAATAGCCAGTACGGATCCTAGACACCTAGATCAGAAAGCTAAGGAACAAGGAAATCCCGATGGTGAAAGTCCTTTGGAATCACCACAACATCGAGTAGTATACCTGGGAGACACGGGAGTCTATGCTCCAGCAGTATCCTCATCTCTTCTAAGGTGAGTGTTATCTGTTTTGTATGTATGTTTATGTTTGATGTTATGCATGCTTGTTTGGTGAACATTCGGGGACGAATGTTCTTAAGGAGGGAAGAATGTAATACCCAGCTAGACTCCGATATCAGAATTCCTACCGTCCGGTGGAATCTCGGATGTCGAAAACCTCTAGAAGGGTAAAATCATGTTTTTATAAAATGTTTTCATGTATTTTATGGTTTTAAGTAAGAAAGAAATTGAGTTTTGAATGAAAAAGACCATGGAGGGAAATCCAGGTTCGGCTGCCGAACCTCATGTTCGGCCGCCGAACTTGCATGAGTTTTGGAGGCACTTTAGGCTTCCGAAGGTGGCCTGGCCAGCCCCTATAAGAAGCCCCATGTCCGAAAATGGGCGAGTTTCTTCCTCATTTCCGGCCAGAGGTGAGTCCATGCTCTCCCATGGTTGATTTTGATGATTTTCCTCAAATCTTTCAAGTTTTAACAAGTATTTACTTGGTTTTTGAAGTTTTTGGAACTAAGATAAAGTTGTGGAGCTTGGAGACTCAATGAGCTAGATTTCTCCTACCTCCAAGTTAAGGATCGTTTCTCCTCTCGATTTTCAAGAGATAAGCTTAGATCCTATCATTCTTGTATGTTTTAAGCAAGTTTTATGATGGTTTGGAGGATAGAGATGCATGTTGAGGTTGGTTGATTGTTGATAGGTTTATGTTGAGTTTGTGGTTAATGTATGTTATTTTGAGTTGTTTTTGTGTGTTGTTGGGGTTTAGGTTAGTTTGAGACCCCTATATGCTTATTTGCTGGTGTATGCATGTTGTAGAATAGCTAAATGCATGTTTGATTGGTTTGGGAGGCAAAATGTGCATGAGGAGGCTGAGTTTTGCCCTTTGAAAGAACTCAGGTTCGGCAGCCGAAGGCACTTTCGGCCGCCGAACCTGCCTGCGGAGGCAAGCCTTTGGCTGCCAAACCCTGCCCCCGAAAGTGGACTTTCAGCTCTGGAGGGGAGTTTCGGCCGCCGAAGGTGCTGCCGAACATGCATGAGTTTCGGCTCTGGAACCATTTTCGGCCGCCGAAGGTGGCTGAGTTTCGGCTCTGGAGGGACTTTCGGCTGCCGAACCTGCCGCCGAAAGTGCCCTGTTCAGCCTTCCTTTGCATGATTTCTATGATTGTTTTAAGGTGTTTTAGGGGGTGTTTGGGGAGTATTTTAGAGTCATGTTCATGTATGTTTGGTCCCTCATTTGAGTCCACCTGTGTAGGTTCGGACCCGAGGAACCGAGGACTCCAGCAGTGAGATAGCTGCTTCAGTGTCTTTTCAGAGCTAGCTTGAGGTGAGTGGAATGGACCTTTATTTCCAAAACAAATAAACAAATTTGAGCATGTTCATGCATCACGAATGCCATGTGATATTTTAGGTTGTTTGCATTAGAATTCACGAATATGTTGCATTGCATATTATGTTGTTGATGAGGATGAACATTGAGTAATCCATTACCCCTTGTATGGTATGGTATGATATGATGATGACATGATATGATATGGTATGGTATGTAAAACCAGTGAGGCCCATTCTACGCCCCTGGCATGATGTAAGAGAAAGACCAGTGAGGCCCATGCTACGCCCCTGGCACGTTAGTATGTTATGTTATGTTATGCTAGGTTAAGAGAAAGACCAGTGAGGCCCATTCTACGCCCCTGGCACGATTGGAATGTGTAGAGGGCTATTGGTGACAAGTTCATCCTTGATGTGATTTGTCTGTGATGTGATGCATTCCATGATAGCATATGTTTTAAATGTTTTTACTATTCTGCTCACTGGGCTTTAGTAGCTCACCCCACTCCCTTAACCCCAGGTTTGCAGGTACGGAATAGACCAGGATGTCAGCAGGAGTAAAGTCATGTTTATGTAATAGCTAGTTGTGGACATGAAAAAGTACAGTAATATAATGTAATGATGTTTATTGAGGTTTAGAGTTGTGCTTGACCCTAGTATGTTGGTTAATCCCTTTTTAGTACATGATCTTTTAATGAAATGATTTATTGATGTTTATGTAAACCAAGCTTAATGTATGATATGTTGCCCCATTGGAGCATTTGATGAGGGCTCCAGTGTGGGGTTTTATGTTTATGAGTTTGTGCATGCACAGGTTAAGCTTGGTAAATGAATGAAAAAGTTTAAAGTTTTTATGTATGTGTTTGATCATATATGGGATTTAACAGGTATACAGGATGTATGTTAGGCTTGCTACGGGTCCCGGCGGCCTTATGCCAATCTGGATCCTAGAGCCGGTAGCGGTCCGGTTTCCGGATCGTTATAAAAACCATCTTATAAAAGCTCTTCTTCTTCCCCAAATACCATTTTTACTATCTCTTGTGATCCTTTGCTTTCAAAAAAACTCGTTCATAACTTCTTTTCTGCTTATACTGCTTACGGTAATTTTATGTTTTCCTTCAGTATGAACAGAAATACTTCTTCTTCCATTTCCCTCAGCCTGGGTTCTATCTCTAGTTTCTCTTTTGATGGCCCCATTCGTGCCTCGGCCCCTATCATTCTGTTAAAGGAGGCTCTGAAAAGCGAAGATGGCTTGATTAGTGATACCCTATCTGTCCTCTCGGAAAGTGATGTAGACTGTCTCTATGATACCTATCAAATTTCTCGAGAGGTTTTTCGTGTCTTTGCTCCTCCACGTGCCCATATGTGTAACGACCCGGAAACCGGATTGCTATCGGCGCTAGGATCCAGATCGACTTAAGGTCGCCGGAACCCGTAGCAAGCCTACTATACAACCTGTACACCTGATAAAATCCCATACATGATCATACATTTTCATAAAAACTTTAAACTTTCCATATACCAAGCTTGACCCGTGCATACACCATACTGTATATATAAAACCCCATACTAGAGCCCTCATCAAATGCTCTAGTGGGGCAACATAACATAAGTCAAGCCTGGTTCAACATAACTCATCATTAAAACATTTCATAAGATCATGTACAAAAGGGATTAATCATACATTAGGGCCAAGCACAATACTAATCCTCATTACAACACTGAACAATACCTTTCATTACATTACATTAATTTACATATCATGTCCACTTCTAATCTATTACAATAACACAGCTTTTACCCTTGACGACTTCCCGGTCTATCCTGAACCTGCAAACCTGGGGGTTAGGGAAAGGGGTGAGCTACTAAAACCCAGTGAGCAGAACAATAAAACAATTTAAATATCACATGCTTTTATGAAATGCATCACAATACAAGTAAATCACCTTAAGATGGTATTGTCACCAATAGCCCTCTACATATCCAATAAATGCCCGGCCCTCGACGGAGCTCCTCAGGACTTCCTCTTAAACATAACATAATATGTCCAACTGTGCCAGGGGCTTAGAATGGGCAACCCTGGTGTTTCCCTTACTCTGTGCCAGAGGCGTAGAATGGGCAACCCTAGTCTTTCCGTACCATATCATATCATATCATATCAAGGACTAATGGATCATCCAATGACCATCCACATCAACATCAAATTACGTAATGCATCATATTCGTGAATTCTAATGCAACAACCTATAACCATGGTAATCGTGATGCATAAACATGCTTAGGAGTTTAATTACTTTTAAAATAGAAAGTAGTTCTGTTCTACTCACCTCTGGCAGATACTGGACTGACTCTGAAGCAGCTATCTCACTGCTGGACTCTTCGGTTCCTCGGGTCTGATCCTACACAGGTGTACTCAAATGAGGGACCAAACATACTCTAACATGACTTTAAACATCTCTCCAAAAACCCCTAAAACATCATAAAATATTCATAGAAAACATGCAAAGGAAGGCTGGACAGGGCACTTTCGGCGGCAGGTTCGGCGGCCGAAAGTCCCTCTAGAGCCGAAAGTCAGGCACTTTCGGGGGCAGGGTTCGGCGGCCGAAAGTCTTTCTAGAGCCGAAAGTCACCCACTTTCGGGGGCAGGTTAAGTGGCCGAAACTCCCCTCCAGAGCCGAAAGTCCAAACTCTCGAGGGCGAGTTTAGGCGGCCTAAACTGCCTTCCCTGGCAGGTTCGGCGGCCGAACCTGGATCCTTCTAAATGGCAGAACTCGATTTTGCCATCCCACATTTAGCCATCCCAACTTTCCAACATGCATTCAACTATTCTAAAACATGCATAAACACTTATTCAAGCATATAGGGGCATAAAACTAGCCTATACCCCAACAAACATCACATTAAGCATACATTTATCAATAACCACACATAAACCCTAACATTTTACAACTAGCCTAAACATCCATCAAAACCCCTTAACCCTTCATAAAACTTACTTAAAACACGAAAGAAGAGAAGGATCTACACTTACCTCTTGAAGATCGAGAGGAGGGTGATCCAAACTTGGAGATTGGGAGAAATCGAGCTCCGGGGGTCTCCAAGCTTCAAAACTCCGATCTTAGCTCAAAATCTTAAAAAACAAGTAAAAACTCATCAAAACTTGAAGGGATTTGAAGGAAAACAACAAATCGACTAAGGAAGGGCGAAATCTCACCTATGCCCGAAAATAGAGAGAGAAAACTCTCCCATTTTCGGACAAGGGGCCTGATTCGCGGTTGTCGAAGCCGGTCAAAAATAACCTTTCTGTTTATCAACAATTTTTATATTTGCAGATAGTGGTGAAAGGATCGAATCCACAGAGAATTGAGAACTCACCTATTTCTCTTTTTATGACCAAGAAAATAAACTGAAATGGTAATAAATTAAAAATGAGATAAAAACTGAAAGCGGGATAAAACGAGATAAACTGAAATTGGGATCAAAACTGTCAACAAAATAACAGGGAGGGTTTGAGATTGATTGTAGTAAACTAATAATGAGAATAATAATGGAAAGCAAATAATTAAATAAAAAGTAATCAATAATGAGAAAGCTCTAGTTGAAGTATTGGATCCACTTTAGTTGTTGGGATTGATCACAGACACTATGTCCTTTTGGGTTGATTCAATATATTAGTTATGGAGATGGAAGACGCTTCTCACCACCATTATCTCTCCTTATTATTAAATTAATTACGGAACGTCCTCTAATTAATTACTAATCAATAAGTTGCCAAGGAACGTCCTTGGGCCTCAGGCAACAAACAACTATCAATTGCATTAAGAAATAGAGAGATCCAATCCTAGCTACCCAAACGTATGGAGATAATGCTAGATCATGCAACTTTCTTGGTTTTTATGCCAAGTGTTCTTATGTAAGAATAATCTAAGCAATTACGGACTTAAATTATTCAAACTAACAAATAATTATTTTGCAATTAAAAATCAACGTAGATTTCAATAACAAAGTAATATGAAAATTAAGTATGAAATTGCATGAATATTAAATTCCCAAAAATTAAATAATATTTGATCAAATCTCACAATCCATTAATCAACTAAAACTTCAACCAATATTCAACTAGATCAAAGAAATTAGCCACTCATTGGCTGAATTAAAAACAGAAAAATAAAAGGGAAAAGAAAGAAAAGAAACCAAAGGATGGAGGTGGAGAGCTCCTTACGCAGAAGCTTGCGAAATTGCCGAATTGAAATTGTGAAGTCTGTGTTCTTTGGCCACTTAAGGTCCTTTAAATAGGAGGAGAGCTGATTTAGGTTTCAATTGCTTCCCACGTGCGCGTGATGCTGAGGTGCTGGTCCATGTGCGCTGGAGTTGAAGTGGGAGCGTGCAAGCTGTCCGTGTTTTGCGAGTTGAGGAAGTGTGCTGGCCTATGTGCAAGAACGGCTGTCCATAAGCGGGCTCGTTGAAGCGCCTTGGCGGGGCCCATGTGCAAGTGAAGGTGCGGGCCATGGTTGCAAGTGATCGTGCGGGCCATGGTTGCAAGTCAATGTGCGGGCCATGTGCTTGCCCCCATTTGCGTGAATTGATGAAGTGCGGGCCCATGGTGGAAGAATGTGCGGTCCATGCGAAGTGCTTGGCCCATGGGCTGTCCATGTGCGGGAATGCGCGGGAATGGGCTGTTCATGCGCTTGTTTTGAATCTAACTTGGCGGGCTTGCTCTTTTTTGCTCCAATAAGGTAGTTTTAGGGGGATTTTCTCCAAATTGTCCTTTTACACTATTTTCTACAAAATAATATTAAAAGCACTAAATTAAGCAGAAATTATGTAAATATTCATCAATAATATTAATATAAAATGGACTAAATTATGCTCTATCAAATACCCCCACACTTAGCATTTTGCTTGTCCTCAAGCAAATAAACATAGTCAAACAAGTTTTCTTTGCTCTAGATCCTTATTTCCACTTAAGCTCTTACACAAGACACCTATTTTGAATCATTGCAGTGAAGAATATATGCATGAAGATTACTCACCTTCTTTCCTTGTTTCCTTTTACTTACCATGGCTAGGATTTGTTTTACTCAAGCGAGATTATATATGCACATATTATTTGTTCAGATAAGACTTTTTCTACCTTTCAGAGTGACTTGCCCTTACCTTGAAGTACTTTATTCAGCTTTTTGCACTTTTAATTTTGCTTAAACAAGTCACCAACCTTTTGACATGAAGGTACATATTTGTGATACCCACCCCCAGTTACTCAGTTGGTCACCTATCCAAGTGGCTACTAACTCTGTTCATAGTCTTTTGACCATTGGAACAATTTTCAATTTGTGCTTTTGAAGTCTAAGACTTTGTGAATTTCTTTCTCTCAATGATTTGGACAAATCAACACCAATTGCTAAATTAAGTCATGTTAAGTTCACTCACACAACTTTTAATTTATTCTCTCTAATGAGTGTTATCAATATATTTTTCACCATAGCAAACTCAAAGATTCAATTAAAAAGGTAATTCTCAAACATGAATATAACTCACTGCAATTGATTCAACATAAGTTTAGAAGAGTAATCACATCAATGGGGTCATGGAAAGAAAAACTCATCCAACATAGTCTATATGATGAGTAAAGTATCTCAAAAATGGAAACAAAATAAATAAAAAAATGTGGCTATCTGTGTGTGTTATTGAAAGCAAAAATAAAAAAAATTCAACTAATGCAAGCAAACTAAAAATCAAAGCAAAAATAAACTTAAAAAGTAAAAATTCAAAAATATGCACCTCCACACCTAAATCATGCATTGTCCTCAATGTAATAGAAACATAAAAGAACAAAGGAAACAGAGTACTCCCCTGGGTGTGGTGTGCATGGTGTGATCCACTTGATCAAGGCTCAAGTAATTGGGGAAGGGAAAAGAGTCCCAACTGCATTGAGCAAAAAGTATAGCACTCCTTTTGATTTGGTCATTACCCATCCCATTTTTTCCATGTACTCATGAAGCAACATGATTAGCTTCTCTTCTTTCAGATGAAGTGTGCCTCTAGCCCTTATGTTTGCATTTTTGAGATGATTGGGTAGAACTTTGAACTCCAATTCATGTTTCTCTATGGCTAGCTGCAATTTAGTACTGAATTTAGGCAAAATAAACTCTACCTTATCCGGAGGTTTGCGAAGGCATTGATCCGCATGGTCCTTTGGTTTAGGTGCTTGGAATACCATTTGTTCCTTATGAGCATGGGCTGTTTGCATTGGATATATGGCTGAAATGGTTTCAGTTTGTGTAACAACCCGGAAACCGATACCCCTCTGTAACGGCCCGAACCGCCACCGGCGCTAGGATCCAGATCGGCTTAAGGCCGCCGGGACCCGTAGCAAGCCAAACATAACTCCTATCACCTGGTCAAATCCCATACATGATCAAAACTTTAACATAAAAACGATGTACATACCGAGCCTGACCTGTATGCGACATAACTGAAAACATAAAGAAACCCCCTACTAGAGCCCTCATCAAAACTCTAGCTGGGTCAACATAACATACATCAAGCCGGAGACACATCCAAAGAACTAGAACCTAACCTGTGCATGCATCAAACCACAAACATAAGACCTCTACTAGGGTCCTCAACAACTCTAGCGTGGTAAACAGCACATGCCACAAGTTTAGTTCAACCACAACTCAACATCTAACATAACATACATCATGTATTAAAAAGGGACTAACCAAGTCTTAGGGCCAAGCACAGTACTACTACATAAACATAACTCTACTTTACTTTACATTACAATCTCTTACAAAACATTATATCAATTTACAATACATGTCCACACTAAAAGTACTAATCTAATACTATTACATAAGCAAAACCTTTTCTCTTGAGACTTCCCGAACGACCTCAAACCTGCAACACTAGGGTTAAGGGAGAGGGGTGAGCTAAAAAGCCCAGTGAGTAGAAACAAAGAAAACAGTTCATTAATTACATGCTTTCATGAAATGCGTCACAGCACAAACAATTCACATAACGGATTGGACATGACCACCAAAACTCCCTCTGACTGTAACATAACATGGTGCCCGGCCCTTCGGGCTCCTCAGGACTTCATTATGCCCGGCCCTTCAGGCTCCTCAGGACTTCATTATGCCCGGCCTTTCGGGCTCCTCAGGACTTCATTATGCCCGGCCCTTTGGGCTCCTCAGGACTTCATTAACATAACATCAATAGGGCTATTGGGGTCGCCTTGGTCCATCCACATCAATAGTAAAATAATGCAATGCATCATATTCGTGTGACTAGTGCAATCAACCTATTACATATAAACATGATGCATGAACATGTTTTAGGCATTTGAATTTCGTAAAATAAAAGATTAAGTTTAGTTCTACTCACCTCTGGCAGACGCTGAACAGACTCTGCAACTGCTAACACTGATGGCCTCCTCGATCCCTCGGGTCCGATCCTACACAGGTGGACTCGAATGAGGTGCCAACACACTCTAAACAACTCATAAACAATTCCCCAAAAACCCACTAAAACATCACTTAAACATGCATAGAAAACAACCATGAAAAGGCTGGACAGGGCACTTTCGGCGGCACCTTCGGCGGCCGAACCCTCTCTCCAGAAACGAAACTCGGGCACTTTCGGCGGCACCTTCAGCGGCCGAAAGTCCCACTCCAGAGATGAAAGTCAGGCACTTTCGGCGGCCGAATCCTTCCTTCGACGGCCGAAAGTCTGCTTTCAAGCCAAAACTCAACTTTCTGGGGCAAGGTTAGGCGGCCAAACCATGCATCCAAAGGCAGGTTCGGCGGCCGAAACTACTTTCGGCGGCCGAACCTGAGTTCTTCCCAGAAGGGCAGAACTCAGCTTCTCATGCATTCAAGCCTCCCAAACCTTCCAAACACCCCAAAACAAGCACCCAACTTTACCAAAACATGCATAAACCCTTAACCATGCACAAAGGAGCTTAAACAAGCTTAAACTCCAACAAAGAACATCAAAAACATACATAGATAGCTTATGACTCACATAAGCCAAAACCATCAAAACAACCCAAATCCTCACATACTCTCTCCCCATCATGCATACTCACTCCCACATGCATAGACTAGCTTAAACCTCCTACATATCATCACATAAACATATATAAACATACATTTGCATAAAAACCCACATAAAGCCTAACATGCATATCTACCCATACTTAACCATTAAAACCTCTTAAAACTTACTTAAAACTTCATGAAACGTAAAAGAAAGCATAGATCCACACTTACCTCTTGAAGATCGAGGGTTGGTGTGATCCCTAACTTGGAGATGGGAGAAACCAACTCCTTGGGTCTCCAAGTTCCCAAAACTTGATCTAAGCTTGAAAACTCTTCAAAACAGCCATAAAACTCATGAAAACATGAAGGAGATGAAGAAAAACATGAAAATGGCCAAAGGAGGACAAAAACTCACCTGAGCTCAAGAATGGGGAGAAAACTCGCCCAGTTTCGATCTGAGGGCCCTTTATAGGTGGCCTGGTCGAAGACCTTCGGCAGCCTAACGTGCCCCCTAAACTCATGCATGTTCGGCGGCCGAACTTGAGGTTCGGCAGCCGAACCTTGGCTCACTCAAACAAAGCTTTCGGAGGCCAAAGGCGCTCCCGAAGCCTTCCCATGTTCGGCGGCAGAACTTCACTTTCGGCGGTCGAACCTGGCAAATGCCTCCTTGGTCTTTTCTTTTCAAAAACTCGATTCTTTTTCATTTAAAACCATGAAATCAGTAAAAACCTTTTAGAAAACACATTTTACCCCTCTAGAAGCCTCTGGCATCTTCAGAAATTCCAGATTCCAACGGAGATTCCGCCGGAAGGTAGGGATTCCGATGCCGGAATCTAGCCGGGTATTACATTCTTCCCCCCTTTAAGAACATTCGTCCCCGAATGTTCCACAAACAAACAGGCATCTCAAATCATAGCATTAATCATACATAAATAAGCAAGCAAACCAGCAAGCAAAACCTAAAAATATCTCTCCTGAAAGAGAGACACAGGCACTGCTGGAGTAGAACTCCCGGGTCTCCCAAACACTCACTATCAACCAGTGGTGATTTCCAAAACTTTTCACCATCAGGATTTCCTTGCTCCTCAATTTCCTTACTTATGTGTCCATGATCCGCACTAACTGCTCAACATAGGTGAGATCCCTTGAGATCTCCACCTCTGGTTCTTTAAGAACCTCACTTGGATCTGACACGAGCTTCCATAACACAGGAACATAGAAATCCGAATGGATCCTCTCCATAGGAAATCACCCTTACCAAAAGGAACACCTTAGCAGTACCCAACCTACTCCTGAACTCCACTGGCTTCCGCTGCGCTTCTCTGATTCTTACTCTTTTCTCTTCATCTTCACTAACTGGCTTCTTCTCACTGCTAACCCAAAATTAACTCTAACTCTCACAGGTAGTACCCGAATTTCAGATCTATCTTGGAAAACAACCAGCTCCTACTAGCTGTCCCAATAGATCATCCATCCTGCATGGGAATACCTGCCCTTGGTAGTGACCTTGGTCAACTGCTTACAGTCGTTACAAAGTCTCGAGGGTCCATCCTTCTTTTCCCACCACCACATTGGAACAATCCAGGGTGAGGTACTAGGTCGAATAAAACCCTTTGTCTACCAAGTCTCGCCTCTACTCTGACTACTACCTTTTCTATGCTGACGCCATCCTGTAGGGGAGAATAGAAATGGTTCTAGGTCCAGACACCACTCCTATGCTCAACTCTAACTCCTTGACAGGTGATAAACCTGAAAACTCGCTTGGGAAAACATCTAAGAACTCTCTCTAACAACTAACACTGAGGCTGGTTCCCCGACCTGACTGCTAAACTCTCAACAAGAACTCGAACCCTCTGACAACCCCTCCTACGTACCCTACGAACCTGACAAGTTGACATCAAACCTCTAGGCATCCCTATTGTGTTCCCTCGGAAGACTACCTCTGACCCATCCCGTCCTCTGAACCTGACTACCTTGTCTCTGCAGACCAAGATAGCACCACGAGCAGAAAAACCCAGTCCAACCCTAAACTGACGTCCAGACAGTCAAGTCTAAGACCTCAAAGTCGGGTGGAAGGCATCTACCTTCAACTAACACAGAACTGAACCGGCAGACTGACTCCGCCACAGATGGATCACCCGTGAGTCCACTGACCCAAAGAGAACACTTTAGCCCAGAAGCTCTCAACTCAACCTCTCGACGACTCCTCGAGCAACTAAAGAAAGAGAAAAACATCAGGGTTCACAAAACATACACATCAGAACATTCAAAAGTGAGCGTACCTGGCACCACCATGTTCGATGTGTCTGCCTCCTGCTGAGCTTGGGTGAAGATCCGAGCTGGAGCTGACAGACCTTCTCCACGGGAACCTTCAGAAGAAAAGGCTGACCCTCTTCCTCTACCTCGACCACTAACCTGAACCATGGCTGGAGCTGCTGGCTGAGCCGCTCTACCTGAAGTTGCCCGCTAAGACTGTGCCAACCAGGGCGCAATAGGACACTCACGTACCATGTGTCCTTCCTGACCGCATCTAAAACATAGATTAGTCCCAATCAGACAGGCTCCCTTGTGCGGCCTTCCGCACCTCATGCATCTTGAACTGCCTGAGCCAGAGCTTGAGCCACCAAAACCCAGACTAGCCTTCAAATTCTGCCAAAACTTCTTCTTCGACCTTCTGAGGCCTCTGCCCCACTTCTTACTTTTTGTGGAGGTTGTACTCAAAGTGGAGGGATCAATCCCTCCTGAACCTGAGATCCTGGAATCCTGAGTCTGAGCATCCTCCTGAGAATCTCGCATACCTTCTTCTGACACTCTGATTCCCAAACTGACATCCCTTCTCTGAACATCCGACTCTACTTCCCTCATACTAGCTGACATCCTTCTTGGAGCCATTCCTTCTCTGCTTACATCAAAAGACCTTCCAGGGTCCCTTGATGTTCCCCATCTGCTGACTCTCCACGACTGCGCTCTTGGCAGAGCAGGGGGAAAGGCGTCCATACCTTCCCTCTCAGATGAAACTCCAGTCGATTCCACAGATTGATGAGCACCTTGCATTCTGGCTCCTCTGAAGAACAACACACAAGCATACAAACAATCATTAGCATCATACGGTTCATATGAAAACACATGAACCTGCAACATACACAGCATATCATACATAACATTAATGCACATGCATAAAATCATGGCATTTCACATCATCAATCAAGACAGGACCCAACATCCTATCCTAGTGGACATGATTCTTCCTATTGTGCTTGCCCTTCTATGACCTCTAAACCAACCTCGTTCCGATGTGGAATATCTCTAATCCTTGAGCATCTTTGCTCAACACACCGTACTGATGAGGTCCAAAGCTCTGATACCACTCTGTAACAACCCAGAAACCGATACCCCTCTGTAACGGCCCGAACCGCCACCGGCGCTAGGATCCAGATTGGCTTAAGGCCGTCGGGACCCGTAGCAAGCCAAACATACCTCCTATCACCTGGTCAAATCCCATATATGACCAAAACTTTAACATAAAAACGATGTACATACCGAGCCTGACCTGTATGCGACATAACTGAAAACATAAATGTAATACCCGGCTAGACTCCGGTATCAGAATTCCTACCGTTCGGTGGAATCTCGGATGTCGGAAGCCTCTAGTAGGGTAGAAACATGTTTTCATAAAATGTTTTAAGGTATTTCATGGTTTTAAGTATGAAAATTAAATGAGTTTTTGCATAAAAAGTCCTTGGAGGAAAACCCAGGTTCGGCCGCCGAAAGTCAAGTTCGGCCGCCGAATATGCATGCTTTTTGGAGGCATGTTAGGCCCCCGAAAGCATGAGTGAGGGCAGTCCAGGTTCGGCCGCCGAACCTCATGTTCGGCTGCCGAACATGGCATGCATGCGGAGGCAAGTTCGGCCCCCGAACGTGGTCTGGCCAGCCACTATAAAAGGGGCACTTAGCCGAAATGGGCGAGCTTTCTCCCATTTTCGGCCACAGCTAGCTTCCGACCGCCCTCTTCCAAATCTAGTGTTCTTCCTTCAAATCCCCACCATTTTTCTTGAGTTTTAAGCTTGCATTGAAGGTTTTGAACTTTTGAAACAAGTTTTGGAGCTTTGGGAACTCAGGAGCTCATTTTCGTGGATCTCCAAGTTTAGGTCGTCTCCCTCTCGATCTTCAAGAGGTAAGAGCCGATCTTAAGCTCCTTATGTGTTTTAAACAAGTTTGAAGTTGTTTTATGGGTAGAGATGCATGTTTAGGCTTGTTGATGAGTTTATGAGTTTTGATGTTTTGATGAACAATGTGTGTTGATTGTGTGTGTTTGAAGTGTTGTAGTTGGGGTATTTGTTAGTTTGAGACCCCTAGGTGTGATATATGAATGTTGAGCATGATCTATGATGCCATGAGATATAGTAGGTTGTTTGCATTAGTATTCACGAATATGTTGCATTGCA
The DNA here is from genome assembly GCF_001659605.2 of Manihot esculenta. Lineage (NCBI taxonomy): Eukaryota > Viridiplantae > Streptophyta > Magnoliopsida > Malpighiales > Euphorbiaceae > Manihot > Manihot esculenta. Next base: position 25,401,365 of record NC_035161.2, read on the forward strand.
TTTATGATGTTGATGTGGATTGGTTATTGGATGACCCTTTAGTCCTCATATGATATGATGATGCTACGGCATGAGATATGGTATGGAAGTCCAGGTTGTACCCATTCTACGTCCCTGGCACGATGTAAGAGAAAGTCCAGGTTGTACCCATTCTACGTCCCTGGCACATTGGTATGTTATGATATGTTATGATAAGGGAAAGACCGGTTGTACCCATTCTACGTCCCGGCACAGTTGGACTATGTAAAGGACTATTGGTGACAATACCATCCGAGATGTGATTAGTTGTGATGTGTTGCATTACATAATGGCATGAAATTTTAATATATGATTTCACTATTCTGCTCACTGGGCTTGTAGCTCACCCCTCTCCCCTAACCCCAGATGTGCAGGTACAGGGTAGACCAGGAGGTTAGCCAGAGTTTTGAAGTATGTTTATGTAATAGTTAGATTGTGGACATGACAATTGTACTATGATGTAATGTAAGAGATTACAGTATGTATGTAATGAGGTATATTGAGGTTATAGATGTGCTTGACCCTATGAGTATTGTAATCCCTTGTTAATGCATGATCTTAGTTATTTGATGTTTATGTTTAAGCCAACTCATCTCATGTTGTATCGCCCGTTGGGGCATTGATGAGATCCCACAGAGGGATCACGATTATGATCAGGACTATGTTCATGTATGTTCAGGTTGAGTTGGGTGTTTTTAAGGAAAAGTTTTAATTTTTATGTATGATTGTTGATCATGTATGGGATTATACAGGTTTACAGGTTTCATGTCAGGCTTGCTACGGGTCCCGGCGGCCTTAAGTCGACCCGGATCCTAGCGCCGGTAGCGGTCTGATTTTCGGGTCGTTACAGAATGGTATCAGAGCCCTAGGTTCATAGGATCGGACCTAGAGTGTCGGGCTCATAGATGTTCTAGAAGGTCAAGCACAATAGGAAGATCATGTCCACTAGGATAGGATGCGGAGTCCTGTCTTGTATGATGATGTGTAATGCCATGACTTTGTGCATGTGCATTAATGATATGCTATGCTATGTGATGTATATGATGAGGGTTCATGTGTGCCCACATGAACCATATGATGCTAATGCTTGTATGATGTGTACTGTTTTTCAGAAAACAGGATGAGGGGAACTCGTCGATCTGCACGATTGACTGGAGTGCCACCTGAGGATGAGGGCACGAGCGCCCGTCCTCCCACATTGCCTAGGGCAATGTCTTGTAGAGCCAACAGAGAAAGAGTGTCAAGGGACCCTAGAAGGTCTTTTGATGCTAGCAGAAGGGGGACTGATAGAGGAGGAAGTTCTTCAGATGTGAGGGAGGTTATGGAAGAGGAGCAGAGGAGGGATGGGAACCTGGATGTGAGCATGGAGGGAGAAGGGACAGGGGAGTCTCAGGGAGGCGTTCAGGCCTCGGGGTATGGTTTTCCACCCCATTATCCACCCTTCCCACAGGGTTCAGGGTATCCGATGGGAGGTACATCGGATTACTCCAGCTTTAACCCCTACCCTACCTACACGCCTTATCCACCTTTCTATCCACCTTACACACAGTACCCAGCTTATCCACCCTCACCCTTCTATCCAAACCCGGCAAACCCCACCTCGGGGAATGCTGCACCTCCACCTCCACCACCTACAGAACCAGCAGTCCCAGTTACTCAACCTCCTAGACCTAGCTCAGCTGATGGGAGCAAGGTAAAGATGACAGATTACCTCAAGCTAGATGCTCCCAAATACAAGTCAGGGGATGACCCCTTTGAATATCTGAGAGTGGTGAAGACAATAACTGATGAGCTAGGGGCAAGTGACAGCAGGGCCATTCAGATGGCAGGGTTCACTTTAAAGTGCAAGAAGGCACGGGAATGGTTCAAGTGTTATGTGGACCCGAGACTAGACGGTATGACATGGGAAGAATTTGCGAATGAGTTCGCTGGATGGGCTTTTCCAGACAGTTCCAGAGAACTGAAGATGATTGAGTTTGAGCAACTGAGGCAGTCAGAGCACATGGGTGTAGAGGAGTTCACGGATAAATTCTTGAAGCTATTGCCTTTTTCAGGGCAAGCTCTAGATACAGATACGAAGAAAGCAAAGAAATATGTTATGAAGCTGCATTCCAGGTACTCCTCGTTGGTTCAGTCAGCTGAGAGAGAAAGTTTCCACACTGTGGTGGATATGGCTCGAAGAATGGAAGCGAGTGCTATAGTTGAGGGGTCAGTGAAGCAGTCAGTGACCCAGTCTTCAGGGGTTAAGACCCCAGGCAGAGGAGGACCAGGGTTCTCTTCTCAGAGCTCAGGAAAGAAGAGGTGGGATAACACCACCAGGAAGCCGAAGAAGAATAAGTTTTGGAGCAAGTTGAAATCCGGTCTGGGATTTGGCGGTGGCTCGAGCTTAGGCTCAGATGGTACAGAATGCCAGAGATGTGGAAGACCGCACAGGAGAGTGTGTCGAGCTGGGACTAATACATGTTTCAGATGTGGACAGGAGGGACACATAGCTCGGGAGTGTCCTAGAGCGCCTTTTATGGGCCAGCCCCAGCAGACAGCTTATGGTAGTGTGGCACAGCCAGCAGTTCCAGCCACAACTTAGGGCAGTGGCAGAGGTAGAGGGAGAGGGGCAGCCTCTTCTTCTGGTTCCCGAGGTGAAGGTCCATCAGCTCCAGCCAGGATCTTCACCATGACTCAGCAGGAGGCTAACACATCCAACACCGTGGTGTCAGGTAATCTCGTCATTGGGTGTTCTGATGTGTATGCATTAATGGACCCGGGTGCATCTCATTCTTTTATTGCTCCGAGAGCCGTTGAGAGGTTGGGTCTGATAGTCTCTGGATTAGAGTGTCCCCTATGGGTCAGTGGACCCAAGTGTGACCCGTCAGTGGCAGTGTCAGTCTGCCAGTACAGTCCAGTTTTTGTTGAGGGAAGATGCCTCTCCGCCGACCATGTGGTTCTAGATTTGACAGACTTTGACGTCATTCTAGGGATGGATTGGCTATCTACCCATGGTGCTACCTTGGACTGCAGAGACAAGGTAGTCAAGTTCAGAGATCAGAACGGGTCAGAGGTCGTCTTCAGAGGAGACAAGAGGGGCACACCTAGAGGTCTGATATCAGCTCTTCAGGCTCGTAGGTTGCTTAGGAAGGGATGTCAGGGGTACTTAGCTCATGTGAGAGAGCTAGACAGTCAGGTCAGGGAGCCGGCCTCGGTGCCAGTTGTCAGAGAGTTTCAGGATGTTTTTCCGGATGAGCTTCCAGGTTTACCACCTGTTAGGGAGATAGAGTTCGAGATAGAGTTGGTGCCTGGAACTAGACCGATCTCTATCCCTCCCTACAGGATGGCTCCAGCCGAGTTAAAGGAGTTGAAAGAGCAATTGCAAGAGCTGGTAGAAAAGGGTTTCATCCGACAGAGTACCTCACCTTGGGGTGCTCCAGTCTTGTTTGTGAGAAAGAAGGATGGATCCCTTAGACTTTGTATCGACTACAGACAGTTGAACAAAGTCACTACCAAGAATAGGTACCCTTTGCCAAGGATCGATGATCTATTTGACCAGTTAGCAGGAGCAGGTTGTTTCTCCAAAATAGATCTGAGATCTGGGTACCATCAGCTGAGGATCAGAGATGAGGATGTGCCAAAGACGGCTTTCAGGACCAGATATGGGCATTTTGAGTTCCTTGTAATGCCGTTCGGGTTGACCAACGCCTCTGCAACATTCATGGATCTCATGAACAGAGTGTTTAGTCAGTACCTGGATCACTTCGTTATTGTCTTCATAGATGATATCTTAGTGTATTCCAAGAATGCAGAGGAGCATGCCCATCATCTGCGGTTGGTCTTGCAGACTTTGAGGGAACATGGCTTGTATGCCAAGTTCTCTAAGTGTGAGTTCTGGCTGAGGAGCATTTCGTTCTTGGGGCATGTAGTGTCAGAGAATGGGATTGAGGTAGACCCCAAGAAGACAGAAACTGTGGCTAACTGGCCTAGACCCACTTCAGTGACAGAGATTAGAAGTTTCTTGGGTTTGGCAGGTTACTACAGGAGGTTCGTTCAGGACTTCTCTAAGATAGCAGCTCCTCTGACCAGGTTAACCAGGAAGAATCAGAAGTTTCTGTGGACCGACCAGTGCGAAGAGAGTTTTGAAGAGCTTAAGAAGAGGTTGACTTCAGCACCAGTTTTAGCTCTGCCATCTGGTGATGAAGACTTTACAGTCTTTTGTGATGCGTCCCGTGTGGGACTGGGTTGTGTACTGATGCAAAATGAGAGGGTGATTGCTTATGCTTCTAGGCAGCTGAAGAAGCATGAGTTGAATTACCCCACACATGACCTTGAGATGGCAGCAGTAATCTTTGCACTCAAGATGTGGAGGCACTACCTCTATGGGGTTAAATGTGAGATCTTCACAGATCATAAAAGCCTGCAGTACATCCTGAGTCAAAGAGATTTGAATTTGAGACAGAGGAGATGGGTGGAGCTGCTGAGTGACTACGATTGCAAGATTCAGTATCATCCGGGTAAGGCGAATGTCGTGGCAGACGCCCTAAGCCGGAAGTCACTAGGCAGTTTATCCCATATATCGGCAGAGAGGAGGCCAGTGGTGAAAGAGTTTTACAAGCTCATTGAGGAAGGTCTACAGATGGAGTTGTCTGGTACAGGTGCCCTGGTGGCCCAGATGAGAGTGGCACCCGTGTTTCTGGAGCAGGTGGCTCAGAAACAGCATGAGGACCCAGAGTTAGTAAAGATTGCCAGGACTGTTCAGTCAGGCAACGATAGTGAGTTCAGATTCGACAGTAAGGGGATCCTCCGCTATGGGAGTCGATTATGTGTACCAGATGACATCGGGCTAAAAGGAGACGTTATGAGAGAGGCTCATAGTTCAAGATACAGCATTCACCCCGGAGCCACCAAGATGTATCAAGATCTAAAGAAGGTTTATTGGTGGCCAGCTATGAAGAAAGAAGTGGCACAGTTCGTGTCAGCCTGCGAAGTGTGTCAGAGGGTGAAGCTGGAACATCAGAAGCCAGCTGGAATGCTTAACCCGCTACCGATTCCAGAATGGAAATGGGAAAATATAGCTATGGACTTCGTAGTGGGGTTACCGGCGGCGTCCAACAGAGTGGACTCCATATGGGTGATCGTGGACAGACTCACCAAATCTGCTCACTTCATTCCTGTCAGGAGTGGCTACTCTGTGGACAAGTTGGCGCAGGTGTATGTGGATGAGATCGTCAGGCTGCATGGGGTTCCTGTTTCTATAGTGTCAGATAGAGGGCCCCAGTTCACCTCCAGGTTTTGGCGGAGTCTGCAGAGTGCCATGGGTACCAGGTTGGATTTCAGTACTGCCTTCCACCCCCAGACTGATGGACAGTCAGAAAGGACCATCCAGACTATCGAGGATATGCTTAGAATGTGTGTGCTGGACTTTGGCGGTTCTTGGAGGCAGCATCTACCTTTGGTGGAGTTTGCCTACAACAACAGCCATCATGCTAGCATCGGGATGGCTCCATATGAAGTTTTGTACGGAAGGAAGTGCAGATCACCTGTTTGCTGGGAAGAAGTTGGAGAAAAGGCCTTGGCAGGGCCTGAGCTAGTAGAGATTACCAGCAGGGTCGTACCCATAATCAGAGAAAGGATCAAAACTGCTGCTAGCAGGCAGAAGAGCTATGCAGACGTCCGCAGGAGACAGTTAGAGTTTCAGGAGGGGGATCTGGTATTGCTCAAGGTGTCTCCAATGAAGGGAGTGGTTCGCTTCGGGAAGAAAGGTAAACTGGCCCCACGATACATCAGACCCTTTGAAATCTTGCAAAAGATTGGGAATGTGTCGTACAAGCTGGATTTACCTGCTTCAATGGAAAGAATCCATCCGGTTTTCCATGTTTCGATGTTGAGGAAGTTTGTGTCAGATCCGAGCAAGGTTCTTAGTGAGCCTGATGTGGAGGTCCAAGAGGATCTCACCTATGTTGAACAGCCAGTACGGATCATAGACACCCAGATCAGAAAGTTAAGAAACAAGGAAATCCCGATGGTGAAAGTCTTGTGGAACCACCACAACTTGGAAGAATGCACTTGGGAGACACGGGAGTCTATGCTCCAGCAGTACCCTCATCTCTTTTAAGGTTAGATCTCCTTGTGTTTACGTGCTTTGTATGTATGTTATGTTTTATGCCATGCTAAGTGTGCTAGTTGAGGTACATTCGGGGACGAATGTTCTTAAGGGGGGGAGAATGTAATACCCGGCTAGACTCCGGTATCAGAATTCCTACCGTTCGGTGGAATCTCGGATGTCGGAAGCCTCTAGTAGGGTAGAAACATGTTTTCATAAAATGTTTTAAGGTATTTCATGGTTTTAAGTATGAAAATTAAATGAGTTTTTGCATGAAAAGTCCTTGGAGGAAAACCCAGGTTCGGCCGCCGAAAGTCAAGTTCGGTCGCCGAATATGCATGTGTTTTGGAGGCACGTTAGGCCCCCGAAAGCATGAGTGAGGGCAGTCCAGGTTCGGCCGCCGAACCTCATGTTCGGCCGCCGAACATGGCATGCATGCGGAGGCAAGTTCGGCCCCCGAACGTGGTCTGGCCAGCCACTATAAAAGGGGCACTTAGCCGAAATGGGCGAGCTTTCTCCCATTTTCCGCCATAGCTAGCTTCCGACCGCCCTCTTCCAAATCTAGTGTTCTTCCTTCAAATCCCCACCATTTTTCTTGAGTTTTAAGCTTGCATTGAAGGTTTTGAACTTTTGAAACAAGTTTTGGAGCTTTGGGAACTCAGGAGCTCATTTTCGTGGATCTCCAAGTTTAGGTCGTCTCCCTCTCGATCTTCAAGAGGTAAGAGCCGATCTTAAGCTCCTTATGTGTTTTAAACAAGTTTTAAGTTGTTTTATGGGTAGAGATGCATGTTTAGGCTTGTTGATGAGTTTATGAGTTTTGATGTTTTGATGAACAATGTGTGTTGATTGTGTGTGTTTGAAGTGTTGTAGTTGGGGTATTTGTTAGTTTGAGACCCCTAGGTGTGATATATGAATGTTGAGCATGATCCATGCATCATGAATGCCATGAGATATAGTAGGTTGTTTGCATTAGTATTCACGAATATGTTGCATTGCATTTATGATGTTGATGTGGATTGGTTATTGGATGACCCTTTAGTCCTCATATGATATGATGATGCTACGGCATGAGATATGGTATGGAAGTCCAGGTTGTACCCATTCTACGTCCCTGGCACGATGTAAGAGAAAGTCCAGGTTGTACCCATTCTACGTCCCTGGCACATTGGTATGTTATGATATGTTATGATAAGGGAAAGACCGGTTGTACCCATTCTACGTCCCGGCACAGTTGGACTATGTAAAGGACTATTGGTGACAATACCATCCGAGATGTGATTAGTTGTGATGTGTTGCATTACATAATGGCATGAAATTTTAATATATGATTTCACTATTCTGCTCACTGGGCTTGTAGCTCACCCCTCTCCCCTAACCCCAGATGTGCAGGTACAGGGTAGACCAGGAGGTTAGCCAGAGTTTTGAAGTATGTTTATGTAATAGTTAGATTGTGGACATGACAATTGTACTATGATGTAATGTAAGAGATTACAGTATGTATGTAATGAGGTATATTGAGGTTATAGATGTGCTTGACCCTATGAGTATTGTAATCCCTTGTTAATGCATGATCTTAGTTATTTGATGTTTATGTTTAAGCCAACTCATCTCATGTTGTATCGCCCGTTGGGGCATTGATGAGATCCCACAGAGGGATCACGATTATGATCAGGACTATGTTCATGTATGTTCAGGTTGAGTTGGGTGTTTTTAAGGAAAAGTTTTAATTTTTATGTATGATTGTTGATCATGTATGGGATTATACAGGTTTACAGGTTTCATGTCAGGCTTGCTACGGGTCCCGGCGGCCTTAAGTCGACCCAGATCCTAGCGCCGGTAGCGGTCCGATTTTCGGGACGTTACAATAAAGAAACTCCCTACTAGAGCCCTCATCAAAACTCTAGCTGGGTCAACATAACATACATCAAGCCGGAGACACATCCAAAGAACTAGAACCTAACCTGTGCATGCATCAAACCACAAACATAAGACCTCTACTAGGGTCCTCAACAACTCTAGCGTGGTAAACAGCACATGCCACAAGTTTAGTTCAACCACAACTCAACATCTAACATAACATACATCATGTATTAAAAAGGGACTAACCAAGTCTTAGGGCCAAGCACAGTACTACTACATAAACATAACTCTACTTTACTTTACATTACAATCTCTTACAAAACATTATATCAATTTACAATACATGTCCACACTAAAAGTACTAATCTAATACTATTACATAAGCAAAACCTTTACTCTTGAGACTTCCCGAACGACCTCAAACCTGCAACACTGGGGTTAGGGGAGAGGGGTGAGCTAAAAAGCCCAGTGAGTAGAAACAAAGAAAACAGTTCATTAATTACATGTTTTTATGAAATGCGTCACAGCATAAACAATTCACATAACGGATTGGACATGACCACCAAAACTCCCTCTGACTGTAACATAACATGGTGCCCGGCCCTTCGGGCTCCTCAGGACTTCATTATGCCCGGCCCTTCGGGTTCCTCAGGACTTCATTATGCCCGGCCCTTCAGGCTCCTCAGGACTTCATTATGCCCGGCCCTTCGGGCTCCTCAGGACTTCATTAACATAACATCAATAGGGCTATTGGGGTCGCCTTGGTCCATCCACATCAACAGTAAAATAATGCAATGCATCATATTCGTGTGACTAGTGCAATCAACCTATTACATATAAACATGATGCATGAACATGCTTTAGGCATTTGAATTTCGTAAAATAAAAGATTAAGTTTAGTTCTACTCACCTCTGGCAGACGCTGAACAGACTCTGCAACTGCTAACACTGATGGCCTCCTCGATCCCTCGGGTCAGATCCTACACAGGTGGACTCGAATGAGGTGCCAACACACTCTAAACAACTCATAAACAATTCCCCAAAAACCCTCTAAAACATCACTTAAACATGCATAGAAAACAACCATGAAAAGGCTGGACAGGGCACTTTCGGCGGCACCTTCGGCGGCCGAACCCTCTCTCCAGAAACGAAACTCGGGCACTTTCGGCGGCACCTTCGGCGGCCGAAAGTCCCACTCCAGAGACGAAAGTCAGGCACTTTCGGCGGCCGTATCCTTCCTTCGACGGCCGAAAGTCTGCTTTCAAGCCAAAACTCAACTTTCGGGGGCAAGGTTAGGCGGCCAAACCATGCATCCAAAGGCAGGTTCGGCGGCCGAAACTACTTTCGGCGGCCGAACCTGAGTTCTTCCCAGAAGGGCAGAACTCAGCTTCTCATGCATTCAAGCCTCCCAAACCTTTCAAACACCCCAAAACAAGCACCCAACTTTACCAAAACATGCATAAACGCTTAACCATGCACAAAGGAGCTTAAACAAGCTTAAACTCCAACAAAGAACATCAAAAACATACATAGATAGCTTATGACTCACATAAGCCAAAACCATCAAAACAATCCAAATCCTCACATACTCTCTCCCCATCATGCATACTCACTCCCACATGCATAGACTAGCTTAAAACTCCTACATATCATCACATAAACATATATAAACATACATTTGCATAAAAACCCACATAAAGCCCAACATGCATATCTACCCATACTTAACCATTAAAACCTCTTAAAACTTACTTAAAACTTCATGAAACGTAAAAGAAAGCATAGATCCACACTTACCTCTTGAAGATCGAGGGTTGGTGTGATCCCTAACTTGGAGATGGGAGAAACCAACTCCTTGGGTCTCCAAGTTCCCAAAACTTGATCTAAGCTTGAAAACTCTTCAAAACAGCCATAAAACTCATGAAAACATGAAGGAGATGAAGAAAAACATGAAAATGGCCAAAGGAGGACAAAAACTCACCTGAGCTCAAGAATGGGGAGAAAACTCGCCCAGTTCCGATCTGAGGGCCCTTTATAGGTGGCCTGGTCGAAGACCTTCGGCAGCCTAATGTGCCCCCTAAACTCATGCATGTTCGGCGGCCGAACTTGAGGTTCGGCAGCCGAACCTTGGCTCGCTCAAACAAAGCTTTCGGAGGCCAAAGGCGCTCCCGAAGCCTTCCCATGTTCGGCGGCCGAACTTCACTTTCGGCGGCCAAACCTGGCAAATGCCTCCTTGGTCTTTTCTTTTCAAAAACTCGATTCTTTTTCATTTAAAACCATGAAATCAGTAAAAACCTTTTAGAAAACACATTTTACCCCTCTAGAAGCCTCTGGCATCTTCAGAAATTCCAGATTCCAACGGAGATTCCACCGGAAGGTAGGGATTTCGATGCTGGAATCTAGCCGGGTATTACAGTTTGCTCTTTCTGCCCAAGATCTGACTGAAAGGGGGGCTGAAGAGGACTGATCTGCGATTGAAGCTGAAAGGACGCATCTGAAAGGCTTTCAGGTACTCCTTCTTGCGCAAGATTGGTCTGAAGAGGTGCGATTGGCTCCCCCTTGTTCTGCGTATGGCTGCAGTCCACCTGTTGGATGCAACAATCAGTTTCTTTCAGTCCTGGCTCTTTCTGGCTCTCTTCCCTGCAAGGATCATTGTTTAGTATATCATCTTGTTTTATATAAAAAATATCTTTGCTCAAACAATCTATGATATCTAAACTATCAACAGGTTCTGTTTGATCAGTTTGTTTGGACAAACAGTTTTCTGGTTGCGTTTCTTCAGCAGCTTGTTCATGTACTTGCCAACTTTCATCATCATCCTCCACGTCTTGAAGTTCTTGCTCTCTTCTTAATATGATTGACTTCAATGATTTGTCCAATTGATCCATCTGTTGTTGGATACATTGCAAAGAAATTGTCAATGTCTTTATCTTCTCTTCATCAAGGTGCATGTTGGGACTTGGAGGTTCTAGTTGGTCTTGATATCCTTGATAATTTTGGTAGTTGTTATCCTCTGCATAATTGAAGTCTGAATAGTCTCCCCAACCTAGATTATATGTATTATGGTAGGGATCATATTCTGGCTGTTCGTAGTATCCTCCAAATGCATGTACTTGTTGGTCATCTTCATAAAGTGTAGGACATTGGGAAGTTAGGTGTCCCACATGTGCACAGATTCTACATGGCTGAGATTGTTGAAGTCGTCGAGCCTGTAGAGCTATGACATAGCTTTCCACAATAGATGTTAGGTCAGGAATTTGGGGAGGGAGATTATATGTGCTTACCTCATCCATGATTTAGATCTGCGATGGTGACTGTGCCATTTGGTGAGATGTTCGGCGGCCGAATGAGGATGCGGTTCGGCAGCCGAAGGTGTTGCAGAGGTGCTCCTGCGCAAAGGTGGTCTTTACTTTTTTTTTTTTTTTTGTAACTTGGTCCTGAAAGAAAAACAAATGAGTTAAATCAATTCCCCAGCAACAGCGCCAATTTTTGACTCGCGGTAGTCGAAGCCGGTCAAAAATAACCTTTCTGGTTATCAATAATTTTTATATTTGCAGATAGTGGTGAAAGGATCGAATCCACAGAGAATTGAGAACTCACCTATTTCCCTTTTTATGACCAAGAAAATAAACTAAAATGATAATAAATTAAAAATGAGATAAAAACTAAAAGCGGGATAAAACGAGATAAACTGAAATTGGGATCAAAACTGTCAACAAAATAACAGGGGGGTTTGAGATTGATTGTAGTAAACTACTAATGAGAATAATAATGGAAAGCAAATAATTAAATAAAAAGTAATCAATAATGAGAAAGCTCTAGTTGAAGTATTGGATCCACTTTAGTTGTTGGGATTGATCACAGACACTATGTCCTTTTGGGTTGATTCAATAGATTAGTTATGGAGATGGAAGACGCTTCTCACCACCATTATCTCTCCTTATTATTAAATTAATTAGGGAACGTCCTCTAATTAATTACTAATCAATAAGTTGCCAAGGAACGTCCTTGGGCCTCAGGCAACAAACAACTATCAATTTCATTAAGAAATAGAGAGATCCAATCCTAGCTACCCAAACGTATGGAGATAACGCTAGATCATGCAACTTCCTTGGTTTTTATGCCAAGTGTTCTTATGTAAGAATAATCTAAGCAATTACGGACTTAAATTATTCAAACTAACAAATAATTATTTTGCAATTAAAAATCAACGTAGATTTCAATAACAAAGTAATATGAAAATTAAGTATGAAATTGCATGAATATTGAATTTCCAAAAATTAAACAATATTTGATCAAGTCTCACAACCCATTAATCAACTAAAGCTTCAACCAATATTCAACTAGATCAAAGAAATCAGCCACTCATTGGCTGAATTAAAAACAGAAAAATAAAAGGGAAAAGAAAGAAAAGAAACCAAAGGATGGAGGTGGAGAGCTCCTTACGCAGAAGCTTGCGGAATTGCCGAATTGAAATTGTGAAGTCTGTAAAATAGGAGGAGAGCTGATTTAGGTTTCAATTGCTTCCCACGTGCGCGTGATGCTGAGGTGCTGGTCCATGTGCGCTGGAGCTAAAGTGGGAGCGGGCAAGCTGTCCGTGTTTTGCGAGTTGAGGAAGTGTGCTGGCCCATGTGCAAGAACGGCTGTCCATAAGCGGGCTCGTTGAAGCGCCTTGGCGGGGCCCATGTGCAAATGAAGGTGCGGGCCATGGTTGCAAGTGATCGTGCGAGCCATGGTTGCAAGTCAACGTGCGGGCCATGTGCTTGCCCCCATTTGCGTGAATTGATGAAGTGTGGGCCCATGTGCTTGCCCCCATTTGCGTGAATTGATGAAGTGTGGGCCCATGGTGGAAGAATGTGCGGTCCATGCGAAGTGCTTGGCCCATGGGCTGTCCATGTGTGGGAATGTGCGGGAATGGGCTGTTCATGCACTTGTTTTGAATCTAACTTGGCGGGCTTGCTCTTTTTTGCTCCAATAAGGCAGTTTTAGGGGGATTTTCTCCAAATTGTCCTTTTACACTATTTTCTGCAAAATAATATTAAAAACACTAAATTAAGCAGAAATTATGTAAATAATTCAACAATAATATTAATATAAAATGGACTAAATTATGCTCTATCAGGGCCTTTTATAAGTGGCTGGCCAGACCACCTTCAGGAGCCAAAGGTGCTTCCACAAACTCCCCATGTTCGGCGGCTGAACTTGAGGTTCGGCGGCCGAACCTGGGTTTCCTTCCTTGGTCTTTTTCTTTCAAAAACTTATTCTCTTTCTTTATTAAAACCATAAAAACACATGAAAACACTTTAGAAAACCATATTTTACCCTTCTAGAGGGTTTCGACATCTGAGATTCCGCCGGAAAGTGGGAATTCCGATGCCGGAGTCTAGCCGGGTATTACAATATGAGTGACTTGATTTCTACTGAGATACTATTATGGCCTTTGAGGATCAATTGAAGACGGGTCTCCAATTCCCTGTGGATCCATTTTTGTGGATGTCCTTCGGTTCCAAAAGCTTTCGATTGTCCAATTGCATCCCAATAGGTATAAAATCATGGTGGCATTCCAGTTTGACTGCCTCAATAATCACATTGAACCGAGTATAGCGCTTTTCTCCCAGCTATACTAGCTGGGTACCTATAAAAATGAAGAGTTTTGGTACTTTAGCGGGCGAAAGCACTTGACCATGTTTGATCGGGTGCCTTCCTCTTTGAAGCAGTGGAAAAATAAATTTTTTATCCTTCATCACTAGACGCTGGGAGATTTTGGGTGCCTTTAAACAAGTTGGCACTGTTGGGTGGAATTGATGAGGACAATGCTTTAGCCTTTCTCTTAACAAAGGCTAAATCCCCAAAGAAAATGGACATCACTCAGGTGGTGAGAAATGCTATTTTGTCTTAGCAGAGCTATCTATAAGCAAATCAGACTCGTGGTCCTCACCCGCCAAGCCCTCCTAGCCTTGGGAAAGGCTTTTCCTTGGCTAAAGATAATGGTACTTCTCTTCTGCCTTTTTTTTTAAATTTTGAACTGCCTTGCTTACTTACTTTTTCCTTTTTTGCAGATATGCTGGATTTTAAAGCAAATTTGTTGAAGCGGTGCATGCTGCCTGTAAAGGCAAGGCTGTTGCCAGGGCTACTAGTCCCCTTGCTAAGCGCACTTGCCCCGCAGAAGAGGTGCTCATGCTTTCTCCTCCCCCAACCCCACCTATAGTAGAAGAGTCAGCCCCATTTCAGCCTAAGTCTTCTGCCGTGGGCGCTTCTACTTCTGCCCCCAGCTTTTGAGTTTCCTTCTGCTGCCCCATCTGAACCCGCTCCTGCGAGTGTAGGGATCGAATCTTCCTGGCTTCCGAGCATTTAGTGCCTAGCATTGGCGCTAAACTAGTCCGAACCATACCCATGTATGAGTTTCGGCTCTGGAGGGACTTTCGACCGCCTAACCTGCTGCTGAAAGTGCCCTGTTCAGCCTTCCTTTGCATGATTTCTATGGTTGTTCTAAGATGTTTTTAGGGAGTTTTTGGGGAGCAGTTTAGAGTTATGTTAGTCTTTGTTTGGTACCTCATTTGAGTCCACCTGTGTAGGTTCGGACCCGAGGAACCAAGGACCCCAGCAGTGAGATAGCTGCTTCAGAGTCATTAGAGCTTCAGCCAGAGGTGAGTGGAATAACTCTTTATGTTTCAAAGCAAATAAATAAATTTTGAGCATGATACATGCATCACGTATGCCATGAGATATACTAGGTTGTTTGCATTAGAATTCACGAATATGCTGCATTGCATAACTTGATGATGATGTGGATGGATGTTGAATGACCCTTTAGTCCTCGTATGTTATGGTATGATGATGATACGATATGGATAGCCAGTGAAGCCCATTCTACGCCCCTGGCACTATGTTAAGAGAAAGACCAGTGAGGCCCATTCTACGCCCCTGGCACTATGGAATGTTATGCTATGTTATGTTATGTTATATTATGTTAAGAGAAAGACCAGTGAGGCCAATTCTACGCCCCTGGCACGATTGGACTATATAGAGGACTATTGGTGACAAGTCCATCCTTGATGTGATTTGTTTGTGATGTGTTGCATTTCATGAAAACATGAAATTTAAAGTGAATGTTTATTTATTCTGCTCACTGGGCTTTATAGCTCATCCCTCTCCCTTAACCCCCAGGTTTGCAGGTACAGGGTAGACCAAGAAGTCAGCAGGAGTAGAGTCATGTTTTATGTTATAGTTAGATGTGGACATGAATATGATGTAATGTAAAAGTATAGTATAGAAATGTAATGTAATGATGCTTATGGAAGTTTAGAGTTGTGCTTGACCATAGTATGTTGTTAATCCCTTTTTAGTACATGATCTTAAATGTTTAATGATGAATATGTAAACCAAACTTAATATATGTTATGTTACCCCATTGGAGCATTTATGAGGACTCCAATGTGGGGTTGATGATTATGTATACGAATAGCGCATGAACAGGTTGAGTTTGGTGAATAAATGAATGAATGAATGTAAAAGTTCAAAATTTTTATGTATGTGTTGATCATGTATGGGATTAAACAGGTTTACAGGATGTATGTCAGGCTTGCTACGGGTCCTGGCGGCCTTAAGCCGATCTGGATCCTAGCGCCGGTAATGGTCCGATTTTTGGGTCGTTACACTAGCATTGGCGCTAAACTAGGCTTCCTCCCTCCTTGAGGTCTCCTACTAATCAAAAGTGCTCTGAGGCCTGCAGATTGCTGCTGCCTGAATGAGATTGAAACAGAAGAACTTTTTGATAATGCTATGTATTTCGCCCTAGAGGGTGCCCTTTGTGCCCATGTGGCCAAGGAGCACCACAAAGCCTTGAGGTAGGAGTTTGGCACAAAAGAGACAAACAAAAGGCTCTTGGCCGAGGAATGCTTGAGGTTGAAGGCTCGGGTTGATGAATTCGAGGGTACTATGAAGGAGACCCTGGAGTTGGTGGATAAGCTCTAGGCTAAGTTGAATGAGGCTAATGCTTTCAAGCTGGTCCTTGAGAATCGAGTAAAATTTGCCAAGGATCAGGTGGTCCTGTTACATCGCTAAGTCCTAGACCTATAGGCTTAAGTTGAAGGGGCCTGGGCTACTTCTACTAGGGTGGCTAAGCTCGAGGCAGAGCTGTAGGATACAATGGCTTAGGGTTAGGAGATGTTCGTGCAAGGCCAAGACTCGGTGAAGGAGCTTGTGAAACAGTTTTCTTTCGAAGACTTTTCTTGGATAGATGACATCTTAGGAGGAGGAAATTGGGGAGGAACGAGCTGAGGAAAAGTCCAACAACCGGGTTCCTATAAACAATGTAATAGATGTAGAGAATACTGATACAATAGAGACTCGAGTGGAGGAACTTAAAGATATCCCTCCTTCTATATAATCTTTTATGACTAACGAAAATATTTTCTCATATCTTGTCATTATTTTCACTGAGTGTCTATAGGCCCTGTGCTCGTTCATAGCCCTCATCCAACGCCTTAAACAAATTTCTTTTAAAGAATTGCTAAAGGTGAACACTCGTCCACCATAGTAGTAACGAATAGCTTGAAAACCTTTGATCAATGGAGATAACACGTGGATATACAGCATGACATATGCCTGCCTTGGGTCTGAAATATCCTGCAGGATTTCTCATAATCTTAAGGCTAATACTCGCCCATGAACACCTGTCTTGCACTTTGGGCCTTGAATGTCTAAAAAACTCTTACGTGGGACTATCACATAGTAATTGAGTTTAACAAAACATGCCTCGTGGCCTGGGACAAAGCCCTCGATTAGTGTGGCAAAACCCGCTCTTTTGGCCTGGCTTACACTTGCCCTATGGCGTTGGATATGTCTTAGGATTTATTATAGGAGATTAACACCTCGGCGAGACTTGCCCTGTGTCTCCTTAGGATTACTTTCGATTAGTGGGTTCTATGCCTGGATCGTCAGTCAATTAAGTTCTGTCAAGATTAATTTTGATGATGAAATAAGAACCCTAATTTTGTTATCCTCTCTACCTGAGTCATGGGATACTGTTATTTCCGCAATTAGCAGTTCACGTGGGGCTGAGAAGTTAAAGTTTGATGAAGTCTGGGATGTTGCCATGAGTGAGAGCATTCACAAAAAGAAAATCATGAGAGCATTCACAAAAAGAAAATCATAAGAGCATTCACCAAAAGAAAATCGGGGATTCATCTAGTAACGCACTCAGTGTCAAGGGTAGAGGCAGGAGCAAGGTGAAAGGAGGCCATAGTAAATATGGTCGATCGAAGTCAAAGGGGTGGGAGAAATCTCATGGCAGAAATGAGATTATCCGTTGGAGCTATAGTGAAAAGGGATACTTTAAAAAAAAACTGCCTTAAATCTAAGAAGAAGAAAGGTCAAGAACAAGTCTTATGAAGATGATGATTCTATATATTTTGCAGATGACATTAGTGATGCTTTAATTCTTAGTGTGAACAGTCTGATTAACTCATGGATATTTGATTCGGGTGCATCATTCCATTATTCTCTGAGCAGACAATTATTCCATAATTTCAAGTCTAGAAATTATGGGAAGGTGTATCTTGCTGATAATAAAGCCTTGGAGATTGCTGGAAACGGGGATGTATGTATCCAAACCTCAGGTGGGGGTAAGTGAAAGCTGCAGGATGTCAGATATATTCCAGACTTGAAGAAGAATCTGATCTTTATTGGCCAACTGGACAGTACGGGTTACAGAACAATTTTTGGGCAGAGTTCTTGGAAAATTATGAAAGGAGTTATGGTGATAGCACAGGGTACAAAATCTAGAACTTTATACATTACTACAGGGTGTTCGAACATGATTACTGTGATTGACAGTACATCGAATTCAAGTCTGGGCATAATAGGCTTGGACACATGAGTGAGAAGGGAATGAAGATGCTAGCTTCGAAAGGGTATCTGTAAGGGTTGAAATCTGTTGATATGGGTTTATGTGAGAGTTGTGTTCTGGGAAAGTAGAAACAGGTTAATTTCGCAAAGGCTATCAGAGAATCAAAGGCAAAACAGTTAGAACTAGTATATACAGACGTGTAGGGGTCATCCCCAGTTTTCTCTCTTGGTTGTTTGAGATACTATATTATCTTCATTGATGACTTCAGTAGGAGAGTATGGGTTTACTTTCTGAAACACAAATAAGATGGGTTTGCCACTTTTAAGAGATGGAAGGCTAAAGTTGAAAATCAGATTGGATTGAAGATTAAATGCCTAAGGTTTGATAATGGAGGAGAGTATGATTCTATAGAATTCAAGAAGTTTTGTGCTGATGAGGGAATCAGGTGCACTAGGACAGTTCCTAGCAAGGCAAGACAGAACGAGTTTGCTAAAAGGATGAACAGAATATTGAATGAGCAAGTAAGAAGCACGAGGCTATATGTTGGGCTGCCAAAAGTATTTTGGGCAGATGCAGTGAGCACAACAATAGATTTGATAAATAGAGGACCTTCAGTTCCTTTGAGTTTGAAGATTCTAGAAGAAGTTTGGTCAGGTAAGGAGGTCAAGTTTACTCATCTGTGGACTTATGGGTGTGCTGCCTATATTCATATTGATCCAGAAAAGAGAGAAAAGTTTGATGCAAAGGCTTTGAAGTGTTATTTTATTGGGTATGGTTCGGATTAGTTTGGATATAGATTTTGGGATGACAAAAACAGGAAGATCTTGAGACACTGTGATGTGACATTTGATGAGAATATCCTGTATAAGGAAAAATCTGGGGTGCAATCTGAAGATGCAGAAGAAGTGGGAGGTGAGGTTGAGTTGCAAGAAATTTCACCTAGTGATGTTCAATAAGACCATAAGAGAATCCAGAAAACACTATTGCAAAACCAGAACAGCAGCCAATCACACCTGCATTAGTGTTAAGGAGATTTACCAGGGCTATCAAGTCATCAAAAAGGTATTCACCTTTTCTATATTATTTTTTGTTGACTGATGGAGGAGAACCACAATCTTTTGATGAGGCTTTGCAGGTGAAGGATTCAATCAAGTGGGAGCAAGCCATGGATAATGAGATATGGCCACTTGAGAAGAATGATACTTGGGAATTAAATGAGTTGCCTGTAGGGAAGAAAGCTTTGTTGAACAAGTAGGTTTACATGATCAAGAATGAAACTGATGGCAAAATTAGGTTCAAGGCTCGATTGGTGGTCAAGGGATATTCACAAAGAAAATGTATTGATTACACTGAAATATACTCTCCTGTTGTGAAACTAACCACAATCAAAATTTTACCGAGTATTGTTACAGTAGAAAACTTGCACCTTGAGCAGATGGATGTAAAAACAACATTTTTACATGAGGATAAGGAGGAAGAAATCTACATGCAGCAACTACAGGGATATGAGGTTCCTGGTAGGGAACACATATTGTGCAAGCTCAAGAGGAATTTGTATGGGTTGAAGCAAGCTCCAAGACAGTGGTATAAGAAGTTTGACTCTTTCATGTACAGAAACGGTTTTTCACAGGAGTGAAAAGGATCAATGTTGTTATATTAAGAAGTCTACCAAATTCTTTATTATTTTACTCTTATGTGTGGATGATATATTAATTGCAGGGTCAAGTATATAGGAGATCAATAATTTTAAGGGAAGACTGTCATTAGAGTTTGAGATAAAAAATTTGGGTACAACAAAGCAGATTCTAGGAATGAAGATTTTCTAGGACAGGTTTGCTGGAATTCTAAATTTGTCCTAGAAGCAATACATTCAAAAGGTGTTGTCCAGGTTCAGAGTTGATGATACTAAGCCCAGGAGCACGCCTTTGACTAACCATCTCAAATTGTCAAAGGAGCAATCACCTAAAACAGTTATGGAGCGTGATCACATGGCAAAAGTAACTTATGCTTCTGCATTTGGGAGTTTGATATATGCTATGGTCTGCCCTTGACCTGATATAACACATGCAGTAGGAGTTGTGAGCAGATATATGTTAGATCTAGGAAAAGAGCATTGGAAAGCTGTGAAATAGCTTCTGATATACTTGAAAGGAATAACTAGTACATCACTTTGTTATAGGAATGACAATGTAGTATTAGAAGGTTTTGTTGATGCCGATCTTAGAAGGGATGTGAATATAAGTAAAAGCACATCTGGGTATGTCTATACTATAGATGGGATAGCAGTGAATTGGATGTCTAAACTTCAGAAGTGTGTCTATATGTCATCTGCAGAGGCTGAATATATTGCAATTACTGAAACTGGTAAGGAGATGATATGGTTGACTGATTACTTGGAAGGGTTGGGCAAGAAGTAGCTTGACACGGTTTTTCCACTGATAGTCAGAGTGTCATACAGTTGGTGAAGAACCCAGGGTATCGCTTCAGAATAAATCACATCTGACGTAGGTACTATTTTACTCGTAGTCTGGTAGAAGAAGATGAGATGTGTTTGAAGGAAATTGAATATACTAATAATCCAGCAAACATATTGACTAAAGGTGTTGATGCTGGGAAGTTGGGGCTATGCAAGACCTCAGTTGGTCTTCTATAGTAGTATGGAAGATATTTGCGGCTAGGTGTCTTTATTGGATACATTGGCATGGAGAATGAAAATGGTAGGGTTGGCTGGATTAGTCTCCAAATGGGAGAATGGTTAAGATATGGAGTCTAATAATATATTATGAACTATACACCATACCCCACTATTGCGGATCCAACTCCGCGCTGAGTTGGCCGAGAGGTGTTCGGGGCAGAGCCCCCGAGGCTAGGGGTGAGTAGTATTCGATTCAAACCGAAAAAACTGACCGAACTGAATTAATTTGAAAATTTGATTCGATTTTTTGTTCATTTTGCTTTAATTTTTAATTTTAAAAATTTCGATTATTTCAATTCGATTTGATTTTGATCAGAAAAAAATCAAATCAAACCGATTAGTGATAATAATATATTATTTCCAATAATATAATGAGATTAAATCATATTAAGGTTAAAATATTTTAATTAAATTTTAAAATATTAAAAATAAAGTGTAAAAATAAAAAATTTATTAAAAATTCAAACTGAATCGAATCAAACTGAATCAGACTGGTTTGGTTTGATTCGATTTTTTATCAAAATCAATTCGGTTCAGTTTTTATAAATACAAAAATTTTAATTTTTGATTTATTCAATTTGGTTCGGTTACCGAACCGGCCGAATGCTCACCTCTACTCGAGATAAATTTTTTTAGTGTTATTTTATTTTTTTATATTTTTCCTGAGTATATAAATATGTAATATTTTTTTAATGTATTTTATTTCAAAAGTCATAGAGAAATAAGAAAATTTTAACCACCCAAAATGTAATCAAATTGATGAATTATATTAAATTTGTGTTAATTTTTTTAAATTTATTTTCAAATTGTATGATCGTTCAATTCTCAACAAAAATTACTAATCCTAATTGGACCGTTGTTGCTGCTTCTTGCTTAGCTGCTGCTGCACCAAGAAAATTAATAGCGGAAGAAAGTGGGGTTGAAGGAGGTGTCGAGAAGCGGGGTCGGTTAAGAAAGCAAGTTTTCTATAGCTATCAGCAATAAAAACGACGCCGTTAATACTGGTGAAGCCCGCAGGTTAATTAATGATGATGGAGAAACGCTGACGGATGCGCGCATTAACCACTAAATCTAAAGAACCAATCACGTGCAGAACAAAATAACCAGTTCTTCAATCTACTAGTTCAAGGAAGAAAATACAAGTAAATTTCTTGCTTCACTTTGATTTTCTATAAAAATGATATTAAATCTCCTCCACTACTCATATTAACATATATGCTTTTACTTCCTCTCTTCATTGAATGCAAGAATTAGAGGAGGAGGCTGCCGCTGACCTTTTCTGCAAAATTAGGTTAGCTAAGCGTCTTTTTTCTTTTAGAGATCGAAACGTAAAACTGTCTTCTCCTAGTTTTTATATAATTTTTGGAATTGAAATGGGCTGCACAGCTCTTTGTCAAAGCAGGGTGGTTTTGCGTTAATTGCTTCAACTACATCTGCTTGCATTTAATGGCCGTGTTTTTATTTGCATTGCTGATGAGCTAGGATTGAAGAGAGCGTTACACTTATAAAAAACGAAAATGAAATGAAAATTTTCAATAAGAGTCTGCTTCCCTTCTTTATTATTTGCTTCTCCCCTTCTCTATAAATCATTACGTTCTATTCAATCTTATCTCACACTGCTTTGCTCTCTTTCTTCTTCTTTAGTATCTCATCTGGGTTTTCTTTCTTCTCCTCCATTGTTAATGGTTTGGGCTTAGCTTCTTATTTTCTGATTTTCCAGGTTGAAAGTTACATTTCATCAAGCATTGTTATTTTTGTTATTTTATTCCGCCACCGTCATGGACGTCTCCTCCGCTTTTATCATTTTATCAGCTGTTGCCGCTTATTTGATTTGGTGGAAAGTCGTCTCCGGATCATTTACTGGTCCACGTGTATGGCCCTTATTGGGTAGCCTTCCTGGTCTCATCAAGAACGCCAATCGCATGCATGATTGGATCGCAGATAATCTCCGCTCCAGTGCTGGTACGTACCAGACTTGCACGTGTGCAGTGCCCTTTCTTGCCCGGAAGCAAGGTCTCGTGACAGTCACGTGCGATCCTAAGAATGTGGAGCACATCTTGAAGGCTAGGTTTGACAATTACCCTAAGGGTCCTACGTGGCAAGCCGCCTTTCATGATTTGCTCGGAGATGGTATCTTCAACTCTGATGGCGACACGTGGCTGTTTCAGCGCAAGACTGCCGCACTGGAATTCACCACCAGAACTCTGCGCCAAGCTATGGCTAGGTGGGTCAATCGAGCCATTAAGAATCGATTTTGTCCGATACTTGAGTCGGCTCAGCTCCGAGCCCAGCCAGTTGATCTTCAAGACTTGCTTCTCCGGCTCACTTTTGACAACATTTGCGGTTTGGCTTTCGGCAAGGACCCACAAACGCTATCCCCAGAGCTTCCCCATAACAGCTTCGCTGTGTCTTTTGACCGAGCAACAGAAGCCACGCTGCAGCGCTTCATTTTGCCTGAAATAGTGTGGAAGCTCAGGAAATGGCTTCGGCTAGGAATGGAGACCAGCTTGAGCCAGAGTCTTCAGCATATTGACACATACTTGTCTGACATCATTAATACACGCAAGCTTGAGTTGCTGAGTCAGCAAAACGGAGTTGGCAATGGGAACCCTCACGATGATCTGTTATCCAGGTTCATGAAGAAAAAAGAATCTTACACAGAAAAGTTCCTCAAGCATGTGGCTTTGAATTTTATCCTAGCTGGACGTGACACGTCATCAGTTGCACTGAGTTGGTTCTTTTGGTTGGTGAGTCAGCACCCAAGAGTGGAAAAGAAAATCCTCATCGAAATTTGCGGCGTTTTAATGGAGACACGTGGCAATGACGTTTCTAAATGGTTGAAGGAGCCATTGGTGTTTGAAGAAGTTGATCGATTGATTTATCTCAAGGCGGCATTATCAGAAACATTAAGGCTTTACCCTTCAGTGCCGCAGGACTCCAAACATGTAGTGACCGATGATGTTTTGCCGTCCGGAGTTCATGTCCCGGCAGGATCACTAATAACATACTCAATTTATGCGATTGGTCGCATGAAATTTATATGGGGAGAGGATAGCCTAGAATTCAAACCTGAAAGATGGTTATCAAAGGATGGTAAGAAATTTGAAGTGCATGATTCATACAAATTCGTGGCATTTAATGCAGGTCCAAGGATTTGTTTGGGCAAAGATTTGGCTTATTTGCAAATGAAGTCGATTGCAGCGGCAGTGTTATTGCGACACCGGCTATCAGTAATTGCAGGTCATCAAGTGGAGCAAAAAATGTCACTGACACTATTTATGAAGTATGGGCTAATGATGAATGTGCATCCAAGAGACTTGAGGCCTATAGTGGAAAGCATAAATAATGTTAAACCAACCAATCATCTTCTTCATCATGAGGTGGTGGCTACCGTTGCTTAAGGCGGCCGGTGGATTGATCAAGCTTAGCTTATATATGGTTTGTGAATAGGTTGCAGCATGGCTTGCTATGGCAGACTCCAAGTCATGTTATAAATCATGATTGGGGAGGTTTTCAATTCCTTACTATTGAAATAAATACAAGCTAGAGTATAAGGCTTTTGTAGAAAGTAGCTGAAATCTTTATGACGGTGTTGCTTTAAGTTAACTTTGGTCAATATACAAGTCTTTATAAAACATGTGCAAGTTATATACCATACTTCAATCATTAGTACTGCCTGGATTTGATGCCAAAATAATAAAACAGGAGAAGTAGTCAAATTAATCCAGGCTTTTTACAAAATAACTTATATTCCTCACATACAAAGAATTAAAATATAGGTAATTTTAGCACTTGCTTATAGATATCAATATATTCTATTTTTTTTAATTAAAATTACATAATAAAAATAAATTATTTTCTTGATGTAAAATAATTTTTATAAAAATTATTTTTTAAATATAAATTATTTTTCGAAAACCAACAAAAATGTAAACATTATTTAAGTACATAAATTACTTTTAACCGATTGAAGATAATTTTAATAAACTATAATATCTATATTAAAAAACTATTATTAATATTAGAGTTTGATTTTTTTTTCTATATGTCTCGTCATAATTAGAGGTAAATATTCAGTCGATTCAGTTTAAAATCAAATCGAATAAATCAAAAATCAAAATTTTAGTATTTATACAAATTAAATTGAACTGATTTTAATAAAAAACCGAATCGATCTGATTCGATTCGATTTGAATTTTTAATAAATTTTTTATTTTTCACGCTTTATATTTTAAAATTTAATTGAAATATTTTAATTTTAATATAATTTAATCTCTTTATATTATTGAAATTATTAAAAATAATATATTATTATCGCTAATCGATTCGATTCATTTTTTAATTTTTTCTAATCAAAACTTCATCGAATTGAAATAATCAAAATTTTTAAAATTAAAAATCAAACTGAATCGAAATATATAAAAAATTGAATCGAATTTTTAAATTAATTCGATTCAATCAGTTTTTTCAATTTAAATCGAATACTTCTCGCTCTAATCATAATTATTAAACCAATTATGCATTCTTTGAAATGGGAAAGAATGGCCAACAAAAACGAAATAAAGAAATTTTGGTGAAACGTTATAAACGGGATCTACTCAATAATGTAATGCTAAAGAACTCTTGTAAGAAATGGACCTTAATTTGTGCCCCTATATAGCTTAAGGACTTCCAAAATTAAACTATTTAATTTTTTTAATTTTTGTCATTTTTTTAACAAAAATACGTTCAACTAATGATTTATTTACACAACTCCAATGTCAACATTTTAATTCTAAATTAACGTTTTAAACCTCGTTAAATTAAACTAATTATTTCTAATTAGTTTAATTTAATTCATTTTAAAATCTCACAATTACATGTTAGGATTTAAACAATAGTATTTTTACAATGCTTATAAAATTATTGATTTAATACTACTAAAGCAATATATGGACAGTAATTTAAAATTATTATAAAAAAATTTATATATTAATATAAAAATTATTTTATATAATTTTAACTGTAAAAAAATGATTAAATCATTATTTTATACTTATTAGCTGAAATAGATATAACAGTTTTCAAACGGTTACTGTTAACTTATAACTATAGTTAAATTATATAAAATAATAATTTATGGTTATTACAGTTAAACAATTGTTATAAAATATGCCTTTGTTGAATCTTATTCGAGCGTTCTAGTGCAAGGCAAGAAATGGTGGATAAAAGGATAGCTGGAATTGAGTTAGATATTAGAGTGTGGTGTCAATGGTGTTGAAAAAATCGGTGTGGACAAGGGTATGAAGTTGCTCGCCTTAGATCAAATGGGTTTGCGTTGTAGAAATTGGGAGTTGGATATAACGTTTAGACCGAGAATGTATAGAGATCAGTTGTGGTGGAGTAAGATGTGATATTGCAATGTGAGAGTGATGGAGGTGGTCTTCTAAGCTCTTCGATCTAGGCCTTTTATCATTGAGAACATCTTATTGAGAAGAAGAGAGGGAGATGGTGACATGACACTTTTCTATTACTATTTATCTGTGGATTGGATGGAAGATGTAATTGCAAATAAATTATTAATTCGGAATATTTTATTAAAAATATAAGGGTAAAATGGTAGAAATAAGAAAGTTTGACATTTTACATTTTCTTAATTAGATATAATTTGATTTCTCATCTTCATCCTTTCATATCTGACTTTCTATATATATTTTTGTATTTTTTTTATTAAAATGAAGATTGAAAATTGAGAAAATAGAATTTTAAAACTCTCTGATTTATTAAAATGCACTTACCATTAAACTAAAACTGTAAGTGTATATATTTTTATATTTTAAAATAAAAAAAATAATAAATAAAATAAAACAATAAATAGTAACCATATTTGGTGATTAAATAGTAATATATTTAAAAATACCATGAAATAGATAAAAAATCTAAGCATATCACATAAGTAAAATAGGATTAGATAGTTCAATTTCTAAAATACAGATGAAACCATTATTAGTATTAAGGCCTAAGAATTAAATAATAAATTTTATTCAAATATATTCCTCCATGAACATCCCTTCATCCTCCTGCAATGTTTGACATTAAAAATTATTTGTTAATAAAAAAAATTGGTATAATTATTATCGATGGATCTAAATATTTGCACGTAAAATATTTATGGTAAAATAGAAACAAAAAAAATAAAATTTACGGATTAAATATTTTATATTTTAAAATATATGGAATACAAATTAATAATAAAACTGAGATACTAAAAATAATAATAAAACTTACCAAAATATGGTAATTAATAGCATTTTATTTATCGGACCACAAATAAATGGTAGTTGAATAATATTAAAAAAAAAAATTTATAATTTAATATCTGGATATTATTATTATTAACAAATCAGTCCCTATATTTTTAGAAACCTATTAAAACATTTTTATCTTTTCTCTCCGTCAATAAAATAGTCATTCTGTCCTTTTTTCCGTTAAAAATAGATAAAGGACGAGCGAGAAAATTTTTAAAATTCAATTTTGCCCTCAAATAAAATCTCTTATTTAGTCCTTGGATATTGTTACTATTAACAAGTCAGTCCCTACATTTTCAGAAATCTATTAAAACGTTCTTATCTTTTTTCATATCTATTAAAACGTCCTTATCATTTATTTCCGTCAATGAAATAGTCCCTATTTTTTCTCATATCTATTAAAACGTCCTTATCATTTATTTCTGTTAGCGAAATAGTCCCTCCTTATCATTTCTTTTCGTCAACGAAATAGTCACTCCCTATATTTTCAGAAATCTATTAAAACGTTCTTATCTTTTTTCATATCCATTAAAACATGCTTATCGTTTCTTTTCGTCAACGAAATAGTCCCTATCTTTTCTCACATCTATTAAAACGTCCTTATCGTTTCTTTCCATCAACAAAATAGTCCCTCCTCCACCTCCTCCAAAAAGAAGAAAAAAAAAAAGAAGAAGAAGATGATGATGATGAAGGAGAAGAAGAAGAAGAAGAAGAAGAAGAAGAAGAAGAAAAAGAAGAAAAAAGGAGAAGAAGAAGAAGGAGAAGAAGAAAAAGAAGCAAAAGAAGAAGCAAAAGAAGGAGGAAGAATCGATGAAAAAGGAGGAGGAGGAGGAGGAGGAGGAGGAAGAGGAAAAGAATGGGGGTAATTTGGTCTTTTACTATATTTTTAACAGCAAAAACAGACGGAATGACTATTTTATTGACGGAGAAAAAAGATGAGGACGTTTTAATAGGTTTCTGAAAATGCAAATACTGACTTATTAATAATGGCAATATTCAGGGACTAAATTATAAATCTCCAAAAAAAAACTTATTGGTTATTGATACTACATCAGACTCGTTCAAAATTGGCAGTAAACTGTCACAATAAAATTAGACTACGTGATAAGAATCTGGTAAACCAACATGTGGTCCCACCCCATAGAAGGGAAGGTCTAGACGACAATGATGTCCGGATCCAATGAGAAAAAGGAGATCCGGGCGCTTCAGGACAAATCGGTCTCAGATCAGACAATACTCGTCTTCGTAACTTTAGGGTGAGACTCCATAAGAAAATTATCATCAACAGTTATAATTTAGCATATTTGTTTCACGCCTTTGATCCGTTGTTGTGGGTACCCACCATCTCACTTTCTCTATCTTGCAAGATTAGCCAATCACAGAACAACTTCATTTTGGTCATGTCATCAGTTTATTTTCAGCTATATCATTTGGTTCCGTTGCCGAAAAATCCATTGAATTCACTTTATTCATTTGGATTAAAATCAATCTTCTATCTCTTTTCTCTTAAAAAAAAATCTCTCTTTTATCTTCAGAAATGGTCAAAAATTTACAAGCTGTTGCTAAAGTTGCTACCGATGAGGATGTTATCGTTTCTTCCACTCTTGACAATAGACAAAACACACACTCTATGGTCAATGAGCCAGATTTCAACAATCTGAGCATCGAGCAAATGCTCCAATACGTCAGAAGGTTGCAAGTTATTTTTGAGCAATACAAAGCAGGAAGAGGCGTCACTCATGGCTCCCAGAGAGAAGGAAGAAGTTTTCGTAGGGACCTCAAAGACTTGAATAGAGGCAATCTAGACTCAGTCCAAATGGAAGGACAAGTTTGAGGAAGAGGAGCCATCAGATAATGTTCCTAAGGACGCTGACTGGAAGCTGCTATGGGCTGCCCAAAGGTGCCAGGAAGGATGGAAAGAGGAAAAAAGGATGGGTCAGAAGTAAGGCCAAAAGCCAGAGGAGCAAAGATATGAGAAAGACCACAGAAGTTACCCGGACTCCCAAGGAAGGAATGGCTGGGGTAACTATAGGAAATATAACTCATTGAGTGACTCACGAACACATATTCTAATATGGATTAGGAAAAATGACAAAAATATTAGGTGGCCTCTCAAACTCAAGTCTAAAAAAGCTAGAAAATAAGACAGGATTAAGTACTGTAGTTTTCATGAAGACTATGGACATACAACGGCGAAGTGTCAGCATCTGAAAGATGAGATCGAGAGATTAATAAGAAACGACGCACTTTGAAGGTTCATTAGAAAGAGTAGAAGAGATAGGAGAATCAAGCGCGAGTTAACAATTTTTGAAACCACCCATGACAGTGAACTTATGGGGATTACTCATGTATTTGCAGGAGGATCGAGTAGTAATAGGGATGACAATAAGGATGAGATCGAGAGATTAGTAACAAAAGACACACTTTGAAGGTTCATCAGAAAGAGTAGAAGAGATAGGAGACTCAAGCGCGAGTTAACAATTTTCGAAACCACCCCTGACAGTGAACTTATGGGAATTACTCATGTATTTGTAAGAGGACCGAGCATTAATAGGGGTGACAATAAGGAGAATATCACAGATATCCAACTCCTGAGTCAAATTTTGAGTCTTAAAAACAGTCAAGTCAGACAACCGAGTCTTTTATTTTATCCTTGGAGAAATATTTGTGATTTATGGTAATGTTATAAAACCAGAATGCATTCTTCAAGCTTCTTTTTTTATAGGAAAATTAGAATCATTGGATGAATGAAAGCATGGAGACAAGAACATAGGCCATAAGGCAATTGTCAGGCCATCCGAGTATGGGTCTCAAAGATAATCTAGGCATGGGTCCTAAAGATAATCTAGGCATAGGTCCTGCATTATAATCTGGGCGTTGGTCCACGAAAATAAATTCATAAAAGGCCACAAGGCGATCTGAATATGGGTCCCACATATAATCCGGACATGAGTCCCGCATTATAATCTGGGCATTGATCTATGGAAACAAATTCATAAAAGGCCAAAAGGCCATCTGGGCATGGGTCTTGCATTATAATCCAAGCGTTGATCCATGAAAACAAATTTATAAAAGGCCACAAGGCCATCCGAGTATAGTCCCGCATATAATCCAGGCATGGATCTCGCATTATAATCGGGGCGTTGGTCCACAGAAACAAATTCATAAAAGGCCACAAGGCCATCCGGACATGGATCCCGCATTATAATCTGCGCGTTGGTCCATAGAAATAAATTCATAAAATGCCATAAGGCCATTCAAGCATAGGTCCTTCATAATAAGGCATTTGATGCTAGGCTGCAAGACCTTCTTGGTGTTAGTCTCAAGAAGTTTTTAAGGCATTTTATGCCAGGCCGCAAGGTGGGTATACACCAGGCTAGAAGACCGAGTGTTAGTCCCGAGAAGTTTCTAAGGCAATTCATGCTAGGCCGCAAGTCAGGTATACGCCAGGCTAGAAGACTGGGTGTTAATCTTGAGAAGTTTCTAAGGCATTCGATGTTAGGCTGCTAGGCGAGTATACGCCAAGCCAAAAAACTGGGTGATAATTCCGAGAAGTTTCTAAAGCATTTTCATGCCAAGCCTCAAGGCGGGTATATGCCAGGCTAGGAGACCGGGTGTTAGCCCCACTCACAAGAAGTTTCTAAGGCGTTTGATACTAGGTCGCAAGACGGGTATACGCCAGGCCGACCTAATGAGGTATTAGTCCCGCTTCACAAGAAGCTCGCAGAGGCATTTGATGCCAGAAAGCTCGTCAGGCTAGAGAAAGTCTGGAAGTATGCTAGGACTGAAAAATGCCCGGAAGCTCAACAAAGCTGAAAAAAGCCAAGGACCTCGCAAGGGCTAGAAAAATGCTCGTAAAGGTTAGAAAAGGCCAAGGAGCTCGTAAGAGCTAGAAAAATGCTTGGAAGCTGGCAAAGGCATTTGATGCTAGAAAACTCATCAGGGCTAAAGAAAGCCCAAAAGCTCACAAAAGTTAGAAAAATGCTCAGAAGTTCGCAATGGCATTTGATGCCAGAAAGCTCATCAAGGCTAGAGAAAGCCCGAAAGCACGCTAGGGTTAGAAAATGTCTAGAAGGTTGACAAGGCTGGAAAAGGCCAAAGAGTTCGCAAGGGCTAGAAAAATGCCCATAAAAGCTAAAGAAGGCTAAGGAGCTCATAAGGGCTAGAAAAATACTTGAAAGCTGGTAAAGGCATTTGATGCCAGAAAGCTCGTTAAGGTTAAAGAAAGTTTGGAAGCTCGACAAGACTGGAAAAGGCCAAGGAGCTCGCAAGGCCTAGAAAAATGCCCGTAAAAGCTAGAAAAGGCTAAGGAGCTCATAAGGGCTAGAAAAATACTCGAAATCTGGCAAAGGCATTTGATGCTAGAAAGGTCGTCAGAGCTAAAGAAAGCCCAGAAGCTTGCAAGGGCTAAAAAATGCCCAGAAGCTCGCAAAGACACTTGATGCCAGAAAGCTCGTTAGGATTAGAGAAAGCTTAAAAGCATGCTAGGGCTAAACAAAGCTTGGAAACTCGACAAGGCTGAGGAGCTCACAAGGGCTAGAAAAATGTCCAGAAACTCATTAAGGCTAGAAAAAGCCAAGGAACTCACAAGGGCTGGAAAAGACTTGGAAACTTGTCAAGGCATTATTACATTACTCGGATCAATTTTTGTCAAGACAAGATCTTAAACCTAACTGGTTGGCAGGACAAGTAGAAAGAAAACAAGGACATCATGCACTCAATCCGGACAAACAGACCACATGATCCAGATCATGAAGACAATTGTCACCTTCGTGTTATTGTAAGGTCAAGTACCATGTACATTATTATTATAGGTTATAGGAAGTAAATATGTTAATTAGGAAGTAAATATTGATAGATAGATCAATTACTTAATTTTAGGATTGTATAATCATAGATTTGATTTTTCTTCATGTTTAGATACCGTCTCTTATGTATAAATAGATTGTAATCTCTACTATGAAATATAACAACAAAATATTATATTTCTACAATTATAAAGACATTTTATCTATAATAAATAAAGATGGAGCATTTGTTTTATCACTTTGTAAAGACATTAAATTGATAAAACATCCTTAAATGTTGAGTCTGTTCAAGTTATTAAGTGTGAGACACTTGGTAGTAAAATCTTGAAATTTTAAAGAACAACATTCTAAACTTCTCTAGTCAAACGTTGTCATGGGAGCGATATTAAATTAAGACTAGTATGATCTCTGTGAGATGATTATATTTTACGGGTCATAAGATATTGATATCAATTAGAGAACATAAATACAAGTTAAAAACGTTGTATTTAGAAATGATCCACTTATGAGAACACTACATGGTTGAAAGTCATAAGTGTTTCTCAAGGGATACTTGTATTTAAAGTCTTTAGACCGAAACTTTAACAATTAAAAAAAATAATAACTTTAATTTTTTTGTTTTATGAAACTTGCTATATTTTGAGCCAAATTTCAATAATAAACTCTATGATATCTTTTTTTTTATCTCTTATTTTCCTTATAAAAAAAAAAATTAGTCACATATAATTGAATTTCAAATAGCAATCTCTAACGAAACAAAGTATTAAAAAAATATTTATTGAATCAAAAAGTTTCAATACTTTTTTATTTTTTCACACTTACAACAAGATTTTTTAATTTTGTATAACAAAATCTAACCTTTTTAATTCTTTGCAATTATAGTCAGAATATAAAATTAATTTTGACCAATTTAAATCAAGTACAATCAGCAACCTCAAAATCACAATATGCAACAACCAGAGAATTAACATCATCACATATACCATATACAACAGACCCATTTCCATTAGCACTCTACAATAACACTAATTACAACAACTCCTTCACTATCTGCAGCATCTCTAGAAGCCCATCACAAGCAATTGGTCCTATTGTCAAAGATAAATGTATTGAATTTAAATTGATTAAAATAAATTTTGTGGTCCGACTATAATCAATTAATTGAAAATATAAGATCTTATTATATAAAATTAGAAAAATCATGTTATAAGTGTGAAAAAATGCAAAGTACTGAATTTTTTTATTCAGTAAATATTTAAAAAATTGTAATTAAATATTAAGAAAAAATCTAATTTTAAAAACTCAAAATTTGCAAAATTAAAAACCAAAATTTAAGAAAAAGATGTCAGAATTACACAAGTTCCAGTAGTATTATAATTATAATATCAATAATAATATATACAAATAAAAGATAGGTAGATTTTTAGTATAACAATACATTTTTTTTGTTAGTTATAGAAATAAGTTAGATTTTATATTCACAGATTTAATCTGTTCATAAATACATCTGAATAAATTTAAGAGATTGTAAATTTTATTTTTTAAAATTTTTTGTTAAAAAAAATAAATTAAATTTTAAAATGAAATAAGATAGGACAAGATAACCCTTATCTATAGATGAAAATAAACTACTAATATGTATTCAATCATGTACTTTTTAGATAATCCTATTATTGATCCTACTTGCTTTTATATTATACTAAATTTTTAAGACGTGTGTTGCATATTAACTCGTTTATGTATATCGTAATTTTTTATATATTTATTTTATTAATTTTTATATTATTATTATTAATTTTAAATCTATTAAATTTAATTATTCATTATCATAATAAATTTATTAATATAGTTGACTCTTAATTAATATTGACTACATTAAATTTTTATATTTCATTTAATTAAAACTATTATTTTTAACTAATCATATGAATTTTATAGGTATATTTTAATCAATTAAAGCTATCATTTAATCAATTAAATTAATTTTATTATATTAATTTTACTTACAACTAAATTTAAAATTCATTAAAATTTCAAAATTAATTAAATTAATTTTATTATATTAATTTAAAAAAATATATTTTAAAAGATTTTAAAGTTCCGCTATCAAAATTAGCTTTTTCAATGCACCTATAAATAGAACTCAACCTGAAATGGATGGAGATTTTCTCCATTTTCAAGCAGAGACGAGCGTAAAGAAAAAATCTTTGATATTTTTAATTTTATTCCTCTTAAAACCCTTAAAAACTCATGATTTTATCTTTAATTTTAAAGAATCAAGTCTGGATTTTTGAGGTTTTAGCATTTGAAACTCTTAAGAGTTCATCTCTTTTTCTTCTTGAAATTTTTTATCGTTGCAATCGTTTTTCTTCAAAACGTAAGTTTGAATTATAATTTTATTAAATATCAATTAAATTATTTATTAAAATTTATTTTTTTTTCAAGAAATAAATTTGAATTATAATTTTATTAAATATCAATTAAATCATTTATTAAAATTTAATTTTTTTTAATAATTTTAAATTACTGTTAAATTATTATTTTAATAGTGTTAAGACAATAACATTATAACTATTATTCCGATACTGTTATATAAACACTAAAATATATTGGTGGTATTTTTTTTTAACTTTTCCCTAATATAAATTAACAACAAATACTGAAGAAAGCTTCCCAGCCTTCTTCAGCAGCCGAGCTCCTAACAAGGCAGTTCGATGTCAAAGTTTCAAGCTCTCTCCGAAGAAATTACCCTTTCTATATGTAGTCCACGCCACGGTTTCAAGAGTTCTGTTTTTCTTTTTATAGTCTTTGCACAAATAAGACTGTAATTAACTAAACTAAGATGATGAAATTATATAAAATTTTAAAATTTATTAACATAAAAATGACTTTTTTTAATAATATAAGATATAAAATTATGAAAAAAATTACATGTATACCAAAATTATAAGAGGTGCAATAACTTAAGCTTATCAATGTTATTCGTCTGGAGTTGATAAAAGTTTTTTTCACTTTTTTATGACTAAAATTTTATTTTTACATACTAAATTTAAAAATATAATTAAATTATTATTAAAATCATAATAATTTTGACAAAATAATCAATCTTATATAAATTTTATTCAAATACACTCACAATTGATATGATTTCAAAGATCAGTTTTATAAAATTAAAATTAATTAAATTAAGATGATAAAAATTATATAAATTTCAAAAAATATATAAATAGATATTTTTTAATATAAATATGACTTTTTTTTAATTATATAGAATATAAAATTATGAGCAACGCAACGACTTGCGCTTGTCGATGCTACTCGTCCCGAGTTGATAAAAGCTGTTTTTTTTTTTTTTTCTTTTCAAATAAAAGACGCAAATCATTAGAAGCAACTTTTTCCATTAATGCCATGTCCTAATTCAAGCATCATAATGGTCCCTCCAAGGCTCCACCAAGATCACCATGTCTAACAAAGTTCTCGCAACCATCAACAGTGTTATTCACCATTTTCTGCGTAAAAAATTATACTGGTTCAACCATGTAAAACTAACACTGAGAACAAGGACAACAGCCAACTTGGAAGAGTTCTACAAAGTCAATCTCCATCTTCTTTGACACTATTCATCCTCTTTAATATTACATATGAGTTATGGGTACAAAACAAAAATATGTAACATACGCTGTTAGTTCCTCTTTCTACCTAAAGAAATATAATACAGTCTACCTGTCCTGAGCAAGCTAAAAAGTGCAAAATATTATCAACTGTCAATGTTTTCAGGTCAAGGACTAAAAAACAGCCTTCATTTCAGAGTTGGTTCATTCCTTTCACACCACCCTAATAATTCACTGTAATTGGCTCCAGCATGGTCTATGTTTGCAGCCAATGGTATCGCTGGGAGGGACCAGGAGATGCAATTAAATACTAGCTACCCGACACCCGGTTGCATCACAGGGAAGGACCAGTTCTTGCTAACTCCATCCTCCTTCACAAAATCACTTTCACTTCCCTTAGCCCACAAGTCTGGACCAGTATTAGGCTTATGGGAATCTTCTCCATCGGCATTATCAAAGTTGAATTCTTTAAGAGAGCCAAGAGTTATGGACCGATTCTTCTGATGTCCTGGGGCCTTGTCCCCATCAGTTGAAGCTATCTCCGGCATGTCATTAGATGTTTCGCCAACACAGGACTCAAAATTATTCACTATTTCAGTAGAGATTATTTCTCTTGCAGCTGTTGTTACATTATCGATAGAAAGTGGCATGATTTTTACACGAGATGATGGCTTCTGTTCTGCACATCTCAAGACATCTTGAGCAGTTAATTCAAAAGAGACTCTGCCGTCAGTAACTTCATCATTCTGGTTTCTATTGTTGGAATGTGATTGTGATATAACATCAGATAAATGATGATCCGGAGGAAAGCTGCAAGATGTAGGCGTTGCAGCATCTGGGGTCAAAGTTCCTGAACCTTCACATGATCCCCATTCATGAGTGGAGAAGTTATCAAGGTTCAAGAGTTTTGGAGGGTCGGCCATTCGGAACTCAAGAAAGTGAGAGCCAGCAGCAGCAAATTCACCATCGGGGAAAGGAGATGATGTGCCAGATCCAGATATGACTGATCTAGGTGAAATCAACTGGCCAACGGGGCTTCCAGGATAAAATTGGTAAGGTTGAATTTCATAGTTTGATAATGGGAATTGCAGACCAGCCTCACCATTCCTCACACTGGGGTGAAGTAGCTGAGCAAAAGGTACCTCAGGTGAGGATGGTGTAGTCAAGTGTACAGACTCAGGAGGAGGAGTGAAAGGAGCAGTTGATGGTTCAGTGGTGAAAGTTGAGAATACAGGTGGTGACACTAACTGGGTTTCATAGGCATAAGGGCCAATAGCAAAAATGGAGGCAGGCCCACTGGGAGAATAAATATTGGCGGATACAGAGGTGAGTGACAGTACACCGACTGGTGACTGTGAAGCAGAAGGAAATTCCGATTGAAGGAAAGATGCAGGAGATGAGGGAGGGGCAACAAAGGGAATCGTTATGGAAGGTTCTTGGGTTGGATTTTCGGCCACAGAAGTATCATTTCCAGGGACAGACGTTTCAGGAACAAGGGCTGCATGCCCAATTCTCTTTCTGTGTCCATGATATCCAAAACACCAGTATACATTCCAACAGCTTCCCCATCTTCTCTTCTGCATATGAAAAATAACATGAAAAAATTTATTGCAATAAAATCACATTTCAAGCACTTCTATGCCTGCTAATTTGGTAATTGAGCCTTCAAAGAATTTTCGTTGACATAAAAGAAAAACACAATTAAAGATCTTAGTCCTTGGCTGCTCAAGTGAAGTCTATCAGGCACTACAAGAAAAATATTCCAAAAGAGCCTGATAAATGAAAAATGACAATTAAATTAGAAGCATATCTCAAAGATCAGTGCAATTAAAGATAATTGTAGGAACTCCTCCCTATCACAACATAGCATACAGTACCGTCTAAGATAAAGCAAATCTTCCCAGATTATTTATGTAGTTACTGAATATATAGAGATATCTTGATAATCATCTTCAAATTAAATTACAAGCACAATTGCTACAGTAAACAGTATCTCTCTCCTTGCTTTTTCTTTCTTCTCTTCTCTATCAAAATCTCCCATCATTATGTTAGGAAAAAAATTCTTTCATCATTAGATCTGTTATTCCCGCATCATATTTCAGTATCCTCAAGGGCAGATTTCATGAGATTTTAAATGGATCATAGATGACATCACGTTCTCACTCCACAATGAATCTTTTTACACTTTTCCCATCTTCTCTAGGCCATTTGCATGCTAAAATAACCTTATTTATTAGCAGACAGCTAGACACCAAAATTAATACTAGACTCGCAATACTACTCTAGCAGCAAGAAGGGAAAATACATTCACTTTTCTGCAAGCTAAAATATCAACAACAATAAGAAACAATAAAACGAAGAAAAGATATTTCCTGTGATAAATTTAACAGATCATCACCAGTTTATTCAACTATATACTGTACAGAAGCTTTTGCTTTACCTTCAAAAGCTAAACACCTCATGCTAAAGCCTAAAGCAACATGCTTTCTTCTATCAGAAGTCAACCTTTGAACATTAAAGAAGGTTTAATCATCATTATATTATTCCTGAAGCACTTCACTACTTTGAAAGCAAAATCTACATCAACTTTTGCTTCCGAAATAAATAAATAAACAAAAAGCGCTTAGCTGAAACCAACACCAGATTATACCACAATCAATCAACAAAACCAATCACCTATAGATCCCCAAACTCCAAAATTTAAAACCACCACTGAATTTATTGCATTAATTTTACCAAAAATATTAATGAACGAAACTAGAATAACCAAATCAAAGGCATAAATCAATAACAATAATAACAATAAAACTGAAGTACCTGAACCATGTCTTGAGGAGCACGATTCTCCGCGGAAGCGATCGCGGAGGCCGCAGCGTTTATGGTGTCGAAAGCGTTGCTGGAAGGTCTTGAATCTCCATTAACGGCTCTCATCTGAATAATATTTCCAGGAAAACGGGGAATTTTCTCGAGAAAATGAAATGAAAATGGAAATCCGAGGTTTTGTTTTAGCGAATTTTATTTTATATATATAAAAAATTGTATACACTGTTTCATAAGTGGAAGTAAAGCACAGACTTAATTCTCTACGTAAATATCAACGACCGCACTTACCACTTTACCCTTATCGTACTTGCTATTTAAACTATTTAATTTATTTCTAATAATAATAATAATAATAATTTATAAGAGTGACAGTTCACTTTTAATTTGAGGTGATGATACGAATTTGATTTAAAATTAAATTGAATAAATTAAAAATTAAAATTTTAGTATTTATAAAAATTAAATTGAATCGATTTTAATTAGAAATTAAATTAAATTAAATCGATCTAATTCAGTTTGGTTCAATTTGATTTGATTAATTTTAATTTTTAATAAATTTTTTATTTTTATATTTTATTTTTAATATTTTAAAATTTAATTAAAATATTTTAATTTTAATATAATTTAATTTCTTTATGAAAAAATATATTATTATCACTAATCGATTCGATTTAATTTTTTTAATTTTTTTCTGATCAAAATTGAAATAAATTGAAATAACCGAAATTTTTAAAATTAAAAATCAAATAAAATTGAAATAAATAAAAAATCAAATCAAATTTTTAAATTAATTCAGTTTTATCGATTTTTTTTATTTAAATCAAATTTTTATTTTTAATAAAAAATTAGATGAAATGATTATTTTATTAATGAAAAAATATAATAATATTTTAATAAATTTAAAAATATAAAATTTATTTATTAATAATAATAATAATAATATCTAAAAATTAAATAATAAATTTTCTTTATAAAAAAATTATCCTAATAACTAATGAAGTGAGATGTGAGGGTAGTTTTGTCCAATAAAAGTTTAAAAAATTGAATTGTTTTTATTATTTATTATTAATTAGAAATGAGTGCACGTGTGTGTGGAAGCATCCACTTCTTGAAAGCTTTCGTGTGCACATCGCCTACTGCACCCGGTCAGCGGACCCCACTCCCCCAACCTCCTTTATTCTTCCTGGGAAAGTTTTGCTTAAACTGGTCTAAGTAGTGTGTACATAAAATATCATATATTTATATTATAAATTTAATTTAAATAAAAATAAATTTTTCTATTTTTCCATTTTTACGGGGCATTTTTAACTAACCTCTTCCTTTCTCCTCCTGCTTCCTCTTCCTTTTTAT
Source organism: Manihot esculenta (assembly GCF_001659605.2). Classification (NCBI taxonomy): domain Eukaryota; kingdom Viridiplantae; phylum Streptophyta; class Magnoliopsida; order Malpighiales; family Euphorbiaceae; genus Manihot; species Manihot esculenta. The sequence goes on from NC_035161.2 coordinate 25,440,755, forward strand.
TCTTTTTATCCTTTCTTTTTTCTTTAAATAAAATTATTATTTGTATAAAAATTTTAATTAATTAAACTCTTAATTTTATAAAATAAATTAAAACATTTTTTAAATTTTAAAAATTTACTAATTAATTACTTTATTAATTTTAATCATTAAATATTTTAAAATATTTTTAATATAAAAAATTAATTAATAAATATTTTTATAAAATTAAAAAATTAACTAACAAATTTTTTATACTATTAAAATTAAATAATAAAACATTTTTTACTCATATAAACAGAATAATTGATTAATAAATTTTTTAAAAATTTATAAATATTTTAATATATTTTTTAAAACTCATAAACCTACTAATGAATTTATTCATATCACAACAATTAACTACTTTCTCTTTTTCATAATTTTTATTTACTCTGATTTTTCACACATACAAAAGAAAAAGTAATTTTTTATTAATTTTCTAATTAATTCATATTAAAAATATTAAATTTTATTAAATATCAATAAATTTATGAGAAATTTTATTAAAAATAAAATGAGATTAAAAAAATTATAATATTCAATTTATATATTATTATAATATAAAAAAATAAATAATAATTTAAAATAATAAAAAGAAAAAAATTAAGAAATAGTAAAATTTTCCTTTTTATATTACATTATATTTTTAATATTTGAATTTTATTATAATTAATGAATTAATTTTAATATTATTAAAATTAAATATTTAAATATATATATATACTTATTTCATCCAATAAGCCGCATTTTTATCCACTTGTTTACAAAGCTATAGTTATATGAGATATAAAACATTCAAATACCCAGAATTACAACTCCGATGCTTAAATACTAGAATTGTAATTCTACCAAAACTTTTTTATTGTAGTTTTGGAAATTTAAACATTTTTACATTATCAGAGTATTGAATTATATTAATAAATAATAATTGAATGAAATAAAAATAATTAAAATTTATTAAATGTGAATCGTAAATTAATATTTAGTTTTAAAAAATTCCAAATTATAAGAAATTTAAATCATTTTATTTAATAGAACATCAACTTTGAACATTGCCCTCACGCAGGATCGAACTGCGGACCTTCAGTTTACAAGACTGACGCTCTACCACTGAGCTATAAGGGCAATTTGAATTTTCTTTTGTTTTTTTTTAAATATAAGGTATATTTTAAAATATTGTTGACAACCGTAAAAATTACTATTAAATCAATGAATTTTAAAAATATTTACTAATTCTGAATTCTAATTAAAAAATTTAATATTATTTTAAAATATAACTATTTAATTATCCTATTATAGTTCCGATGAGGAAGCGAGAGAGAAACTGCTCCATTGTTGTCTTCAGAAGTTACCATCTAACAGATAAAGAAATGGCCGGAGTTGCTCATCAATGGCCAAGTTATGTACCAAAGTGGTGCAAATTAGACAAGAGAATTGTGAAAATAACCCATAATTCACTACCAGAAAAGGTCACGTGTATATTTCTAATTTATCCATGCAAAGTGCAAACAACTTAGTCCAACTGGAACTGAATCTTGATGGCATTGATCAAGAGTATAATAATTTGCAGTAATTTTTTCTTCCTTATCATTTTAACAATTGGTTTATGTATTAATTATATAAAATAGCGGACTCATACTATAATTTCTCGCAACTATTTCTTATAATTTTTTCTTAGACCTTATTCAATATGAACTCAAAATATATAAACATGGATTCATGTGATTTTATTATAGAGGGATCCAATTTTATGTATTTTGAATTCATAGAGATAAAATGTAAATAAATCTTTCCTCTATTTGGAAATTTTTAGATAAACCAAATTTATATAAATTCAAAACATAATCTTTCATCACTAGTCCCTAAGTTTGAAGACAGATTTAAAATTATGCATGTGCAAGAATTGCCATGATTGATGAAACGTGAAAATTAAATCAAGGTTTTTAGAGAAAAGAAATTGATAACCTTTGGGTTTTACCATTTCCGTATGATGCTGAACTTCAAAAAACAGTGTTTGATAACCGCTGCATTTCTTCACCCTGGCCCATCATCTAGAGGCCCTCAAGTCTCATCACATGCATCAAGTCCGGTCCACCCAGTCTGAAGATCGGACTCCCATCAATCTCCTCAATCAGGTCGGCCTAGACCTTTGGTCCCGATAAATAAAATCCTCTCTAGGTTCAGCCCATATTATATCTTCCGGTCTGGTCCGGAATCGAGAAGAAGACCTACACATGGGGCAGCGATCTGATTTCCTCGTACGTCCATATCAACGTGACAGGATCAGGTGACCCAATGACACACATTCTGTTACACGTCACTAGCGGACAAAAGAAAACATATAAAAGGAGAAATGTTCTCCTCTAGGCCTAAACTTTTATGAAACCTCCTTAATTTATCGATCCAATATTTTCGGCTCTGATTTAGACCTATGGAGCGGGCTGGATCACTCACAAACCCAGATTCACCAACTACAAGCTCAGTCCGGTGATGTGACGTAAGGAGAGACAGCAGACCCAGTCACCTTGCAGCCCTGACTGCATGCGCGTCGGGATAATTAAATGGCACCTGTGCAACAAAAACAGATGACACTATAGCAGAAAAGCTGATAAAGGAAAAGGGATAAAAAGAGAGCAACATCCTCTTCTCAGAGTAAGCCTCATTAAAGAGAAAAGATTCTATAGAATAGATTTCAAGGAGAAAAGATGCTGTGAAAATAAGATAATTTATTTTTTATTATTAAATTTTAATTTAAAAAATAAAATATATTAATAAATTTATATGTAAAATTAAAGTGAAAAGAATAATTCACTTTTAATAAAATTATCATTTTTTTAAAGATCGCTTAATTTTTTTAAATAGAAAAATATTTTTTATTAATTAAAATTTTTAAATCTATATTATATAAAAATAAAAAAAGGGAATAATGAAATTACTGGTTTTATCTTTATATTATTTAATTATTATAATTATATTTAAATTTTAAAATAGATAATTATTTTATTATTTAAATAATTTTAAATTAATGAATTATTCATATATGGCCTAAAATAATTTTAAATATTTATCATTTAATTTAATGTATGTTTAAATTTCTTATTTATGAGTTTTATTAATTTTATTTAATAATTATATAGAATAATTATTAAAAATTAATCATTTAGGTAATATTTAAATTCAATTTTTTGAGATAAAATTATTAAAATAATAAATTTAAATATTAATTAAAATATTAAAATAATTATCATGATATCGTATTATTATATTTAAATTGTTAATTTTTTTAGTTTAACTAATTTTATTTGACAATTAATTAATATTTAAATATATTTTAATAATTATTATCTTAAATTTTTAATCTTGATGTATTTTGTGCATTTAAAATTTTGATATTTTTTAATATATCTACCATTAAATTTATAGGTTTTGATTCATATATATATATGAATCAAAAAATTAAAATTTTTAAATAGGATTATTAAAATAACAAACTTAAATATTATTTAAAAATATCAAAAATAATTATCATAATATTAAAATATTAGATAATAAATTCAAATTTAAAAAATAAAAATTGTAAGATATATGAAATGATTATCACAAATTAATGATTTAAAAAATAAAATAATAAAGTGATTATTTTAATTTTAAATGTTAATAATTTTATTATTATCTAAATATTTAAAAATTTTAAAAAATACTTAAAAGAATAGTCTTATTACCTTTTTTTTTTTTTTCAAATTATATTCTTAATCACACACTGATCTATATTGAGCAGAGAAATTCGATAGGACCTAATCTCGTATATTTCAAAAAACTTAATAAATGTATTAAAAAATTTTAAACAAATTTTTATTTTCTATAAAAAGATATTTGATAGTTTAAATTTAAAATATTTAAATAAAATATTTAAATTTATTATACTAATAAGTAATTACGGATAATTAAATTGTAATTTAAGTGTATTAGAACTCACTTTTTATTCCCTGTAAAAAGGTACAAAATACAGTGCTATAGTAAAAACTCAAAAAAACTCTTTGGTAGTTTCCATGGTTGCAAATTTAGAGTATTGTCTGCAAATTTAGAGATTTTGGTTTCTTTGTGGTTTTAATTACTTTCTCTTATTATCGATTTCCTTTACTTTCTCTTATTATTAATTTTTTTTATCATATAATCTATTACGATTTTGGATAAAAGATCGAAAGTTACGAGATATAATATCTACTTCCACAATTTTTCTTTTATTTCAGTTACCTCCTCATAAAAACACTATGATGAAAGAATAAAAAAACTCGATAAGAGAGTTTTATGCTCGTTAAGAAGATAGAGCTTTAATCTCTATAATTCAGGAATTAAAATTCTGATTGATAATTTTATCGATTCAATCTTTCTATTTAAATGAAGTTTAAATTTTGGTAGAAATAAAAAGACAATAATTAAAAGTTCTAAAGATTCCTTTAAAATAAACTAAACCTGGGTATTATCTCGTAAACCCATTAACTCTGCACAAATCCTGAGTGGTTTTGATACCAATTGAAATAACCAGGTCAAATTGACTCAAATAACTTTTGAACTCACTTTCCATCTAATTCAAAATAATTAATTTAAGGTATTTAGTAATTTCGTGTTAACCATTATATACAATTTTAATTTTTTGTAATTCGCCGATGTGGAACTAGCAGCTGAATATCACAAACTTCTTTATTGTTTTTCTTGTTTAGCTCGGCCTACAATTAATCCACTACATTTTTTTCTATTAGATGAACTCTTTGGTAATATAAATTATTAAATTTTTTCTTTTCATTTCAGACTTTGAATTTATAAGCGTTGTCGTTTATTAGTAGAGCTTGTTAATGCAGCCCTTTAACATTCCTTCCTTGACATTTGATGATATAAATTTTATTCTATGAGTTATAAAGATGATAAATTTTTGAATGATAATATCTCAGAAGGTTCTTTTCATCATTCACAAAGATAATAGAGATTATTATTCTCTTTTAAATCATATTAACTTTGAACATGGATTTTCTTATAATTAAAAGTAAATTATCAAATTTTTTATCCAAATATAAGAGATGCTAATTTTTTTTTTAACTATACAATATTTAGAGTTGTACTAAAATACATATAAAGAGGCAACATGTATAAGGTCTAAATTTAAAATTTAGATCAAGCCTACAACTCATAAATCAAAGGAATCTAAATCCAAAATCTGATCTCTTTTCTATTGAATTCACCTCGGTTTGGAAAGCTCAATTCAGAGAGAACGCCGTAGACAATCCAGAAAGTTGGCCCATAGCACCAGCTGAAAATCTAATCCAAAAAACCACCAAGAAATCAGGGGAAAAAACTGCACATCCATCACACAGGTTTCATAGCTACCGTCAATCAAACCATTACCGAAAAACGATCACCGGCTCCACCAGCGTTAGTGATGAAATATACCATGAAATACATACAAATTGATTTGACAAAACAAAGCCACCTCAATCGACATATTCACCACTTCGATTAAATCAAAACAAAAATCAACAAAACATACAAAACAATCAAAATAAGAAGACAAAGTCGATCGAGGTAGAGAGGAGGTAGCCACGAACTCAAAGGAGAGCAAATTTCAGCGAGTAGAAACCAACAAAAGAATCAAAAAGAGAAAGGAACGAAAAATAGAATCCTAGTGATACAACATCAACAATCACCGGAAAGTATTAGTCCATGGTGATTTCAGTCTCACATAATCATGGAGTTGCTTTTGGAAACACATACCATATTCCAACTTTTGGAAACACATACCATATTCCAACTTTTGGAAACACATACCATATTCCAGCACTAAATAATTACTGACCCTTCATTATCGGTAGCGGCAACACTCTGATCAGACTCTAATAAAACCACACAATACAAATCCTAAATTATCGCAAAACCATAACAAAATTCAACTCAAAATGAAAATAAATCAGAACAAAGAAATTTACAAAAGGGCAACTTTCGCCAAAAGCGAAAGAGCCAATGAAGTTTCTGCCTGCTCGTTTTGAAATAAAAAATTAATATATACACTGTTTTTTTTAAGCTCAACATCTCACATTTGCTGAATTTGGATATTTAATTTGTAATAGTTTTATTACTCATAGATTATTCTCAATAAATTTTAAAAACTTCATACTTATCTTTATTCATATATTAAAACATATCATTTTAAATAATAAAAATATTTTGATAACGTTATACTTACTAACCTTCCATTTAAAATTAAAAATTTTGTAAAAATTTAATTCAATTCAATTCTTTTCTTATAAAATTTTTATTTGAAATAAAAGAATTTAAAAATTTTTTGCTTGAAAATTTATCATTATATATCAAAATGAAATTATAAATAATTTTATAAAAATTTATTTAAATTATTTTTGACAAAATCATTCATGTCAAACGAGTGGTTAATCTTCTATTTCTATTTTCATTTCTTTCGCATAAACATATAAAACAACTAATTATTATTTTCCATAACTTCATACCAAACGATGTAAAATTAATCAGTTATGTGGTTATCTTTCATTACTTTATTTTGCTATATTTTTGAAAATTTTATTTTAATTTACACAATCCTATAAAATAAAAAAGAAAAGTTGAATGTATACAATGAAGTAAAAATATTATTGACATGGCAAATAAAACATAAATCCGACCGTCCACATCAATTTTGAATTTTACATATGTGTGCTCATAATAAATCTGAAATAAATCATAAGTTCGACCGTCCATATCAGCTTTGAATTTTACGTATATGTGCTCATGATAAATCTGAAACAACTCTAATAAAATATTTACCCTTGCCGTAAGTTGTGTACCAAGATGCATCATATGCACAGTATGGTAATTAACTTTCTAGTCAATTCTCCTTAGGAAAATTTGAGTAGTAAAATAACTTTTTGTGATAAAGTTAAAGTTTTCATTCTTAATACAATTCAATATATTAGAAAACTGATATATTATAATCCCTAACAGTTTGTACTAATTTTTTTTAATCAAAGGTATATAGGATCTTATTAAGATCTGGGTTTAAGTTTTAACAATAATAACACAAGCTTAGGAATACTGGAAAAAAAAATAAATAAAAAAGATTCCAAAGGCCCAACCACATACATCCAGTCCAAATCTAAAATCTTGCCTATCATCCCCCAAAGGCTGAAATTTAAACCAACAAAAGATTCTGAAAGAGCTCTTCGACGCTTGTCAACACCGGTCATCGGGTACAACAACAACCTTTAGGAGCCACCGGAGATGCAGCACAATTCCATATCAAAAAATCAACCAGAGATAATAGACATGTAAGTATCAAGACAACAATCACACTATTAACACACCAAAAGAAACTAGGGATTCATCTTTAGAGCCAAGCAGTTAAAAACATAATGAAGAACAAAGAAACCCACCTTGAAAGCATTGGTCAACGGATATCTTTCCTATTGCCTATTTAGTACTAGTTGATCTCTCAAATTAAATTGATATTTTAAAAAATTTATTAATTAATTTTTTTATTAATTTTAACGGTTAAATATTATAAAAAAATTTAAAATACATTTGATACAAAGAAATTAATTAATAAACTTTTTAAAAATTTGAGAAATTAATTAATAAATTTTTTAAAATTATAGGGACTAATTAATAAAATATTTAACGATAAATAAATAAAAAAAATAATAAGTAAACTTTTTAAAATTTTAGAGATATTTTAATATATATATTTTTTTATTATTTGTTTTTCTTACTTAGAATAATACAAAGAGGATCTAAAGACAGCTCCAAGATCAATACAAAGAGGGTTCAAAGACCTAAAATACATTATAAGCTATTATGAGTGTAAACGAACCGAGCCGAGCCAAATTTTGAAAAACTCAAGTTTGATTCGATAAAATTTTTTTGAATTTGAACCGAATTCGAATTTTACTTATTTCGAACTCGAATCGAGTATTAAGAAGTTTAAGTTTAGCTCATTTAGCAAACGAGCTACGAGTGGAGCTTTTGTCGAGTTTAATTTAGAATAGTTCACAAATAGTTTAATTTATTTACACATATAATAAATTTTAGTTTAAAACTAATAAGTTTAAAATTAAAATAATTTTATTTAATTAAGCATATCTACAAATTAGCTCGTAAACTTATAAATGTGAGCTTTTAAATCTTAATTATCCAAATATATACAAATTTAAGAGTATAACTCAACTGTATAGAGCTGAATTTTAAAAAATTTAGATTTGACTCATTAAAGTATATATAGGGTTTGAATTTATTTTTTTTATAATAATAATCTCAATTTACTTAACGAGACTGTTCACGAGCCTATTTGCGAGTTTGCTCATAAACTCAGAAACGAGCAGAACTCATGAGCCTTAACGAGGTGAATATTATGGAGCTCAAATTTGGCTCGTTACCAAACGAGCCTAAAAATTAAGCTCGAACTTGACTCGTTCAAAAATCGAGTCGAACTCGATCGATCTTTTATCAAATCGAACCTCGAGTAGCTCACGAACAATTTGGTTCATTTACACCCCTAAAAGCCATAGTCTAAAAATAAAAGCCACTTACACTATAAACAAATCAAGTCGAATTGAGTTTTAAAGCGTTTAAATTTAGTTCATAAATTTTTTTAAAATTCAAATTAAACTCGAACTTGACTCATTTCTAACTCGATCCAAATACTAATAAATTTAAAATTGATTCATTTAGCAAACAAATTTTTATCGAGTCAAGTTTTGAATAATTCACAATAAGTTTCATTTATTTATAATTCTAATAAACTTTAGTTTAAAAAATAATAAGTTTAATGTAAAATAATTTTAATTGAACAAATAAATAGAGACCAATATGCTAAACCAACCAAATATTTGTAAACTCAAATTTGACTTGTTTATTAAAGAAGATCAAAATTTAAGTTTGAGTTCTACTCGTTTAGCAAACAAATAATATAAAATCAAACTTTTATCCAGCGGATCTCAAATCACAAAATCTTCCCAGTCAAGCTTTCGGAGAATGGGGGAAAAGAGCTTCAAGGATGGCGATTTCTTTGTTCTGCTAGTGAATCTACAAGCTTTCAACCCCAATTAACATAGGTTGATTATCAACAAAAATAATCATTCCGAAGTCTTAACGTCAGTGAATAGAACTATAAGCACTTAAAAGCCAAAATAACAATCGATAACAATAACATTCATTAATGGGCTCAATATCAAAAATAAAAAGAAAAGTGAATGTTCAAGAAAAGATGCAAATTCCAGGCATTTCAGAGTGGCAAGTTATCACAAGAAAACTTGTCTGTATACCTATCTTCTATAGAACTGTGACCAAAATAACAAACTAATACATGAATATTGAACATGAGAATCAAAATACATTGCCAAGAAAACCATCATCCACATCTTCCAGCATGATGTGAAGAACTGGAAAGGGAAAGAATTTGAAACTCTCCTGCACATCGGCCCCACCATTGTGCCTTTTCTCTATTTTTTCTTCCTTCAAGTTGTATAACAAAGGACGAAACCACTGTAGACAGTTTCCCAACCTAAAGTTGAGCGTCTGCATAATTCAACGTCACTCGATGGGCAGCACGGGGAGAACTTGACATCCTAAATTCTTTTCCTAGAGCCGACCAAAACTCCCCATCAGCTAGCTCCACCGTATTGGTAAATCTGTCTAAAATTGTATCACTCTCAAAATCTGATCAGCTAATTCTATCAAAACTTTCAGAGGCATCAAGTGATGCTGTAGTGGAATAAGAAGTGAACAATTGTGAACTTCCAAAAATGGATGTAAAAACATCAGTTGTTCAAATTTCAAATCAGAGCGACTGGATAGTCTACTCAATTTCAGTGCACTGCTTATTCTCTGAACATATCAACTTGTTGCTGCCGGGAACCTGGACTGCTCTATGACCATAATTGTCACTCAAGGATCCAAACTCTGATTCATCATCATCACTATCAATATGTTTTGGAGTCACACGATTCTGATAACTTCTGCGCTGAACCACAAAAACATTGAAGTAATAACTAACCAACTCCTCTCTTTTCTTTCTAGGGAAGTACTTTCTATAATCATCCCAAAAACTCTTGTCTAGTGATGGGGGATTAAATCTAACCATATTCTTAAATCTCATTTCTTCTTCAGCAGTCCATCTAAGTGAAATTTCCTCACCCATGTGATCAAATCTCCATTGATAGAACATGTGGCCTAGTTCAAGTTTCAATTTCATTCTGCTTTCAGCAATGTGAAATCTGACACATTCAACAGACCCTGGAAGCTGACAACTACAGACATCACGTCTTCCCTTTCCAATAGAATCTGTTTCAACTGGAGCATTATGGTCTCCATCGAAAGGCCATACTTGTGTGCCTAGCCATCTAGGGTCACTCTCAGAAACCATGCCAGTCCATTCAGGGACGTCAGCTTGAAAACGAGGACCCACAGGAACATGCCTCTGTATTTCATCCCCAGATGGACTTTGTGTAGATTTTGCATCAGATAAATCATCATTTACAAGTGGTTGCCCCTTCAGGCAATCTTCAAACTGTGTCTTGGGGGAACCAATCAATTGACTTTGAGCAGCACATGAATTGCAACAAGAGCATGAACGAGGCTTCACTAAAGTATGAAGCCGCTCACTGCATCTTAACCTCTCCGCAGACTGGTCAGTGGCAGCAGTAACCTCCTCATACATGGATGGATGCATCTTGTGATTGCTCTGTAGCAAGTTTAAACTGTTTTAGTAAAGAGAACATGACCAGAACTTTTATTCGGACTTCTTTTTCCACAACTAAAACTTTTGCTAGAATCCATTTACTTATGTTTGAAACATAAATCGTAGAGAGAATTTTTGAAGGGCTGGGCCTGGTCAATGAACTAGGCCAGCCTTCTTGGCCAAGTCAGTGAGCATGGTTTCAAATCGCGGTCGCGGCTGCAGGTAACGGAAACAGGCCTGTAACGGTCATAACATAACAGTAACAGCCTATTGAATTTTTTTGAAAAATTTGCAAAGTTCATGAAATTTGCAAATATTTAAAGATATAATCAAAAGTAAGTTATACAACTTAATAATAAGTACAAATATATCTAATAAACACAAAATCCATAAGTTTTAAATATCATACATAATAACTGATGTTCCGTGATCCAAAGAAAATAAGGTTTACAAGAGTGAGTGTAAGCTTGGTCTTCCTCTCAGCCAGGACCCCTACGATGAACCGACCGATGAATATGCTGGCTAGATCCGCAAAGCTCTTAATGCTCCCTGCCTCCAAACTGTTAAACGACGCCCGAGCTGACCCTGTGAGGGTAGTGGGGAAGACTTTACACATTACGGTATCTGAGAGAGTTTGGAGCTCCATGAACATTTTGTAGTTCAGGATGTACTCCCGGGGGTTTCCTACGCCATCATAGGCCTCCATTGGCGGCATCATGAACTTCTTTGAGATGGTTTTCTGTTGGATCCATCTTGAAAAGGGTGAGGACGTGGGTAAAAGAGCCTGGCTACTGTCTTTTGCCCCCAGCTCAGCCGGGAGCTATTCTTTCATTCTTTCCAACTTCCGGTTTCTTTCATTCTTTCCAACTTCCGGTACACATCCGTCTCCTCCTGCCTTGGCCTTTTCTCCGGGTGATATCCCCTCTCCCACTCTTCGCTTTCTGTCCTCCCTATTGGACCAGCTGAATAGCTCTCTCTGCCTCATTGTTCTCAATGAGCTCTCTCACCCTCCAGCCTCTGACCCTGACCGCATGCTCATTCTCCCTCTCAGCCTCTCCACTTCTTTCACCCGTTCTCCAGCTACTTTGTTGGGGGATTTGGTAGTTGAAGGTGGGTTGGAGTTCAGTGGTGTTGAAGCCTTCAGCTACAGAGGGTATGCTCAAAGGTGTGTTCTGTCCCAGTCAGTGGGCAATGTTCTGTAGCTGAAGAGCCATGGTTTGTAGCTCTTGAACAGATAAGGTTGTTCTGGGTTAATTCCCTGCCGAGCTCGACGAGGGATTAAACAGTACCGGTGGTTGATTTGATGGGGTTGTGGGACTGGAAAATGAGAACTGCTGACCTTCATGAGCAGAGCTCAGGTTGTTTGGGATGTTGGTGGTGTGGTTAGCCATGTGGATCTCAATGGGTGTTTACGGAAATGGAAACTCCGGTGACAGAAAGATCTCCTTCGTTTTCCACAGATAGCGCTAATTGATGTTCCGTGATTAAGAGAAAATAGGGTTTACAAGAGTGTGTGTAAGCTTGGTCTTCCTCTCAGCTGGCACCCTGCGATAAATCGGCTGATGAATATGTTGGCTAGATCCGCAAAGCTCTTAATGCTCATTGCCTCCAGGCTGTTAAAACGCCCGAGCTGGCCCTGTGAGGGTAGTGGGAAAGACATTACACATCAGGGCGTCCGAGAGAGTTTGGAGCTCCATGAACATTTTGTAGTTCAATATGTACTCCCAGAGGTTTCCTACGCCATCATAGGCCGCCATAGGCGGCATCATGAACTTCTTTGGAATGATCTCCTGCTGAATCCACCTTGAAAAGGGTGAGGACGTGGATAAAAGAGCTTGGCTGCTGTCTTTTGCCCCCAGCTCAGCCAGGAGCTATTCCTTCATTCTTTCCAACTTCCGGTCCACATCCGTCTCCTCCTGCCTTGGCCTTTTCTCCAGGCGATATCCCCTCTCCCACTCTTCGTTTTCTGTCCTCCTATTGGATCAACTGAATAGCTCTCTGTCTCATCGTTCTCAATGAGCTCTCTCACCCTCCGGCCTCTGGCCCTGACCGCAGGCTCATTCTCCCTCTCAGCCTTTCCATTTCTTTCACCCGTTCTCCAGCTACTTTGTTGGGGGATTTGGTAGTTGAAGGTGGGTTGGGGTTCAGTGGTGTTGAAGCCCCTTTGTTGCAGCATCTGTCCCAGCCAAAGGCAGGAGGAGACGGATGTGGACCGGAAGTTGGAAAAAATGAAGGAACAGCACCCGGCTGAGCTGGGGGCAAAAGATAGTAGCCAGGCTCTTTTACCCATGTCCTCACCCTTTTCAAAGTGGATCCAAGAGACCATCTCAAAAAAGTTCATGATGCCGCCAATGACAGTTTATGATGGCGCAGGAAACCTTCGGGAGCACATCTTGAACTACAAAACGTTCATGGAGCTCCAAAATCTCACACACTCTTATAAACCCTATTTTCTCTTGATCACGAAACATCAATAACTAACCTCAATTACTATTAGAATGAGCATTTAGTATTTAAATTATGCAAAATAATTTAAAATATTCGAAAAAACTATAGTTTAATTTAAAGTCAGGTTCTTTTTTATACTTACTACCTATTTTTCATAAATTTTTAAACTTGTAAATTTTATATTTATATTTTATACTTAATATTTAGTTATCATTTATTATAACTTGTAAGAGCATAAAACTCATTTAATAATTAGTATTAATGATATTAGGTAATAATTTTGAACTTCTAAAGTTCTACATTTCTAATCTAGCATTCTAAATTCTAATTATTTCTAATTATTCATTCATTAAAAAATGATTCAAAAATATCTAAAAACTTGTGGAAAAAATAATAAAAACTTACGTTCTAAATTTTTAATATAAATTATCTAATATTCTAACTTCTAATTTTTATTTATGCATTCACTAAAAAATTATTAAAAATATCTAAAAATTATTGAGAAATAATAAGAACTAACTTTTTGCTCAATAGCACTTCAAAACCACTTAGTATATTGGATGATTTGAGCTCTTCAACACAGGAATTTCTAGAGAAGTTGATTAATAGCACTTGAAGAGTCTTAAAGTTGAGAGAAAATTTAGAGAAACTTGAGAGAAATAATAAAAAAAAAAAAGGTAAATCTTGGCTTGGGAGGAAAGTGGATGGCTTCAAATGTGAAGAAAAAGTGTCTTCTACCTTCAATAATTCATACACTACACTGCAAGTGGTCTCTTGCAGAAATTCTAAAGATTTCTACCCATCAAAAGAAGGTAACAACCTTTATAACCGTTAAGCCGCGGCCAATAACGGTCGTGACTATTACGTAACGGCCGTTACTAACACAAATTTTAATCGTTGTGAAATAATGACCTTAACAGTAATGGCTCCTTGGAAAACCTTAAAATAACGGTCATTACATCGTTATTTAAAACCATGGTAGAAGGCCAAGTAAAGCATTGAAATAAGGATGCACCACCAAGGTAACAACCATTCATTATCCAAAGTGATAGCATCTGTGCAAGTCTAACTTATCACATTTATGAGCAGGGGCAGATCCAGTATGGATGGAGATACCAAAACATATACAATGTTTTTTTTTTTTATATTCATGCATAATACATAATTAAATAGCGAAAAAGGATACATGGAGTCGACCCTAACTAGTTTCAATTAATGCTTAGTTGTTGTACCTAAATATACAAGTATGTGATTCCTGCAAGGCACCAATGGCAAAAATTCTTTAGAACTGCCACTGTTGATAAGCTAGAAATTGCACATTTTATTGATACCTATTTAAAAGATTCTACACCACTGGTCATCAAAACTCAAGTTTTCTAATGACCTATAAAGAGGGTATCTAAACGCCAAATGTTCAAGATAGCCACATTTATAGCTTATATAGATTGTTTAACCAGGATTTCAAACAGTAGATATAATGCAAACTTTATAAATACCTATTACAAAACAGAAGGGTTCTTGATATTATAGCCTCCATTTTGGAAGCATGCTTTCCAAACTTCAAATGCCAAGCTAGCATGGAACTGAGTATCTTATATTTTAAACCAATTATCAGATACGACAATTGAAAAGGGTAACAACTTCTAAAAAATAACTGCATTTGGCTATGTTTCTCGGGTCTATGAACATATCTATCTATCTATTCATTTTACAGCATACAAGCATACATGTTTAAATGTTTTCATTCTTTTCTCTAATTTCACTTATCAATACTGGGGCATATGCTTCTTATTAGTTTGAGAAAGTGGTCTAACTAGGTTTCTTGAAGGCAAAGCTTCAAAAATATTAAGTCAATCAAGTTGCTAGGGAAGATGAGATCTTCTACAGTCGATATTAGTTATCTTTAGCGCTTTACCAAGGATAACAGCATTTGTGCTGGATGTTGACTTGAATCAGTAACAGACAATTAAAAATAGCTAAATTGAGCCTTAACTATAAATCTAGGCAAGAAATGAGAAACTGTGAATCATTTAAACTAACCCATAAAAATGAGATAGAGAAGTTGGCTAGCACTCCACACCAAATGCAAGCCAAGAACCTAAGGAAAGATAAATCCTAATGAATCGCCTTTATACAGTCATTCAATCACTTGGATACCTATAAGGGTCACACTCAAAACCACCCCTCCAATTCAAAGCCTTTAGAACAAAAGCCCTATACATGACCCTTTTGAAATTCTACTATTACACCCCACTTACCAAGTGCCACTTGTAATTTATAAAATGACATGTTTCATGATGATTATGAGAATAAAATATCACAATATACTATACTTGGATTGGAATTCCCAAAAACAAAAAGGAGATGCAAAGCTGTCAAGCGTGCCTCCAGCTCCAAGTGAAACAAGCTCAAAGCCTAATTTCTAGCACCCAACCACAAGGGCTGCCAGGCAGGCATGTGCCTTAAATGTTGCAGGTGTGCGCCTAGGCATTCGTTTGTTATATTTATGCTTGATGTGTTTCTTTTTTAAATTATGAAGAGCAAATATCCAGCACTCGATCTACTTTATAAGTAGGCTTACCTTAAGTTTATACACACCAAATAACAAAACAATTGAAAAATAATAAAATGACAAACTTAGTAAATTAACAGCTACAACTAACGAAAAAACTAATAAGTAAATTTTTTTAATACTTCAAAGACATATTTTTCAAAACCAAAGGACCAACTAATGACTTCCCAATATCACATGAACTAAATAGTAAATTTTTCTCAAACTAAAGACGATTACCATATTACTAATTCTGAACTCCTATTTGTTTTCCTTTTTTATCTCTTTTTTTTTTGCATGTATTTGTTTTTGGTTAGTCAAATATTTAGAAAACCAACACTAAAAAAATATCTAAAATCGTGTGAAGTAGAAAAACAAAGAAAATAAAAAGTCTTCTTAGAATGTCGATTGTTTTCCTTTTGTGAAATGTGAAGTTTGATAAATATTTTATAATCATTTGTTTAAGTTCAACATATCTTCATTGCATATTTTCACTTTAACAATCACATAAATAATAAACATTTTAGGTCTATTTGACATTGTTGTTAAAGTTGCTATTGAAAAAAAAGCTTTTCAAAATATATGGTCAGAGGGTATTATAAATTAAGTTTGACACATTTTAATTGTAAATTGAAACGGTTCTTTTGCTGTAAAGTGCTTTATAGCACTAAATCTCAATGCCAAACGGCCTCTATATGAAATACCAAAAAAGTCGCATTTTTATTAGTGTTGGCCCCTCAGTGAAATTAAATTCTAAATCTAGCTCCACCTATGGCTTTAGGCAAAAAAGGAAGTGTTTAACAACAAAACTAATGCATTGAATATGAAGAATCATAAATAACTGAAGCAAAAATATACCTGTAAGAGAGATCGTTCAGAATTTGAATCAACAAGCCTTTTGCGCAGGAGAGCATCTCGTGCCCTGACAGCCTGGGCCCATAACTCTCTGCCTTTATAGTCCTTAAACTTAGATGGTATTTCCTCACTCAAAGGACCATCAGGACATTTTGCAATTTGGATCACCCATTTCAGCATTGTTGACAGTGATTCTCGTTTTCTCTTCCGTGAATCAAATATTTTTTTGCCAATTCTAGGATCGAGGATCACAACATCATCATCATCATAAGATTTATTTTCCTTGTAATCACGAAATTTTTCATCATCATCATCAGTATGCTTATTTCCAATGCCATTGCAGACTTCATGTAGATCTTTCATATCCAGAAGACCTTTTTTACTCTGCAAGACATCCATATTAATGTTTTTGCCATTTTTCTTATGTTTACCATCCTTCCCCTTTCGATATTCATGTGACAATAAACTTCTAAACTCTGTCTCTAATTCCGTTGATAAACAGCTTAAATTCCCATCCAGGTGACACTGCCCAGTTGCCAATTTCCCATCTCTAAAGCTTCCCCTCGACCATCTTTCCAACTCATACAAGTACTTAAAATAGATTAATTTAACTGAAGTTGAAGCTCTAATATCCAACCCTAGCTCTTTTACAACAAAGGTCCAGAAACCGTTAACCAAATCAAAGCCGCCTCTGTTTCTCACCACCCGGAAAAGTTTAAATAAATCCAGAGATTGCCCATCAGGGAGCAATGCAGGAAGAGGCCTAATGCATCCCCTAGAAGCAGCCTCATTGGTGAAAACCGAAAGAACCTGATCAAACAGGCATCTTAGTTTCACTTCATAATCATCATCAGACTCATGGACAGCATTGCGATCCTTTGCCTCATGATTAGCGTCAGTACTACAAGCATTACCCTTACATCCATTGATAATATCAGCACAATCTAAAGAAGACCCATTTGCTAACATTGACCATCCTGCCATGAAACTATTGCTTTGTTTATATATTTTTTCTTCTTTTTTTTTTTTTTTTGGGTTTAATCTTCTTAGCTTAACTCCCTAGTAATCAAAAAACAACAAGAAAGAAAAGAGTACAAACAATAAAAGAGCACAGAGTTATCTTCTTTTACTCTATGTTCACAAGTTTATATGAGCAATAAAATCAAGAAACCAACAGAAGAATATCTACAAAAGAACTAAAAGTTGACATGAATCTGAAATCAAGGCGTCAGGGAATGATATTGCAAGGGAAAATTAGGTTCGCAAACAAAGCCCCCAAAATTATCCTTTCAAGATTTTTACCTCATTTTTTCTGGGTCTTGAATTCGATTTATTTGCAGGTTCTGTGCCTTGCAAAGCCACCAAATTTATTTACACGAAGTTGAAGAGATGATACAAAGACAACAACGAGCGCAAGAGAGATTGGCGAAAGAGGTTTGGATTCTTGAAGGAGAAAATAAAAAGATTAGTGGATTCCAGCGCAGAGAATTGAAATATATTGGACTGGGATCTAAATGAACACAGAGAGACCGGAGAGAGGATTTATGATTAGGGTCTCAACTTTTAAAAATAATTTTGACTATAAATTGTAATAAAGGAAGAATTTGTCTAAAAAATCCAAATGTTTGCTTCAATTTACCATTTCTAACTATTTTGATTTTGAATTAATTTTTCAAAATTATTCAAATTAAAAATTCTAGCTAAAACTTCTTAATATTGAAAAAATTTAATAATTGATTTAAGGAATAAAATAATAAATTGGTAAAACATTTAGATTTTTTTTAGTTCAATTAGCATAATTAACCATACCAGTTTTTTAATTACAAATCCAATTTAACATCGATTCAAAAAAAAATCCAATTTAACATCAGTAAAAATATTTGAATTACTAAAATATTCTCCCGTATAAATTCATTATCTTCCAATCTTATGTCAATCTCTCTCATCCATTTCCATTATAATTGGACATTCAATCGATTCGATTTAAAATCAAACTGAATCGTATAAATTAAAAATTAAAATTTTGATATTTATAAAAATTAAATCGAATCGATTTTGATAAAAAATCAAATTAAATTAAACCGATCTTATTCAATTTGATTCAAATCGATTTATATTTTTAATAGATTTTTTATTTTTTTACACTTTATTTTTAATATTTTAAAATTTAATTAGAATATTTTAACCTTAATACGATCTAAATCTCTTTATATTATTATCACTAATTAGTTTGATTTATTTTTTTTTATTTTTTCTAATCAAAACCGAACTGAATCGAAATAATTAAAAATTTTAAAATTAAAAATCAAATCGAACCAAACTAAATAAAAAACCAAACTGAATTTTCAACTTAAGTCGGTTCAAAAAATCCTTTTCTCGATTCTTTTTCACCCTTACAATGACTCCAAAGAGGATTAATTGCAAGTTGATACCAATTGCAATGAGTATTTAAATTCAAGCATAGATATCTATAAAATATTATTTAGGATGTTTAATTCCCACAAACTTTTATATTTCTTGCCTCTTAGTTATTACTAGCCCAAATTATTTTTTTAAGGCAAAAATATTTCATATGATTAGAGAAGTGAAATTAAGATGTCTCGCTTAAGCAATTGGCATCACAACTATACAAAGTTAACTAGGATCATAACACAACATTAAAGTCTTGAGTACAATATGGGTTATACTAGAAGAATTAGAAGGGATAAGAGGATGAAAGAAGACTATGTGAATATAACGGAAGGATTTGGAAGAAGGATATTAGCAACAATAAAAAATGAGGAATAGTTGGAAATGGTTAGCTTGAGTATTACTTCCCTCCACCTACTAATGGTAAACAGAAAACATAGTCCAAATCTATGATATATGAGGACTATTTCAACAACTATAAGAAGAAAATATTATTAGTAATTGACAGCTGTATGCTAGGACTAGCTCTGCTAGCATAAGAATTGTTCTTGAGAGTTGCTTGTTAATTATTTTCTTCTTCGTTTATGTTGAAATAAACGCACAATACTAGATATATACGTGATCGAACGTAATTTCAACACATTTTTCATACAGTTCTTAATATTGAATTGAGTTTTTTTTTTAACTAATTTTTTTTTTAGTGATATTTCACAGAAAAACAAAAGAGAAATGAATTTTATAAAAAAAAAATTAAAAAGTACTGAAATTGACTTAACCAACAATGTGGGCAAATCTACCAGATGATTGTGTTTCAAAACCCAAGAGCTGCCCATATTCTCGAGTTGAGCTAACCATACTGCAGTTGAAAGATTTGAACAGCAGTTTGTCCAAACTATTGAGCAAATCAACAGTCTGCATAGAGACCTAATAGTGAGCGTGAAATTAATTCAAATTTGAAATAAAAGACCAGGTCTCATCATTCAAAGCCGCGGGACCCCACTCGATTTTCCCTCCTTAAGCACTGCACAATATCTCCTTAAATCAAGGAGTCCTCTCCCGAATGGAAACATATTAAAAGAAGGATTCCTAAATTGAAGCAATAAGGATTTCCTATCTTAAGAATGATTCTGCTAGGGTTCAATACCTATTTAACCTTGTTTTTTTGGACAGAGCAGCAACTTGATCACTATCTCTTCCGACCAATTTTCTTTTCTTTTCTTTTGTATTTTCTTTCAAACCATGAGTGGCTAAATTCTTTATTTCTAGTTGGAGTAAGGTTGAAATTTCAATTTATCTATAAATTATGAGATCTAAATATAATTGTTTATCTTTTATTCATCCAATATTTATGCAATTTCAGTTCTTAATATTATTATTGCTTTGTTATTTGATCAATATGACCCACTATTCATATTTTTAAAGTAATATATTGTTAGTTTGGATGATTGAAATCCGTAATTGCATAAATTATTTAACAATTAGTATAACCCACTAAGAAATTACATGATTTAGCTTGAACTCATCACGCGGTTTGGTTTATTGGTTAGAATTGAGTCTCTCTAATTTTTAAGGCAGTTGATAAATTAAAATTCCATATACGTTCTTTGAATGATTTGTTGACTAGGGTTAATTAGTAAACGCTTCTTAATTAATCTAAATCTAAGAAGAGATCGGTTATGTGGAGTATCTTCCATAACTAGAACTAATTTATTGAAATGAATAAAGATATTTTTATTTCTATAATCAATTCCCAAAACTGAAATGGATTTTAATCTTCAACTAGAATTTATTTGCATTGATTTTATTCTCTTTTGATTACTATTTTATTTAATTATCTTGATCTTTATTTTGATTTCATCAAACCCATCCTTTTTACTTTTATTATTTATTTTTATAGTTCATGATTGGAAATTTTTAGTGTCAATTTTCTGTGGATTCGATTCTATTCACTCTATACACAATTCATATTCGTTGATTTTTGATAGATTATTTTTATGGTTTCGACATCTATCAATACGTCTCATTAATCACAATATAAGAGAGAGAAAAAAAAGAGAATAGACACAAAAAATCTAAGGTAATTCAATTATAAGGTTTATGTCCACAATCAAAGTAGAAATAAAGTTCTACTATGATGAAAAACTACAATATAATCTTTGTGAGTTATCAAACCCTCACCCTAATGTGTTTTCTTAAATCTCCCATGCTATCGATCTCCCTCAGCTCTCAATATATGTTCTCATTTTTTCTCCAATTCAAGTAGCATCATGGAACTTATAGATTGAATCACAATTTGACTTGTAAAGAAAATATATCCAAAATTCAAGCCACATGATTAATAATTTCTTTGTTCTTATATTGAGTAGTACTTCTTGAGATTATAATCGTTGAATATGAGAACTCTTGCTATTCATATAAATTAGGGAAAAGTACAAAAAGTACCATGTGGTTTTATCACTTTTTCACTTCAAGGTATGTGGTTTATTTTGAGGTTTATGGTTCAACTTTATGTTAAAGTAGTACCTTGTGATATGAGCTCGACATTAATATGAGGTCTAGAAATTGTCGTTGTTTGCAAATAACACGGTACCATGAGATACTACTTAAACACAAAATTAAACCACATGCTCTAAATTAAATTACAGACTCTGAAGTGAAAAACTGATGAAAGCACATGGTACTTTTTTATACTTTTCTCTATAAATTATACAATTTCCTTTACAATTTCTATTTAGATCCTATTTTCCCTATTCATAACTATGTCACAAACCTTGAATGGTATTAAAGTTAATGGGAAATATGTTTTAGTACTAGCTATGACACTTTTATCATTCAGAATCTAAACTTTATTTTATTATCAATAAGAATGTACTTCTACATGTTAGCACTGTAAAAACAAATTAGTAATATAGCATGTGGACATTGACTCCATTTACTGATGTGGTGCTGATGTGGCATGTTGGCACACTATTTATTGATAACATGGAATGCCACATCATCTTATTGCATGAAGTGGCATCACGCGATATGTCATATCATCTTTCATGTATAATATGGCATTTTATGTGGACTTCACATTATCTATTTTAATGTTAATTTTCATGTGGTCCTTAAGTGCAAAAGATTAAAAGTACACATCTTAAATTACCTAAAAAATAAAGTTCAAACCCTAAATGTTAAATGTCAAAATTTCAATAATATATAAAAAAAATAGGAAAGTGAGGAAAAAATGGAAAGGGGGAGGAGTAGATGACTGTGCGGTTATTGAAGCCGGTCAAAAATAACCTTTTCAATTATCAACAATCTTACAACTGCAGATAGTGGTGAAAGGATTGAATCCACAGGGAATTGATACTTACCTATCTTTCTTATCAAGACCAAGAAAACAAACTGAAAGTAAATAAACTGAAAGTAAATAAACTGAAAGTAAATAAACTGAAAATAAAATAAAAAATGGGGGGTTTTGAGATTAATGAATTAAACTACTACTGAAAGCAATAAAATAAAAAAAATATTAAAGTAAAGGAATTCAAATATGAGAAAGACTCTAGTTGAAGAATTGGATCTACTTCAGTTGTTGGGATTGATCATTGATACTTAGATTCCTTTGTTTGATTCAATAAATTAGTTATGGAGATGGAAGACACTTCTCACCACCATATCTCTAACCAATCACTAATCAACAAGTTGCCAAGGAACGTCCTTGGGCCTTAGGCATCTAACAACTGTCAATTGCATTAAGAAATAGAGAGACCTAATTTTAGCTACCAAAATGCATGGTGATATCGCTAGATCATGCAATTTTCTTAGTTTTTACACCAAGAGTTACTTATGTTTGAACAATCCAAGCAATTACAGACTTAAAAGTATCCAAACTAACAAATTATTACCTTGCAATCAAGAATCAATTGGCCATATTGATCAAAATAACAAAGCAACAATGGAATTAAGCATGAGATTGCATGAATATTGAAAAATAAAAGTTAAACAATGTGTGTGCAGATCTCCCAATCCATAAAACAACTAAAGTATCAACCAATCTTCAACTAGAAATAAAAGGTTTCAACCACTCATGGCTAAAACAAAATCCAAAAAAAAAAAAAAGAGAGATGAAGAAGAGATGTGGCTACTTGCAATCCCGTATGTGTGTCCAATTGGGTATAGAAAAAGCATGGGAGGCTCCTTATGTATCTTTTTATAGTTGAAAGTGTTGCCCTAGGTCTCCTTGCTGCCCAAGTTGGTCTTCCTTGCTGCCCAAGTTGGTCTTCCTTGCTGTCCAAGTTGCTGCCCTTGACGCCCAAGTGTACATTAATGAGGTGGAGCCTCCTTTTGAATTTTGAATTTTGAATGTGCAAGACTTGGGGGACAAGTATGTCTTCTTTGGCTTCCTTAACAAACTGAATTTTGAATGTACATCTTCTTGAGATTTGGCTTCCTCAATAAGGAAAGGGATTCTTGAAGATTTGAAATTTGAATTTCAAATTGCTCTGCTGACTGCACTTTCCTTATTTGCTACTTTCCTTATTTAGCACTTTTCTTAATAAGTTGAAACTTGAATTTTGAATTTTGAACGCTCTTGGAGATTTGAAATTTGAATTTCAAATTACTTTCCTTGTTTATCTCCTCTTCAGTTGCAACTTGGCATGCTTGCTCTCCTTTGTTCCATTTTAGGCAGTTTTAAGGGCATTGTCTCCAAATTATCTCTTTACACAATTTTCTCCAAAATAAGATCAAAACAACAAAATTAGGTAGAAAAGTGTAAATTAATATCAATAACAATATGATAAAATGGTCTAAATTTGGACTGATCAGTAGAGAGGAAGCCAAATGGGAAGAGAAGGAAGCATGGGAGAGAAAAATTTTACTGTTCTCTCTCTTTATTTCCTCTCGTTTTCTTGAGATTAAAATACAAAGTGAAAAGGGGAGAGACAAAAAATAAAAAGAAAAGACAAGGAGAGACATGTAACAACCCTAAACTCTAAAGATCATTAGTTGAGATGAAGAAATATTTTAGGACTTGGAAAATAAATCATAAGTGAAATAAAAAATGTAAATTAATTATAGATGCTTAAAAATTTTATGTTAACCCAAGAATTTATTTAATTAAAAAAGGATAAATTAATAAGTATAAGCAAGGAAAATTAATAGCCTAGCTAAAGGACTTGGAAATTTATTACACAATCATATATTATTAATAAATTGAAGAAAAAAAAAAGAAATAAAAAGAAAGCAAATTAATATATATAGTTAAATTAGCGAGTGAAAGATATCACTATCATCAACTTCTTCATTTCTTCTTCATCTCCACCTTCCTCTCTTTTCTTTGTTTCTTCCTTCTCAACCTTTGGCCAGCTTCAGGCCTTTCACCACTAGAAATTCTCACACTTTCTCTACCCAAATTTGAGTTAAAAATCAAGAGGGAAAAGAGCAATTAAATGTGTGATTACAAGAAAGGAAGGAAGGAATATGAAGGTGTGACTTGGTAAATTGGAGGGATAGCATTCAGCTAGCCTTTGGGAGAGAAAGTTCATGCCTCCTTCAATCATTTTCTTCCCTTCTATGGATGCTTTAGTGATGGGAGGATATAGGAGGTGTTGGGTTAGTTAATGACTAGGAAATTGTCACAAAAATAAGTTAGAAATCCTATTATTGTAGATGGAAATATGGACAACTTTGAATAATAGAAATTTGTGTAGAAGATAACTAAGAAATTTTCTTTAACCTTGCATGATATTTGACTTGATTGGAGACTAATTACACTGGAATTTGATGAATTATTGCTAGACTTGTAGAGGGAGAAACTTTGAAAAGCTCCAAGGCAAAGGGAAAGGAGAAAGAATTGAATTAGGAAGGCTACTAGGTTATTGTGGGCTGTGCTCACTCATCCCTAATCTTATACATATCAATTGATAGTATTAATTGAATTAAAATATGTATCATGTTGTTTTTGAATGTTCATGGATGATAATGTATAGTAGAATAAAAATGGACAGTGAAATGATTAAAGCTGAATTGTATTGTTGGAAATGATGAAATTGTGTTGGCAATTTGTATTATAAATGCTATAACTAATTATAAAAATTACCAATAATTATGTAATTTGGACCAAAATGATCTAGCTAGGATTTTCATGAAGACCAATATGTAAAATTTTGGTAGAAAGGACTTGAAAATAGGGGCAAATTTGGCTTAGGGAGAGCAAGTCCCTGCTAAACTCATGAATGATTTGGTTCATTTACACCCCTATCTAGAGCTGTCTCACGTTCTTGTTCCTTACATATTAGGGTTCACTTATTAGCTGAATGAGGAGTCTACACCTGCTTCTATTATGGAGTTGCTTCGTAATCATATCTTTAGAGCTTCTCCCGATATTGATGACCCTCGCTTTTTAGGCATTTTTATCATCTTGTCAAATCTAGCGCTCAAGCAGGGACCAATGACTCAAAGCCCATCGAAGAGCTCTTTATTGACTCTAAAAGACAAGTTCTTTTGGTAGGATGTCATTTTTTATTTGATTTCTTTCCCTTTGTCTTGCGGTACTAACCGATCTCTATGTCACAAGTCCTTAATGCTCGTTGAGTTGGGAGAAAAAAATGAAGGATGTCCGAGAATTGGCTTATGATGCAATCGAGAAAGCCAGTGAAGAAGAAGTTGTTCACATCACTGCTTCCTTGAAGGAGGTTCATGAGGCCGAGTTGAAGCAGTTAAATGACCTGCTGATCAAGCATAATTTAGCCACATTTTTATCATAATTATTATTGCTTATTTACACATTTTTTAGTTTAATTTATGGTTTTTATCTTGTTTTTACAGAAAAGGAAGAAATTGCAAAATTGGAGAAAAAGTGCAGAAAATTTACAAAAGGGTGATTTGCCCAGTGATTTGCCCAAAAATCTGCTCCAGTCACTGCCCAGATCAAAGCTAAAGCAGAAACCCGGAGACAACAGACAGCAGTGATATGGGCAGTGATTTGCCCAAGAAACTCGAAGATCACTGGCCAAATCACTCGTAGAAGACATAGAGTACTGACTCACAGAAAAGCGATCTGCCCAGTGATTTGCCCAATCACTTGAGGAAACTGGTCAAAGCACCGGGCAAATCACTCTGACAGCAGAAAATTACAGCAGAGCGGGAAAATGGGCAGCAAACAGAAATCCGAATTTTCAGAAGTCCAAATCCAATCCAATCACTTCCAACACAAATCCAAGAGCCACGAAAGAGCTTCTCATCCAAGGAAATCCAATTGCAATTAAATTCAACATCAAAAGAGGAGTCCAACACCAAATCAAAAAGGGATTTCAAAACCCTAGAGAATTCTTCAGCTATAAAAGGGGAGTCTCAAAACCAGCAAAGGCATCTTCTGATCAGGAACTCAGCACCTTCTCCCTCGCCAGAAACTCTTCAGCTTTTCTTTCTTTTTCTTTCTTTTCATCTTTTGTGTATTTTAGTCACCATGAGTGGCTAAACTCATTATTTTCTAGTTGAAGTTGAGAATATTCAGATTTGTGATGAATTGGGAGGTTTAATACTCCATTGTTGAACTCTTGTTTGTTTCAATATTTATGCAATCTGATCTTTTCTATAAATATTACTTTGCTTTTAGAATCAATAAGGGCCCATTGCTTTTAATTTGCTTAAGTAATATTGTTTGAATGATTTAGGTCCGTAATTGCTTAGGTTGTTCAAATACACATTTAATCAGGTTGCATAATCTAAACTTGACCACGCGGTTGGCAAGGATAGAGTTGGGTTTCTCTAAGTCTTAATGCAATCAACAGTTGTTCGATGCTATAATGCCCCAAGGACGTTCCTTGGCAACTTGTTGATTAGTGTTTGATTAGCGAACGTTTCCTAATCAAACTAGAACTAAGGAGGAATTTGGATTGTGAGAAGCGTCTTCCACAACCAAAACTAATTTATTGAAATCAAATAGGAGTCTTTAATAATCAATGATCAATTTTGAACAAACTGAATTAGACTCACACTTCAGCTAGAATCTCTTTCTCATTGGAATTCCTTTTCAATTAAATTATTGTTCTCTTTTGCTTTTAGATTTTAACTCATCAAAACAAACCCCCATCTTTTACTTATTTGTTATTACTTGCCTTAGTCATTATTAGGAAGATACTTGGTGTCAATTCCCTGTGGTTCGACCCTATTACCACTATCTACAAATTTATTTGTTGATTGATAATAGGTTATTTTTGACGGCTTCGACAACCGCCTATCAAAAATTGGCGCCGTTGCCGGGGAATTGATTTAAACTAACGTATTTTCCTTTTATGATCAGGGCTGATCGTAAAGAAGCTCTTATTTACGATCCTGAAATTGAACGCACTGCCAAGACCTTACAAGCATGGCTACGGTAAGTATGTCTTTTCTCTCTTCTCAAATTTCTGAACTAACCTCTATTGTGAGAAATTATAGTCAAGCTCGACAAGTTCAACAACTTCAACAAGCACATGCATTTGAAGGATTCTATGGACAGTCAAGACATAATCCCTACCTTGACACATATAATTCAGGTTGGGGAGACAATATGAGCTATGGCTATACAAGGACAGACCATGACTACCAAAGAGATCTGCAATACAATCCATGTTGGGGGGACAACCCGAATTATGGCTATGCAAGGGCTGACTACTACCAAAACTATCAAGCCCAAGCAACACCTCAAAACTCCCATATGGAACTTGAAGAGATGGTGAGAAAATTGGAAATTTCTGGAAAAATTCTCCAACAGCAAGTGGATCAAGCGGTCAACTCAATGAACGCGCACATATTAAGAAGGGAGGAAGAGCTTCAAGATCTATGGGACGATGACGAAGAAACAGACCAAGCTGCTGAATCTGCGGCACAAATCACCACTGTAGAACCTGCTGCTGTCCAAAAATCAGCACCAACCGAAGCTCCTGCTGCAAAAACAGCACCTGCTGTCCAAAAATCAGCAACCTCAGAAATTGCCCCAACTGAACCAGAAGTTGCTGCACTTGCTGAAACTGCCAAAATTACACCAGAAATTACAGAATTTGCTGTTGTCCAAGTTGCTGAAAATAGAGACAGCAACTGCTGTCAAACTGCCACAACCACTGCTGCCCACAAATCAGCACCAGCCAAAGTACCTGTTACATCCCCTGCTGCTGTCCATAAACCAGCAACTGCTGGAAGTGCCCCAACTGAACCAAAATCTGCTGAAATTTCTGAAACAAACCAGCCCCCTGGAGAATCCAGCACAACCAGATTGCTAGCACAGGTAAGTTGTTGTTTGCCCTCCCAAACTGAGATAAATCCAAGGCAAAATGCTATTGCCATCACATTGAGGAGGGGAAAGGAGTTACAAGACAATAGGGATGAAAAATTGCAAAAACAGGGCATGGAAGAAATTCTGCCAGAAAGTGATCAGGGCAGTGATTTGCCCAGTTTACTCGTAGGAACTGACCCGATCGCTGGGCAAACTAAGCTGTCCAGCAGTGGTTTGCCCAATTCTCCAAAGAAGGCAGAAAGTGATTTGCCCAAATCAACAGACCAGGCAGAATCAAGTCAAAGGCAGAAACAGCAACCTATGGAGAAATTCAAGGTACCTCCTCCCTTCCCAAAGAGGTTTGCAAGGTCCCAAAAGGAGAAAGAGGAAAAAGAGATATTGGAGACACTTCGCAAGGTAGAAATCAACATACCTCTACTTGATGCTATCAAACAAATACCAAGGTATGCTAAATTTCTCAAAGAGCTATGCACCAATAGGAGGAAACTTGCTGAACATAAAAAGGTAAGTGTGGGAGAGTGTGTCTCAGCTGTCATCCAAAGGAAACTTCCCACCAAATGCAAGGATAGAGGAATGTTTGCCATTTCATGCAAGATAGGCAATGTGGGGATAAAGAAAGCCATGTGTGACCTTGGAGCTTCAATTAATGTTATGCCCCTTTCTATTTTTAACTTGTTGAATGCAGGTACACTCAAGGGCACCAGCATTATGATCCAATTGGCTGATCGATCCATTGTCTACCCTAAAGGAGTGCTTGAAGATGTGTTGGTGCAAGTGGACCAACTAGTCTTCCCAGCTGATTTTTATGTGATTGACATGGAGGAGGACAAGGGCAACATCACCTCTGATATCTTACTTGGGAGACCATTCTTGAGCACAGCAAGAACAAAAATTGATGTGTATGATGGCACATTGACCATGGAGTTTGAAGGGGAAATTATAAAATTTAATGTTTATGATGCCATGAAATTCCCCAATGATGTTTCTCCTGTTTATGGCCTTGATATAATTGATGATTTAAGTCAAGAAATTTTTGATTTTGATCAAGAAAACTTACTCTATGAAGGTCTTTGCAGGAGAGAAGAAGTGGACAGCAACATCACTGAAACAAAGAAAACAGCAGACTGCTGTAACTTGCTGGAAGTGAGTGATTTGCCCAGTGATTTGCCCAGAATACCAGAAAATCTGCTCAAATCACAGCTCAAATCAGACAGTAAGCAGACAAAAAACCAGCAGACAGAGAATGCACCAGATCTGAAACCCTTGCCTAGCCACCTCAAATATGCCTACTTGGGAGCTGGAAATACACTTTCAGTAATTATTTCCAACCAGCTCAGCCAAGAAGAAGAGGAAAAGCTCCTTGATGTGTTGAGGAAGCACAAGAAAGCAATTGGGTGGACCTTGGAGGACATAAAAGGCACCTCAAGACCATTCGGTGGAGGCTCAAGATAGGATGCAGCACATGGAAAGCATGTTGCAGCTGCTGGTTCACCATTTTCTGCCCCAGCACCGTGACAGATAGCTATTTGCCCAGTGATTTGCCCAGTACTTGCCCAAGTCACTGGTCAAATCACCCCCAGGCCAGGAAATATCTTTCCCTTTTCTCCTTCATTTTTCTATATGTTTATTCACACATTGAGGACAATATGTGGGATAGGTGTGGGGGTACTAGAGAGTCTTTATTCACTGATCACACCATCTTTCCATTTTTTTGATTTCTTTTTGTTTCTTTTTGCATTATTTTTACCCCTTATTGCACACACCAAATTTTTTTTTTTTTCTTTCTTCACACTTTTTGCACACACACACAGAATTTTGTAGCTAATTGCTCTACTCAACATAGATAACAAGGTTGAAAGAGTACCCTTATCTCATGACCCCATTGATTTGCCACCCCTTTAAGCCTAAATTGAATCATTCACAGTATGTTACCTTCACTTAGGAAGTTTTTCTCTTGAATTGAATCCTTAAATGTGCTAAGGTCAAGAGAAATAAAAATACAAATGCATGCAAACACAAAGCTAGTGTAACTCCCTATGAGTTGATTTGCCCAAACTATCATAAAAAACCAGCACAAAGCACAAATCATAAACCTGTTCCAATGGTCTAAAACTATGAACTGTGCCTAAAAACCACTTGGAGAAGTTACTGACTGAGTAACCGGGGGTGTATCACCCATGTACACAATCGCGTAAAAAGGTCAGTGACTTTTTCAAGCAAATACGTTTCGATGGTCTAGACTATGAACAGAGCTAGTAGCCACTTGAACAAGTGACTAACTGAGTAACCGGGGGTGTATCACCCATGTACACAATCGCGTAAAAAGGTTAGTGACTTTTTTAGGCAAGGATAAGAATAAGTGCTGCTAAAAATAAAAATAAAAATAAAAAGAAAGAGAGAAGAAAATGGGCAAATCACTCCTAGGGGTTGCATTAAAACTAACATAAAGGAATAAGCATGATTGAACCAAAAACCTTTCTCTTGACCATGGTAGGTGAAAGGAAACAAGGAAAGGAGAGGATGACCTTAGTGCATGTACTCTATACTGTGATACTTCAATTTAGGAGTCTAGGGGGGCTGATTAAGTGGAACTTAGGCTCTAAGGAAAAAGGGGGCTTGATTGGCTAAGTTATTTGTTGCTTGAGGACAAGCAAGAAGCTAGGTGTGGGGGTATTTGATCAAGCATAATTTAGCCACATTTTTATCATAATTATTATTGCTTATTTACACATTTTTTAGTTTAATTTATGGTTTTTATCTTGTTTTTACAGAAAAGGAAGAAATTGCAAAATTGGAGAAAAAGTGCAGAAAATTTACAAAAGGGTGATTTGCCCAGTGATTTGCCCAAAAATCTGCTCCAGTCACTGCCCAGATCAAAGCTAAAGCAGAAACCCGGAGACAACAGACAGCAGTGATATGGGCAGTGATTTGCCCAAGAAACTCGAAGATCACTGGCCAAATCACTCGTAGAAGACATAGAGTACTGACTCACAGAAAAGCGATCTGCCCAGTGATTTGCCCAATCACTTGAGGAAACTGGTCAAAGCACCGGGCAAATCACTCTGACAGCAGAAAATTACAGCAGAGCGGGAAAATGGGCAGCAAACAGAAATCCGAATTTTCAGAAGTCCAAATCCAATCCAATCACTTCCAACACAAATCCAAGAGCCACGAAAGAGCTTCTCATCCAAGGAAATCCAATTGCAATTAAATTCAACATCAAAAGAGGAGTCCAACACCAAATCAAAAAGGGATTTCAAAACCCTAGAGAATTCTTCAGCTATAAAAGGGGAGTCTCAAAACCAGCAAAGGCATCTTCTGATCAGGAACTCAGCACCTTCTCCCTCGCCAGAAACTCTTCAGCTTTTCTTTCTTTTTCTTTCTTTTCATCTTTTGTGTATTTTAGTCACCATGAGTGGCTAAACTCATTATTTTCTAGTTGAAGTTGAGAATATTCAGATTTGTGATGAATTGGGAGGTTTAATACTCCATTGTTGAACTCTTGTTTGTTTCAATATTTATGCAATCTGATCTTTTCTATAAATATTACTTTGCTTTTAGAATCAATAAGGGCCCATTGCTTTTAATTTGCTTAAGTAATATTGTTTGAATGATTTAGGTCCGTAATTGCTTAGGTTGTTCAAATACACATTTAATCAGGTTGCATAATCTAAACTTGACCACGCGGTTGGCAAGGATAGAGTTGGGTTTCTCTAAGTCTTAATGCAATCAACAGTTGTTCGATGCTATAATGCCCCAAGGACGTTCCTTGGCAACTTGTTGATTAGTGTTTGATTAGCGAACGTTTCCTAATCAAACTAGAACTAAGGAGGAATTTGGATTGTGAGAAGCGTCTTCCACAACCAAAACTAATTTATTGAAATCAAATAGGAGTCTTTAATAATCAATGATCAATTCTGAACAAACTGAATTAGACTCACACTTCAGCTAGAATCTCTTTCTCATTGGAATTCCTTTTCAATTAAATTATTGTTCTCTTTTGCTTTTAGATTTTAACTTATCAAAACAAACCCCCATCTTTTACTTATTTGTTATTACTTGCCTTAGTCATTATTAGGAAGATACTTGGTGTCAATTCCCTGTGGTTCGACCCTATTACCACTATCTACAAATTTATTTGTTGATTGATAATAGGTTATTTTTGACGGTTTCGACAACCGCCTATCACCTGCTCAAGTAGAGCCGTCTCTAAAATGACCAGGCTGCTTAGTTAGAGAGCCAATTAGCCAAAGAACAATATGAAGCAGCTGCTCGGTTATCACAAGTTAAAGCCGATGTGGAGTTGTGGATTCAAGACTTTCTTTAGTGGACTACCTATCTCGAGAGTAAACTTGAGAAAAAGTCTAAAAAGTTAAAACATGCTCAGCGAGATTTGGAGAAGTCTCGAGAGGATGCTCAGAGAAATGAAGCTATATAGAATCAATATAAGCTTGAGGTTGTGGAACTCTCTGCTCATTGTAAGGAGTAAGAGAAAGCTATTCTGGATGTGCATCGCAATGCTGAGGCCATGGCTAGGATCTAATATCAAAATTAGTTAGAATTTGATCACCATAAGTCTAAGATTCTTAGTTCTGCCATGCGTTTCTATGCTGGTGGTTATAATATCGAGCTGAATGCTGGTCGTGATGAGCCTAGCAAATCTTTTAGTGCCCTTTGCATATTAAAATGCAACTTGGATGATGAGGATGTGCAATATGGTCCTGACGACCTGCCCATCAAAAAGCCTCTAAAGACTCTTGCTTCTTTTTCAAAAGATTCTCTTAAAGCTCCTTCGTCATCTTTGAAAGATCCTTCTAAGAAAATTAGTGATCCAGCTAGTCAAATGACCATTGGTCCTTCTGCTGTAGAGGCCACAAATGCCTAAACTTCTCCTCCACGTGATGTTGTTACTGCAGACTCGACTGTGGAAGCTGCCCGAAACTCCTCCTGCCATCACCGGAGTTGAGCCTGACTTAGTTGGTGATCTTTCCTTTTCTGATGAAACCCAGAAATAAATTTACTTGTAGATTTACCAGGTTGTTTTGACCTTGATTTTGTAATTACTTACTTTTATGAATGAAAATTGTATTTTCCTCTAGTGTTGTCTCTTTTGCTTTTGATGATTGATTATCTCTTATTTAGATTGTAGAATTTTCTACTTGATTTCGTACTAGGTATACTTAGCCCTGTCATTTGGATGAGCTCTTAATGCCTTGCAAGGGTGCGTAGGCCATTTATGAATTTGTTTATTGATAAACCAATTATAGATGTTGAAGACGCTTCAGGCACCCAATCCTTCCTTAGTCTTTAAACTAGATAAGAGATGTTGGTTAACTAGTTCTAGCTCTTAGACAACTGTACGAGATACTCTTAGAATTTAATTCAATTACCACATTAGAAATCAGAAAATCTTAATTCTAACTAATAAATACGAGACGCTTAGTTCATTTAAGCTATGTTATATTGTTCCTTAGGAAAGTCTTATGCAACCTAATTCACCACTTGTCTCAGATTAAATTAAATAATTACTGATTTAATCAATTTGAATAACAATATATATTATTCTAACAATTGCACAATGGGTTCCTATTGCAACAATCAATAGAATAATAATAAACACTAGTCATATAAATACCAAAAGATAGTAAGGAAACAATAAAATTGATTAAACCTCACAACCAATTGAACTAAAACTTCAATCATCCTTCAATTGAAAAGAGAATTTAGTTGCACATGTTTATGGCTAAAATGCAACAAGTAGAAGTAATCAAAAGTAGAAGATAGAAGATGTTCATAAAATACTATCCTTTAAATACTAATTATAGATTCCTAATTACTAGAAATCCAAAACAAATAGGAAGAGTGCATGTTGATCTCTCTAAAATTCTTCTAATTATGATGTATTTGCTCCCCAGAAAGAGATGAATTCTCATTGGTCAGGTGGGAGATTCTCTTTCAATCACGTATTTTAGAAGTTCTTTCCAAATAGGTCTCTATCACTTTTCCATGGGATTAGTTATGCCCATAACCTACACTAAATGCATATGTTGATCAAAGAGTTCAAATTTTGAGATAGACTCTATTCTCATATGTTAGGTTGTGCCCACGACTCTTTCAACAAAAAGGGAGTTTTGCATGTTGCAATTCTCAGAGTGGTGTGATATGTCCATAGAACACAATCTTTAATCCAATTTTTTTTGCCTTATCCAAGCATTTCTTAAGTCCCTAAGGATTTCTTTCTCCTGTTTGTGATTTCCACCATCCTATTTGATTGAGGATAATATAAAGATGTGAATCTCAAATCAATCTTCCAGTTTGCGCAAAATGTTTTGAACTTTTTACTTGTGAACTACCTGCCATTATCTATGATTAGTACTATAGGTGTTGGCGCACAAATTCTACATAATTGGTTAGGATCTTGTCTTCACATAACACTACTGTAGGATCCAAATATTCTAGTACTAGGTGAAGAGCAGAGGAAAGAATCGCTACCCTGATGAAAGCAGGGACAAACAAAAGGACATGATCGAGCGGCTTAATCCTAGCAGAGGTCCATTATTCTTCTTAATCCATAATCCAATGGTCTAGATTCGGCATAATAGGTATAAGAGAGAGAATATATTAGACACCCTTCTTGCCTAGAATTTACTTGAGAACTAGTATCAGTCTTCTATATTAATTCTTACATCTTGTCTTAGTGTATTTATTAGGAAATCCTTTTCAAACATATGCAATCTATTTATTATACGTACATTAATCACATAAAGCATCCATTAATCTAAGCATGTCAAGTTTTTACATAGCTTAAGGCAGAGGAGTTACCAAGTTGTGCTAATTAATCATGTTTTTATGCTCATTTTATGCCATTGGCCAATTTACGTGAAAGTGGAGGAATCTAATTATGCATGGTTTCTAAGTTCATGTTCAACACATATAGCAAAAGAGGTCTCACTGGGTTTCTAAACATGCATCTTAATTCTAATTTTATGGTTAACTTGCCCAAAGGTCATTACTACTAAGTTATTTTCATGCCAAAGGGTAAATCACCTCTAAGCATGCATAACCATGTCTCTATCATGCTAAATTTACTTTTAGAAATTACTAAGTGAGTTACCTAATTAATTACATGCATATTAGGTTAAGTACATAAATTAAAGCATACTAAAGAAAAGGATGGAGAAAGCAATTAAACAAAATCAATAAATTCCTAAGCTAAAAGGAGGGATGAGAAAAGAATTAATCTTAATGGCCATAAGAAAAGAGAGAGGGAAAAATTAATTTATAAACTTACAAATAAATAAAGAAAAGTAACTAAAATTAACTAATTAAATCTAAGCTACTATAAGAACTGAGACCATCACCCTTTGTAAAAGGGCCTTTAAAATGCTTAATTGTGCCTTTATATGTATTTAGGGTTTCATCATGGGCTTTTTATATCTACCAAAGAAAGGAATTATACATCAATGGAGGAATGAACTCCGGCCAAGGAAGGAAGAAAGGGGAAGGAAGGTCTTTTTTTTTTTTTTTTCTTGGAGCCTACTTAACATAATTGAAGAAAGTAAAATAAAAATAAAAAACCCAAAAAGGCAAGAAAATAATTCTGAAAGGGAAGAAATTAATTCAAATAAGGAATGAAAATAATTTAAATAAGAAAGAAAAATCATTTAAACAAGGAAATAAATTTTAATATGGAAAGAAATAAATGAAAACATAGAATGCAAATAAATTAATTATGGTAAGATAAATTAAATATGGCATGAGGCAAATTACTAAAGTAAAAAATAAATAAAATAAAGAAAATTATTGCTATTAACCCATTAATTCAAATTTGGAAGAAAAGGAAATTAAATTCAAAATACAAATAAGAAGCAAAATAATTTCCCAATCATACAAGACATATTTAACTAACTTTAATCACTAAAGGAAAACCTCAGCTTCCATCTACACCTAATTTAATACTTAAATACATTTTAATAACATAAAATTAAAGATAAAAATGCTTAGCCTGGTGGAAAGTGCATCCTGATAGACCTGAGAGGTCTAAGGTTCGACTCCTCCAACCCCCTATTTCAAAAAAAATAAAAAAATTCATAAAAAAAATTCAAAAACACAAAAGAAAAAGAAAAAAACCATAAAAATTTTATTTTTTGAGTTATTTTTATTACAATAGGTATATCAGAATGCAGGTTAGAATTTGTGCACTTATTTTATATTTTTATTGGTAATATGACACTATTTTAGAGACAAAAATATAAAAAAAACTCAAAGCATAAAATTTACAGTATATTTTACTTTACACTTAAGAATCACCTAATTTTAGTGATTAAAAGACTAATTATAGGTCCTTAAACTTTTAAGTACTGCACTTAACTTTCCCAACACTGTTATTCTCTAAATCAATTTTTAGGCCTCCTTTATATTCTTCAATGGTTGTATGTACATGATTGTTTTACTTATTTTTAAATTGCTTTTTATCCCTTTTCTAAAACTAATTATAGGTGCTTTTGATTGTTATGGTTGTTGCTAGTGATTAATGGAAATGCTTACCAAGCTGTGATATTTGAGAATATCGAGATGCTTATTGATTATTAATTACGATATTTATAAATCGAACCGAACTAATTGATATTGTTCAGTTTAGTTTGGCTCAGTTCGATTAGTCTTTAATAGTCAATTTGGTTTGATCTTTATTTTTAATTGATTCGATTTTTTAAATTTGATTCAGTTCAGAACCTAACTACCTGAATGGTCTTCCCTAATGAAAGATAATAAAGTTACATGCACTTACTTTGATCCATTGATTATTTCAATGTAAATTAAATATGCAATGAAGAGAATTTCAGTCGATACTGGGAGTTCAATTAACTTGATAACCCTAGATGTATATGAGAAGTTGGATTTGTAGAAGGAAGATCTCACTAAAGTCCCCTATCTTTTTTATGGGATTAGGAGAAAAGTTTTTTCTTGTAATAGACAACACAAATCACTTCATTCTAATCAAGGGTGGAAAGTACAAAAGAAATTTATGTTGAATTTGCAATTATTAACATTCTTCTTTCATATAATATAATATTAGGACGTCTCATTCTTAATAATTATAAGATAGCCATTAATATAGAGTTTTTGTACCTAATGCCACCTGCTGTTAGAGGGATTGCAAGTGTAAAGAGTAATAAAAAATTCACTCAAGACAATTAACTAATGTTGTCGCTCAAATGTCTCTCCTAATTGATCTCCTAGAGAAATCGAAAGAAATTCTTTCTCCAAAACTGCTTGATGATGTTAAAGTAATCAAATTGAGAGAAGGCAAAAATATCATGTTCAGTTTAGCAATAGAGGAGACAATAAAGAAGTTGTAAAAGTTGAAAAAACAAATGTTAACTTTACTTGGAAGCCGAAGTATGTGAAAGGGCTTGATCTAACAACAATGATGAACGAGCTAAATATTGATCTCGATGTCAGACTAGTAAATAAAAGAAGCAAAAATGTGCTCCAAGAAATAAAAAATGATTGTAGAGAAGACTTAAAAGCTAAAAGATGTTGGGTTTATAAAAGAAGTTCAATATCTCACATGAATTCAAATATTTAAATAGAACATCGAATTCAAGACTTAAATAAAGCATGCCTAAAAGTATTATTCTTTCCATTAACTGATCATTTGGTAGAAGCAAGAGCATGCAATATATTATTAAGTGGATGATTACCACCAAATAATTATGGAATAAAAAGATTTGAAAAAATGGTTTTTATAACTTGTGCTCTTCTACATGTTATGGCATTCAATTTAAAACACGTTAAAGCAACATACTAGAGATTTGTTCATGGCATGTTTGACACTACTCTAGCTCTCTGTCAAATAAGAGAATACTAGTTGGTTTGGTGTGCGCAAAAGCCTTTTATATTTAAGTCAATAATAAATTTAACCTACAATAATGTAAATATGAGAGACTATCTGTTCACAGGCATTGGATATACATATATTAGGATAAGAAATGTAATCTAAGTAGAATGAACTTCTATTGAAGACTATAGTTTCATTAGATCCAGGATTCTATTATGACCGAAACATTCGAAACTTTATCTAAAACAGAGTAGTGGAAACTCATGGGATATGGTTGAGACCATCTCCAACCCTATGCACCATTTTTTG
This sequence comes from Manihot esculenta, assembly GCF_001659605.2. Classification (NCBI taxonomy): domain Eukaryota; kingdom Viridiplantae; phylum Streptophyta; class Magnoliopsida; order Malpighiales; family Euphorbiaceae; genus Manihot; species Manihot esculenta. Next base: position 25,479,183 of record NC_035161.2, read on the forward strand.
CACTATTTTGGTGCACCAAAATAGTGCAATATTATCTCCAACCTTCTCCACTATTTTTAACAAAAAAAAATATTCTATTTATATTCTTCTCTCTTTAATATTATATTATTTATTTTACTTTAATTTTATTTATATATTTCACTCAAAAAATTCATATAATTTTATATATTCACTCTAAATATTTATATATTTTATATTTTCATCCAATATTCAAATGTATATGGTCAATATCTCAATGATATTGTTGGATCTGGATTTGACCTTTCAGAATATTAAATATTTAATATACCATGAATAATTGTATTTTGAATTAATATATATTATTCAATTATAATATATATTTCACTTTAGTTATTCTATATAATATATTATAAATAAATAAATTTATTTATATTATTCTATATAATATATTATAAATAAATTAATTTATTATAAATATTATTTATAATTGTGAATATATTAATTTAAATTAAATTTCAATAATTATAAAAATATAAAATAAATTAAAAATATAATAAATTATGATAGTGAAAAAAAATAAATTTAATTGAAAATATATATAAATTTTGAATTATATTATAAATTAAAAAAATAGAAAAAGATATAAATTTTAAATTATATTATAAATTAAAAAAAAAAAATGGCGCTGCTACAGACACTGTAGCGCAGCGCCAAAATCCCGTGGATTTTGACGCTGCATTGGAGGGCCATCTCCAACACCAAATTCTGGCAGATGGCCTTTGGCGCTGTATTGGAGGGCCATCTCCAACGCCAAATTCTTGGAGATGGCCTGAAAACAACTTTCGAGTTCCGTTTTTCAAGCAGTTTTGCTAATACAGCTAAAGATTGACGTTAAGGGATAACGCCTTAGTTATTGTTAAGTATTTAAAATATATATATATATATATATATATATATATATATATATATATATATATATATATAATATTTAAAAAAATTAAAAAGAATATACACATGTACATGTTCTTAAATCCTCTCTTTCTTCCTACGATCATTTGTTAGGGTGAAATAATTTTAAATCAAATTTTATATGTGAACAACAATAACTCCAAATCTAATAAACTAACGCTTCTTATTTATTATTGGGTCAAAATATAATTGGGCAACCCTTTTAGACACATTTTAAAGTTTAACTATAGGGCAAGAAGGGTTGTATCTTTTTATTTTTGTTTCTAATTTTAAAATTTTCATTATTCTAAATGTAAAAGGCTAGATTTAGAAAAATTTTAGTTTGTTTTTTTTTTTTACCATTTTCAGAAAAAAAGAGTAATTTTATGTAAATAAAATTCTAAAATTTCTAATAGGTCTAAAATAATAGTATACATAAGAAACATGAATTTATTAAAATTTAAGGTACACTTAAAATATTGATTTTGCAAGAAAAAAATTAAATAATTTCTTATAAAATATGTATACTAATCAAGGTTGACTTAGTAATACCATAAGGTTAAAAATTAGAACCCAATCTAAACATAATTATCTAGAAAGTTAAAAATAAATAAAAACTGGGTCGCCATAGGCCTTAGCCAACCAAATGTGATGAGCCTACTTAGCTTCCATCTCCAACAAGACAGGGACATGACTTTAAGCAAAGATGAAAAGACTTTAAGCAAATTGCATAACAGTGTTTTTGTGGCGCACCCAATACAAATCCAAAAGATGAGTAATACCAGCAAGTCAACAAAAACCAAGCCTTCATGTAAAAGAAAAAAAAAATCAGATGAGTATTATTTACATGAATCGTCTTGAAAACAAAAGACTATTCCAGCTTTTCTTACACTGATCAAATCCTCCACCATAAGTAAGCTCACAAGCAGACAAAATGAAGACATGAACAACTGCCCATATGCCATTTACATAACCGACTTAAATGTGGAAAAAAAAAATGCATCTGTAGACAGTATTTCAGTTTGCAAATTGCAGAAAATCTATACTAGGAGACCCACCAACTGACTTCTTCCTTCAGGCAATAACAATATCTTTGGCAAAGTAATATGACTAGCAGCCAGCATTGTGCAAATTTAGGGGCATTACATCGTTGCAGTAATTTGACATAAGCTTCAGAAGTAATGGACATCACGAATTGTATAGGGCAAGCATCCACCTATGTTCTTTTTCTTTTTCTTTTTGTTTCTTCCTGTTCCTCTTCTTTTTTTTTCATTTCTTTTATAATTTTATATGTTTGCAGGACTAAAGCACAAGGACAATACGCAAATGCACTGAAAAGAGCACCAACTCTTCAAAAAGTAAAAATAAGTTGCAGCCAAATCTGTGGCAACCACTGAACAACGGATTCAAAAGAACAAAAAACTTTTGGGTGTAAATCTTGCTTCCCAAATTTAATTCAAACAGCAAAGGAATTGACCATGATTGAAATTTCGGCAAAACTACTAATGGATAGGAGGTTCAATTATCATTTCCTGCACCATGAGATATCAGAACTAAATCATTACCAAACAAGCTAATGAAAGATCTTATCCAATCACCTGATCAATGAATTAATTTTATGAGGCAAACCTTATCGCAAACAGGACAGGTATCACTTCTTTCCATCCATTCAAGAATGCATGCAAGGTGAAAGTGGTGCTCACATTTTGTGGTAATTTTTGGATTCTCTGCATCGTACTCTGCAGAGAAGATAAAAGAACTCAAATTTTATACCATTATTGGTGTGGAAAAAGAAAGAAAAAAATATAGCAGGTAAAATAACTTTATTAGAAGTAATATGCATTACCACGAGCAGCCGAAAGAATATAGTAATATAATTACCTTCCAGACAGGTGGGACAAACATCCTCCTCCTCTGTTCCTGAAATAAGAGGTTCAATTGACTTTGGGAGATCAAGTTCTAGCTCCTTTGCTGAATCAAGCTCTAAATCAATTTGTGCTTTACAGTCCAGCTCCTTATCTTCACACTTGGCTGAAATTTCTCGAGTATTTATGCCAGTAGTTGCTTGAACAGAATCAGAATTTGTTGTTTGCACTGCTCCATCATCTTTATCATTGGAAGTTGCTTGAGCCCCTCGTGGAGTTTCAGCATGTCCTAGGACCATATCAAATGGGATAGGTGGAGGAGGTGGCCTGTAAGCATCAGGGACTGAAGTGTCAAGGTTTGTATCAACCAAGAGTCCAGTGGAGAGGACAGACACGGCACCATGACGAGATGATACCGGAAGATGCTCTTCTGATGCTCTGGGGTACTGCAGAAAGAGTGAGAGTTTAAAAAGCAAAGAATACAACAAATAGCAAATTCCATTCCTCTACCTACTGAATCTGAGAGGTAGAAGCTAAGCAACTGAATCCATCATATCCAGAATATCAAACAATAAATTAATGCTGAATCTATACTTACACCCCCATACTAATTGAGATTAATCTATTGAATACCTGAACTAAAATTGTAATCTATTCAATTCTTGAACTCATAAAAATCATAACAATTAAATATAAATTAGTCATATTATTAATAATTTATTGGAAAGAACTAAAAATTGACTACAGATATTACTAACTGTACTCTAAATTTTGTAAACTGTGCTATGAATTTTTATAAAATAAAAAAATTAGATGGGTATGATTTTATCATTTTTTGAAAATTCAATGTCCAATCAGCAAAATTTTAAATACAGCAATAAATCAAACTATTTATGACTTCTTTTTATAAATCATCGATAATATGATCAATTTATATTTAATTGTTATAATTTTTATAAATTCAGGTGTCAATAGGTTACATTTTTAGTTCAAATGTCTAATGGGTTAATATGAAATAGAACAGAGGTGTAAGTGTATATTTAGCCATAAATTAACCACAAAAGTTCATGACGCAAAAAGGGTGCAACTGAATATTATGGATTTTTTTTTTTTTGGAGTGGTTGCGAATCTTCTAGATAGAACTGAATTAACCAAAGTCTTTTAGTCTAATAAGATAAAACAGACGCCTGTGTATACTCATCACACCAGAAACACATAATAATTAGTACACCAAATGCTTCAGAGTTGCTATCTAGCCAACAAATAAATAAGTAAATAAGTAAATAACACACACCCACACACAATAACACCATAATAATCCAAGCAAAGAAGGATAAAGAAACAACAAAAAAGCATTTAACCACAAAAATTTCTGCTAGAAAGAAGAGAATTAAAAGAACCTAAAGAAGAGGGCAAAGATTGTACTGACATAATAATAAGCTGGTGCAGTATTTAGTTCAGCTCCGTTGGAGGAACAACAACAGCAGCAACCTCCCATTATCCTTGTATTTTATTTCCAATATCCATCTAAAATTATACTCACTTGACGCATCATTCGCTGCTACCAGCTATCCCCCATTAGAGCAAAGCGTATAACTGTATTAGAGCAATAAAAAGTTTCAAACCCATTAAAGGGCGCACTCAAGCAAGATCAAAAACCATGGATTTAAATCCCAATTAAAACCTAAAATATCCCAGCTGTAAAATTCACATAAAGGAATAAGCAATCAACCGAAACTAAAAACCAATAAAGCCCATATCAGGAAACACAAATTTTTTACCGAAAATCAAATCTATCTGAGCTCACAAATGAATAATCAAACAGCATGAAGTGATCAGTGGATACGCATAGTGATGGGAAAAAAATATGGAAACAGCGAGAATTAGAACCTGATGTGATTGAGAATTTGATAGGAACTCAAACTCAAAATGGAATCGAAGAGATGAGAATTCGATTTGGTCTTCCTTCCTTTATGGGTACTTTTGTGTATAGAGGCCTGAAAAGAGGCTTGGCTTTGCGAGAGAGAGAGTGTTGGTTTGTGTGCGGGAACGACTTTCACTGAAAAAGTAGGACTCTTTTTTATTAATTACATATTGTTTAAGCAATAATAAATGATTAAATTTTTGTTTTAAAAAAAATAATTAAATTTATAATATAGATATTGAAATTTTGTAAAAATATTTAGTTTTTAACTTTTTAGAATAAAATTTAATGTAAACTATAAAAAAAGTTAGAATTAGAAAAAAAAAGTTAATCATTTAATTTTTTATAATAATGTAATTTTTATAATTTAGTATTTTATATACTTAATTTTTATAATTTTAATATTTACAATAAGTTAATTATTTAAAATTAAATTGATTTTTTAATTTATGGTTTATTGAGACTTATTTTAAAAAATTAATTTATTATTAAGATGAATACTTTTAAAAAACATATTTAATTTTTAATATTACATTGTATTATAAAATAAATATTTTATTAAATTTTCTATAAGATATAATAATTTAATTATTCAAATTTGTTTTTTATGATAGCATTGTCATTGTGGTTTTAATATTTTAAAAACATTTAATTTTAATTTTTTGCATTTATAATAATTCAAGTGAATTTCCTCAATTTATTATTAATTAATTATGAATTTAAAAGAAGAGTAATTAAAAATTAAAAATTAAATTATTTTATTATAAAAAAATAGAAATTGAATTATGAATTTTATTAAATGAGGATAAAATATAAATTACCATGATTTTTAACTCAAATTTATTTGCTATTCAAAATCACATATCTGAATTCATATTAAGCAAGCTATCTCGAGAGAGAATGGAAAAGAGAGTCCTCGTAGAAAGCGACGGTCTTCGGTGTTGAGTCGACGGGGAGGACTTTGGTTTCTCCCCGTCTGCCAGTATATAGTTTTGTCTTTATTTCTCCGATCGGGGTGTTTTAGAGTTTTGTTTGTGGTTTGATGGTTGACTTGGTTTTCTGGTACTGAGGTTCTTCACTCAGGGAGGGTTTTGATCCTCGATGCTGGCAATTCAGGGACTGTGCCGTTACGTCCGGTGATCTACGCTCCGATAAGCTGATGTGGCTGTGAGCTCTGCCGTGTTCCCTTCTGTTGAGTGATGGCTTTCTCTTTTGGGTCTCAAGCTTCTACTTCTGGTGGTTAGATTGTTTGAAGGAGATCAGTGGCAGTTTTGGCTGGTTCCTGATAGTGTTGTTCTTGATCTTGTTTGATTTGATGGTTTGCCGCCTGGGGGGTTTTTTGCATGTTTCCAATTTCTTGCCGATTGCGTGTCCTTGTTCTGATTTGTGTGCTCTATTCATGTATGTTTTTCATTTTTCCTGCTTTGTGTTTGATTTATTCTTACTCTGTTTTGCTTTGTTTATTTGATTTTTTTTCGTTTGTGACGTTCTTGGGTTTTCTTTACTGTTCTTCTTTGATTGTTTTTCTGGTAATGGTGGTGGGAATGGCGGTGACGGTGATGAAAACGATACCAGAGACCACTGCAAGGTATGCGGTCGGTGCCATTTTTGAGTGATTCAACGATAATGGGTACTGGGTTGGGTGGTTTGGGTTTGGGTTTTTTCTGTGGGCTTGAAATTTTCGATGCTGTACTTTTAGCTCGATGAGCCTTTTAATGCAATAGTGTTTGCATGATATAAAAAAAATAAAAAAACTCAAATGAAGATACAAATCACCAAAGCGGGTCGCTTTCATTGGAATTGGAAAATTGAATATTGCCTCCGCTCCACTAAATTTGAAACTTAAAAAAAACTTATTCCATTCAATGTGAAATTTTTTAAAATTTTAAGAACAATTAATTTTTTATTATTATACCTTTATTAATATTAGATGTCACTAAATATTTATAAAGAGTATTAGTATTAATACGATGTTCAAAATAAAATGGTATGGTCAGAATTGGTTAAATCTGCAATGATTAAATCCGCTAAATCTACAATAGGTAAAGTGGTGGTGAGTATGTGGTGGTCGGTGCTTACGGTAACTATTTTGACACAGTTGTCACTCAAGTCAGCGAATTGAAGAACAGAAGGAATGTAATGAATTCTTTAGAATTTAAGTAGTGTTTTAAAATAGCGTATTTAAGTAGTTTTTTAGAATAGTGTATTTTTATTTTTGTTATAGTTTTTTTTTATATTGTAAAAATGTGGATATAAATATAGTATTTTATGATAATTCGGCAATAAGGTGGATATAAATATAGTATTTTATGATAATTCGGCAATGATATGGATATGGTGGGTTCGTTGGTAAAGGATCTTTACCGGCTAATTAGTCTGGAATTTCATAATCAAAAGCATAAAAGAGATTTGCTAGATTATAATTGTTAATGGTAACTTTCTTATGGAGTCTCGCCTTAAAGTTATAAGGGCGAGTCTTGTCCGACTTGAGACCAATTTGTCTTAAAGCGCTTGAATTTTATTTTCTCTTTAGATTCAAGCACTATGGTCGTTTGGATTTTTCTTTCTACGAGTGGAACTGTGTATTGGTTTATCAGATTTTTGTCACGTGTCTTAGTCTCATAGTGATAATTCATTGCCTATTTTGAGCAAATCTCATATAGCATTAGAGGTCCCTGCTGGTCTTCGATTCTTTAGATTCGAAGGTGACAGTTGTCTTCATGATTTGAGTCATGTAGCTTGTTTGTTTAGATTGGGCGCATGATGTCTTTGCTTTCTTCTTGTTTACGCTGCCGACTAGTTAGGTTTAAGATCTTGTCTTGGAAAAAATTGATCTGAGTGATATAATAATGCCTTGACAAATTTTTGGGCATTAAATAATTTTGCGAGTTTCCAAGCATTTTTCAACTCTAGCGTGCTTTCGGGTTTTATGTAGCCCTGACGAGTTTTTGGGTTTTTTTTTATTCCTTGCGAGCTCCTTGGCCTTTTCCCATCTTGTCGAGTTTCCGGACATTTTTCAGTCCTGATGGGCTTATGTGTATTTTTATAGCCTATACTAGCCCTGACGAGCTTTTAGTTATTTTCCTCGCAAAAAGTTTTAGATTTCCAGGAGTGATTATAAGGGCGACAACACATGCCTGAGATTCTCTTTGTAAGATGAGACCAATATTCTTGGTCACATGGCCTGGTTCATACCCGCCTTGATGCCTGACATGAAAATGTCTTTGAAATTTCTCGGGACTAACTCCTAGAAAGTCGACCTAGCCTATACTCGCCTTGAGGAATTTCTCATGAAGTGAGACTGACGCCTGGTAGGTCTGGCTTGACGTATTCCCGCCTTGCGGCCTAGTATTAAATGCCTTAAAAAAATTTTGTGATGCGAGACTAACACTTGATCTTTTGACTTGGCGTATACTCGCCTTACGGCCTGACATTCAATACCTTAGAAATTTTTTGTGATGCGGGACTAACACACGGTCTTCTGGTCTGGCGTATTTACACCTTGCGGCCTGGCATTCAATGCCTTAGAATCTTTTTGTGATGCAGGATTAACACTCAGTCTTCTGACCTGACATATACCCGCCTTGTAGCCTGGCATTCAATGCCTTAGAAACTTTTCGGGACTAATACCCGGAAGGTCGACTTGGCGTATACCCACTTTGAGGCCTGACATTAGATGCCTTAGCATCTTTTTATGATGCAGAATTAACACCCGATCTTCTAACCTAGCGTATACCCACCTTGTGGTCTAGCATTCAATACCTTAGAAACTTATCAGGATTAACACCTAGAAGGTCGGCCTGGTATATACCCTCTTTGAGGCCTGGCATGAAAATACCTTAGAAACTTTTTGTGATACAGGACTAACAACCGGTCTTTTGTCCTACTGTATTCTTACCTTGCGACCTAACATTAAATGTCTTAGAATCTTTTTTTGATGCGGGATTAACACTTGGTCTTTTGGCTTGGCGTACATTCGTCTTACGGTTTGGCATTCAATGCCTTAGAAACTTCTTAGGACTAACACCCGAAAGGTCGGTTTGGTGTATACCTGCCTTGAGGCCTAACATTAAATGCTTTAGAATCTCTTTGTGATGTGAGACTAACACCCAGTCTTGCGACCTGGCGTCTATCTGCCTTGCGACCTGATATTCAATGCCTTAGAAACTTTTCAAGACTAACACCCGAAAGGTCGGCCTGGCGTATACCCGCCTTGAGGGCTGAGATGTCTTAGCATCTTTTTGTGATATGAAACTAACACCCGATCTTCTAACCTGGCGTATACTTGCCTTGTGGTCTAGTATTCATTGCCTTAAAAACTTCTCGGGACTAATACCTGGAAGGTCGGTCTAGCATATACCCGCCTTGAGGCTTAGCATGAAAATGCCTTATTGTATGGGACCCATGCCTGGATAGGCTTGTGGCCTTTTATAAATTTGTTTTCACAGACTAATACCCAGATTATATGCAGGACCAATATCCTGATGACCTAGCAATTGCCTTATGGCCTATGTTCTTATCTCCATACTTTCATCCATCCAACGATTTTGATTTTCCTATAAAAAAAGAATTTTGAAGAATGTATCATAGCTTTATAACATTATCATAAATCACAAATATTTTTCTAAAGATAAAATAAAGGACTCGGTAGTGTGACTTGACCAATTTCAAAATTCGGAGTTTGACTTGGAGCTGGACATCTATAAAAAAAGAATTTTGAAGAATGTATCATAGCTTTATAACATTATCATAAATCACAAATATTTTTCTAAAGATAAAATAAAGGACTCGGTAGTGTGACTTGACCAATTTCAAAATTCGGAGTTTGACTTGGAGCTGGACATCTGTAGTATTCTCTTTATATTCACCCCTATTAGCACTGGTGCTCCTGCAATCACATGAATAACCCCCACAGGTTCACTGTCAGGGCTGGTTTTGGGAATTGTTATCTCGGACTCAGGCCTCCTATCTTTTCTACTTTTTCTGATGAACTTTCGAAGTATAGCGTTCCCTTCTAATCTTTCAATCTTGTCTTTCAATTGCCGGCACTTCTCCATTACATGTTCGTAGTCTTCATGAAAATGGCAGGAACTAGTCCTGTCTCATTTTTCAACTTTCTTATGATTGAGTTTGAGAGGTCACCTGATATTCTTGTCATTTTTCCTAATTCACATTAGAATATTCATTCATAAGTCATTCAATGTGGTATATTTCTTATACTTATCTTGGTCACTCTTTTTTCGGGAGATCGGATAACTTCTGTGGTCACCCTCATATCTCTACATCTCCAACTTTTGGCCTTGCTTCTAATTAATTCTTTTGTCATCTTCCCCTCCTTCCTAGCACCTTTGGGCAGCCCGTACCAGTTTCCAACCAACATCCTTGGAAACATCATTTAATGGCTCCTTTTTTGTGACTGATGCAGAAATTTAAGTTAGAGGGGCCTAATTTTATTTTTTTTATTGAGAACTTCAATTTCACTTAATTCATAAATAAGTGCTTATCTACCTGTATAAAGTTTTTAAAGTAAAATTTAATTTCAAGTAGAGAAATAAAAAAAAATCACATGTTTAAAATCTTACAAGTTAAATTAATTTGCTCACATTAACTATTGAATTTGAGTTTTTAGAATTTTTTAATATGAGTTGCCTAAACTATTATTTGTTAAAAAATACTATTTGATTTTAATGTTTTAATTTATATTTAAGATTTTTTAAATTTAAAATATAACCGTGAATTATTAAATTTATTTTTTTATTTACGCTAAACAGTAGTATTGATTGTACTTTAAATTTTGACAAAATAAAAAATTATTATCATTTAATTTTATCAATTTATATCAGCAAATTTAGAATGCAATTAATAATATATATGATTAATTTAATTTTTTTTTAATAAATGATTAATTTGTATTTAATTATCATAATTTTTATAATTTTAAGTGTTTAATGGATTAATTTTAACTATTACGGATCTACGTATGTATTAAGTCAATAAATTAAATAATTTGTGAATAATTTACTTTATAAATATTTTAAAAATAAAAAAATAAGCAAAATACGTGAAGTTTAAATCTCAAAAATTAAACATAAATCTTTTAAATAAAAACAATAAAAAAGAAAAGGGACATAGATTAGAATGGTGGCTTTAAAATTATGTTGATATTGGGACTTTATTTATAAGAGAATTATTATTAGATTTCTAAACTTTTATAAATTTTACTAATTCTCATTTTTATAAAAATCACTCATTTAAAAACGTTAATATATTTTATGAAATCAAATGGTTTAGTCTATTTATTAAAATAATTGTTAGTCGGCTTGTTTAACTTTTGATAAAAAAAAAAAATAGTACAAATATTTAAATGTATAGAAACTAAATGATACATATAATTAAAATTACATGAATTAAATGATATAAATATTCATGTTAATGAATTTATAAAAACTAAAAAATTTATTTTATAAAATATAAAAATATTTTAATTGAATAATTTTTAAATACAATAAATTAATGAATTTTTTTAAAAATTTAGGGACTGAATGATAATTTTTCTTCCATTTATCTAAAATTAATAAAAATTACATAAATACCCCAATAAAATTTTAAAAAGTTCAGGGGCCCATGGCCCTCTTGGCCCCTAAGTGTATCGTCGTTGCTCCTCTTCCTCGAACTTGTCATTCCCTTTGAACTGAGTTTGGATTGCCGAGTGCTTGAGATCTCTACCGAAACTTTCTCCCTCTTCCAGGAGCCATGAGTGACGCATCTTTCCGAATTTTGTATTACTTGAAAATAACTTGTAACCCTCCAACATACTGGAGCATTTGCTTGATATTTAGATTGTTAAATCTGCCTCGTTGACAATAGGGGTGTGTTTTTTCCACTACCAAGAGTTGAATAAATGATAACATCCTCATTGGTAGCAACATTAGCAATAACTCCTGAATTGTTGATCATTTCTAAAGATAAAAGAGAATGTTTTTTTTTCAGAGAAAATGAATAAAAGATCGGTTTTAAGCTAAATGAACAGAGAGAATTCAATAAACTTTCTAGTAATGGAACTAAATGATGTTGCTAAAAATAAAATGATGATGTGAGCGGAACGAAACTGTATTGTGATTGGCTAAACCTGCAACAAAGAAAATGTGAGGTGGTGGTGGGTGCCCACGATAACCACTCTAACACTCAAGTCAGTATACCAACGAATTGCTTAGAATTTAAATAGTGTTTCAAAATAATATACCTTTACTTTTGTGATTGTTCTGCTTTTATATTGTAAGAAACTGTGTATACATATAGTATTTTATGATAATCCGGCTAGTTGATAAAAGATTTTCACCGGCTAATTGATAAAAGGTTTTCACCTGCTAATTAGTCGGGAATTTTATGATTGAATGCGTGAAGGGGATCTGGTAAATTGTAATTGTTAACTCTAACTTTTTTAGGAAGTCTCGCCATGAAATTATGAGGACAAGTCTTGTTATAGTCGTCTGAGACTTTTTTTTATTCGGGTGAGACTGCGTATTAATTTATTAAATTCTTGTTATATGATACAATTTTATAGTGACAACTCACTATTTACTTTAAACAAATCTCATGTAGCATATTTAATTCGTATTAAAAATATTTAAGCATAAATTTCAATTAAAATTTATATAACAAAATAATATAATAATTTGCTTAGTCTTTACAATAAATTAGTCAACTCCCGTGCATTGTGGACTTTAATTATACTGTTATTAATTTTATTAATAAAAATAAAAATAAAATTTTTTATAGTGAAGAGATATACATCTCTAAATTTTGTGCAGTGGTCTAAGATTCAATCAGAATAAAAGGATCTGGATTTCTATTATAAATTTTGAAATTAAAATTTACAGTCAAAGTATCCCATAGAGTTATTAAATTTTTTAATTTATTATATTTTTATTTTTTTATTTTATATAAAATAAATTTAAAAATATAAACAACATTTTTATGTATTTTTATTTATATATTTTATTTTATCAAATTACACATTTTTATAAAAAGATTTTAAAAATTGGAAAAAATACATGGATATTCGTCATAAAAAAAATTTGATAATAATAATAATAATACAACATCAATGTGTTTTTTATTAAAAAAATTATTCTAAAACAATAAATATAAAATCTAACGGATTTAAAAATTTATATTTACTTAAAAATCCAAATTTAATCTATATGTTATAAATTTTTTACTTTTCTTATAAATATATGAGTGTTACGTATTGATTTTTAAATATTTAAATATGTTATTTTTCTGCATTTACAGATTTAATCTGGTGTTAAGTATATTTAAATAAATTCGAGAGTTTCCATATTTTAACCCAATTTTCAATTTCCATTTCGAAAAAAAATATTATTCTTTTTATTGGTATACTGAGTGTTTCACTCTAAATAGAATTATTTAGTTAAAAAAAATTCAAAAAAATAATACAGAATAAATGCATGAATAAATAGAGAAAGAAAATTCAAGAGAAACAATTACGAAAATTTAATTAACATTTTGCCCTAAAAAATTATATTTTACCATTTTGTTCCATAAGATAATTTTAAATGAAAATTTTTTAGTTATTGTTTTAAAATCATTTTCTTTGTATTTATTTTAAATAATAATACGAATAAAATTTATTATTAATTAAATCATCACGATTTATATTGTGTTTTTAATTTTTAATATTGTGTTAATCTACAAAAATTAGGTTTATTTATTAAAAATATTATGTAATATAATTATTTTTATAACTATATCTAAAATTTTAAATATTTTATTTTTTTTAAAGAAACAAACTTTTATTTTTATGAAAAATATATAACAATTCAAAATTATGTCAATCCACCATAAAAATACAAATATATATATATATAAACAAAATTAATAGATAAATATAAATTAATTTTCATCAAAAAATCAAAATGCAAATTAAACAAATCAGAATTATATAAAAATCCAAAGGATAAATTAAATAAATATAAAATTATATAAAAATTTAGAAAAGATAAATTAAATGAACGTAAATTATGAAAATATGAATTGTATAGAAAATTGAAAAACAAATGAAACGAATATAAATTATATAAAAAAAATTCAAAAAAACAAATTAAATGAATTAAAATCATGAAAATATGGATAATATAAAAAACACAAAAAATAAATTAAACAAATTTAAATTATAAAAATAAATACTTATTAATAATAAATACAAAATATATAAGTGGATAAATAAAAAATTAAGAGTATTAAAATAATTTTAAAAAATAATTTTAATATTCTCTCTATCTCTTCAAAAAGTCTGCTATATATATATATATATAATAGATTAAAAAAAATCAAATTATGTGGACAGTATTAAAAAAAATCTTAAATTTAAATTTGAAAGTTGATCCCAACAATAACAAAGTTTTTTAAAAATTGATAGTAATTCACTAATAAAGTAATTAAATAGCAATAAATGGTAATATATTTTAAATTCATTACATTTAATGATATATTTTATATTTTTAAATGCATATTTTCACTTATTTATTATTCATTTACACTTATACTTTTATATCGGATTCAAATCGAAAAATTTAATTGAATTAAATTAATTTAAAAATTCAGTTCGATTTTTTATTTATTTCGATTCGAATTGATTTTTAATTTTAAAAATTTTAGTTATTTTGATTTAGTTCGGTTTTGATAAAAAAATTGAAAAAACTGAACCAAATTTATTAGTGATAATAATATATTATTTTCAATAATATAAAGAGATTAGATTATATTAAAGTTAAAATATTTCAGTTAAATTTTAAAATACTAAAAATAACGTATAAAAAATAAAAAAATTTATTAAAAATTCAAATTGATCAAACCAAACTGAATTAAATTGAATTATACCAGTGCAATTTAATTTAATTTTTAATCAAAACCAATTCAATTCAATTTTTATAAATACCAAAATTTTAATTTTCAGTTTATTCGGTTCGATTTGATTTTAAACTGAATCGATCAAATACTAATCCTGTCGTTATGTTTCACACAAAAATAATTAAATTTTATTAATAGATTTCTTTTCTTAAGAATAAATTTTTAGGAAAATAGAATTTAGTTGAATTTTTTTAATAAATTAATAATAAAATTAAATTGGTTTAATTCTTTCATCATAAAATAAATATAAATATTTATTCTTATAAATAATATTTTTATCATATTAAAAAATATTTTTAAAAGACCATTATTAATATTTTCATAATTTTTATAAATCTACATTTTACATTTTTTAATATTTAATATAAATTAAGATGAACTCTTTTTTTAATTAACAAAATAATATAATAAATATATTAATGTTTATTATAAATTTATTAAATATTAAATTAAATTAAATTCTAAAAAACAATTATTAATTAAAAAATACAAGTAAATTTGATATTAAAATTTTAAAAAAATATAAAGGAAAAAAAACTCAAAGACTAATTAAATACTTTTGATATAAAAAATCTTAAATGAAATAATTTTTGTCAAAATCTTAATAATTTTAATAAAATTATTTTTAATTCAAAATTAATTCTAATAAAGATTTAATAAAATTAAATTTTTATATTATTCATTTTACTAATTTTTTGAATTCTTTTAAAATCTGCTATTAAGGTTTATAAAATTACAATTTCATCTTACTTAACAATAATAATAATAATAAATTGAAGATAAACAAAAGATTTTGCTTATTGATATACATAGACATGTAAAATCAAAAAATGTTAAAATAATTATTAAGATAAATTATACATTCGTCCCTAAATTTTAATATAATTAATAAATTTATTTTTTTATTTTTAAAATTAATATTTTAATCCCTAAATTTTAAATTTGACCAACTAAAATAATTCCATTCATATTTTCATCCATATTTCTGTTAATTGAATGCGAAAGGATGAAAATACCCATCCATCCTTAACCCTGCCAAATTAAATCCATTTCACTTTCTCTTAATTGATAATCTTCAATTTGAATAGTGATAAAATTTAGAAATTTAAATATTTAAATTTAATTATAAAAAAATCAATATATTAATTATGTTAAAATATAAGGATTAAAATGTAATTTAACCTAATTATTTCCCTTTATTTAGAGCCATAATAATCACATATTAGGGATGTGATAAAGTTTAGTCAACCTTCTTTTGATGTTATCTAATCAAATGGACCTGTATTCATTACTTGATTTAAACAAAAAAAAAACTTATTTTGTTATGAAAAAAAAATAAATCTTTTATTATAAATTTGTACAAGATGATATTTATTTTTGTTCAATAAGTATTTTATGGAAAAATATATAAATGTATTTTTTTACAACTTAACATGATAAAAACTATATTAAATTAATAATATTATTAATAATTAAAATAATGTTTTATCCTATTATTTATAAAAATATGTTACTACCTTTGTATTTAAAAGTGTTAATTTTTTTTATTTCTTGAAAATATAATTTTTTATAAAATAATTAATTGACAAAAACATAAATCTCTTTTGCAAATTTATAAAATAAAATTGTGCAAATATTATAATAATGGGCACAAGAAAACAAGAAATCTAGAAAAGAAGAGGCAAGGCAACAGAAGCCTTTCAAGTACAGAATCTTTGATGTGGCAAGTGATGGCTAAAGGTGATGTTTTCTGCAAACATTATAATAATGGGCTGAAGGGGTCAGAAGGGCATTGGCCATGAAGAACAAACAGGCCTAACCAAGCAAATACTGTCCTCTCTCAGGAAAATTAAACTGAAATTAAAAAGATAAATAAATAAATAAATTATTATTTAATCCAAATAATGTAATAAAATTCACTAATTAATTTTTAAAAAAATACAAACGTCAGAAAATTAACAAAAGGGCAACATAAAACCTTGGGATTAATATTGCAAAAATTATCAAGCTATTTATTCCTTCATGATTTGAAAGTTTTCATTTTGCAGAAGTAGTTTAATAATTAAACTAATAAAATTATTTAATAAAATTTTTAAAAATTTAAAGATATTTTAATATATAATTTAAAAAATTTTTCAAAATTAAGTGGTTTATTAATAAATTTTTTCAACGGACTAGATAAATTTCCGTAAAATAAAAGCAAATACTGCCCCTTCGAATTTGAAATTTGGGACCCCACTGGCATTTGGTAGATCATGCCCATCTGCATACATCACTCTCACAAGTCACAACAATGGTCCTCTCGCCCCACATGTCTCCATCACCCTCACCCAACCCCACACTCCCAACCGTTGAAAAAATCAAATACTTATTTATATATATATCCGTGACACCATATTCCAGCCTGGCCATTCACCAACGACACTGCCGTTTAATGAATGGTGGCTTCTGGGAGATTTCCTTATTGCCAATGAATACACTCGTACATTAGAAAGCTATTTGCCACTGATAAAGGCTCAACTGGATCAATAGCATGCTAAGTCTGGTTAATTTCCAAATCATTCCAAAAACTCATTGCACATAGAAATGGGCGCTCAACCACCGCCGCTAATCATGATTCTACTCCTCCCATTGTTTTAAATTTAAAATCTACATGTACATAATTGTGTAAAAGCAAAACTTATGATACAATTAGACCCCCACTATCTAATGTAAATACTGATTTACACAGCAATTTGGCCTTTTTTTTTCTGAAAAAGATGCTCTTATCATATGAAGAATGAAGTTTTCAAGAAAAGAAGGCAAAAGATTTAGTAGCTACCATGACCTCTACTTCTACTATCTAAATCTCATGTTATATCAAAGCACTTTGATAGTAATTGGTCATAATCAGATATCTACTGGAAATTAACTAGACATCAGCCAAATGTTACATGGTTAGATTCTGAGGAGAACTAATGAACCATTCTCCCACATCAGTATATGATCAGATCTAATCTAGATGTTAGAGTTTATATGCATATAATTATACAAGATCTTGAACATTCAGAAATCTCACTCCGTTGATCTTTCAGCTAGTTTCAATCTCTTTGCTGAATGAGTGAACTCTGCAATTACTCGCACCTCATCCAATGGTTGCTGCAATAATAAAAATACATATCAGATTTACATGACAATAGAGTAAGGCAGATTTGCATGAGCTCCTGTCTTGTGCTCACTTGTGTGAGAGAGAGAGAGAGAGAGAGACCTGTGAAGCAAAATGTTGTTGCACAGCACTAAGCATCTGCTCCCTTGATGAATCAGAATGGATGCCCGCCTAATTAAAAGTTTCAATTGCAGAGTGGGTAAAATATTATCTAGGACTTTAATAATAATAATAATAATAACAATAATACAAATAATAATACAGGTGCAGCGACAAAGTGACACTCACAAGGCTGAATCTCTTGCAATATCTCCGTAATGATTCTGTGCCTAGTTTAGCCAATTGCACCTTCTGAGTATCGACAAAAAATAGGGAACATGTTAATATCACTTGTGAAGAGTCCCAAGTCTTTCTGTATGGTGAAGGTGTTTCATATAACAATGCACCAAAGTCCAACATCACAATTCACAATTTAAGCAACTCCCATTACTTTTATATCACAAAAAGAAAAATTGCTTTAGAAAATTGAATAAAAATTTTCCATGTTTCATCTGATGCACCTATACTGATTCCAATATATAAAATAATTAGAATAATATGCCATCAAATTGTCTCCACAAAGATGCCAATGCATGTACATTTTTTTGCTGGGAATATAACCAACCATTTCTTCCAATTCAAATTTGCCAGGTATGTAAAACCCTGATTAGTTTTGGATTTATGGCTCAAGTGTAAAATACACATTGATCAGGAGCCTGACGAATACCCTACTCTTCTGAAATCTCTTACCTGTTGGGGATTGTGGATAATCGATTGCACATCTCTGTAACTGCTACGACTTGTGGACTTTGTTAATGGAATGCATGGCCTCGTTGAACGAACTCTTGGCTTATTAATTTTATGGAACTCACTGCCGCTAGCTGCCCAAGGTTTATCAAGGTTAGTACAGCTAAAAGTTTTATAAAAAGGTAAGGTAAACTAAATCAGTGGTTTCATCAAGTCACCGTACAGAAATCATGGTCCTTTTCACCAATGTCAGAGCCACTGCTAGTATCAAAATCATTATCTTCATCTACTTCATTCCCAGTAGGATGTTCCAACACACTCAATGCATTCCTTTGCAGCTTAACTTCAACACCATTTTTCAGAACCTTGCGTGTCAAAAGCATCAAGGATGCATCAGAACACATTCCACAACACACAATAAAAAGACACAATTCAGAGTGCAAAACAGTGCAACAAAGAACAAGCATCTAGAGACCAACAACTAATCATTCGCATATCCATCTCAGTGGATACGACTTCCAAAGTCCGCAAAACAATAAATTTTTACCTTTCTTGAAACATAGATTTCTGCTCATCTGCAATTCACAAACTTGAAGCAAATCAGCAAAAAGGACCACTGAACGAGTACGATACTTACTAATTTTTGAAACCAGAAGAGAGGTTAACAACTTTTTTATTAAAAACAAAAGCAGTTTTAAGCGAACCAGGTTTAATTAACTCGTTCAATTCAATGGTTTTTCATTGTTTATTTTGAGTAAATACACCTAAACAAAACCGGCCGAGTGCCAATATCTATTTGAGAAAATAAAAAGAACGAGATGCAATTTGCAGATGCGTGTGAAAACTATGATCAATGCAAATTTGATGATAATTAAACAAAATAATTAAAATAATAAAGGTACCCAAGTAATCTGTCACCTACAAATTAGGAAGGTCCCAGACTACTTCCTGGAAAGGTCCCAAGATTAAAATAAATGCTACGCACGAAGAAGATTTTTTTAAACAAAAAAAAAAATCTTTTAAAATAAAATTTAGACGTTAACTTGAACAATGAAGACATAAAAAACAATAGATTAACATTGTAAATTATATTGGATTGGATGTGGATTCATACATTTAAAATAAAAGTATTGGATTATATTTGTAATTATGGGAATCTAAAAATTATTTGAGATCTATCAAAGTTATCCTTTCAAATACCTTTTATTGATTACATTCAAATACAAAAACATAAACATTTAAAATTCCATGCAATAAATTCTGCCAGAATCCTATCCATTTATTAAACTTGACCAATCCAAAAACCAACAGCAGAACCCTCCTAAAAAAAAAAAAGATGCGAGCACTTTTTGGAATTTTTTTTTCTAATTTCCAGGAATTCTTCATTAGTAAAGACTTTGAAATAACGTAAATAACAGGTATAGTGCAAAACGACTAAAAGCGTTATTGAAAAGAGGAGGGTAAATAGTCAAGAAGAAAAAGATATAAAATTATCATTAAGTTAGCGCACAAAACAAAAAAGCCAGTAAGCCATTATTATTATATTATCGAATGATTAGCACTAAAAATATATGCATATACCAGCCAATGCCAGCCTCCAAGACCAACAGCCTTCTTGACCACGCCTTGCAAACCAACCAGCACAGACTTTGTTCTGTTGTTTCCAGTGACAATGACTTTGGTGTGCCTAGGAAGCACAGAGAGCTCTTCATCACCACTTTCCTCTCGAAAAGGAGAAAGCATCCGAGAAGAATATAGCTCTGTCTCTAACATCTTTACCCTCCAATTTTGATCAAAACCCAGTCCCCAAACAGTAAATAAGTTCAACAAAAAAAATAAAATTAAAACAGTACCCACTTTCTAAAACACCTAAATTTGGCAGAAAAACCCATCAAATTTATTGAAAAAAAAAAAAAAGGTACTTCTCAATTAACGAGTGCTACTAGCACAACCGAATCTAACTTAGCCTCACTTCAAAAGCAAATTCTAAGCTCCATTTACAGTTCCTGAAGAAGTAAAAGAAAAAAGAAAAGATCAGCGACAAATAAAAATCCACAGATTTACAGCATTTCAGGGAGATAAAAAGAGGGCGAGAACCGATAAGGAAACTTTGAATGTGCAATCATTGAGTCACGGAGTAAGATTGAATTCAATAAATAAAACACTGATCGATTCAAATCAAAAGTGTGATCCTCATGAATCATTACTTTCAAGCCATTTTGATATAACACTGTGCCAGAACCCAGTATACTATTTTGAATGAAGTTTTTAACTACGATCATACAGCCATCAAATTAAATTCACCTGATTATAAGCAATCTAAAACAGATGATCCTATGCACTTTCGAAAAAATCCCCAAAAGTTTGATTCCATCACCACTGGAATTAAGGCAAACGAAAAGGAAAATCTAATTTTGGAAATCTCAAATTAGTCTGTAACTTCAAAGAAAAAAAACAATACAAATGAATATAAATTTTTTTAGAAACATTAACAAAATTCACAAAAAAAACAATGAAATATTTAAAAGTAAAGATTTTGCCATAAATAGTAACAATCATTGATTGTAGTTCTGATAAGGCGAAGTGAGCTTCAAAATCTGCTTAATCAAAGTTAAGCCATGAACAACACCTGATTAGCATTGCAAACTAGAAAAAGAAAATACTTCAAAATTTCAGTACAAATGGGTTATTCAATTCCCCTTGCTCTCTGTTTTCAATAGAAGAAGAAGAAGAAGAAGAAGACGACAAGGACTTCAATAAGTGAACTAAAGAGAGCAAAGGGAGCAGAAGAAGCAGAAGCATATGCCTAATACCTGAAGAAAGAGAAAAATGCAAGACAGTCAGAGTGGATTAGGATTGGGGAACGAGAAATCGGATCGGAGAATTCTGCATCGGAGGGGTTTAATGAGAGGGAGAGAGAGAAGAACAAGGCTTAAGCGAAGAATTTTGAAAGTGAGAGCAGCAAAAATTGCACAGCTTTTGAGAGAGAGAGAGAGAGAGAGGCAAAAGCACACTAAATGCTTACCAACTGCCGCGGAAACGACCTGCCATGTGCCGTACGATCACGCCTTTGTAACCGGTGGAACCGGTTTACCGGTTATCGCCTGTAAAGAGAAACGTTGGGCTTTGTGCATATTTGTTTGTTTGTTAGTTTTGGAAGGCTGGTGGCGCTATGGCTTGTTGGCTAGTGATCTCGGCTCAGCTCGGCAATGTGGCTGCCTGCCTTTGTGTCGTTTTTAATGAAATCTTGTTGCTGTAGCGCCGTGATCTTGTGGGCCACCGGCTTCAGAGAGCTTTTTGAAAATCTAGCGATCGCAGCCAATAGAATGTGTTCACGTTTGTCCTGTTTCTGCGTCTACAGAGCCTTAATTGGTGCAATATAATTACTGTTGGCACCTACTAATCATTGAGGTTTTTACATGTAAAAATCAATTTTGAGCCGTAACATTTAAAAGAAATTAATACTATTTCCATATTATAATTTTTATATTTTTTTATTATTTTTATTTTTATATTATAATAATATATAATTAATTATTATAATTTTATTTAATTTTATCTTAATTTTTAAAAAAAATTTTATCAATTAAATTTATGTATATTTATTAAGAGTAAAAAAGATTTTGATATAAATAAAAAAAAAAAAAGAAAGAAAAGAGCAAGAAGGGGCAAAGAAAGGAATGCAAAGGATTCGAGTGGTTTCTTTCTTTTATTTTCAGATAGAGGGTTTCTTTCTTTCAAATTGTGTTTTAGTTTTTTTCCTTGTTACTTTATTATTCCTGCAAGTTTGTATTTGATCTTCCTGTCGGGTAGATTTGTTTCATTGTTTTGTTTTTATTTTAGTTTCGATCCTGTACCCATCGATTTTTTCTCACCATAGTTAGTCGGTCTATTTTGTTTTGCTTCTCTTTTTAGATTTCATATTTTGTTTTTATTTTAGTTTCGATCTTCTACCCATCGATTTTTTCTCATCATAGTTGGTCAGTCTATTTTGTTTTGCTTCTCTTTTTAGATTCCATGTTTTATTTTTATTTTAGTTTCGATCCTCTATCCATCGATTTTTTCTCACCATAGTTGGTCAGTCTATTTTGTTTTGCTTCTCTTTTTAGATTTCCGGTGAGATTGTTGAGGGTTTTTTCAGTGGACCTATTATGGAGGATGCTTTATTCCTACTTTTGGAGAGAACTCTGACTTTGTGATGTCAGCATTTTGGAACCACATCGATAAGTGAAGAATTTTGGAAGAAATTTTTTATTTTATTCCAATTAAATTGATTTTTACAAGATTTGAGTATTTATACACAAAGAATCAACCTAAATTAGAAATATTTACAATAAGAATAAAATATCTTAAATCAACCCTAATTAAGATCCTAAAGATTTGAATTCTCCTAATTAGGAACCTTCTATGTTGGTCAAAACTCCCCCTCAAGTTGATGCATAAATATCACACATGTCCAACTTGCAAACCAATGTATGATAGGTCTTGTTGCTGATCACTTTGATAAACACATCAGCTAGCTGTTCATCGGAAATCACATGATCTACATGATCTAACCTCAAGACATAATTTATTAACTTCTTTTTAATAAAGTGTCGATAAATCTTTATGTGCTTCGTTCGGTCATGTTGAACCGAATTGTGAGTTATACTAATGACAGCTTTGTTGTCACAGTACAAGAGGGGTTTGTCCCTCTTTAATAGTTTTAATTCCTCCAACAATCTCTGCAACTATAAGAGTTCACAAATACCTTGTGCCATCTCTCTATATTCCACCTCAGCACTTGATCGAACAACAACACTTTGCTTTTTGCTTCTCTAAGTGATAAGATTTCCTCCCACAAGTGTACAGTAACCACTAATCGACCTTTTATCATCAAAGGGTCCAGCCCAATCTGTATCTGTGAATGGATGTATGCGAAGATGACTGTGTTTAGAGAATAGGAGACCTTTTCTAGGAGCAGATTTCAAGTACCACAAAATGCAAAAAATAGCTTGCATGTGATACTCATGAGGATCATGCATAAACTGACTGACTAAGCTGACTGCATATACTATGTCTGGTCGAGTATGCAAAAGATAAATCAGTCTGCCTAGCAACCTCTGATATCTTCCCATATCCACTGATTTACTAATCCCTGTTTATAGTTTGTGATTGCTCTCAGTAGGAGTTTTTGCCAGTTTGCAACCTAACATACCAATTTTTCTAAAAGATCCAAAATGTATTTTCTTTAAGAAATAAAGATTTCCTTCTTTGACCTAGCAACCTCGATCCCTAAGAAATATTATAGTTTTTCTAGATCTTTAATTTTGAACTCCTGAGCCAAAAGCTTTTTTAGCCGAGTAATCTCTTTAGTGTCATCTCCTATCATTACTATTTCATCAACATAGATTATAAAAAGAGTAATTTTACCCTTGTGATGTCTGATAAATAGGGTATGGTTAGCATTGCTCTGTTGATAACCAAAGAAAATCATAACTCTGCTGAATTGATCAAACCAAGCTTTGGGTGACTACTTCAACCCATACAAAGCCTTCTTTAGCATGCACACCTTTACTTGTATTTTTTCATTAGCAAATCCAGGATTTTTCACATCAAATTATTGGAGATCCCAGTCAAGGTTGACAGTGCAAAATAGCAATACTCTGATTGAGTTCATTTTGGCAACAAGGACAAATGTCTCCTGATAATCCACTTTATAGGTTTGAGTGTATCTCTTGGCCACTAGTCTAACCTCGAATCTTTCAATTGATCCATCTACTTTGTGCTTCACAGTGAACACCCATTTGTAGCCAACAAGTTTCTTCTCAGGTGGAGAGTGACAAGCTCCCAAGTCCCATTTTTTGCTAGTGCTTTCATCTCTTCAATCATTGCTCCCTTCCATTTACGATCTACAAGAGCTTCCTTCCAATCCTATGGAATAGATACAGAGGAAATAGATAATGCAAAAGCTCTATAGGATGGAGACAAAGAATTATAAGAGAGAAAGTTAGAAATAGAGTGTTTTGTGCAAGATCTAACTCCTTTTCTTTGAGCAATTAGTTTATTTAGATCACAAAGGGCTCAAGATTTAGGGATGACTCACCAGATAGAGAAGAGGAAGATTCATGATACTGAATAGGCTGCACAATGGCTTTTTCTGCTTCTATTTTGTCTCTTCTTGAGTATCTCCTTAAATTTGGTTTATCCAACAATTTGGTCACCAATATTCTCCCCCTATATAATAGTCTCCTGATTACCATTAGTCTCCCCTTGTATAGTAGTCTCCTCTAGAGTAAAATATTCTAGAGTTATAAGACTAGGAATCATCTCTTCTCTCTTATTGTCCTCTCCCTAAAGAGGTGATGGGGTAGTACTGAAGTAAGGTTTAGTCTCTCTAAATGTAACATCCATACTGATGAAGTATTTTTTACATAGAGGGTGGTAATACTTGTAACCCTTCTGTGTGGGAGAGTACCCAACAAATACACATTTAATAGCCTTCGGAACGAGCTTCCCACCTGTCTTAGTATAAACAAAATATATGCATCCAAACACTTTTAATGGAACAATATAAGCATTTTCCCCTTGTAGCACGTCTAAATGGTTTTTAAAGACAAGAACTTTGAGAGGCATTCTATTAATGAGATAAGCTGCGGCTAAAACTGCATCTCCCCAATAGGTTTTTGAAAGGTTCATGGTGAAAAGGAGAGATCAGGCTACTTTCAACAGGTGTCTTTTTTTTTTTTTCAGCAACACCATTTTGGTCACTAATATAAGGACAACTAGTTTAATACAGTATCCTATTAGACTCTAGATAAGCAGAAAAATAGCCATCCATGTAATTTGTACCATTATCAGTTCCTAAAAATTTTATCTTAACATCGAAATGAATATAAATCGTCTTGTGAAGAGATTGAAATCAAGAAATCACATTATTCTTTGCCTTTATCAAATAAACCCAAGTCATACAAGTGCAAAAATTAATAAAAGTAACAAACCAACGATTACTAAATAGTGAGACCGTTTGAGTAGGTTTTCAAACGTCAAAATGGACGATCACAAAAGGGATCATACTCCTATTGTTACTGAAGGGATAAGAGGTTCTTATTTGCTTAACATAATCACAAGCATCACAAACTAAAGAACCACATTGAGCCTTGAAAAATAAATTAGGA
The DNA here is from genome assembly GCF_001659605.2 of Manihot esculenta. Classification (NCBI taxonomy): domain Eukaryota; kingdom Viridiplantae; phylum Streptophyta; class Magnoliopsida; order Malpighiales; family Euphorbiaceae; genus Manihot; species Manihot esculenta. Next base: position 25,504,902 of record NC_035161.2, read on the forward strand.
TAAAGTTTCTCTAAAACAAAGAAAGCCGGGTGTCCTAACCATCGATGCCACTGTATGATTTTCTGATTGACATCCTAATTTCTTCCAAAAAGAGCCCAAGGCAAATTTAAACTCAGATTCCCTTCTAACATATATAAGCTATCATACAGTCTACCATTGCTGATCCTCTTTCCAGTTTGAAGGTCCTAAATAACACAATGGTCAGGAAAAAAAAGATAAAAGAGTCCTAAAAATTCAATTTTACAGTTAAGTACTTTGGTGAGAGCACTAAAAGATAAAAGATTAAAAGAGAAACAAAGAACATGAAGAATAGAGGATAGCTTGATATTTGGAGTACAAATAATAAAATTGGTTCCAAATATAGAAGTGAAAGAATTATTTGCGATTCTAACAGTATCTTTTTGTAGACATGGAAGATAATTAAGGAAGCTTTCAGAGGAGCCCATTATATGTCTATTTGCACTAGAATCAATAATCTATGCAGCAAAATCTAAGAGACAAAAAAAATATTATCAAAAGTTCTTACATTACGCATACAAGCCACTGACATTTCAAGAAAAAATCACCCTTTTCTATCAAAAATAGTGAAAAATTATTGTTATTGAATAAATTATTATTATTCACCAGTGAAAAAGGTATGGACCCAGCAGATCAGAAGCGTGACTTAAAGGCGAGTCTGCCGAAAAGGATCACTACTGGAAAAACCATCGGAAAATGTCTCCCACACCGAAAAAATATGAACCAAGTCACAGATCCACACAAGTTAGAGGTGCCACTTAAAGGTGAGTCTCCCGAAAAGGATCATCGTCGAAAAAGACTATCAGAAAATGTCACACGCGCTGGTGCGTGGGAAAGACGCAGAATATTGCGAGGGCGCGTGAGCCTTATGTGCATGGCTTTTTGGCATTGCAGGTGGACGGCTGGTCAACGTCGGAGTTAGACGGCTAGCCGGCGACAGTCTGACGACCCTGCTGGTGACTGCGGTGAGATGAAAAAAGATTCCTAGATAGGATAGTACCAAAAAGGTATATCTAGGATTTTAGAAACTCTAAGAGAAAAAATTGAATTTGCACCCTAAAATCAGGAAAAAAAATCTGATACCATGAATTTTGGGAGGAATTTCTTATTCTTTTCTAAATGAATTGATCTTTACAAGATTTGAGTATTTATATACAAAAAATCAACCTAAATTAGAAATATTTACAATAAGAATAAAATTCCTTAAATCAAGCCTAATTAGGATCCCAAAAATTTAAATTCTTCTAATTAGGAACCTTTTATGTTGGTCAACAATACGTCCAGTGAACAACGTTCCTATCAACTGTTTTGGCTAAAGCTATGCTACATCGCTCCCTGATGATGTTCAGACAAAGATTCTGCTATGTTGTGCCAAGGGTTTGTCTTCTTGTTTTCTTTTGCTATATGTCTGTGTAATGTGGATCTGATGTTGCGGAGATGGCTTAGTTTGCATGATGTCGTCGACGATCTGGATTTATTTTTCTTCTACTTTCGGTAACTATGACGATGAGGAGATAGCTCTTTGCAATGGAGTCAATATGTGTTATTGGTTTGGATGGTTTTCTAGGTTTGAATTATGGTTCAATCTAGTTAGTTTGAGTTTCTTTGGATTTTAATTTGTTTTTCTGTGTTTTGATTTTTATCTTTTAGGCTGACTTTTAGTTGTTTCTTTCTAGCTCTCTATTTGTACATAGCCAATTTAAAGTATCAAAAATTTAATATTTTAATTAACATAAAAATTAAAAAATACTTATAAATAGTAAATAAATTTTAAATTTATGGAAAATGGAATTTTATTATATAAAAAAATTATTGTAAAAAAATAATATTTTATTATTAAAATTAATATTATATTAGATTAGCACGTATTTGGCTCTTGAACAAAAAATACAAGAGTTTAATTAAATTTATATAATATTTTTTTAATCGAAGATAAAAACATTCATTAATAAATGCGTAATATCCCAGAAGAGTACAAAATATAGATTTAAAAAACAAGATTAAAAAACATACATGCTAGAAAAGCCTAACTTATCTAAGTACCCAAGCTCATAACAAAAAAATAAATCAACATGAAAACCCTAGAACTCAAGCACTGACCCACACTCAACAAATCGTAAATCTCATTTGTTGCATGCAATCATTGCATTACAAAAAAGCAAAAATATTGCTACCAAAATTATCTATCAAACTAGTAAAAATGTTATAGCTAATTTTCATTACCAACGACTTACCAACTAAACCATTTTCGTCCAATGTTATGATTGTAGGAAAAACTTTACTTACTATTTCACGGGTGATAGGTAAATTTACCGACCAAATGTGCTGTAGGAAATATTGATAATGTGATTTACATTTATGTGAAAAGTTTTCGTAGAATATATATGAGTGCAACTAAATTATTGACTCTAACATTACATGTAACTACTGACGCCATAGCTGTCATAGGTAATTACCTACTTTACCGACGATAATTAGCGTAGCTAAGTTTATAATTATCGTCTGTAGTTAATTTAGAATTTTATAGTGTTTAAAGATTTTACATCTAAATTTGGCCACTAATATAGTAAATGAGTATTGACAAAAATTGGCATAGCCAAGTTTACATGTGTCGTCGATATTTAGTTTAGAATTTCGTAGGTTTTAAAGAATTATCAACCAAATTTCATCTAGTAATATTATAGATGATTACCGACAATATTAAAGTGATAGGTAATTTTTACATTTACCGACTAAAGTTATTATAGGTATTACGTAGACAGTTTGTAGACTTTATAAAAATTGCTATTAAAATATCGATTACATGATCATATGCATTTAGCAACTATGCAAATATCATAGGTAATTACACAATCTCAAGAGACTCATTAATATCAAATTTGAAATTAAAAACTAAACACAATCTCAGTAACCTAAAAACCCAAGCCAAAACACAATTTTAATAACAACAAACAAACTTGCACACATAATAGACCATCAGATAAAGACCAAGAGAGGAGGCCGAGTGGAGGCTTGGAGTGAGACTGATAAAGACTGAGCAGAGATTTCAGGTGAGACTGATAGAGACCAATGGAGATTGAGAGAGAGATTTGGGGTTGTGGGTGTTTGAGATGAACAGAATCGTGAGATTGATGAGATCGATCGTGGGTCTGAGTGTTTGAGAGATTTTTTTAGTTTTTAATTTTATTTTTGTTTAATTTTTATTTGGTATTTAATTAGTTATCATTTATATTTAAAAATAAATTTATAATGTTATTTTATACAATTTATAAAAAAAATACTATTTTAATTTGTTTCTCATAATAAATTAATTAAGCTTTATGTTTACATTTTATATTTGATTTTTAATATTATCTAGTTAATTATCTAAAACTCTTAATAAATAGTTCAATTGATCCCTTAATTATAGCTAATTATAACTTTTTTAAAACTCTTATTTTATAAAAAAATATTTTTTTCTTGAAATTCTGAATTCAAATGCAAATAATCAAGATAAATAGTGAATATATAATATAATTGATTATAGAATTTAATAATAACTTTATTAGAATAATATAATTTTATTAATAAATAATTATCAATGAATTAAATATAACAGATGTAAAAGAAAGAGAGGGTGTAATCGAACCGAGCCGAGCTTTGTAAAGCTCAAACTCGTTTATTAAAAAAGTTTGGAAGCTCGAGTTCGACTCGAGCTCTAATATTTGATTCGAGTTCGGCTCGAGAATTAAATATTATATTCGAGCTCGATTCGAGCTCGACTCGTGAAAGACTCGTTCGATTTAATAACGAGCCTAATTCGAGCTCGAGCTCGAAAAGCTCGATTAAGAAGCTCGTTAATAAAACTCGAGTTCGAACTCGGAAAACTCGATTAAGAAACTCGTTAAAAAAGCTTGAGACCGAGCTCAAAATTAAAAAGTTTGGTTTGAGCTCAAGTTCAGGCTCGAGCTCAAATTAATAATTACACTTTAATATGTTTTTAATCATTATTAATTTAAATAATATATAAAAAAAGAGAGTGTACATAAAAAAAATTACATAACACAATTTATAACTAAAATAACACAAATAAATATAAATTCAACAACATAATAAAATTAGATTACACACAAAATTTAATATCAAACGAATAAAGTTGATTCCAACTTCCAACAATTGAAACAAGCTAATATAATTTAATTATCTTCATAATCATCTTCATGCTTGTTCAATTAGTTAACTTGAATTTCTAACTTCAACATCCATATAACCTTAATTAATTATTATTAATATACTTTGATAATTATTATCATCTTTTATATTATATGCTTAATTATATACAAAAAAATTTTTATAATTATACTTTAATTTTAAAATGTATATAATTTTTACAACTCAATTTATCATGTAGTACTATAATTTTAAAGAATACTTATTATAATAATTAATATTAATTATTTGTGATTATACATTAATTTTATGGAATCTTATTATAATAATTATATACAAAAGATTTTTATAATTTAATTTTAAAGAATACTAATTATAATAATTAATCTTAATTATTTGTAATTTTCAATACTATAATTTTCAAATATTTATAATAGTTTAAATTTTATAACTTTATAGTTAATTTTATTTTTTTAATAATATATGAACTTGTTCATAAATGTATTTAACGAATTAGTTCAGCAATTTATTTAAACAATATTACTCACGAGCCTATTTAACGAGCCTGCTCGCGAGCCTTCTCAACGAGCCAGCTCGCGAGTCTTCTCAACGAGCCAGCTCGCGAGCCTTCTCAACGAGCCAGCTCGTGAGTCTAAAAACGAGCCAGCTCGCGAGTCTTAACGAGCCGAATACTATTGAGCTCAAGCTCAGCTCGTTTAAGTGACGAGCCTCAAAATTGAGCTCGAGTTTGGCTCGTTTAAAAAACGAGCCGAACTCGGTCGAGCTTTTATCGAGTTGAGTCTCGAGTAGCTCACGAATAGTTTGGCTCATTTACAACCCTAAAAGAGACATAATAGATAATGTAGAAACCTGTTATAGCATATCAGAGTGACTACTTTTAAAAAAATTAAAATTAAATAATTTTATTAAAATAAATTAAAATTAAGTGATAAAATGAGATAACCCATGGCTAAAAATTACCCAAAAAGCTAGTCCTCATATAAATGTCATTCCTTAAGCTTCACTGGAAATATATTTTTATAATTTATTATGGTAAAATATAGATTATTTTCTTTTCTTAAAAGACAATTTATTTATTTATTAATAAATTTTAATTTATTTTTAAGTTTTGTAAAATTTTTAATAATATTTGATAGGTTTTATAAAATTATTTTGTTTGTTTATTAGCATTATAGTTTAACATAATTTATTTATAAAATTGATTATTAAGTTATTTATAGTTGAGACTCAATTTATCTCTGTGACGAATGTTGTTGAATTTTTTTTTTTTTAAATTATAGATTTTTGAAAAAGATGTGATTAGTGTGAATATAATGGCTGTTATATAGCACGTGGTATTTCTAGTGGAGGTCTCACATTGTTTAAATGTGGTATGTATACTTGAAATATATAGGATTTTACATCACCCGAAATTACTGATTTTGAGTCTTGATCCTACTCATCATTTTGTGGTGTACAGTATTGAGTTTTTTTTTTTTTTTTGAATAAATTAC